>NC_092582.1:17333742-17962909 GCF_037975245.1 Apostichopus japonicus | reverse complement strand
TCTCAATTCCTTCATTTCCTCTTGAATTTTGATGTATTAATTGATTAATATTTATGGAACTGACCAACATACAGTATATTCTGTCAAAGCTGAAGGTTTTTATCGTAAAAGAACTGATTCCTGAGCTGGGAATCCTGTAATGGGTTGGATTCGGTCATTGACGAATGTTCTTTTATTTATGGGCGGCGATGGAACAGCTTGCTGTGTTATTAAAACTTATCAACTATCCAGTTAGCTATTAAACAATGTGACACATTAAGGGGTACCGCTTATTCCTAGAGTGTTGGGCATCTTACTCTAAGGCTTCCTTGTGGCGACTCTTGAAGTGGTCAGTTTTCGTGACTCAGTAGATGATAAAAGCGATGCTCTATCTGTACAGAGTTTCAATGTAAATGTACTGACTATTTAATGGAGACCTTTGGCATTTGATTCCTGGATTTAAGAGATAACTCCAGGTGATTAGTTACATCTACTTGGTTAATGATTACTCAAATTTTTGTTGTGCTTTTAAACAGAGAAATGACTTGTTAGTTGGGTAGCTAGAGGTTGCAATCAATGGTCAACTACAGTTACCTACAATACTTCCCCTCTGTTGTGAAATGAAAAGCCTGCAAGTTTTTCTTTATTTTTATTCTTCATGCGAACATCCTAAGGTTTGGTCTCCCTTATGGTATTGTCCACCTTAGGGCCAATATCTGCACATATTAACGTAACATTGTATCTTGCATGTCAGGAATACATAGCTTGTCGTCTAAGGCTGAAATATGGCTGATATACATTGCAGTACTAGCGACTGAAATGAATATTGAAACTTCCTGACTGTTAATTTACAGTACTGTCTGATCTCAGCAGAAATTCCAAATATTTTTAAAATCAGGGACTGAAACTTGTAAAAGATTGTTTGATGGTCTGAGAGAAGTTCTACCCTGCTAGTCGCCCTAGGGACTGCAGAGCTATCCATTAAATGTGACATCGATCAGTAATACCTGCCATTAATACATTAATGTCGTTGAAAAAGTCATATTTTTGCTGTGCAGTTAAATTGCTGCAAAGGAAAATCCCAACATTTCAGAGTGACAACCAGCCGACTACTCCCTTTAAATGTTCCAACACTTTGCATAGAGACTTTCGTTAAGACATCCTCTTGTGTTTAAAGAGATCACGATGAAAGAAACATGATTGGTTATACCCTCAGCTGCTGTTGACTTTGATAGTCTCTAATTGACTTCTTCCTGACTTACCTGTCTCCTCACAACCTCACCTTTTAATTGAAGACCTATACAGGAAAACAGATAAAGCTTGGAACTTCCATCGAAATAATCTAGTTGAGATGTCAACATGATTTTGGCTTGTAAAAGAGGAACTTAATCTGATTATCTTGGTCACATGTTCCTGCATCCCATTTACCACATGTGGCTGGTTGAAGCTGTCACATTTTTACCAAACAATTTCAGAGATATGCACCTTAAAAAAAAATTTAAAAATTAAAAAAATTTTTTTAAAAATTATTTCCTCGCTTACCTGTCTCCCCAAAGCGTTAACACTTCTTTCTACCGTGCGTAGAATGACATTTGATTCGAAATGTTTGCAACTTTCACTTATATAGAGGTCTGTAAGGGTTATACAACACTAGTGAACATAGTGTACATCCCCTTTAAGGTAACAATTTGTAGTGGAACTTTAAAGACAAGAACTAAACACTTCTTAGCTTCATGTTTACGTATGGTACAAAAGGATGCAAACTTGAAATGAGCAGATCTTGGAAATAGCATAGACTAGCATAGACTATTTCTATTATACTGTTAAGTGTTTGGGAGCAGCTTTGTTGTTGATATTGACACAAAACAGTTTACTCAATATAAATCTCTTCAAGGTATGATGTATTGTTATAAAAGAGAGTTATTTTAATACTAAAATTTCTTCATAATTTTATCAGAACAATTTTTATTTAAGTGAAAAATGATTTTGATCTGTTTCATTAAGTGATATAGTGTACGTTGTTTGAGTTGTGTTCCAAGCTACTTAAAATAACAAGCTTTAAGAATCAACACCTTGATTTCTCTAGGAATCCCTGATGGTGATAAATATCACAATCTCTCAGTTTAATAGCTCACTTGATAAATTGGCATATTAAATGGTCAAAGGTTACACCTGGCAGAATGTAGCCAATTAAGTCCTCAAAACATCTCAAGTGGCCAAATGACAATAAAACTGTGTGGCATTATATAGTTTCTGTTCTCATTTGGGCGCAATTGCTGTAGTAAGCAAACATATTCCTGTAACTACTGTAGTGTTTTGTAAGATTAACATCGGCATTAAATAAGACTAGATCTGGAATGTGGAGAAAGTGAGCATTATCCCTGAAATGGGATGGGGAGGGCAGGGGAAGGGAGAGGGGGGTAGGGGATGATTTGGGGAAGCAGTGCTTTAAAAATTCAAGCCATGTAGATTAGGTCGATAGGAAAAACGCACATGTAGATTGGAGAGATAGGCCTAAGTATTGTCTCTGGTAAAATACCCAAAACCAGTGCATTTTGGGAGATTCTGCTAGAAGATACACAGAGACATGACCACTTTTTGGATTGGAAGGAAACAGAATTATATGAACATCCCTCTCCTCTCCCCCCCCCTTCCCATCCTCCCCTATCCCTGACTTTCCTTCCTCTGCACCCAAAGCATAATGTTATCTTAAATTTGATGAGTTCAAGACTTAAAAAGGTTAGCTATGGTGATAAAAAAGGTGAACATGGAAGAAGAAATAGACACAAAATATAAACCTCTTTTCCATTTTGAGTTCAGTTTCTTTGCTCTCTTTTATTTTGTTGTGTGTGTGTGTGAGTGGGTGGGTTTATGTTTTTGTTTTCTTGCTTTTTTTGTTGTCTTTTTTGTTGCAAGGTTTGTGGAAATATGTCTTTTTGCATGTCTACAGGAATATAACGTAGACCGTATATCAATCTGGGATTGCGATGCTCTCCATGAAACCAAACTAAATTTTCATGTTTACCCAGCATTGTTTCTACTGCAACGTTATTTATTAAAGTTAAGCTCTGAAGTACACAGTGTTTTAATAAAGTTAATTTTCAAATTGTTAACAATAAGCCCTTTTGCTTTCTGTGTCTTATGTTCTTGGGCATGTTTATTGATAGAACTTTGAAAGAGCCCTGGTTTGTAATCAGAGGTGAATTTATTGATGACACAATATTTTACAAAGACATATATACAATGTGGAAGGATCAAGGAAAGAAGGAAGACTAACTGTAGGAATGTCTAGAGAAGGGATTTAGAGAAGGGATTTAGAGAAGGGATTTAAAGTAGGGATTTAGGGTTTGGAATGTAGCAGGAGGAAATACAAAAAAGAGGGATGTGTACTGTAAAACATGTTCAAGATGGAACAAGGTAATTTACTCGTCATCTGGTACCTGTTTCGCCCCTATCTTGCCCCATCTCGCCACTCCCCCTCCCCCCCCATCATAAACTTGGTCAGGTTATTTTCAGTCAGTACCCCTCTACCTTTCATAAATGTATCATTCCAAACACTGAAACTTGCCTTTCTCCATTCCAGGCATATATTTGTTTGAAAGGTAAAAAAAAAAAAAAACATTTGAAATCCTATGAGAAAGACACTTTCTTTTAGCAATCCATGAGTCCTGTTCAAAATATGTGATGATTAATTTGCATACTTTCTAGATATGTCTAGAATTGACAAACAGTGTGGCTGAGTGTGTAGATTTACTGTACATCTTCTGTCACCACTGTTGTAAATACGACCTATGACCTTACACCAAAATACCATTAATATGATTTTACTTGTGTGACTAAATAACATTTCAACTGATAAATTTAACCAAGTTAACATCACTATGACATGATTGACAGGCTGGAACCTCATGATTTTTTTTTCTTCTATCTTTGGATATTAATTGTATGTCAAAGAGGCAATACTCCCACAAACACCACAGAAACGGAATGTGGGCACATTGAAAACCTACTCTTTCACCACAGGGTTAGAGGTCACCTTCTATAGTACTGTATACACTGTATACTTCTGAGAAAATTAATAAATTTGAAAAACACACATTGTTGGCAAGTAAGATGACAAAGAAGAACATTTTCCAACTTTGGATTTTGCAAATTGAATTGGATATGTACAGTATATCTCTGTGCTTAAATGTAGTTGATTCTGCTACTTAAGAGCAAACTATTTAATTGTGTAATCTGCTTACAGAAATTTTCTCTCCCACAAAAATTTATGTTACCAAAAGACCATGGCAAGTTTCAACAAGATAATGAAAAATTAATATTTAAGTCGCTCCTCTCTTACCTGTCTCCAGTCTACTTAAAGGTGCCGCCTTCCTCATCTACCTACCCCTCTAATTTACATTTTAAGCACTGCACCCTTCAATCCAGTAAGTTTTCTGCCTTTAAACTTTAACCACTCACATTCCCAAATCTACCACACATCAAAACTAAATGCCAAAAAAACGGGGGGGGGGGGGGGGGGGGGGAAATTCTTTACTGTGAATGAATTTTTCATTCTAGTGACATATTTTGGTGTCACGGTTATCACACATTTGAGTATTTTTGTCATCGTCCGTCATCAACTTGGGAACAATGACAATTTGCCTGTTATTGTGAAGTGTTGTATGGTGTGCATTCACTTTCAGTACTTTATATGTGAATGAGGGAATTTTTGGGTAACTTTGCTGCGACTCAAGCTTTGTACTGCCTACAAATAATGAATGAGTGGAAGTTCTTGGCAAGCTCTGTATGATCTTAGGTTTTGGTTATATGATATCCTCCCGATATCTGAAACTAAGCAGCAGGACGTGTGTCGCTTTATCTGCTGGCTATCGGAACTAGGTTTCTTCCTTCGGTATCCTTCAGTATGAATATCAGTGACGATTGAAAAATACTACAAAATATGAATATCAGTGACGATTGAAAAATACTACAAAAGTCAAATCATCTTAATTTCAGTAACATACAGAAATGATCTTTCTGACATATGCAACAATGCAGTTTGTATTTCTTAGCAGTTCATCTCAGGTTTTTGTATGTGGGTCATGACATACTGTAGCATTCGCAATGTTTCTGGTGCTAGTCAGAACATGTATGTAATGTCCATAGCAACCTGCTTTAATGTTATTTTGAGATTGCTTGCATGACTTAAGACACTTTAATACAGGTTTTTTTTTTTTACAATAGTGTAAAAAGGAAATAAAAAGTTGAGCAGATGTGTTCCCCCATGCATACAGTAAAGGGTATGATCTGATGAGTTGCTACGTGATTCATATTAGCGTGGGTTGGTCATAGCAACAGGTATAGTGACTAAAACATACACCGTAATCAGGCAGGGAGCAGTGTGAATATGTTATTATCTGACAATAATCATCATACATGTGTTAAAAGTAAAGTCAGTCTGGTCGTGAATGCCTTTTATTGCTGCATGTAGAGGCATCACATTTTGTTGTTATAATTGTCTTATTTGATCTATTGGACAGCTCTTAGAATTTACTGGATTCATCTCTAAAACCTGTCTCCGTATGACTAAATGCACTCTAATCATCCCTTAGCCTACCCAAATTGGGTAACTTTTTGAACGAAATAAAGCAGGTGTGTTGGAATTCAGAATGGCAGATTTAGAAGGAAGAGAAAGTGGGCACGGGCGGGCGGGGGCCGGGGGGGCGGGCAGGAGGCCCAGACGTAGATCCACAGGGGGGGGTACAGTGCAAGAAATGTTATCAATTTGGGAAGGCTAAGGTAGATTGGAGTGCATATTTTTGGGGAGACAGGTAGTAGAGAGCCACAAAGTAAATATTCAAACCAGACAATTTTTGAAGCTGGCCAGTCCCAAGATGACATTGGGGTCAAGGATTATCTAATTCTTCTGTGCAGCGGTTATCACTGTCCATCCCAGGTTGTTTGCTCTCTATGGAACCCTATAACATATATATATTAGCATGACAATCTGCATTGGTACTGTAGGAGCTTTAGGCTTTGTAGAGTCCTAATATTTTGAGTACGGAGTACCGTCGGACCCTCCTGGATGGACGACTCTGACGTAAAGTTGAGCGACTCGCCAAGTCCGAGTCGAAGCATCTTTTTTTGCACATCACAGACAGCTGTGTACCTAGATGCACAATATTAACTAAGTCTATAATGCTCTTTCTCTTCATATACAGGACCAGCTCTCAGCATTGGAGAAACACACAGAGAAAGGAATAGAATTTTTGGATAAATACAGCACTTTTGTGAAAGAACGGCAGAAAATTGAAATGGATTATGCATCTCAGCTAAAGTAAGTACTGTACTCATAAAGTAGGGACCTTGGCTAGGCCACTAGTTAGACATTGAAAGCTGGCTTCATTGTACAATGGTGTGGGCATATTATACTTAACATAAAGTGAGGACCATGGCTAGGGTACTATTCAGACATTATAAGCTTGGTTCATTGCACAACGGTGTAGGCATATGATACTTAACACTATGTAATGTTGACATCACAATGTATAGTTAGCAGAAGTTCATTACAACACTGAATAACAATACCGTTACCATAGTCACCATACCATAACATTACCATACCTACCATACCATTACCAATACCATACTATACCATTACCATACCATGCCATACCTTAACAAACCTTACCATATCGTACCATACCATTACCATACAATACCATTACCATACCTTACCAATACCATGTACCATACCATTGTCATACCTTACCGCACTGTACCGTACCGTACCATACCATACCATTGTCATACCATACCATTGCCATAACATACCATACCATACCTACCATACCTTTACCATACCATTACCATACCATTACCATTACCTTACCAATACCATACCTACCATACCATTATCATCCCATACCATGCCATTACCATACCATTACCATATACCATATACCATACCATTACCATACCATTACCATACCATACCAATACCATACCTACCATACCATTATCATACCATACCATTACCATATACCATACAACACCATACCATTACCATACCATTACCATACCATACTATACCATTACCATAAGGTACCACAACATACCTTACCATACCGTACCATACCAATACCATACCATACCAAACCATTACCATTACCATACCAATACCATACCATATCATTTTCATACCATATCATACCATACAGTACCATACCATACCATACTATACCATACCATACCATACCATTACAATAACATACCATACCATACCTACCATACTACCATCAACATACTATAATCGGTAGGCAGCAACATACCGTTTTATAAGTGTTGTGTGTTTGCACCAGGGTTGAAATTTGTTACACTATGTCGATCTGCTCACAGTGAGGGAAAGACTGTAGAATCACAATTGAAGATTGTGGCAATTTATATGGCCTTTCCTGTTGAGCGTGGAGTTCTAGTTTAGATTTGAGTTTGGGAGTCTTTCATTTTTGTTTTCATCCACAGGAAACTCGTCAGAGGTTACTCCCCGAAGAAGAAAGAAGAAGAAGATTATCAGTAAGACCATTCAGCTTCGATATTTGTTATGAGTCATATAGCACTGACTACAAACCAACGTGCTCACAAGAAGCAAAATGGGCTATTTGGAAAATTGACCCAATTGTACAAACGTACATATATATTTTGTATTAAAGAAGAGAAGTTGAAATGTTATGGTCCAGGTGTTAGTTTGCTGGGAAGTCTTCTTCCCTCCCCCCCCACCCACCCATCCAATAGTCCCCCAACCCAGTACTAAAGAGCAAGTTGACATGTGGGAGATATTCAAGTTTGGCCAAAAATATAAAGGAAAATGAAAGTGATGACAAAATAATTGGGTTCATGATATGAAGTCGCCATATTTTTCTGTCCATAAGAAGTTCTCAGTTTTGTGTCTCTGTGATACTAAGTGACTGAGGAATTTGGAATATTGAAATACTTAAGGTTTGAAATGTTTGACTGTTGTTGAGAATTTAATTTTTTTGATTTACTTCATTCCTCTCTGACCTGTATCCGAAAGGTATGCATTCAAATTTACTCAGCCTTAGAACAAGGAAGGAAATGATGTGTGTTTGCAATAAAGTAACAGCAATGTATTATCATGAGAAATGAACCCTTCTGTATAATATAACAGCCTTTATATCATATGTTACCTTTGCTTTATACATGTACCGTACAGTGTTATGCTGGAGGATGGAGTTCATTCACATCACCTCCTCACTAATACCTGTCTCCTGTACAAATGCATTCCCAATCTACCCTAGCCTACAGACCTGGCCTATTCAGGCATTTTTTCTAGCAGGATTTTCGACCTTGGTTTCACGCTTGGTTTTCCATTCTTGCTGGGTGGGGTCTCTTGAATTCAGAGAGAAGTTTTGCGAGTCACTGCATAAGAATCCTTGAATTTTCTCTGTTTTCGAATGCATGTATTTTTCCTTTCAGGATTGTTCATTGCATGTGTACCGGTTTGCGCGAAAGCTTAGTACATTAGTTATAAGGTATAACTTCCTCACCGATAAGTTTCTTTGGGGTTTTTTCAGGGTTGGCCGGTTTTTACCGGGCGATTTTTACCGCCCGGTAAAAACCAGGTTTTTACCGGGAGGTTTTTCCCACCTATAAGTGGGAAAAACTGGGAAAAACCTCAAATTATATAGAATTCCTAAAAATTCATGTGGAACTTGTGGAGGAGCATAGAAACTACAAGAAAATGGCATCTTATGGTAGGGGTTGGATTACATCCAAAGAACAGCCATGACCCATTATCTATAACTTTGTGAGTTTACTGATTAGACTATACTGATACGCTTTCTAGTCACTTCGCCCAACAACCATTTCGCCCAACTGCCATTTCGCCCAACCAGCCTGGTCATTTCGCCCAACCAGCCTGGTCATTTCGCCCAACCAGCATGGTCATTTCGCCCAACCATCATAGTCATTTCGCCCAACCAGCATGGTCATTTCGCCCAACCGTGTTGGTCATTTCGCCCAACCTTATTTTTACTAATATTCAGTCAGCATAATATTACTTTTTCTATTCCACTAGTTCAATTTGATTTATTTTGGGTTAGGTTACTTCGTAATAGGTAAATAAAAAAGTAAGGTCCGCTCGATATCGATCGGAGTCTGAGCAGTTATTTTGGGTATAATGGGAGGATTACACTACTTTAGGCGTTTACGCATACAATGGAAGTTATATTATTATACAAACACAGGGGAATCGGTCTTCATGAAAACCTATCAAACCTTACCCCTAAAACACTGATCCATCCTACTGACTAACAATTCCCGAACGTTTCCTTATTAAATTAAAAATATATATATAAAATTGAATTACTATATTTAATCAATGTAACCACTTTATCAATGTAACCACAGTAATCACATATGTAATCAATTTAACCACGACTTCAAGTTTCCTTAATACTCGGTTCGTATCCCGTAACGTTAACAATTCCCGAACGTTTACTATATCAAACCTAACCCCTAAAACACTGATCCATCCTCAAGATTCCTTAATATTCGGTTCGTATCCTGTAACGTTAAAAATTCCTGAACGTTTCCTTACTAAAGTTATACAAAGTAAAGGACTTCAAGTTTCCTTAAAATTCCTTAATATTCGAACGTTTACTATCAAACCTAACCCCTAACACACTGATCAATCCTCAAGTTTCCTTAATATTCGGTTCGTATCCTGTAACGTTAACAATTCCCGAACGTTTCCTTTTGAAATATCATATTTAATCAAGGTTGGGTGAAATGACCAGACTGGTTGGGCGAAATGACCAGGCTGGTTGGGCGAAATGACCAGGCTGGTTGGGCGAAATGACCAGGCTGGTTGGGCGAAATGGTAAGGTTGGGCGAAATGGCAGTTGGGCGAAATGGTTGTTGGGCGAAGTGTCCTGCTTCCACTGATACTCTTACCTGTTCAGTTAGCCTATACACAGGAAGTGCCCAGTATCACCTCACCTGTCCACCTCAAAGTGTTTAATCACTCATGCATGAAGTTGTATAATAATTGGACCATGTTTGCATCAAGGTAAACAGTTGGGTTGTGTGAATGGCTCGATAGGGCCATTGTGCGTTTAATACTTTAATTGGGCCCATGTGCCTTACATAGTTTCAAAGCAGTTTCTATTGAGCCCCCTGGATTGAAGTTCACCTCAATAGACTGTTGCCTACTGTATTAATTGAATTAACTGTCTGAGCATGTATAATAGGCCTGAAGAATTTAGGAGGGGTGAGTGTCCCAGTGTAGACCTATAATGGTGTGGGCAATAGGCAATGCATACTGCTAAAGAGATCGTGACAGAATAACTATACATGTGCAATATGAAAAATACTCTTTTTCCACAAAAAGTAGAATTAGGTTGTGATAAAATAGCTCAAAATGAAGCTAAGAAACTCCCATATTCAATAACATATGCCTGTCATGAAACATCGTGCCTACTGATGACCCTGCATATTACGGACAAGTAATAATAGTTTTCGAGACGGAGGCGGTTTTTACCGGTATTTACCAGTTTTTCCCGGTTTTTACCTGGTTTTTACCGCTTAGTGGGAAAAACAGGTTTTTCCCGGGAAAATGCCAACCCTGGGTTTTTTACTCACAAATACTTCCCTCTTGTCTCTCCAAATGAAATAGGAATTACTCGTCTCTGAGGACGTTCAAAGGTGTCCTACAGGAGGTTGGCAGTATAGCGAATCAACACGAGCTCATCTCCGATTACTTGGGGAAAGATGTATTGATGGAGGTCGTGAGGCTCATAGCAGAACTTAAAAAGGAGAGGAAGGAACATTTACAAGAAGCAAAACATGAAGAAAACGTCATGGATAAATCGAAAAAGAAATTAGATTCGGTAAGGGTGTGGGCTACAGAATTAAACAGGAGTTCATACTAAAAGTAAATGTACATATACCTATATAGTAGATGTACATATTTACTTCGTTCCCCACTTACCTGTCTCCCCACAACCTAAGCACCGCATTCTACCGTGTCTAGTATGCCCTGCTAATCTTTTAACACTGTACACCCTCACTGACCCTAGTGACCTCCTTCATTTTTCTACCTCCAAAGTGTCTCATAGTGTTAATGTACATATACCTATATAGTAGATGTACATGTATGTATGCTTCCTCGCTTACCTGTCTCCTCATCAAATATTGGCACTCCCGCTCTGCCCAGTCTAGTATGGACAGGTAACATCTCCCCCCCCCCCCCCTGATGGTCCTTCTTTTCCTTCCCTGGATTCAATAAATGTTTGAATGTAAAATGTGTATTATTTTCAGAAATTAATGTCATATCAATAGTGAAATGGTGATAGTATCATTGATTTTCGATCAGTTGGACTTGTAACAAGCCCCCCATCCAATCTGTTTTATTCCAAGAACAATTGTACCAACTTTAGTGCTATAAATTAAAATATAAAATTATGATAAAAAAAAAAATAGTAATAATGATACAGGTCTACAAGAAGTTCATGCTGACCTGGTTTTTTTTATGTTAACCCAGTATTTCCTTTTTTTTTTAACTCTTTCGTTTTTGCTTTGTGATTTGTTTTCTAACTTTAAGGATTTCACATTACTTCCTGTCTGTCCAATGATAGTAGGGTTCTCGTGTTTATTCAGAAGGAATAACTTCACCAGTATTATTATGGTTGTCCTTGGTTGAGGTCAAGTATTTTACTGTTCTACAGGTGTGTGTATATTTGTGTGTGAATAAGTGTGGAGCAGCTTCAATGGTAAATTTCCTGCTTGCATCCTGGAAATTTTTCAAAACGTGCCTGAAATCGTAAGAGGACTTCATCGTCTTAAGAAAGACTTGCAGATACGAATCCTAGTTGCGTAGCATAGGACGACAGATTTGTGAAGGGGAAAAAAATTTCCAATTAAAAAAAAAAAAAAAAAAAAAAAAAAAATTGGACAAATGGTGTCTATTGTTAGCGTTGCCAAAATATTGAACTGATATGGTCATATGTGCATGCTGACTAGCATACGTGTGTACTAGTCATCTTGAGCAGCACCAAATCTCACTTTAAGACACCTCTGTCACCAAGATGGGTTGTTGCCTGGCATCCCACGATGCCAGGAAATCCAGTGGAATGCTCCTCGTTGAGGTTTCCCATTCCGTCTACATCCTTTAGTGATTAGCAACCAATTAGGGTCAAACCCTTACGGTGTAAGGTTTAAAACTACTGCAAACACGGAGAAAGTATTGTCTCTGACTGGAACGATCCTTGCCAGCGAGGTTGTTTGTTTCATGGTATTTAAATTAAGGCGATCACATTGAAAATAGCATCGTCACTTTCCCATTACTACATATAGTTGGTATTTTTTTTACTCCATCAAACCCACGAAGTGTTGTACTCAAAATAAGGTTAAATTTTGATCAGACTAGGACACCTTTCCTATTTTTTATTTTGTTCACCAGATAAACATTAATTAGAGAGTAATCAATGAATCCCTTAGATTTTACAATCAAGTCACCCAGAGTACATGAATCATTTTTGGTGCTCTTGCAAGAAATTATCAAACAGTAGGAGAAAGCTAAAATTTTTTACAACATTCTTAGATTAAGAACCAGGTTTTCCAAGCTTCTCTTTGCAGTTGTCATATTGTAAAGAGAACATAGCGTAGAAGTTGCTCCTCATGTTGCTCATTATGGTTGCTCCTTATGTTGCTCCTTATGGTTGCTCCTTATGGTGCTCCTTGTTGCTCCTTATGGTGTTCCCTGTCATTTGTATGTTGGATTTTTGCCTTATCTTGGGCCGAAACCTTGAAAGACTTGAATTGTAAGCCTAACGAATCACCTTTTTGCCTGTTTAAACTTCTACAGCCTAAATCTGATGACAAAAAATTTGAAAATTGAGAATAAGCAGCTTTAGAAATTCCACAACAATATTTGCCTTAGTGTTTGTCTGCGAAATGCTAATAATTCAAATCACAACCATTTGTGTAGTAATTTAAACTACAAAGCCTGAATGGTCATTGTGCTTTTTTTAAACTTTTGTGTCAAATTTGACTTCTATCTGTGAGAAAAAACCCTAAAACTTTATGAAAAGACTGACCTCATTGATTGCATGGAGCCAATTTTGGTTAGAGTTTGGAAAAGATGAGTTTTGCTGATAGGATAGCAAAGAAATTGGTATCATAACTTTTTATTCAAAGCCCTGTTTTTTAGTACCGGACACCTGTTCTTCTGCCAATTTTAGACATGTCCTTTGTTGACCAATTGCCAGGTGGGAATTCCACGTACTGACCTGTTTAGAGACTTGTGTGATGTTTCTATCCCAAAGCCTCTTGAAATTACTGTACATGGTCATATTATCTACAGCATTGTATATATAGCATATTGAAAGTAATCATCAAATGTATGATACTTTTACTTCACTTTCTTTACCTTATTTATTTAGGTTATATGTGTGTGTTGAGTGAATTGTAAACTTCCTTTGGCTGTGGTTATTTCCATTTCTTAATTTGATGTCCATGTCCTTCCTTGTTCAATGATTAGATATGCAGAAATTGCAATGTTCTGTAATATCATTTAATTTTTTCACCTTCAGAGTGAATAAGAAGGAAAAAAAGGTCCCTCCCACGGGATGTAATGTTTTGTTTTCTAGCAATACTTCAAACCTTCTTTGACCCCCCAAAGCACTTAATTGCAGGAATAATTTAAGTACCGTGTCTTTTCCTCTCTGTACATACACATTTTCAAATCTTCTGCCAGTTTAGCTCAACAGAATTCAGTGTTTGTGAACTAGGCATAAACAACAATCAGAGGGTGCTGCTGATTGGCTAACCGAAATTTTGAAACTGCATTTGAGAAATTCTATTTTCACTGCTCAGTTTTGCAAGAAATGTAATGTCTTTTTATATTCATGTGGCATTAAGTCCCAAATTGTGCATTTGTTTCATATCAATTTTCTCAGAACAGCAGAAGAAATTAAACTTCATAGAGCACATTTGGGCAAAGTGTGGCCTCCAGGCCCCATACGGCAGCCTCCTTCAAATTAACCGTTCTTTCTTCGTAACAAGAAGGGCAGAAATCTTACTCAAAGAATTTTTTTTTTTTTACAGTTTGCAGAAAGTGGGATTGAAGCTGTTTTAATTTTTCATCTTATTCTACTTCATAAAAAGGATTCACAACTTTCTCAATGAAGTGTGAAAATTAAAGTAAAAAGCATTTCTGATGCAGACAGATACACAACAAAACTTAACAAAACAAAACTAATCGATGCAACTTGGAAAACAGGAAGAGGAAGCCTCCCCCTACCCCACCCCCACCCCAACCCCCCCCCACACCAAAATGAAATCAATGAAAAAGTACAGAACAGAGAGAGAAGATAAATGTAATGAATCAGGGTTTGAGTATGATACCCAAACAACAAGAGCTGAACTTTTGACTAATTTAGGTTAGGTACTTATTTTATTCTGGGATCTTTCTTGAAGTATTTAGAACAATTCCCTGTCCTATTTAAGACATTTGACATTATGTTATCTCTTCCGTAGTGTAAAAGTGCATACAGAGCTGCTCATGAACAATGGATGCAAGCAAAGATTTTATTTGAAAAAGCAGATTCTGACGATAACAGGACGAAAGCCGAGGTGGAGAGGGTGAGATATATCTAATTTTTTTTTTTGTCGTTGATAACTTTGGTTTCGTATTTTGGAAGGTGTGACGGTTTTCGAGAGCTTTCTAGAAGACTCTTCCAGAAGAAAAGAAAATTTGAGGTAACAACAGTAAGATTTTTTTTGTTTGACAAGTTATTAGTGATAATCAAAGGTTACAAGTTTTGAGTTATAGTGTGTGACTTGGGAAAGTATTAAAGAACTCTTGTATTCTGGTGATTGACAAACATTCCCCACCCCCCCTCCACAACCCCCCTCTTTCTCTTTCAGGCGAGAAGTACAATGGACAATAAAAATAAGATGAGGGAAGATCAGAAGAATGACTACATCCTTCAACTGCAAAATACAAACAAAGATCAAGAGGAACACTACTACAAAAAAGTGCCAACAATATTCAATGTAAGTAAACCAGTGAATGTGATTGATTGGCCCTGCAAGGGGGTGGGTTGGGAGGGGGAGGGAGGGGGACCACAGCTTGGAGATTTATGGGTCACTTAGGGTGTTTTGCAGGGTATGTGTAGGGATGGATCAGGTTAGGACTTCCTTCCAGCATAGAAATTTGTGATACACCCCATGAATGTGCCATTAATTTATGAATGAAAACTTCCAAAAAGGGACCCAGGTGACAGAATTGTCCCGTGACCCGACCTGGATCATGACACACCCCTGGCTGTGCTGTCAGACCAACAATGAACAGTAATATTGCACAGATATTGGTAAATATCAGCTATTAACGATATCCCATAACTTGGGTCCTAACATTGGCAGAAAACCATTATTTGGGGGTGGGGGGGGGGCTCGAAAACCTGCTCACAGCATTGCATGCAGTTAGCTTTGCAAAAAAAGTCAATGTTTTGCGAAGCGATATCAATCGACAAATATCAGAAGTTTGACACAAAATATAGCGATATTAGGTCGATAATGTCCTATACCCGTAGCGCATACCGATACTCTGTGAAACACTTACGTACAGTGCTCGGTTCGAATAGGTGCTGCAAATTATTCGAAGGAACTTATTTATAAGTGTGGCTTTAAGGTGGTTCCATGAAATAGTGTATGTACAAACTCTGTTGAAGTTTTGAGGAAGTCTTTCGGTTGAACGGAACGCAAGGAGGAACAATATTGACAATGACCATGGGGAATTAATTCTGAAAATATTTCTAGCAATATTCAACGTCTGTGATCAGTGAATGGAATCGAGCTTAGTCCAATATGTGCTAGGAATGATGAACCGGCATAGGTTGTCACCTCGGGTCTACTTTCTGTTGAAGAAAGAAAAAGTGGATGGTGACTGGAACTTTTTTGTAGGATCCTTGTTTTAGAATTGGATGTGAATTGAGGAAGTTCCTCAAAACAAAGGATAAGGAAGGACCAACACAGAGTGCGACCACTGCTCCGAAAGATAGATCGTGTTGAAAAAAACAAAAACAAGAATTGACAAGCCATGGTCAAAGTTGTAGATCAGTATAAATTGTTTATACTGTTTAGTTCAGAATGTGCTCGGGGAAGGGTCGTAGGGTCATCTTGTCCATCTTCTGCAAAGTGGATGGAAGCTTGGTTGTTAAAAAAAAATTCCCCTCCAAAAAAATTCATGACAATAGGTGGTAGGCCTAAATTAAAAAAAAAAAAAAAACGTCCAGAATAATTAAAATCACATATCAGTAAAAGACAGTAGGCTTTGCTCAATCTGTACTTGCTTGGAATGACAAACTGTTGACAATGGATTTTTCAACCCTCCATGCATGCATTAGTATTATAACACTCTCATATTCACTTTACAGTAATAATTCCATTTTAATAGCCCGGACTAACGACAGGATGTCATAAGCTTGTACCAAGTCTGTCTGTTGCAAACTGGCAAGGAAGTTTGATTGTGAGCAGACTTGTGTGAACAGCATGATTGTTTAATGTAGAATATATATGACTGTTGAAATGAGGAAGTGCCCCATTGAAAGGGATTACAGATAGCACAATACAAGAACTAGCCCCTTTTTTTTCCTTCTCAATTCTTAAATATGGCTGGATTCCTTTTTGTGGGCGTAGTGGTCAGGAAGTCATCATTTGTGCAGTTTAGTGGTATTAAAACCCACTTCAACTTCACTAAAGGGAAATTGTCTGCTCCTTAACGTAAGTTAGTATGCTAGGGTATGATAACCTGTAGAGGTATAGATGGACTATCTACAGTGCACTACAAGGGCAATGTCAAAGCTAGCATACATTATTGCAGCTTCCAGGTGTACGGAGTCAAATAGTGTTTGTGTAATAGCAGTGTATCAGTTTATAATAAAAACTATCACATTATTGGTTTTATTATAAACACTGTTCATCCGTGTGGTTTCATATTAATTACAAAGTCTGCAGTCATATCAAGGTTTTCCAGTTCCTGAACCAAGAGTGTGCCTTTTTAGCTTGCAATGAACAGATCATTTTAGCAAGAAGTGGAAGTGTTTTGTAAACTGAATGATTAACTGATTATTGACTGAGAAAGGTAGATTTCATAAACAATAGAAGTAAACAGTTTAAGCAGTCTACAGTTCCAACTATATATTTGTCTGTGACAACTTCTGGTCAGGTGAAGTTGTAATCGCATGAAAGGCACATGTGTGTGTTTAGTAGGTCAAATCATACCTTTGAACACGGAATACCCATGTCCATACTGAGCAGTGTACCTACATAAATGCATGATAGGATTAGCTACAAATTTTTCCTTTCCAAATTGGTGACATGATATCATGTCTCACTTCCCATCATCAAGGTTCCAAGAAATTTTGTCACCATCGTGACAACCAAACAATGTGTAGGTCTCAGGTGCTCGATGGTCTGAATTTTGAAATTTGCTTCCTGCGTCTGCAGTCATAACCATTTAACACCTTCCTTCGCTTAGCAATTTTCTTTGAAAAGGTAGGAGTTGGAATATATTTTTCGTAGAACGAGGTCTTTCCTCTGTATATATGCTTAAGTCCAATTCCAGACTTTGGGAGACGTTAAAGTTTGTTAACATTCAAAATTGACGTCATCATTGTGGTGTAACATTATGAAACTCACTTCCGAAGGTTTAAACGCATCCGGTAATCGAATCTGTAGACTTGGAAACGGTGGCATATTTTGTGGTAAAATTTGACTCTAGTATTGACTCTGGTTAGTTTCCTGATTACTGAAAAATGATGCCGACTGCAGGAAGTTTAAACATTGGTATACTTACAAGAGTCGTCACACCGCGAGAGGTGCGTCCCACCACGATCTTAACGATTCATTACCTGCCTGCAGACGAATAAATTCATTGCATAAAATCCTCCCAATGTGATCTACAGGATATATTCCTCGCCTCGATCTCTACGACCTCGTCAGACGCATCGAGACATAAATGAGATTAGTTCAGGAAGTGTGTATTTCAGTAGAGAATAGGAAAGAGTACTTGTATATACAGCAGCATCAGTAACATTGTATTGTAACAGAGTGGTACTTAGTTCCAGTATAGAAGAAAGGAGATACTGAATCATTATTAGACTGATATGCTTGAAGGATCGATTCTACCTCTCTACTGTCAGACACGTTCAGATATATACTCTGGTACGGTGGCTTCTGACTGGTACCCCCCCCCTCCTCCTCCAGCAAAGAGATGAGTTTATTAAGGGATCTCTCTCCACCCAACCAAGGGTTGGTTAGCTCAGTTGCTAGAGCACTGGACTTGTAACCCAGAGGTAACCGATTCGAATCCGATTCTCGCCATAGATATCTTTGCTCCTTCCCATCGTTTATAGATTCCCAGTCAGTATTTCTAGCTGTTCATTTACTCGCATTACCCAATCATCATCAATGAATACTGTCTCGGGAATATTTAATTTTGAAAAGAAAAAATGAAACATTCCCTATAAAAGCAATGTCTGCGTTTCATCGTAGAGTGGCTGTCATTTTCGGTACACAGGCGGAAGCAGCGTTGAGCTATGAAACATCGGCTGTATCTGTAGGTGTTTCCAAGTGTATGTTATTAATTTATTGATATATAAGCGTTTGTTTTCAGGAAGGATTTTAAGGAAAGGGAGACGAAACTGGTAAATATATAGCAATGTTTGGATATATCAGGATTGAAATGTATTTCAGTGTAGGGGATGTCCCTCTCAGTGTAGGGGATGTCCCTCTCACAAGGATATTGATTGATACAAGGTCTCCCAAGTCAATTGAGCAGAGGATAAAGTGATGTCCAAATTATATATATATATATCTATCTATCTATTTAATTGAATTTTAATGTATATATATATATATATATATATATATATATATACATACCCACACATATATATGTATGTTGTAATTAAATGGTTTTGCTATGAATGAACATTTTAAACACAATAGAAGATAACATACAAGCATAGAGACATGTATGCATGCAAACACACTTTCTTTCTTGCTTGTGATTCAAAGTAGTGTAGTTTCAATTAATAGCTACACTATTAAGCACAGTAGAAAGTTATATGCACACGTACATGTATAACACGCATACATACATACATGCATACATACATACATACATACATATGTATAGGTTAAGGGATCCAGGTTTTTCCAATGGAAAATTCCACGAATCCCAAACACAAAACTAAAACTGTACTGGTTTAATTCCCCTTTCTATTCCATTCTTTGAGTTTGAGTATCACCTCGTGAATCGGCAGAGAGCGAGTTGCCAGTTCATCCCTTCCCCAGCACCGAACGGAAAAAATTGCATCGTTCTCAGAGAGTAACTGTGTTATCATTCACACGCTGAACTAATCTTTCGGTTTCAGTTGTGTGATGTTATGAATGTATACTGTGTACTACTAAGATGTCATATTTTTGGCCAGATGTTGACCATTTTTGAGCCTCCTTTTGTCGAATTGTTTCCTCGGCAGAAATTGCAAACCATGGAGGAGAGGCGGATCACTTGTCTCGGAAAGTACTACGAAACCTATGCAGAATGCCACAAAAAAGTCTTGCCCGTCATAACTCAGTGTCTAGATGACATCCAGACCAAACATGGGCAGTCAGTTAAACCAGCCGAGGTAACCCACAAATAATAAATGGAAAACTGGATTTGGAAAAGAAAATGAACAAATATTCCAATCATGGACAATTCCAAAAGTTCCACAAAGTTTTTTATTATTTTTTTTTTATTGTGTGTGTATGTGTGTGTTTCTCCTAATCATTTGTTCAAAAGTTGGGAAAGTAGCTTGTGGGTAGATTGTGAAGTTTATTAATGGCCAAGTCAAGTCAAATATTCTTCAACATTGTTTTTAACATTTGCAAAATATAGCGACATTTTGTAAGTACGTCACCTCCATTTTACCAAAGTTTCTCAAGGGACCCCTCCTCCCCCCTGTATGACATAACATTTTAAGCCCCTACCCCCACCCTCAAGTACACAATGGTGATTGTACCCCTGCCGTTCTAACCTATGAGTCCCCCACCCCCCCCCCTTATCTCACTCGAGAGATTCCGTCCATTCAGAGAACCTTAAGGTTCAAATGCGTCTCGAATGACGACACATTTTTTTCGATAATCGAACCCATAGGACTCGCAAGCGGTCGTAGCCAAGTTCGAAACGGGCATCAGACCACCACCGGATATAGTCATGGTAGATCTGGACGAGCCTGGAAGCAGCCTGAGCCACTCCACACCAGACAAGAGTGGCGACAACATCAGCATTGGCAGTCAAAACGGTGGTGCAAATTCATTACCAGGAAGAGGGAAACCCCCCAAGAAACGAACTGGTATATTTGGAACTATGTTTACCAAAAAGGTATGTGGATGCATGCAAAGATCCCCCCACCCCCCCACCCATGCCACCGGTCGAATAACATGCTTTTCTCCCTTGTTTGCGGGGAGGGTGTGCTTTTGACTTTGCAGGCTACGATAGTTTGGCCAGCTGGTGGAGTATTGGAGTACATGTTTGTTCCTGTAAAGGGATTTTTAAAAAATATATTAATAATTCCAAAAAAAAAAAAAAAAATTAGACATCAAGTATACCAGCTTTATCCAGTAACTTTGGTTCAAGATCTCAGATCACCACTACCCTCTTCAAGGATGTCGGGTGATCTTAGGCAAAGATTTGGAATGGTTTCTATGTGACTTAGGGTTTGGGCTGTTACTTCATACATACGTCAGTATCAAAAGAAAATCCAAAAACAAAGCAAATCTGAAAATTTTCAGAACTACTTTTCGTTATGAAAATACATTGTCATGGGTGGGATGTTAGTTATTTGAGTAATACTGTTAATGTTACCAAAATCCATGTAAAAGAAATATTTACCTAATTGTATATAAGAAAGCTGCTTGGAAAGAGAGGATATGTTGTTTTTAGACAGTAGCAGCGAAAGTCTGTGATATGATGACAGAAATATTTTTTTTCACTTTCTGTTTGAGGGTGTAGATGTCCACCCACCCAATGAAAACCTGCGTTGTTTTTTTTTAGGATTTATTTCTTAGTTCCTCGGACGACCGGGTCTTACGTTCCGGTTGCCGGAACAGCCAATTTTGTCGTCCAATTAAACGTAGCGAAATACCCAAAGATTGACCGATATGTACACTTTAGGTGATATGTTTAGCTTTTGTGAATAGTGAACACCAGCTTTGGGCCAGAAATACTCCCATTTTGGATGGATCATAGGTCCTACCACTATTTTGGGGGGCTTAATTTCATTACCTCCATATTATTGGAAGGTGATACCAATTTATCTTTTACTCGTTCAGAATTTGATGTTTAAAAGTAGTCGTACCCCAGAGACCTCCAAATCTGCTTCTGGTCATCGCAACAGAAATTTGGTGATCCCGATGACCATTAAAATTAATTGCCCACGATCGATAGGAAGCTAACATTGCAATAAACTGTATAGCTGAATAGGTAGAATATGTAGCTAGATTGGTAGAAGTCTCGTTGATGCATAAATAGAATGGCTGGGTGGGTGGCTGGGTGGGTGGCTGGGTGGGTAAGTTGTTTAATGAAAAAAGCTCTAGACAGACAAAGGTCTATGGATGATGCATAAGTAGAATGGGATAGATATTGAACCCCCGATGAGAAATATTCTTGGATACAATAAACTACAACAGTCATAGATTGTGAAGTAGTCAACATAGGCTCGTATGCAGTGCAGCTGCATAGAAGGAGTTCATGGTGCTAATAGGGTCACAACTAGAGACATTTGTTTATAGTTGCTTGTATTAACAGTTAATGGATACAAGACCTTAATTTTGTAATTAGCTTAGACCATCAGCTGTGAAATATCGTTCTCTGGGGTTAATTAAATTGAGTCAATTAACATGCTATGCTTAATTAACCTCTCATTGTTTCAAGAAGCAAGGATGAAGCGACGTGTCAAGCAGGACTGTGTGCTTAGTAAGGACTAGTACAAGGAATACACTGTGATAGATTAGAGAGAAAGTTTATGTGGAGAGGTAAATAGGTTTAGGTTGAGATCTAAAATCATCAGCATCATGGTGGTTAACCTTTCTGGTTTTTTTGGGGGGTTTTTTGTGTGTGTTCAGGATGTGTTTAACCATGTGATTGGATTAGCATTTTGAAGTGTAATCATGAAGATTAGGTTTATTTAAGTTAAATCTAAATGAAACAAAACTGTTAGCAAACTGCTTATCCACTAAAGAGCCTGTGTAAGAGAATGTGTGAAAGTATTAAGAGAGCCTGACGTTTAAGTTGTTTTATTTAAGTCGTTAGTCATTCAGTTGCCACTACCAATGAAGAGACCCGCAAGAATTTTGTTTACATTCTTTAGATAATCTTTTCATCAGATTCAAAAGTAACTCAGGAAAAAAAAACCAAAAAATAAAAATTTCCATTCTTTCTAAATTAAAAAAAAAGAGCAAGAAATAAGTTTTTTTTTTTAAATAGAGAAAAGTGATAGTTTTAGACAACCAAGATTCAAAAGTGCTACCAATAACAGTGCAGATTTATAATTTCCTCTTGTTAATGTAACACAAAGAGTCATTCTGATTGGTCAAGGTCAGTCATGTGGTATGGTGAACAACGACTATTGGAACGATAGGTTGTCTCGGTTGATTTGCTGGCCGTTTTAAAAAGTTTCGTGAGAGAGAAAATGCCTTGATATGTGAGCTTCCTGAAAACAGGAACCCTTCTCCCACATTTGGGGGCAGTTTCCCCTCCAATTACTTGCTTGAACTTGCTCTATTGTGGATTGAAACTAGCTCAAGCTTGATCAATTTTTTTGAAACATTTTGTCATTTCATTTATTTATTTTTGTTCTATCACAACATAAGTATGACATATAACATAGAAGGAGATAAGAAACAAAACTTGTGAAAGGAAGTGTACAAAATAAAACCTCAAGGGCTTGTCGGGGCTTGTTTACAATTAGTAAAAAAAAAAAAAACAGCAATGATTTTGCGAGCGGTCATTTTGGGCATTCTTTTATAGGGTTGGTCTGTTTGCCAGGTTCTGGGCTCTGGTTTCATCTTTTTGTGGGTCTTTTCTTTTCTTTCTTAACCGGTAGTCTAACTTGTTTTGACAAATGTGCTGAATTGTGAGTTGTAGCTCTATATAACATATACTATGTTGTAGCTCTGTATAACATATAGCTCTATATAACATATATAACATGTACTCTAAGACCTTTGCTGTCATAGTGTCAATTCTCATATCTGCCAGCGAGATATGTCACATTGTTGTGAGGAAAGAATTCTGCATGATCTCTAAATCTAGCAGGTATGCTTAAAAGGTCTATGGAATTTCCCGTTTCATTTTCTTAGTGTACCTGGTTGTTAATTTCGATTTTTTTAAAAAAAAATTTTTTTTTTAATTGGCTCAAGTAATGCAGTAACAATAGTTTCAAAAGTATTACCAGAGAGGAGACCAAAATCAGTAGAATCAAATGCTTCACATGCATGCCCCTCCCCCCCCCTTACACACACCCCTCATTCCCATGTGCCATGTTTTAAAAGAGGACAATATGATGGTGATCTTAATGAATTATAGTAAACAATTTACTGAAAGGGTTAGTGGTCCAACCAACTATGCCTTAAAGGTCATTGGTCAATATTTGCCTAAAAACTTAGCATGCCCAATAAAATTCAAAAAGTTTTCAAAAGCACTTTCCTAGAGGCTTTGCTACTCCATATTATTCCCAGATATGGAGGATGCCTCAATTACATATTTTAATGTCTCAGTAAGGCAAAACACTGTGATGGTAGCTAATAAAAGGCCTTATTGAAATCTGAGCTCTAGTGACCATTATCTGACTTTCTAGCATATTTTGGAGTGACACTGAAGACCTTCCATATACCAGATATACCAGTATAGTTTATAGGTTTTCTGCAAAATGTAGACATAGAGTTGCATACTGTAATGTTGCTATCAAGATTGTGTCTGAGCTTTTTGCCAAATTTATTGAGAGCATGTGGGGGGGGGGGGGAGGGAGAGGGAACTTTTCTAAATAGATACAGCCAGGTGTTCCTACTTCTTTGGTAATCAATTTCCAGTTTGATGTTTAATTCACCATCAAACTATAGAAGGACATCTCATCATTTTTTCCATTGATAGTATTCATATAATATCTTTTCACTTTTAAAAGAGGACCGAAATGTTTTTTTATTTTTTATTTGATTAGAAGATCTGTCAAAATTACGTACCTGCCTCCTCTTTAAGTTATCGCCTGGCATGTTTCAAGAGCAGCACTAAAAAAAGAAAAAAATTAAATTAAAAAGCCCAAAAAATATTTAAGTCATTACTGGAAGCTTTCTCATTTTGTTTTACAAACATAAAATGCATGAAAAATGCAAAGTTTATTGGTTATTTTTTTGTGACATCCGTAGTCTTTGTTTTCCCTCATTAATTTCATTTTTTTTTTCTGTTCATAAGCTATGTGATTTGAGTTTACTTATATGATGTTGTGATACTTGGTTTTCTGAAATCTACTTGACTCAGACATTCTGAAGTTGCTCCAATCATCTCTTGAATCAGTACAGTTGACGCTTTTATAATTTGTTCAAACATTTATTGAACTTTTCCAATATTGATATTGATTAAGTTCAGTAAATCAATCAAGAAATGAAAATAGATTTAGTAAGATTGTAGAATATTCAGTAACGTGCCAGTTCTGCAGTGGTGCATAAGTTCAACTTAACGACTGCTCTCTTTTGTCACGATTTCACGATGTGAACTTAAAAAAAACTTGTTTTGCATGGAAGTAAAGTGACAAAGTACTGTAATCTCTTACTTACGCTTTCCTGCTTAAAGTAGAGGGGGAAAAAAGGGAGAATGATCCTGCTGAAGTGTCTTGTGTGAAGATAATTTCCTCTTTCTAAATGTCTGGTGAATTGACATATAGTTTACTCTCATTGTAGTTATGCTCATTCTGTTCTCCTTTCAGCTGCAAACTTCCCCCTATTTTATTTTTTACTCCTATTTTTTTTTTTTTTTTTTCACTTTCTGTTCTTAATTTCATTTCCTCTCCTTTTAATTCCGTTTCATGTTTTTTTTTTTGGTGGCTACTTTGGATAAACATGTTTTGTAGGATAGATTTTTGAGGAGTATACATACTACTTAATAACTCAAATGTATTAAAGAAATTTTCTTACAAACCGTCAGTTTAGTGTTTGTCTTTTCTAGAGACTTAAGGGTTTCCTTCTTTTCTTTTTTTTGTGTGATCCAAAACTTTTCTGCTAAATTGGAGGGTTTTGAACTTAAAATGTTTTTGATATCTTCTGCTGCTTGTGAAAGAAATAGGTGTAAATAGTTGAGTACAGAAAAGGCTTTTGTTGCAAGTGCCGAGCCATAAAAAGAACCAATATTTTCGAGCAACAATTTGAGGTGTCGGCTAAATGTTACCTTGTCGGGAAAGGATTTTATCACACAGGGACATGAATTGATATAAATATATATATATATATATATATATATATATATATATATATATATATATATATATTTAAGGAAACCAGAGAAATACTATATGACTCATAATTGACAAATAAGGAGTAATGTTTTAGAAAATATATTGGAATTTTCGGTCCCCCTGGGACTTTCGTCAGCAATACTTGGCAGTCGAATGAAAAGTACAAAATGTAACACAATGAAAGTATGACGCTAGATAAGTGTAAGTTGCATTGATGGAATATATATATATATATATATAGATATATCTATATATAGAGATATATATATATATATAAATATATATATATGTATATATATAGGACGGTTTTGTCTTTGTACACAATGGAATGTTGAATATGAGAAGATACCGGCCGCAAACAGAGACATATTGTAGCAGTCTGTTAGAGGATATATGATTAAGTAAGTACGACTGCATTATTTTAAGTAGTTTGTCATTTCACGACAGACGGAGATCGAACAATGAAAATTCTCTCTTTTTCTGTTCCATGGAATCTTCCGATTATTTCAGGGGGGCAAGAGATGGGTATGTACTTTGGTCATCTAGCAAGCCTATTGTACTCTTCTTTTTTTCCTCTCCCTATTTATTGAGTGTTTTGGTAAACTAACCTCTTTTTGTGCTTCTTCCCATCATCCCTTCCTACTATCAAAATTTCTAGGCAAAGGAAAACTTCTTTCTCTATTTATATATATATATTTAATTACCAACCTTATTAGCATTTTTGAAAGCTTGTTATGAAACATTTTCTATGACAATAAGTATTTCAAAAAGTATCTAGATGTTTTGAAAGAAAAAAATGCATGCAGCTTCATTGCAGTGTTGTGTAGGTGTTCCATTATTAGTCTTGTCCTTTGTAAGTATTTAAACTGCAATAATTTTTCTCAGAAAAGCTCTCATCATATTCCAAGAAGCCAAGCCTTCCAACCAGTTCAGCCACCGTAGGACAATTTTTATTAATTTTTTTTTATGGGAAATGGTACTAGGGGTCAATAGGGGGGGGGATGGGATACATAAAACCTAGTAGGTGTGAATGACTGATGGCCAAACCCTTTGGTAAGCTCCAAAACCCATTGCATTGGCCTTTGGAAAAGCAATGCTCTGTATGTAAAGAAACCGAAAAGCCATATAAAATTCTCATAGAAAACCGATAATCAAAATAGGTAACAGCTTTATGCTCATCTTGAAACTATTCAAGTGGAATAAAAAAAAAACTAAAAGCATAGAATGTTTAGAATAAGTTTTATAATTAATAGTGAATAGCACCCCCTCCCTTCTTGCTTTCTCTCCCACCCCCATCCCCCTCCCACTCTTTGGCATTTCATGACCCGAGAGACCCAACTTTTAAAATGTCTATATATTTCTTTCTATGACCGCGCTCTATACCCTTAAATCTGATCAGTATCGTCCCCAGAGGATTATTCTTCTGTGACTGCTTTTTTGTGAAATGTTTCTTCTGCTACTCTTAGTGAAAAAATGTGATTGAAATCAATCAGTGTGTCCTCCCTGGGTTTTCCTCTCACTGTCTTCACCTCTCACGCCATTTTTCTCGTCCTCCTGTCTCACCCGCCACCATTCATGTATCATTCTACCACCGGTCATCTTCACTCTGCCCGAAACCATTTTTCTCATCCTCAGGATGAGTTGGGCGGCTTGTCCTCTCTCAAGCTGTCGCAAGCTCATTCCATCAAGCGAAAGGTAGATCGCGGAAAGGTAGCTGCATGGAACACTCGGTGCACATTCGAGTCGCATGTCTGTCATGTCTTACGATTGCATAGATCTCTCACAAAGAACTACTTTGAAAACTTTGTCTCTAAAGTTGACCATCTCTAAATTGCCATAAATTTCTTCAAATCTATCTAACCCTCCCATTGAAATTGGAGAACATGTTAGCTTGTTATCAAAGTCATCATTTCTCTTTTTCACATGGATTGAAATTTCTTCAAGCTATGCAAGAGTCAGTGTGGGTGACAGTTAAAAAATTTGTTCTCACTAGCTGCTGGGTGACTGTTATCGCTACTTGGTACAGTTTCTGTAAACACAAATCTCTGTTTGTTGACTTTCGTGTCAACTTTGTTCAAGGCTATCTTCTTTACGGGGGGAGGGGGGGGGGGGAGGATTCATTCTTTGTCCTCTCTAACCTTGAAGCCAAACTGTTCTCATCGGTTAAAAGTGTCTTTCCCTGTTCCTCCCACCTCCACTAAGTTTCTCACCTCTTGCTTGTTCTTCTTCTTGCATGTTTAATCAAACTCTTGGCAGACTCTTCTTGCATTGTGCATGTTTGAGCATGGTTGATAAACTATTGAATGCATGTTTGTAAATTTGTCCCTTCAGTAACTGGACAAATCTATGACTTAATCTGCCTCTCAGGTAATGTACAGATATATATATATATATATATACATATATATATATATATCTATATCTATATATATATCTATATATATATATATATATATATATATATATATATATATATATATATATAAATATTGCATAAACATTTTCCCTTTAGCATTGCAATAATGCAAAGACTATGTAACAACATAGTTCATTTCCATCCGAAAGAAAAAACGTTGTAGGTTGTCAAGTGTCATTAAACAGCATTTATAAACAGCTTGTGAATTAAAATGATTTTGTAAGTTATTACATGAGGTTGTTGAATTTGTAGAAGTACCTAATGCAAGTGGAAGTTAAGTTGCTCTGTGACATCTATGCTGAATTGTGTCTTTCATGATGCCAAGCCTCAGATTGGCTTTAATTACTGCAATATCATTGTAAACTGTAGTCCGTGGGAAAGGTGTACACTGTGCTTGTATATCTTAATTTCCAGTCCTGAAGGGGTAACAGGGTGGTAAAAAGAGAAGGCTCTCCTCTCCAGACAGCCTGAGTGGTTCAGATCCATAAAAAACAAAAAAGTTAAACAAAATTAATAAGTACAAGTTTTGAAGAATTTTGATCCAGTAACTGTTGGCCAATTTCGGTCTCAATTTCCAACTTCCAGTCGGGATGCTTTTATACCTTGAAGAGAATTCTAACCAATCTGTTGACTTGACAGAATTCAAGCTATCCAGTGACATATCACGCTTTTAACATAATAAAAGTTTTAGTGAAGTGCTTTGCATTTCATCAACGGATTTCAATCAAACCCACTCTAAAACTTTGAAGAAAATTCAAACCAATTAGTTCTAATTGTGTGCTTTTTCAATTAAATATAATACTAAATAGTCAAATCAAATCTTTTGCATTTCATGTGAAGAATTTTAATGAAAATTCTTGACAAGGAATAGAGAACTCTTAACAAATTGGTTTTACATGGCAAAATTGTTACTCATTGCATACACTAGAGTAAATCAAAAGTGTTCCAATAAAATGCATCATCATTAAAAAAAAAAAAAATTGATATCCAATGAAAGACTGGAAGAATTTGAGTCATATCAACCTAACATTTGTGAATTAAAATGGTAGGCTTTAGCAATCAAAAAACAAAACACAAATTCATGTCTTCAAAATTTAAATTAAGAAACAATTTACAACAAATTAAAAAAGAAAATTGAAAGCAGAATTGCAGACATGAAGTTGCTATTAATGTAAAGCCTAAAGTGAAAAACAAAGCAGGAGATACGTCATGGGAAATGATTGTGTTAAAAATGTAGTACACGTATGGTGATAGAAATCATGTAATGTGTCGTGTACCCCTTGACAATGAGAATTGCTGTCAATTTTCTGCAGTAAAGACAATTTTGAAGCACTTCTTTGCATTTTACCTGATGGCTGATATTAATAAAAAACTTGTTTCGATCACTCTATAGAAATGGTTTGTTTTTCTAGTTCATCCATTAGGGTCAGGTAAAGAGAAAGGAATATGAAAAAAATTCTGAAAAATATCAAATACAGATACTAAAACTTGCTGGCTTTCTTAAATTAGATTGCATTCACTTTCAGCATGTCGATCAGATGTTGCATGTCCGGTTGACAAATTTGATCTTTCACTTTTTGTTAAAACGTCTCTGGCTTTTGGGATTTTGAAAAACGACTTATCTAGATCTGATAGTTAGAAATCTTGTAGTCACCTATTACAAGTTTAAGACCACCTTGATTTGATGTGTCAAATGAACATTCTTTCCCCACCCCACCCCCAACCCCCGGTACTCACACCCTTCCATCTTACCAATCAGAAGACACACATATCAGCACAGGGTAACTTGACTTTCCAATCTTGCATAAAGTTCTTCTCTAATAAAGCCTAGCTTCATTTTAAGCATTACATCACTTGCAGTAGTATGATTTAGGCTAAGGACACCAGAGTAAAGTGATGAGCTGATGAGTGCCTCGTGAAGGGGAAGAGAGAAGTTGGGGCGGGGGGGGGTGGGGGATGATGACTGATACTTGATAATTTGATTTACTGATTCTCAGAAGTAATGGTCCACTAGTCACCGATGCATCATCCTTTTCGTTAGGGATGAAATGAGCTACAATGGAATTATTCAACATGGGTTTAGAGCCCTGGTTTTCTTAACACATTTGTTAGTGAACAAGCCAAAAAATTGATTCAATATTTGCCATAAAATATGCTTTAAGGTTTTAAAACCTTGTCTTAGTTATTTTGGTCTAAATTTTTCTGTTCTCCCTGTTCACTGAGATACAAAATGATTTAATTTTGACCTTTTGAAATTTTAGTCAAATGTCTGGGAATAATTTGACGGATATTAAAGGAAAACCTTTGAGAAGTATTTTTCAGACTTTCTTCTTTTATATATTTTAGAATGATGCAATTGAATTTGATCGCATTACCATTCGACACCTGTTGATTTGCGTAAGGGTACTAAAAGATCAACCATCCATTCTTTGAAACATTTTTTGAAATGTGGTAAACTAGATGTAATTTAAAACATTATTCAAAATGTAAATTATATCAGTAACTCACTTTGGATTTTACTGATTATGCACTAATTAAATCAGCTCATCACAACTCGAGGTGTGGCTCATGGACGGCTACATTTGATTTCCCTTCTATAAGTGTGAAGGATTCAAGTATGCTACCACAATATCTTCTGCTCATGCTCCCTAAAATGCATAGCATCATTCGAAAGAAGCTTTAGTCTTTCCTAACGTATTTCACTCTCTCTCATTCTCAATGCTTTATCTGTTAATTGTAAGGTTTCTTTTAGTTTAAAATCCCATTTATTATGAAGGGGAATAAAAAAAACCAGTGTTCGCTTTAATATCCATGTTAAAAAAATTTTGCAGGGATTTCACACATTGGTGGTGCTGGAAGCCCTGCCAAAAAAAAACTGACTTGTAACAATTAAATTGGTAGCCATGGTAACTCTATTTGACTCACTGTATATTCCAGTATTATGAGCTCAGGTCTTCCCAGTTTCCCTCCAAATATGCCTGGCAGTCTCAGTCATAATGAACATTTGATAAATAAAAGTAGGAGTCGGCTTCTTCTTTACCTTTTTTTGTTCTGGTTTTAGCAATCTTCAACTGCCTCTTCCCTTCCCAAATCTTTCCCTTTTTGTTAAATACCGAAAATCCCAATTGTTCACAATATTGTTCCCATTTGCATCTCACAGCAGTTTCATTATGTTGCATTGGAAACTTGTATGAAAAATATCTTCTACTAACTTTATACCCCCTCCCCCTCCAACTCCCCCTCCCCCATCAACATACTCCCTCATCATATCTCTCACTTTATTCCTTGAAATGATTTATACACATCAATATTGTGTTAAGGGTTGGGTCACCTAAAGGGTGTATTGATTTGAAATATCAATCGATAGATATTGTGTTCTTGAAAATCTTTGAATATGTGGTAAAATTGTTTGCTACAGACATCCATTTATGGATACATAAAAAACGTAAGGAATAATTACTTTCTCATCGCTCGTTCCCAACCTGCTATTTGGCTCTTCCTCGAATTTGCAAATCTGTTGCTAAGGATCCTAAGCTCTCTTCTTGGGCTGATTCTTGCATTATAGAGTTTTGAAAAAAAAATAAAAAATTTGGCCAAAAAATAATCTCACCTACTGTGAAATATTGTCAAACAACTCATTTCAGTTAACCTTTGATTTATATCATGGCTCTCTGGCTATGTCAATTTCAAACAAAATGGCTACCTGTGTTTCTTGTTTGCATGCTTCTGTCCGTGCACGCACTGTGATATGAGTTCTGTGCCATATCCATCTGTGCCTGGTGTGTGAGCACCGTCTTCATGGATATTAAAGTGGAACACTCTTTCGATTTGTTTTGCATGTTTCTTTATTCTGTTATTTTTTCTTTCTCTTATTTTGTTTTTTGTTATCATCATCCATCGGCCGTTCTCCTTTGATTAATTTTCTCTGTTTGATTTGTAAACGCTAGGACAGGGGACGATTGAGTGGTATATGGGTAAGTGGTTCCATCCTGAAAACTCTCCTCTCCTCCTCTCTTTTGTATTTATCGATCACGAGTCATCCTCTCTACGGCAGTTAACTCTCTGCATCTTCAAGTGTATGTTTTCTGGCCTAGCCCTTTAACTAGACTTGCCAAAGTCTATTCACTAGAGTTGCCAAAACTCTCTTTTTTTTTTTCTTCTGCTTCTGTATAGTAGGATCTATGTGGTGTCTGCATTGTTGTGATGACCATTCGTCGTACTTATTTATTTATTTATTTTTTATGTATCGCGGTTTTCTCTTACCGTCATCTACGATCATTTCAAAATCATTTATCTTTTTGACACCTTTTCCACATCGCCTCTTGCGTCATCCCTCTTCCCAACCACTTCTGTCCAGAGCTAGCAAGCATTGTGCTTTTCTGTGCAACACTTAATACCACTAGCCTGGGAAGTCGAAAGATCATGTCGTGTCAGTATTGTGTCGCACTCGAGTAGTATCCAGAGGTCAGAATGTTTCGAATAAACGCTTGTCTCACTTTCCATCATCATTTTTTAGTGGTTTATTTCATGGTTGTCCCTATGGACAACCAGGTCTTAACCATTACGTTGTCCAAAACAGCAAAACTTTAGGTGTCGTTTTGAAAACAAAACAAAAATTTAGCAAAGTAAACAAAGAAATGACCCATATGTGCAAAAAGATTGCAAAATTGCTTTCAATAAAAATTGTAATAATATGATTCATTCAAAAGAGGGAACATAAGTTCTATACAAAACAAGTTAGTACAGTTAATACAGATAGCTCAAAAGAACAGGATGATGCTGGAAGTTGAAGAATAATTACATTGGAATAGTTTTATTGCCCAATTTCCTGACTTATAAATATTACAGCTGGTTAAGTCATCATGTGGTGGGGGAAGTTTTAACAGGAAAAATCAGACATTTTATGGAATTTTAAGTGTACCTCCTCATAGACGAATGATGATTGATCTAGTCATTATCTGACTATTCTGTCAAATTATTCCAAACTCGTGAAAACTGCATTGACTTTTAATCACTATTTTAAGTGTTTTTATAGCAGAAAAGGATGACCTTTTCCAGCAAATTAGCTTATTATTGGGCATAACTATAATTGGGTGTTTTGTACCATGTCCCAATAGGAGACATAGTGCTGTGATGCCATAAAAACTTTACTCTTTGCCATTACACATGGTGCACTTGTTACATATTAAGTAAGAATTCTTCTCTGTGGCTTTAATGCTTCTCAAAAGAAACCAAGATGAATTCCGCAAAAATAAGAACCAAAAAAACAAAAAACATTTGATGTCAGAGAGCTTGAAAGAAATGACTTACATTAATGTTTTAAAACTGCTATCATTTCAGGTTCATCTTCAGTGCTGTATTTATTCTTTTGAGAATAATCATTAGTCAAAGTGGCTGGTTTGCAAAGTTTAGCACATACACAGTCAATCCCTATCAGCAACAGAAAATTCCATGTGGAAAAAAAATACTTTGTCTCTGATAATGTGCAAACATTTTTTGTTTTTGTTTTTGAGTGTTCATTACATATTTCGTCAAAAAAAAAAAAACCTTTGCAGACCCTATGTAGACTTTAGTTTTCTTAAAAAAAAATATAATTTTTTTTTTTTCAAACTTTTCTAGATTTTGCTCTGCAGTAGCAAGTGCAGTATCTCATATAGTCCTATTTGTGAAATGTGATAATTGAATCAACAGGCCGTTTTGAACCTCAAATTTAGGTTATTTTCATTTAGCTTTCCAGTATTAACTTAATTTGATATGCAGCAATAGACATCGTTAACCCCATCAAGCAAGGGGTTAAAAAAAAAATAAAAAAAATACGCCATCATATTTATGAAAGAAAGATTGCCACATACACAAGTTTTTTGCCTTTTTTTTCTTTCCTCGCTAGATGTTGTACTAGGTTATTGGCTCTTGTCGGTTTTCTGTTAGTTATGTATTTGTCAGTGATATAGGCTGTGGTATAATTGTGTCCTCGTTAACAGTGACCGTTCTTCACAAAGTGGTTGAGCTTCCTTGAAAACAAGGTGATAGAATTAATGAGTTTCTATTGTAAAGGAAGTCATTTGTTAAATCTCTACATAGATCTAACTGCAACAGATCATAGCCAAACTACTCGTCGACCGAAATCTAGTCTCGTTAAGAATTTAGCAGTAGATGAGTGAGGATAAGGAGGAGGGCGGTGGTACGGTTAATATTTCTGTACAAATAGCTGCGAAGGTGCAATGAAATCAGAGTAAATCAGATCAGTTTCTGAAAAAAGAAGGAAAGAAAAGAAAACAAAAGTGAGATATATAGTTCTGCTTTTTTTCTGAGGACTCCAAAAATGAAATTAGTAGGATATAATTGACATGAGTGTTCATCCTTCACGAGATTGAACAGACACCGGGCATCGCAGGCACCATCGCTCTCAATTTGTGTTACAAAGTTTGTCGGAAAATAAACACGACGGGTGTTTTCCAGCCAGTGTTATTTATTTCAAGGGCAGACTAATCGTCCTCTCGTTTTGTATTGAGTGCAACCTCTGATGTACTTTGCGCAAGATGCGCCTATACTTTGCGTAGAATCCCCTGCCCCCCTTCTCCAACTTGCCTCCCCCCTTTACTCTTCCAATTGCCATGAATCTGTGTCCAAAGACATATTTCTTCTCTCTAATATTAAATGATCAACTAACTGTTAGCTCAGCATCTTCATTACAACCCATAATCCTCCCATCAGTTTCTTCAGCATAGTCTTCTACATTGGTCTTCGTTCCTTGTAAGAACACTTCTAATTTTTTACATGTAAACTTTTAACAAAGTGGCCACCTTATAACGCAAGACCTTTGTTAACCCTTAACTAGTAGAACATCCAAGATTTTTTTTGGGGGGGGGGGAGGTGAATCATTGAATGCCGAGCTGTACTCGAACCATGAATGTAATACCAAGGAAGCTGAATGTAAGAGCACAAGGATTTGAAGTCTCCTCTCTGCAAAAGTCTTACAACCATATTGCTTGGGGTGTACCTATCAAGTAATTGCCTAGCCATCATTTGGAAGGAATCGACTCAAAAGTTTTTTTTTTTTTTTTGGATAGGCGGACCAGGCAATTTGTAAGTTGTAATATAAACCGTTAGCTCCACTTCCTCCCAATTGTGAAGTTTCATGTTAGAACTGGGATGTGCTACAGATGGAAAATTAATAACTCCACTAAGAAACACACCTCATGACGTACTTGAGCATTCATTAAGGCTTATCCGTGTGGCATGTTCAAGTCATGTGATGGAGAAGATTTTCGTTGCCACTGTCACAATTTCCCGTCCCAGGGAATGCCAAAGTCCCAGGGGATGCCATCCCCCCCCAAAAAAAAAATGTAAATAATAAAATCAGTTAAATTGCTTGTTTCACCCGGCAGAAATAGTTTTTCTTGACCCTTGGGAGGTTATAAATTCATCTCCAGCTGAGAGGAAACTTTGTTGCCCTCGCCCCACTCCCTCGCATCATATTCTCCCGACCGACAGATAACAGTAATAGTTATATTAGCACCATCTAGACACACAGTGAAACTGGTGTAAGAGAGAAACTGACCTAGAAGGAATACTGTGGGTGGTGGGGGAAAGATTTGAGTGGGTTTTGTTTGGGGGGAGGAGGGGGCAGGAAAGATTACCAGACTCAGATGTTAAATAACAGGCAGTTTACCGTGTGGATAAACTAGTTGTTTTAATAGGGGGAACTCTTAAGTTTTATTTCACAAGTTTGAAAGGTCAGTTCATCTACAAGTATGATTTTGCTTTTGATTTCAATTTGAAGGAGAGTGTCATCATGAATACTTTTCATATTTCATGATTGCCGTTGTTTGCTGAATGAGAGGGTTACTTTCTTACCAGGATGATGTTTTTTTTCAAATATCAAGATGAAGTTTCCACTCGGAGATAGAAACATACATTTCTACTGCCAACGTTTACCTCCGACAGAAGTTGGCAAAATCGTTCGCCATTTCTTACAAGTCTTACAGATTCTTATCCGTCCAGAGTCGAGATAACTTTATCACGCAAGAAAAGAAATCGTATTTTTGCCGCTTCATAACTTGCCTCCATAAACTGTAGTACTTAAAACTAACCATTTAACGCTCGCTGTATATGACGAAAGAAACACACTAATGATACCGGTCTTGCTTGCATAAGTGTATCTTCCCCACATTTGTCCATTGGTTAAAAAGCAGGGGTTTTTTTTGCTTGCTAAGGGTGTGGGTCATCGGAAGCAAACAACTCGAGTCACTATGACTTTCCTCTTGTAAAATGAACTTAAAATAGGGACAGAATGAATAAAATAATTTTGGTTCTCATTTCTGTTATTTTTTTTTGTCCATGTTAATATGTTGCGATAGTGTTGTAGATTGCACTATTGCACCTAGTTGTATGTTAGCAATAGACTTCTTTTTTTCTTAAATTGAAAATATCATGTTGATGTGTTGATATTTTTTTCTTCATGTTTGCACCGTTACTGCTGTGTTCACATCTATATTACGTTGTAGATTTCATAAACAGGGTGATGCGTTGTGGTTTATCGGTATAAGGATGCATGGGGTTGTGTATACATGGGGAAGAGGTCAAAGGTTGAAGCTGTTATCGGTTTAATTTTGATGTGGGCAAGAGTTCTGGATCATTGCTTTCCTCTTGTTGTGATCACCACCACTCATGCATTGTTGATTTTTGTTTTTTCCTTCTAAAGTCTTGCATGGATATGATGACAAACATGCTTGTAATGAAAACCAGAATCTTGACAGGTGTTAACATGTGGCTTGCAAACGAATATTGATGAATCTCATCATGTTGTGTTCCGACATATGCATCATTCCTGGCATATGTGGTCGTGTTACTTTCCAACATGGAGAATATAAATTTGATAGGTTTCATTGTGTCTTGCTTTTTGCATTATGTTGCTAACAGATATGAAGACAGTTGATTTTACTACGTTGCAAGTAAACCTGAAATCAGCATGTTGACTGTGAATGCCATCATGTTGCTGCTGATAGACACGTCACCAAAAATTAGACAAACTTCATCATGTTACTTGCAAATTCCGAGAAGAGTGCAATTTTTTTGTTTTTGAATGGCTTAATAATTTTCTCTTTTGCTGTGATGGGGAGGGAAACAGATGTGAAATGTAATGTTTTGTATTTTGATCCATTTAATATCATGTATTAGATCGCTGTATCATTTAAATAATTAGCCATTTGGGTTAAGGGGCGGAATGTCATTGGCTGGTGGAAAGTGCTTGTGATGAATATTCACGACATGTTTGAAAAGGGTCTTGAGGAATAAAGCAGCCCCCTTATTTTTCTACAAAACACATATATTAGTTCATTAATTAGTTCATGAGTTCATTAGAGGTTCACTATTAATCCATTGCTTCAGCAATTTGGTATCGGGATATGTTAATGAGCGATTAGCTGCTACCAGTTCTTGATTTAAACTATGATGTGTAAATGACTGTAAAATTTTTAATGCAGAAGTTGTCGAATGGATCGTCAAGGTTCGACCTACTAGACCAATAGATAACTGGAAAATATTCAAATGTCTTGGTTAATGGAACTGAGCATGAAATTAACCTAGAGAGGATTAAAGACAATAATTCTGATTTTTGGATTTCGTCCAGTGTTTAGGCATTTTGAAACAACAATCGCGACTTGTGATGCCTTTCGTCGCCTTTCGTTACGGAAGAAATCTCTGATATGGAGTAAAATTGAGAGTTTGCCTCTTTTCTTCATCTTCATTTTAAAGGGGTGAGGTATAGAATACCCCCAAAAATATCTATATATAAAAGTTGCTAATGGATGTCATTAATATTCTCTCCCTATTCTCTTTAACTTTTCTAGGAGGAGACCAAAGATTTTAGTCATCTTCCACCCAACCAGCAAAAGCAAAAACTCCAGAAGAAGATCGATGAAATCCAGGGCAAGATTGACGTTGAAGTCAAGGAAAAGTAAGACGGGGGGGACTCACAGAACTTCTTGAGATAACATTTGTTCGATATGGTTTCTTCTAATTATTAATTCGATCATAACAGAAAGGAATATTTTCCGCAATAATGAAACTAAACATCCCTTGAATGAACAGAAAGTACTTCAGATAAGGAAGGTATAAATGAAAAGGGATCTGCAAGGCATTTCCGGCACACAGTTGCGACCTATTACCGAGTTGAAATGTGCACAAAGAATGCTGTAGTGACATCAGCATGCCATGATATCATAGCATGAAGAGAAGCTTAAGGTGAATATGATCGGCATGAACAAGACAATCGCCACGGCGACAAAGTAGATGTGAAACTTATTCAGCTCTGAGATGATTACAAAAGTAGAGAAAGACACTTCCTGATAGCTCAGGGAGATTAGAAAATACAAAAGTAAAGAAGGACACTTCCTGATAGCTCAGGGAGATAGAAAATACAAAAGTAGAGAAAGACACATCCTGATAGCTCAGGGAGAGTAGAAAATACAAAAGTAGTTCAGGACACATCCTGATAGCTCAGGGAGAGTAGAAAATATAAAAGTAGAGAAGGGTACTTCCTGATAGCTCAGAGAGAGTAGAAAATACAAAAGTAAAGAAGGACACTTCCTGATAGCTCAGAGAGAGTAGAAAATACAAAAAGTAGAGAAAGACACATCCTGATAGCTCAGGGAGAGTAGAAAATACAAAAGTAGAGAAAGACACATCCTGATAGCTCAGGGAGAATAGAAAATACAAAAGTAGAGAAAGAAACATCCTGATAGCTCAGGGAGAGTTGAAAATACAAAAGTAGAGAAAGACACATCCTGATAGCTCAGGGAGAATAGAAAATACAAAAGTAGAGAAAGAAACATCCTGATAGCTCAGGGAGAGTTGAAAATACAAAAGTAGAGAAAGACACATCCTGATAGCTCAGGGAGAATAGAAAATACAAAGGTAGAGAACGACACATCCTGATAGCTCAGGGAGAGTAGAAAATACAAAAGTAGAGAAGGACACTTCCTGATAGCTGAGGGAGATTAGAAAATACAAAAGTAGAGAAGGACACATCCTGATAGCTGAGGGAGATTAGAAAATACAAAAGTAGAGAACGACACTTCCTGATAGCTGAGGGAGATTAGAAAATACAAAAGTAGAGAAAGACACATCCTGATAGCTCAGGGAGAGTAGAAAATACAAAAGTAGTTTTATTTAGTTACAAAGTTATTTAGTTACAAAATTAGTTTTATCAGGACACATCCTGATAACTCAAGAGAGAGTAGCAAATACAAAGTTAAAGGAGGACACATCCTGATAGCTCAGGAAGAGTAGAAAATACAAAAGTAGAGAAAAAACATCCTGATAGCTCAGGGAGATAAATAACAAAAAGTTACGTGCAGACATTTTCTACAAGCAGTATATACCTGCATACCTTTCAAAGGAAGAGGGGAGAAAGGGAGGGGTTTGAGGTGGAGGTGGGGAGGAAACAAAGGGGTTGAGAGGTAGTGCCTGGACATTGTATTTTAGAAACAAAGCAAACCAAAGAGATGGATCTGGTGGAAAATTTGAATAACGTTATGAAACGGAACTGGCTGCTTTGAAACATACCTTCGTTACGGAAGCACTGAAAGTGTTTTAACATTGTCCGTATCTCATTGCCACAGAGAAGCCCTACTCAAGATGAGAGATGTCTACACCGCCAATAGTTCCTTAGGTGACCCGAATTCTGTCAACAAACGGTTGGAAGAAATTGGTAGAAAGATCGACGTCCTAAGGCTGGAACTAAATACATATCAGGTCAGTGAATCAAAAGTCGTTGTTCTGGTGGATGAGATAACGAACAATATTTTAATCCTCTCCATGTAACAAAACTAGATGACTGAAATCTTATAAGGGGCCATCGCCGATGTAAGATAAACCCAATTTTAAACCCAGTGTAGGAGTCCATAAGGCACTTTTTTTCAATGAACTCAAGTAAATTCAAAAATGTTGAAATGTTGTAATGTCACATCTGAGAATGAGAATGATTATCTTTTTGGCCTTGCTAAATCTTATCTATGACTTATTATCAAGGTCTTTATCTAGAAATCTTTGTCAATTTCAAACAGAATGTGAGCTTTTCGTTGGTCGATGTCACTGTTTCCCCTCATGGTGTGATTTGATTGTGAGGTTAGGGAGAGGGGGGGAAATTTTTATTAAGTATACAAGTTAGGTTTTAAAGTATTTGCTACTACACATTTCATTCCCTGACATGTCAGTAGCCCTCTATTAGCTTGTTATGTTAGTGCCATGCCTCCTCCTCCTCCTCATTTGCATAACCAGCTTTGGGCCAGGAGTCCATCATTTTATTGTAACCTGCGATGCTATCGATGTGCACCCTACAAACTCATCTGCCTGTAAATGATCAAAGCAAATATGGCAGTTGAGACGATGATAGGCTTTATATTGATGCAGCCAAGACATCATGCTTAGTGCTGAAATTATGCACTGTTACTTTTCTATATATATATATCTACGTATATATGTATGTATATATTGAGTTGGAATATCCAGAACAGTGAAAAAATATTCCAGCCTCCACTGGGATTCAAACCCGGGCCTCCCGCTTTATATATGGACATAACCCTAACCAACTAGGCCATGGACACTGATTGTCTGTCCGGAGGTTCGAAACCAGCAAGGAAGGTTGTCATTCCACTGTACGACTTTTGCCACCTGTATCGAACAATGCTAACATATTTGCCTCACTCTAGAGATCAATCATGATGCTAACCAACTCGAAATCATTTATATGTGAATGTGTATGCATGTGTGTGTATATATATATATATAGATATATATACATGTATAGCATGAAAATATGGAAAGCTTTACACTACCTCAGCTCTTAAAATGTGTTTCATCCTTACCCGAAACAGAAACCATTAATTCATTCTAACAGCTGGCTTTGACTATGTCCAATATGTCAAAAAGTATGTACATGCTATCTGGCTTTTTCCATTTGTTTGTTTGTCATATGCTTACAGGCCACAACTACTGGTACTGATTTCAAGTCCTAGATGATTGAAGAGATATAAGACAAAATATATATAAATATGGCAAGAGTGAATTTAAAATATTAAAACAATTACAAAACAACAATCATTATCTATTTAACAGCATGATTTAACTTGCCTTCAGCCTTGTCTAGAATTAAATGAAAATGATATTTTCTATAAAAATCAATAATTATTAAAGACATTGTAGTATGACATGACACACATGGCCCTCATTCACAGTTTCACCCTATAAAAATGAAAAAAAGTTTGTTGACTGCAGAAGAATTTGTTTTCTCCCTGCCATTGTAACATTGTTTTGGAACAATAATAATGCTTTATTGTTTGTGATGTCATACAAGGACAATTCATAAATTTGCATGTGGTAGTTTCTTACAATTGAATAGCCTTTTCTAACCTCAGACTCAAAACCCAAGTGAAAAAAAAAAGTGTTGTTCAAAGTACATTAAAAAGAGGTCAAGATTTTGTATTGTCTCAGGAATCGTTTTTATTTGACCGGCCAGACTTAAGTCATCTCATGTGAAGGAAACATCAATTTAATGAGACATATTTTCAAAATCATTTTCAAGAACAAAGTTCAGTTACTAAGTGAATTCCATTCCCTACAGTAGTAGAGGGTGGAGGTAACAGCCAGCATGAAAGCATTCAGATAACATTGAGGATAGACAAATATTAAGGACTTATAAAGCGCAGAAATATCCACCGATAACGGTGCTCAAGGCGCATTACAGTATTACGCTGGTCAACGATAGCCTGTAGAACATAGAGACAATCCCTTCACATGAAGGGCAGCTAGACAGCGCCCAACTGACAATTTATACATTCATATACATTTATAGACCTGAGTGAAGAGAGGCAATTGAGATAAAGTGCGTTGCCACTAGGATAATATGTCATGATCTGTCCAGGACTTGAACTGCAAACCTTAGATCACAAGTCCACTGCCTTGACCATGACACTCCTTCAGTTCATCATATTTGCATATAAATATTTACTCCCCCCTTCCTGCATGGAGAGTTACTATTTTCTAGACTATTGTCCACTTTCTGGTAAATAACAATTGCCGGTTAACTTTTATGAGACAAACAATTTTGAAACCTTAAAACTGAAGATTCTCAACAGAAACACAAAATTATTGAGTGTCATTGTTGTCAAACTGGTTCAAAATATATGAAAATCTATAAATGTTCCTTCAAAGTTGAATGGAACTTATTTTAACATCGAGAGGTTGTTATTTGTCCTACAAGCAAGTCACACGTACGTGTTATTTGTCCTACAAGCAAGTCACACGTACGCACAGATACGTACACAGTTTTAGCAGCAGACCATTTGATGTGATGTGCGAATATCTTATCCACCGTGCAACAGCTTCAATATCAATAGCACTGTGTGCTATCATGCTACAAATTGTACCAACCACTTGAAAGCAGAGGTCAGCCCAAACCATGCCGGGAAAGTGCGGCTGTCGAGACCTTCATGGAACACTTTGGAAAAAGAAAGTGAAAAACTGTCTGTCTAAAAATATCTGTGAAGTATCTGATACCCGTGCCAACTTTTGTTTAGAGTAGTCTCCATTGGTTAATAATTTTTTAAACCTCGTCATTGAGAAGGGCCGTAAAAAATATCAAAGAATAGAATACAAAGCGAAAGTCGTTGCCAATTTACAGGGTCAGTCTTTATGAAGAAAAGTAAGTAAAATGAAGCCGATAATCCTTTTTTTTTTTTACGACTCGTCACTTTAACGACTTGTTGTTGGGAGATGAAAAGAGTCAGAGAACTGCTACTAGGCAAAAGTTGTGATTAGGTAATATCTTACAGATTTTAACTTCATTAATTCAAGATATATTTGGGTAAAAAGAGACAAAAATGAAAAAAAAAAAGTTCCCATACTTTTTTTCTTTTTTTTGGCATCTCTGTTATGAGACAGATCTCCAAGCTAAAGAAACTTGCTAAGTAAAGAGTGAAGTTTGAGCATGTTTTCACTTTATACTGAAATTGAAATTAGAAATTATTTAAAAAGCTTGCAATTAAATTGCTTTAGGTTACCTCTAAAAGTGTAATTACGAGTGATCAGGAAGCCATTTGTTGGAAAACCAGTCAAGCCTGACTGCATTAAATTTTTTTGGACTAGACAAATTTTGCACTAGACTTGCACAGACATCTCTAGTGTTGTATCATAATAAAGCCCTCGTGTGAATATAGTTCATGGTGAAGTGATATTTGGGATAATTATTACAGCTGAGAATTATGAATTATGAAAAGACGGCTTCATATCCATCTCTGTCTGCGGAATGCAGACGGGTTGTGTCGTAACGTCCGATACAAATATTTGCAAACAATTTTTTTTCGGGATATTCGTTTGTCATTTGCATAAATTTGTTTTAATTAAGAATCTTTTATGCCTGAAAATATTTTCTTACAGTCTGGTGATATGGATAAGGTGGAGAAACTCTCCCGACAAAAGGTTGTTTCTCTCTCTGTTCAAATTTTACAACTGCATTTTATCCACAACTTTGCACCTTTTTCAGTTGAAGGAATTCTCACTTGCAACAAAAGAAAAATATTAAATAAACTAAGAAAGAAAAGGGAAAAAAATTGGTGAAACAATGGAAATGAAATGGGAAATTATAACCTGCAAGAGAAATGCATGGACGATATCAGGAACAATAGTCATATTGTTTCTACTGCTGAAACCAAGCTGGATGTTTTTGGGTCTTTATACACATGCTTTTTTTTTATAGTATTTTACATTCTCTTGCAGCTGTTTGTTGGGGAAGAAGATTTCATCTTTTGACTTGTTTTGCTTAATTTCCATTATTTCTTCTTTGGGGTTGGGGCGGGTGGGGACGGAGTGGGGGTATGGGAAGTAGGGTTGTTAGTGCATCTGAATAAGTTTTATTTGTGATATGATTTGTGAGATTATGGTATTGTTTGCACTTTACTCTAACTGTCTACTTGATAGGTTTGGGTTAAAGTGACATCATACCCACAGAATGTATGATTTGGTTTTAACCCTGTAGGCCAATAGGAGAGGATGGGTTTGGGGGGGGGGGGTTGTATTTTAAAGTGGCATGCTTCACATGTAGTTTTAATATCTTTTTCTTGAAGATAGTAGTTTTTTATGGGGTCTTATTTAGACTTTTGATTGCTTGACAGCTGTCATTCTCTACAAGTATCGATATTGTGTAGAGATGTAGCAGGGAGGTAAGATTGAAGAATGGTCAAGTATAATTGATACTGTAAAGAGAGTGTTGACGATGATGTAACAGCTCTCTTTTGCCTGCTCATTGCTTCACTGCACAAGACCGAGTTGAATCAAGTTCAACTAGGCAAATGCATGTTAGTTTTGGAGAGTTTTAGACCTTTCATGAGAGGGAAGTCTTAAGGGTGGAAAAGAGGAGAAGAAAGATGGCAAGATTTTGGAGGTGCAAGTTATGTCGTAGCCAGCGGTCCTCAAGGTTTTTTTTATGTTTAGGACCCCACAAGCCATGAATCTTCCATGAGGACTGAGCCAAGACCTACCAGTCCCCCACCCCATTCTCCCCCCCCCCCTCAGAATCTGTGCTCAGCACGCATGAAGACTTACATGGCCTATGGACTGTCAAAAGTTGAGAGAAAAACAAAGATAACTAGAAATTTCCGATGTCATGAAAAATTCTGTGACCCGCGATAAAAAATCACCACCACCCACTATTGGGTCATGCCCCACAGTTTGCATATCGTAGGTTCTAAACAAAAATAGCATTTTGCCACAATTGCTCGAAACTGCAAATACAAGGGATGAATCCTCAAAGCAACGTGCACAATTTATTTCCATGCCAGCCTAGAAATGTTTCACAAGAATGATTAGCTAATAATGAAAGTAATAATTATACTTTATCAAATTTTCTGATAAATGTGACCCTTCACCCCACCCACAGCACAGTACAGGTTTGACCCAACAAAAATGATCTTGATTCAAAGTTACCAAATTTCTTATTGGATTTACTTGAAAGTGTTGAGAAATTTCCCATCAAAAATTTGGATTATGATTTTGGAAGGAAAGTTTTTTTTTTTTAAAGGGAATTTCAATTTTTTGTTTGGGACATAAACCCTATATGGTAAACAGCAAAACGAAAATTTACTTCTAGATAGCACTTTGTACTTTGCAGTGTGTGCCCTGATTCTTATATGCAAATTAGGCTAATTTCGTGTTAGATGTGCCGTGAATGCATCGCAGGGTATTAAAGTATTGTTGACGACACATCTTGAATTGGTATTTCTACAAGGTTGAGATAAATTGCAATATATGCAAATGGTACTTGTTTTATTCATGTATGCATAAACAAAAAGAAGAAGTAAAAAAAAACACAAGCTTTGTTAAGGCAAGATGAGCATTTACATGTAACACTGTTTTGACTATTTCCTTGACTTTTCCAATTTTTTATTTAAATTTTTTTTTTTTTTTTAAATGTCTTGTTATGTGTTTTTAGCAATCCTAAGAATAATATTACTTCATTAAAACAGTCAAATGGTTAAAAACCTAAGATAAGCACTGTAGTCTTTGACAAATTAGAACATTCTCATCATCCATGGTGTGGTGGTCTCTTAAAGGTGAACAATTCTTCTTACATTTTTTATTAAAAGTGAGGTTCATCGATGAGATCAGGTTTCCAATTATCGCAGAATTTACGACGGTTAGACATAAAGACCTGGACACACCTTTTTTCCTTCCCAACCTGTTGCCCATTCACGTTTGAGCTGCTCACCCAAAAAAACACCTAAAGTTAGAGCATGTTTTCTAATGGATGCATGTTGCTAATTTTACTGCCATTGACGCTTGCATCTTGAACGTTATTAATCGCATGTGACCAACACCCGACCCCCCACCCCCCCACTCCCCCCTCCTATTCACTCCTCATCCTGTCCCACCCCACTGATGCCAATATTTTCACATCCTTTCAACCTTCAGCTCAAGTTTTGAATCCCACAACTCTTTCTCCTTTCCCATTGGCTAAAAAGTTTTTTTTTCTTAAGTTCAATTGGTCATAGCTAGCTGGCCAACCCTTTTTCAATTTTCCTGCTGATAACTCCTACCACAAAAAAGAATAATTTTTTGATATTTTTATAACAAATTTTGTGTTGTTTAACATCATCGGCATACAAAACTAATCTCATAATTTTGATAAAAAGCAAGAAATTGATAACCTGGTTTTGTTTGCAAATAACTGACAAAATTCCCTGGATACTATCTAGGCCATTCTGACTGTACACGCCAGTGCCCCTTCCCCCCCCCCCCCTTTGGCAACTGATTTATGTTGAAAAAAATTTGCAACATATATAAATCTACCTCTGGTTTGGAAGGACAAAATTTAACCATTTTCAGATTGTTTTGGTAATCTATTAAAGTAATTCGCACTGTGAAGGAATCACAAACTCTTACATCAGGGAGTTGTTATGGAACTCCCTGCTACATATTGGTCACAATGCTCACCCCACCCCCAACCCCCCCCCCCCAACTCTCATGCATCAGGGTATTTATTCTATATGCAGTTATATAAGCTGGATAGGGCACGAAAAAAGTGAGTTTAGTAATTATTAGATCATGTTCCTCATAAAACACTTGCTCCAGAGTTTTGACTCTTCCAGGGTTGTACTTAAAAAGATGGTTCTAATAGTTGCTTTAGTATCATTTAGCAGTTTCACATGGGGGTGGGGAGGGGGGTGGCAGGAAGATCACTGTTAGAGAGAGGGAAAAGAATGGTGAAGGGAAACTGACACATAATTTTATGCTCTTACTGTTATTACAGTATTATCTTCAGTAGCATTATTATTGGTTAAACCAACATGTTACATCAGATTTTCTTACTTATGCATACAAATCCTTCCACCCCCCCCCCAACATGTCAATGTTCTAATACAATTACGGGCGTTAATTTTTTTGGAAGGTCATAACTGTTTCCTGCACTGAAGATTCTCACCTCTGTAATACATGTGAATATTTTTATATATGTATTTATATATATTATAACATTTTTCTTCACGGACAATAGTGGCTGGTTAAATGTGTCTTTTCCCGTTGCATTCATTAACCCAGATAAACTGTCATTGGTCAAATATTTACCAGAAGGTAAATACTAATTCTAAACTTATATAATCGATGTGATTGATGTGTTCAGTAGCTAGCTCGGCTTCTCATTGTCCCAGGATTTTTTTTTTTTTTTTTTTGCTGTGAATAGTGAATGTTACATTTACATAAAACTTAAAGCAATCCTCAGCCTATTTCCTGGCTTGCTTCGTGCAGCACTTATTCTTTTCTTTCTCGAAATAACCGTCGTCGTAAAAATTGAAAAGTTTCTAGTACTGAGTTTCTGGTCCGGCAAGAGAAACCATTTGGCCGGTTTTTAGTGAAACAGAGATGGTTTTCTGAGAGATATTTTGGGTGCGCTAAGGTTCAAAATTCATCATCATATTACCTTTGCAATTATTATTAAACTTCTCTTCCAGTCCCGTGATTACGAGGTACCTGAGAAACCACCTGATCAGAAGGTCTTGTAACAATCATATTTTGTAGCTAGACAGAAATCACTTTGTTTTTTATTTATTTATTTATTTATTTATTTATTATGATTTTTTTTTTACCCTTTTTTTTGTATTATGTTTTTGCTTTTTTTTTTTTTTACAAAATTTGCTGAAAGTTTACTGTGTTTTAAGTTCAAACAAAGGTGTACAATAAGCTCACTTTACCACAAACAAACAAAAAGTAGAAAATAGGAAATGTCAGGTTTTGCAAAATCCTGAATATTTTCTTTCAGACCAAGTTGCATCCCTCATGACATCATTGATGATACCACTCCCATTTGGCTTGTGAACCTCTTTCAAAGAGGTACAAACTGCTTCCTCATGTTATCAGTGCACTCAGCAGCAGTACATACCTCAGTGACGAGGTACATACTTGCATGTTTGATTGGGGCCTACTCTTTACACCTCAATGAAGATGAGTGAAGGAAACAAAAAAACATTAGTTTTCAATGGCAGGAAGTCAAAGTTTTTCCTGAAGTTGGTCAATACACAGCCTGTCGACTTAAGTGGAGACTATGTCAAGTTAAGGCAATGACCAAAACTTGAATATGATTTGAGATTTATCTACAGCAAACGAAAAGGCAAGTGTTGAGGGCAGTGTGGGTGAATTCTTTAGTTATCTATACCACAAACCTTGACCTGTAGATATTTATAGGTTTGATATCTGGCTGTATCTTTATCTCCTTTCCTGGGTAAATTGTTAGAGAGGATAAAAAGAAGGTACAAACGTGTGTGTGGGTCGTAAGCCGGATGTAACAGCATTTGCAGTTCTGATTTCCGGTGCTCGTGATTTGTGAAAAAAGTGAATTCCATCATTTTGGAATTTCTTTCATAACAATAAAGCCACTGAATATGCATGATTCCAGTTGTGAATATATTTAATTTAGCATTGTATTAACTTTGCATCATCACTTTTGTCGTCAAAAGGCCTTTGAGTTTGACGTGATGTTTTTGTCCTTACTTTTATCCTCCGTCGCTTTCACTCTTAAAATCTCATATAATCAAGATGAGGCAAGGAGGGATGGATAAAACAAGGTGCAACTTGGTTGATTGATCTGTTCAGCCACTTATAATATTTGCATAGTAGTATGATATTCTGTTTTCTTTTATCGCGCATTATTTCTGTTGATTTGGTTTAAAAAAAATATTTCAAAAACCAAAGGTCATCCTGATTTTGTCTGTAGAAATTCATGGGATACTCGCCCTATAAACGAAACGGAAGAGTGGTTGTAAGTACCATGCAAATTGCCCACCGCATTTTGTTTACGTTTAAATAAAAGGCATGTAGAGAGTCCTAACAGCCTGCTTGCCAGTCGATAAAATTTGGATATTAATTTTTTGTTGTATTTTTTTTTCTTTTCTCACTCACTTCAAAAAGGAGCATATAGAGTCTTGAGATAAAAAAAATGATAAATCATTCAAAAAAAATTAGAGCGGTTATTTTGCGTATAATCGTGTTTCGTTTTCGAAGGACGTATTGTTTGTCATTGTTTTAGTGCTGCAAGAAACAAAAGAGGTTCTTAATCGTCAGTTGTTTGTGATAGATTGTTTCAAAACAATTGTGTCACAGTACAAGAACCATTTCAAATATATTAATGAAGATGATCGTCACTCCGGCATTTCAAAACAGGCTGTGAGGAGGACCGGTCAGATCCAATTTCAGACGATTCTCTATTTCTTCAGTTGTTTTTAATACATCTGACTAAAAATAACGTTGAGGATGGCATATCAAGCTCTATATGTACCTTTGATGAAAGGACCAATTTTAAGGACCCATAGCCTCTAGGCCTTGTTCACATCTGAAAAAGTAAGGGGACCGGATACTGCAAGGGTTGTGTACCCTGAGGAAAAGACCCCCATAATCAATATCTCCCTTTCGGGACAATCCTGACCCCACACAAGGGTCGATCAAGATGGTAGTGTAAATACTGTTGGGTTTGTCCCACCCACACCCCACCCCATCACTTTCGGCATAAACACAGAGATGGGCACACTTGTAGTACTAAAACTCTCCAATTTTATCAAACAATTGTTTTGGTACTTGCCTTTTTACTTTGCTCTTTTTGTTCGACCTTGATCTGCCACCCTTTCTGAAATGTGGAAGCTTTAGGGGTCAGTTTTACCAGGGTCCTAATCCCCCTTCCTCCCTCTCCCACTCCCCGCCCCTTGCATTCTCAATGTGAACAAAGTCATGGTTATCCCCATGGTTTTTCATTTATTTTCATTGCTTTGGTTTCATGTAACAACACCAACTCCATTGGGATATATACTAATACATAGCTTCACACACGACCAACTGAGCAACACCCATCGTAACGAAAAAACATGGAAGGAAGAGACCAGAAGAGACCTAAGGATTTTCCTCGTCTCCCGGTTTACCGTAGTCCCGATATTTTCCCCGTTCCAGAGAGTGTCCTTAATAATACCTCTGTCTGGTACTTTGAGGGTGACTGCATTTGGATTAATATCGGATGATCTAAGAATTGTCGAGTCGAAAGTGAGTTAATTTATGCGATGCATATTTGGAACTGACTGTCAGCTCTGATGGCACCTAGAGATATAAACCCACTTGTGTGACTGGGGAATGAAAACAATTCGCCGTGTTGGGAAAATGAAGATTTTTAGTGTGTGAAAAGGATGCAGGTATAGGTATCGGATTTCGAAGTTTTCTGTACTTTTACTCCAACTCAGGGAGGCCTACAAGTTTTCTCGGCACCCAGTTAATACAAATTTCAGAGGAACCAAATTTATCCGTCGCATGAAAAACCATATGAGGCTATTCGTTGAAAATATATATACATATCTTAAAATTTACATACCTAAAAAGTTGACGTATCTTTGCACACAAAACTCTGCATGCAACCAAGACGAGTTTGTCGAACGTGGGGATTTTTGGAACCACCGTGGTCAAAGTTTGAACCATTTCAAGACTCCGAATTTAATTACCAAATGTGGGTTGTAATGATCGAGAGGTTTGGATACCCTTGCTCCAGATCTGTTTATTTTGTGCGTTTGGGGGTGAATATCATACTTACAGGTTAGTTATAATGTGAGTGTATGTGTTGTTATTATTATGTTATAAAGTAAGCTCTTTTTAACTGTTAATACAAAATAATAAACTACAGAATGATCTGCCTCGCTTCTCCATGGTCTTTCTTTACTTATTGCCGTAATTATCTTCATAGCACTGTGTCGAAAAGCTAAACGATATGACTTCGTTTGAAAGCGTTCCTTCTTTTTGATGGCTTTTGGCAGAAAAGTGCTGTTATCTACTGTAAACACCATTAGTTTAACATTTTTGGTTTGGCCTATATTCCCTGCACTCTTATCGTAGCTGCAGCAAAAATCTCTATTCATATCATTTGTAATGTAAATTTGCATAATGTATTTGAATATTCATGATTTTGATGAATATTTATCATCTGTAGAATACCTGTTGAATATTGAGCGAGTTTCAGACTATTGCTTAGCACTGAATCCTATGTGTTGCATGTCGTGCATAGTGATATTATTACTTGTTGCATTCGCCTTGCTTGTTTTTTGTGCTGATTATTTTAATTCTTGTTTGTTTTAAATAATAACGCATATCCACTGCATGTGTAGAATTAGTACTTTTAGCAATGCACGTGCAGGCTTAGACCGAGCAGCACATCCTCCGAAACGTATATAGCAGGAGAAATCGCGACACGTGTACTCAACTGGACTTTTGTGTTCACTCGCATGTTATCTTGTTGCATTTTAGAGGATTGAAAGTATTCCATGTGTTTTTCCACAAGTTTGCAATAATTTGTTTGGGAAAGATAGAAAAATCCTGAATAGCTTCTAACCTTTGAAGAGTTAGCAATAACTTTCTCTTTCAATTTTCTACACATATTTTGTTGTTGTTGCCTTAACCAAAGCTGAAAATGAATATTAATGATATAAAGGTGGATTGTAACCAATATGTGAAAGCAACTGAGGTACTATCTATAAGGTATGTTGAGATCGATAAAGGCTCATTGTGAGATGTGTCTGCATAGAGTTTCCAACTACATCATGAGTAACCATGAAGTTAAATCCAAAATATTTCACAGTTATAGAAACAGTGGTCAAGTAGTTATATATATATATAGTCTGAAGGTCGTTGGAACCAATCCATTGCAAAGTTTGGCCATAAAATCAGGGTCCGCTTAGAAAAACTTATTTGCCGGGAAATGGAAGTGTAACCGCTCGTACTTTCCACTCTAGCTGAATTTACCCATAACCTGTAGATACTTGTTGATTTTCTAGCAAGTATCTACATGTTGTGATAAAAGTATAAAAAAGCAGCAAATACTCCTGATTTACAGCACATTTTTGATATCCACAGACACCTCTTTATATACCCCCAGATATATGGGACCACTTTTAATGTACAGTTACTTTCATGAGACACTCCAAAGCACCCAAGAATCGAAGCTGTTTGTATTGTCAGTACAATGGCTCCAAAGCACTTGTAACTGACAGTGTGAACAGTACCAATATCCTGATATCAAGGATCGGAGCTGTTCGTACTGTCAGTACAATTGCTCCAAGCACTTGTAACTGACAGTGTGAGCAGTACCAATATCCTGATATCAAGGATCGGAGCTGTTCGTACTGTCGGAACAATTGCTCCATGCACTTGTAACTGACAGTGTGAGCAGTACCAGTATTCTGATATCAAGGATCGGAGCTGTTCGTACTGTCAGTATACAATTGCTCCAAAGCACCGGTAACTGACAGTGTGAGCAGTACCAATATCCTGATATCAAGGATGGAGCTGTTCATACTGTCAGTACGATTGCTCCAAAGCACTTGTAACTGACAGTGTGAGCAGTACCAATATTCTGATATCAAGGATCAGAGCTGTTCGTACTGTCAGCATACAATTGCTCCGAAGCACTTGTAACTGACAGTTTGAGCAGTACCAATATCCTGATATCAAGGATCGGAGCTGTTCGTACTTTCAGTACAATTGCTCCAAAGCACTTGTAAATGAAGTGTGTTGAAGCTCATCACGAAAGATATGGCATACAGTGGTAATAACATTAATACAAAATTGTCCCAGTTGGCTTGCCTTATAGCTTGTAAGCATGGAATTTTCAGTGGAATGCTTTTGCTCCTGCTCAGTTTAATACATATATTCTAAAATAAATATGTATATATATGCAAGGTGGCTTTTTCCATATTATGTGTATTATTTTTAATGTGTCCATGGTTGGCTAGTATAAATTTATGTATTTATTACCAAATTGTGAGAATAAACGGTTTGTTTACATATATTGAGGTAACTGCACACACACAAAAGCAAAACAAAAATTGCATATTGCACTTCACAGTGAGTTTGGGGCTTTTATCTAGAGTATCACATGCCCACAAGTTTGTTTTGAAATTTTTTAATAAACTGTTCAGAACCTCATGTAAGTTACATACACGATCTAATAACATCTTCCGACTAGAATATTTAGAGTTTGTGAGTTTTTGGCAGTGGATTCTCGATTGTGGGCTAAATGTCTGTCTGGATTTTATTGACTCCCCCCACCAGCACATTTGTAAGACTGTCTGAGTCTTATCATAGTATAACCATCTTTCAAGTAGTCTGTTATTTGCTCAGTGCTGTAGAATATAGTTCCAATGTATCTTCTTGTTTTTACCGTCCTCGATTGATCTCACAATCTTGTTGTAAAAGACACGATTGAAAGTGTTGTACCTATTGCAAAAAGAAAGATCTTTACCTGGGCTCCAATCATCAATCATTTGCTGCCAAGTTTACAGAAATTATGAAATATTTTCCTTACCCGGAGGTGTATTCGATCATTTCAGTACTAGCAGAGTCAATGTTTTGATGATGCCCAAGCGAAATTTTTCTATCAGAAACAAAAATTTGCACAAGTTCACAAGTAGAAAACACCAAAAAATAGATTTCCAATATAAGTGGGTTTGTTTTATTTTTTTTTTGAACAACATTTATAAATCACCTGCAAATTTTGTAAATTGTGTTTGTTTGGCGTTTGTTGGCTTTGTTACTTACAATTTGTAACTTGTTTATTTTGGGCTCCCCTCTTTGCTTTCGTTTTTCCCACCTGTATTTTGGGGCTCCCCGGTTATGCATTAAAACTGGGGAAAACCCAAGTTTGTTATCACTGAGCACACAGACTTACTTACCTTCGGTGTTCATCTGCCAAACTTATGTTATTGCGATCATTTTGCCAAGCACTGCTTTGTCTTATAACGATATTCAATAAAGTATCACCATAAATGTCTTTTAATTGTATATACACACACACACAAAGTGCCCTGTAATGTGGACATGCACTTCCTTTGGGGGACAAAATAAATAATGATTTTTTTCTTCAATAATTACAAGAAAAGTTACATTGTCCCTGTGTCCTATATCCATAAAAATAGAATTCTTGAAAAGAAAAACATAAAAGAAAATTTTCAAAGCTTTCTTGACCATTCATTATAAACCATTTGTCATCTGTTTTGAGGTGTGTTTGGATATATGTTACTTTATATGAGACAAGGAACAGTTCGTAACTCTGGGTGAATGATGGGGGGGGGGTGGAGGGAGGGAGAAGGGAGGGAAGGAGTTGAGGGGGTTTTATTGCTTGGAACCTTGTCTTTATTTGGCACCACTCTATAATTTGATGGCAACATTTTACCTAGTTAATTACCCAAAACTGGTATTTCTTTTGCATTCTCTTTGACCTTTACAAATTCCCGGGACACAAGTAGTTTACCTTGCTTTTTTAAATGCAGCTGTTTTGACGTTGCACTCCTTCCTGAATTAATCTCCTGTGGACACACATCTTTGTCGAATACAAATGCAAAGTAATAATTTGAAACTAGTAAAAAATTACTGTGTGAATATCTTTCATTATATTAACAGCACACACACACACACACCATGTCTTCATTTTTTTTTTTTTTTTCCTTTTTCCATTTGTGACAAAAGTTTTGAAAATGACATCCGAAAAACACTGGTCCGTTTTTTTCCCAGAGTTATACATTTTATTAATATTGGTTTTGATCCCTTATATAGGAATACAAGGACAAAGCGGACGGGAAGATCGCCCCCCAGACAACACCCCAGACCACACCGCAGAAGGTATCACCCAGTCATAGCTCTTCTGGTCGGGCCCCGATTGTGACCAGCGTGGAAAGCAACTCTCCTTCCAATGACAGACCAGTTTCATCACCCTTAAGGTTTCTCATCTGGTTTTATTTCTCTTCCCTTTTGGGGCTTTCTTTTCTTTTTCCCTTTTCATTTTCATATATGATAAAAAGAGAACTGTTCAGATAAAACAACTTTTGATCTTTAAGAAGTAGTTTTTGCAACATGTTTAATTGAAGAATGTACTCTGTGTGTGTTCTCACGTTAAAAGGAAAATAAAAGAGGTCGACAATATCGACTCGCTTTTTCGATCTGCATTTTCGGACAGACTCTGCAAAACTGATGATTTCTCACAGATATGTAAGAACAACTCTACCATTTATGGCAATTCAATTAGCAATAAATTGCCAATGTGTATTGATGTCTCTAAGAGAACAAAAATCCTTAGCATTATAAATGATTTGTTTTTATTGTAGTTCTATTCGAGGGAACAAAACTTGTGCAATTTAGCTTTGTGCTGATATGGCAGTAGACTGTAATACCGCTTTTTAAGATAAGACAGAGTGCTGCCCATCATGAATGATTTACTTTATGGCAAGAGCATTGTTATTTTAAAAGCATTGTTATCCTCTTTCATACATTGTTTTCTCCATTGTTTTTTTTTATGCAGTCCGCTGGAACACGGGGATAGCTTCTTCGACGAAGACGACGACTTTGACGATATCGAAAACGATGCTGAACCCTCGGTTGGAAAATGTACAGCAGTTTATGAATTTGAATGTAAGCTCATATTCTTCCTTTTACATAAAAATTAGTCTGTTCAATTCTTCTGTAATTTCTTACTTTAAATCTGTTTTTGAGATTTTAAAAAAAAATTTTTTAAAAATCTTCCCATACCCATTGCTAATAATTGTTACATGATAGTCTGTTTGATCAAATATCCGTTCTCTTGTTTGACGTCCTCGTAAGTAAAAAGTCACACAGGCAGAATGTGCGAGCGAAAATTGTGTCAGTGGTTTGTGGTCGCCGGTAGATCTGTTTTCTCTGTGACGTTCATTTCTCGTCGAATGAGATGTGGAAGAGGCACGACTTCTGGTCTGTTGATCTTACCAGCGAGGTCTTCATCTAGAGAACCATTTTATCACTACCGCCTTCAGACCAAAACAGTCGCCGAGTTTCCGCAGCAGATGGTTGAAGACAAAAAGCAAAAAAGCAACAAAATAAAATTAGGAAAGAGATATTACTTCTCGAGTGTATGTGCTTACGCGAAGTGGGAACAGTGTCAGTATTGTGGACAAATGATTTACCCGCGATAAAGTAACGGTTCACAGAGGACACGAGGAAGTCTAATTATTATCTTGCCATTTAGTAACGGAAGAAAAGTGCAGAGAAATTGCCCCCCCCCCCTGCTTCAGTGCAGACATGGTCTCTACGGTAGCTTTGATCTACCATTATGAAATACAGGAAGAACTTGTTGAAAGAAACAGGGTTACGTTTGATTCCAAAAATACGATAAAACGGACTGTCGACCTCAGCCGTCGATTAATAATGTCAGTTTTTCGTCCATATTCGAATTTCGGTCTGCGATCTGGTGATTATGATGTGTCAACCAGGTCAGTCTCCAGAGGTCTGTCGTGAAAATGTCATCGTTTTAAATCTCCTATTGAGAACGGAGATTTGTCACCCTAGATGCAAATTTCTAAGTTTAGATGTCAAATGGTGCATTCTGAATCATGTCAAGACAATAATTTTGGTCTATGCATTAGTTCCTAACGCAATAGCTATTCGAGCCTTTTGAATTTTGCGACAACGGAACCAAAACGACCTCGACCGAACGTTACCTCCGGCGGCCGACCATGAAAGTGGCAGGACCATGATCCCAGCCCCTCCATCTCCCCTTCCCCCATTCCCATCTCCCACCTCCGATTTACATTTGAGATATTACAGAAATTCAAAAGGCTGGGGTGTGGTACGTCTAATTTGTAGCATTTTGAAATTGACTCACCCGATTCTCTTTTTTTTCTCTCTCTGACAGCCGAAGATCCTAATTTACTGAACATGAGGGAAAACGAGGTACTGGACGTGATAGAAGCTGATAGCGGGGACGGCTGGACTAGAGTACGAAGGAGCGACAAAACGGAAGGCTACGTGCCGACCTCTTACATTAAGTCTTGATAGACCTCATAGATTATATTATATAGATATTTGGTCTTGTTCCAGAGGCTTTAAAACTTTTTATGGATGGGGTTAATAAGCAGTCTTAAACCAATGAAACGGTGGGAAGGATTACGCAGACTCACCGCTCTCACTAAGACTTCGCCGGTCTACCAAATGCACGAATTTTTTTTTTCATTTTTTTTTTTTCTTTTTTTAAACTCGAGAATGTTTTACACATGTAGGTTGTTTTTGAAGGCGTAGGTATGTTTTAAGGCATTTATTTTGCAAATTGTGAATATTAATTTCGTATTTGTACCCATACACAAACCTTCACTTTTATTATAATTCTTAGCAGGTCTTATGCCCTGCGGTCAAAACTAATTTTGTCTTTTGCACCGAGGACAGCTACATGCTACTCCTCGTTCTAACATTGGTTGGGTGCCAATTTCTTTGAAAATATGCAACGTAGAGAGTGTATGAGCAGATGCACATAACACTGTTGGGTCCACATTACTTGTTAGATGGTGTATATAGCAATAGATGCACTCTTGTACACAGTTGCATTGACAGTGCTCTTCAGAGAGTGTATGTATGAATAGATACTCTTTTACACAGTTGAGTCACCATTACATATCAGAGTGTATGTATGAGCAGATACACATAACACTGTTGGGTCCACATTACTTGTTAGATAGTGTATGTACCAATAGATGCACTCTTGTACACAGTTGAGTTGACAGTGCTCTTCAGAGAGTCTATGTATGAATAGATACACTCTTCTACACAGTTGAGTCCCCGTTACTCTTCAGAGTGTATGTGCTAGCAGATACACATAACACTGTTGAGTCGACACTAACCTTTGGAGAGTGCATGTTTAAACAGATACAGTTTGCAGTTTGTATTATGTGAATAGTTGAACCTTATAACAACGTTGAGTCCCCATTACTCTTCAAAGTGTATGTATGAGCAGATACACATAACACTGTTGGGTCCACATTACTTGTTAGATAGTGTATGTACCAATAGATGCACTCTTGTACACAGTTGAGTTGACAGTGCTCTTCAGAGAGTCTATGTATGAATAGATACACTCTTCTACACAGTTGAGTCCCCATTACTCTTCAGAGTGTATGTGCTAGCAGATACACATAACACTGTTGGGTCCACATATACTCGTTAGATGATGTATCAATAGATGTATCAATGATGTATCAATAGATGTATCAATAGATGTATGTATCAATAGATGCACTCTTGTACACAGTTGAGTTGACAGTGCTCTTCAGAGAGTCTATGTATGAATAGATACACTCTTTTACACAGTAGAGTCCCCATCACTCTTCAAAGTGTATGTATGAGCAAACACTGTTGGGTCCACGTATACTCGTTAGATGATGTATATATCAATAGATGCACTCTTGTACACAGTTGAGTTGACAGTGCTCTTCAGAGAGTCTATGTATGAATAGATACACTCTTCTACACAGTTGAGTCCCCATTACTCTTCAGAGTGTATGTGCTAGCAGGTACACATAACACTGTTGAGTCGACACTAACCTTTGGAGAGTGCATGTTTAAACAGATACAGTTTGCAGTTTGTATTATGTGAATAGTTGAACCTTATAACAACGTTGAGCTCACACAATTACTCTTCTGATCAGTGTAAACTTTTACCTCAGTTTTAGAATAGGCTGCCCTCGTCTAGAATATCCCACCTAACCCCTTTTACACCCCCCCCCCAATTCACCATACAAGATTTTTCAGTTGTTACAAATGTCATGTCATGAATTTTATTCAGTGGTGTTGGTTATCTTTGTTTAATCTTCTTGTTCGCAAATATTGTAGATTCTAATATGTTTGACAGAAAGACATTGTATATTGTTGATGTGCAAGTTTGAACCCATCATAAAGTTTTGTGAATCCTGTGAATCTAATTGGTCATGTTCGAGCAAATGTTGGATTGACCGTCGTGAGTAATAGAACCCTGTGTTACGTACAGAGATACAGAGCAGCCATGGCCATTCAGAATACAACAGGACAAATGCAGTGGAAAAAATTTCAGGGTTTTACTATGTTTACTTTCAGGATTAATATCGGGACAGCGACATGGTGTAACATGGTTGGTCGGGGTACCACTTCACCCCATATCCGAAATATGTGGTTAGTCTTGAAAGGTTCACACACGTTTAATAACAATGTCAATAGTGGTAATCTAAACAATACTACATACATGTTAGTGATATATATCTGAACCTTAAAAAAGTAGAGAGAGAGAAAGAAGAGGTATAAAAGATGAAATTGTAGAATGACACAAGGCTCATCTGTTGTCATGGTGACACACACCTGGTTGATTCCTTATGTACTTAGACTTCAAAGGAATGGGACATCAAACTTTAAATATTCAAAAATAATGTTTGGTAACATTTTGAGGGGGGGGGGGGTAGTGGGGATGGGGTGTTTGGGGAATAGTTGGGTAACCCAGTGTTGACAGTGTCAGCTTATGAATTTGAAAGTTTCAGCCCAATTTCTGGTCATGTGCAGTCATTAACAGTACATTTTATTGAAATCAAATTTTGTGTTAATTCATTTAATGGGAGAGCTCTTTACTTCAGACAGGGGTTACACAGTCAAGAACATTCTCGGAAAAGGCATGAAAATTAGAAAAAAATCACTTTCCAGGCCTTGAATAGGGTGAGAATGTCAAAATCCATTGCATATGGAATGAGTTTCTTTAAACTGTTTCTACCTGAGTCCTTTTCCCCCCTCCTCAAAATTTTACCCAAATTGAATATTGGATGAAAGATGTCATGGTTGAAGTAAAATGGTATTTTCAAGAAAGTGTGACTTCACTCTCTACCTAACATATCCACCTCCTTTAACTTTGGAAAGTTAGTCATTGAAGTCATTAGCTCATTGACAAACCCTGTCCAACTCTGATATATAAATATGCTTTCTAGTTTACCTTCTATTCAGTCATTTTAATATTCAATAAACCTGATAAGTGGTGCTGCTAAATATTGTCTTCGTAAAATATTTTACCCCTTTTTCCTTCCAAATCTATCCCTTTGATATTTAAAGTAGTCAATCACTACCCCGCTCCCGCAATTGCAACTTTGACAACAGAAACTTTTTTTTCTTTAATAACAGGCAGTCTTTGAAAGAACTTTTTAATAGTCTCGCACTTTTCCTACTTTGATTACAAGACAAAAATTACCTTTAGTACACCTTTTAAGATTCTGAGAGAAATAATAAATACAAAATTGTGGAAATTTTTTTAAACAAAAAATTATGAATTTTGAAAATAGAAATTACGCATAGTTTTGATCTGTAAAAAAACGAATCGTGTGGCTCAAGGAAAGTCGCAATCCTCTTTGATGGATTTCATTGGTGGTGGGGAAAAAAAAATTAATAATAAAAAAAAAAAATTAAAATTGCTTGGTACAATAATCATGTAGTAGCTGCTTTGTAGATGCAAAAACGAGAAAATACAGTTAAGGTGTAGATGCAGTGTATTTTAAATGCTATCAGTAAAATTCTGAAATAATTTGTGATCTTTTTAGATAAAAAAACTATTCAAACCAATCATCATTAAAGCAAAAGTTCTTATCGCTGGTCATGGATAGTTAGGGTAACGTTTTGTGAGTGGGTGGGATGCGGCAAAATTCTTTCGGATTTCTTTGTTTTCTACGGCAGCATAGATGGGAGGAGAAAGTTTATAGTCTTGTCACTTTCTTGAAAAGAAAAAAAGAAAAAGGTTACAATTGCAAATTGTTAACAGTCAGGTAAAAACGGTGGATTTTGATCAATGTTTCTCGAAACATGCTATAGAAATAGAAATGAAAACAAAAGAACTGTTCTGTTTGATAGAAATTGCAGAGCAAATTAGAACTCGCGATTTTGTAGTGTTTCCCTTGAGGCATTACTTTTTGGCTATTTTGAATTCCAGAAGGGTGGTGTCTTGCAAAATTTGGTTAAACATTGAAATTCTTTAACATGAAGGAATGTAGCATTGTTGTTTTTGTGGGCAGCAGCTACTTTACTCTTACCATGAAAAAATATGAACAGGACCAAAAAAAACTCCAGAGCATGATCACTCGGATATTGTGCAAGGTTTTGAACTTTTAACTACCTGGAGGCAGTGTTGACCACTCGGTCGTATCTTTTGACCACCTGATGGCATCTTTTGACTGCTTGGTTAGTAGACCGACATCACAAATATGACAAAAAGGGTCACTTATTTGCATGACTTTGAAAATCCTCATTATAAGACCTAACCAATTTAAGACAACAGTTTTTACATTCTTCACGACTTCTACATTGATTTTACAACTTTAATTTGATTGCAGATTTTAATTCTGATAATAAAAACAGCAGTATCTGCAACAACAAAAAATTATGTCAAACTTAAATGACAGCTACAGAAGTGGAACAATTAACAGTTAATCAGCAATTCATAATAGACTTGTTTTTAAGTCATTAACTTTGTGAAGTGAAAACTAGATTAAAAATTTTGATGATTCTATTGAGATAGGAATAATTTTTAGAAACAATTACATCAGCAATCTTCATTCTTTCTTTTTCACTTACTATCGCAAATAATAATTTTGAATAAGTTTTATCAGTCCTTAACAGAAAATAGTCCTTAGTCACAGCATTTTTGCTTTCAATTTCAGTATGTTTCCAGACAAAATAAATTGTGAATGAAAATATGTGAGACTCCCTTATAAGCTAACATGGAGGTACATGAGATGTTTACAAATGTTAATATCTCTTATTCGAAGTTCTGTCAACAATGAGGCTATGATAAACTTACTGCATGGCTATATTTCTGCTGGAATATCTTAGCCTGTGAAATAAGAGTACTTCCACCCTCCCTTCTCCCCTCCCCCACCCCCCACCCTTGCCTTAATTCCCTAGACTGGTTGAGTAGGTTGTATATGAAACTTCTAGATACGGTGTTATCAATCATAGGTTAGCCCAAAAAAATATTCAGAAATCATGTTTTGAGTGTTTATAGTAGGAATCTTGTCATGTTTGATAAATATGAGAAAATGTTTTCTTTTTGGTCTTTATTTGATAGTATTTTTACCCTGCAATATTTATGTTTAATTTGCAATGGTGTATTAAGAAACCTATATACTGTATCTATAAGATTTTACGGATGTAGTATCAATGATTGATCTTTTCCGAGATATCGACATACTTGTTTTAAAGTTTCATTTTTCTTGGGCGGGGGGGGGGGGTGGGGGTTACCTTCTTTCTCTGTTACTTTTGCCCAGTCGCACACCAAGAGTTGTGATTGCTCCTGTTAACAGATTGTTCATAACAAAAACGGTACCAGACAATATTGTCAGGGTTGGAGTCGTCGGATACAATAGGCTTTTGTCTACACAACAGTTCCATATTTGGATAAATACGCGGTAACATACGGTTATGTAGGTATTTCCCCAGAGAAAAAGCACAAGTGGTATCACATCAGTGACTTCAAATTCTAGTTGTGTTCCAGTTACTGTTGAATTCACCCATCTCCACCCCATTGCAAAAACTTCCCCTAGTTCCTTGCAGTGAGCTTAAAAGTAGTATAATAACCAGAATCTCTTCAGTGTATACTAAATTCATATTGGATCTTTGGATGATCCTTTTTCACCAAAGGTGTAATGGTACAGTTTTCCCTGTCAAGTATTAAGTCAAACCCTGCTATCGCCCCCCCCCCCTCCTCTACCCTCATGATTTTTTTTATTTTTATAGATGTTACAATCATTAAACTTCCCACATTGGGACTAGTCTCCATTTAAGGTTGTGCTGCTGTGAGCGATATAAATCCACATTAGCAAACTCTTTGAAGTTTTTCCACATGGTAAAGTTATTACTCAATATTTCAGTGAGAAATTGTAGGTAGTTAGTTGGTAATTGAAGTGGGCTATAAACAAAAAGATGTATATCTATATATTGCATCTCACTTGTGTTTGGATGGTCCGAGTCCTGTCAAGTTTCACTGACTTGTCACTTTTTAAGAGGCAACCTGATTTTTTGTTTTTCCACGGAGAGACAAGGACAATATTTTATCCAGTAAATAATACATCGGTCTGCATGTGGATTTTACAGGGAAAGTAATATATCTGTATGTATGTATGCCTATTTCTCTGTATGTTTGTATGTATGTACCAAAATGAACCTTAGGCTTTATGGGGCATTTTATTGGAAGAGGGTATATTTGTAAATGTGTTTTCCTTTATATAAATTAGCTGCTATCATGTTTTAACTTTATATTGCAGCTTTTTACTACAAATTAAGCTGGCACATTTATTTGGGCACTTGTTATTTTGTATTATTATTATTATTATTAAATATTGCCTGATTGTATTGTACCTTTTATTAAAAATGAACATTAGCCTTTCATAACCCTCTCTCCTCGGTGATGTATTTCTTCTCCTCTTTTGTATCAAGAGATTGAATCCCTTGGAGCAGCTAATTTGCCTGCAGGGGGTAAGAAATGAAACATTAAATCTTTGGTTCTCATTTTGTTCTCATTTGCATGTATTTTGATATGTAAAAATATAAACATATCTGTAGCATAGTGAGGGGAAAAATTTTGTAATTCCTCCGGTAAGAGAGTGCTGGTTTTCCCTTCTATACTGTACATTCACGCCCTGCTTTACAGCACTTGTACTGACAACACGTGCAGTATGCATATCTCACGTTTCTAATCGGAATGGGGGATAAAGGTTAGGAACTGTTTATACTGTCAGTAGGAGTGCTTTGAAGCATGATATGGAAAGACAGTATACAGTGGTATTTAGCATTAGAACATTTGACAATTATCCTGGAAAGCTTTTGCACATTCAAACAGATATTGCTGGTTAGTTTTGAGAATTTCTTAATAGTTGATATTAAAATAGCAGTATTTGTGGTTAGCTTGATTAGTCACATTTCATTCCAGAAGTCAAAAGTAACAAAAACGAACAGACAGATAGACACTGAGTAAAATGTGGTAAAATGTTTGTAAGTTTTATTTCAATTCCAAAGTATGCTCCTCATCAGAAAGACGCGTAAACTCAAACGAGAGTATATCCTTTTACGTCACTCATAAATATAATAAAAGGTATAACAGCAACAACAAGAATGTTAAATGTTAAATGTTTGCTTCAAAATGTCAGGACTTGTTAACAGTAACAAATCCATCATAAACTAAACAGGCCCTCACACCACCTATAGATTCTGTGCCTGATAAAAAAGCCTGAATATATGCAGTTCTATAATAGTATTACTATAATAACTTTTCCAAATACATTGCAATGGAGTATGAAAGTCTTTAAAAGTATGGATATCTTTACCATGAGGATGGGAAAACCATATATACAACCTGCATTGGCAATATATATATTTACATACACTTCTTACATATACAAAGGCATCATGTCATATGTACAGATTCAGACACAGGGACGTCTGTATGCGCTTAATCAACGTTTCCCAATAGGACAAAGCTGATCTACATGGCATTTCTTAACAACACATGAAATAGTTGTCAAATCTGTGCCTGTAATTACACTGTGGTGTAAGAACTAAATCATGTAATATTATGCAGTATACTTTCTTGATTTTTAATTTGTCATGAACAAAAAAAAAATATTATTTTCATCATAACTTTGTAAATTCTGTGTAAAGTCAGTTACAAAACAAAACAAAGACACCTAAGCAATATGAAACAGGTAGGGTGTTTGACAGTAACACAACAGCATTCACACAATATTGTTGAGCAATGCTTCCCTCAAAGAGAAGCCTTCTAAACAGGCATAGCCAGTTATACCCTTAAGAAGATAAACCCTATGACATAAACAAAGGTCACTTGGTCACAGTGGAAATGAGATTCTCACGGTCTCCATGACCATCACTTTGTCCCCCCCCCTACTCCCCCCTCTCCACTACCGATTCTGAAATAATCCTATGTCTTTCAAGCAGTTTTTTTTAACTTGTTTCTGCTAGCTGTATGTTTGTGTCTTTGTTTAATCCTATTGATGTGTCAGATAAACTATTGTTTTCATGTCTACTAATTGCCACCTCTGCATATATCATAGAAGAAGTGAAGCACAGAATACATGTGACAACCTCTCTCTCTATTTACAAGAATTTTGTACAGAAAAAAAAAAAGTATGAAAAGACGAAACACTAACAATAATTGCACTTACATGTAAAAACGGAGTGTTTCATTAGTCGCTTAAATTCGTTTCCCGGAAGGCATCAATAAACTTAACAATGATAAACGACGATAAACAACAAATAAGATGATACAAAAATGTGAAAGATATCTCTTGGCTTTTAAAAACATTTTTTAAACATCAAAACAAGCTGTACCTGGCAGTGAAGGTTATGTTTATATATGTATATATATATACATACATACACATACATACATACACATACATATATATGTATACATACATATAAATATATATATACATATACACATATATATACATATATATATATATATATATATAATTGAAATCGTAGTGATTTGGAAAATCCAGAACAGTGAAAATCTTTCAGCCTCCACCGGGATTCGAACCCGGGCCTCCTGCTTTATATGTGGACACCCTAACCACTAGGCTATGGACGCTGATTGTATGTCCAGAGGTTTGAAACTGGTAAGGAATGTCATAATTCCACTGTAGGCGATTGTCACCTGTATTGAACAATACTAGCTCTGTTTTGGTGACATATTTGCCTTACTCTAGAGATCAAACATGATGCTAACCAACACCAAATCATTTGTGATTCCTAAAGCCGGATCTCGAAAGAAATACTTTGTGACTTTGTTAATGAAATGGAGGTAAACGACAAAGGCAAATGAATATATATTTGTATTATTTATATATATATATATATATACATACAACTATATATATATATATATATGACCTTCACTCCAGGTATATCTATGTATATATATATATATATATATGTATAAATGTAAATAAGAATATGCTCCCTTGACTTTAACTCGAGATTAAATACATAGCCTGCTTCAGAGGCATTATCAACATAAGAGATAGATGCACTGCAAACTGGAGAGGTTTGGTGGGGATTTCTCTTAAAACATTTTCTACCAAGTAAAATAGTTTTACCCCAGGCACACATATATCCTCAAATATGACACACTCTAAACCTAGACCTACACATGTCATAATTTAATTGTGCCCCATACCCACCCCTCCCCGGCTCTTTCAGAAACTTAATTTTATAATTACAACAATAATGGTGCTGACATTGTTGTTGGCAAGAGGTGTCATCCCTAAACCCTTTACAAGATCATCCGTATTAGGCCCCCAAAAATGTTTAGAACATTTTAAAAGTTGCTAGATGTTTACAAAACACTTCTCAGAAGGTTCTGAGTTTCCAAATTATATCTAGATATTTGAGACTGTAAGAAATAGACCATCAAATAATGTCTCGGTGCAGATAACTGCTATTAGATGGGTAGTACAAATGCTTATAGTTTTTAACACTGGTGACCATTTTCTGACTTTATAGCATATTTGGGGGGGGGGGGGCAATACTGCCAATCTTTACAAATATCAAAAGTTAGGGACTATGAACCATGACGTCGCAACCTGCTAAGTGTATTATTATTATTTACTATTTTATCGCCATCTTATATTCTGATATAAAAATAGACTATCTAGTTGTAGAACTGCATAAAGAGCATGTCCTATCGTAACTAAAACAATACATCCAGCTAATTATTTCAAACTCTCGAATTAAAGCAATATATTGAGAGAGACAAAATTTCAAGTTTGAACAACATTTTTCAAAATGGGGATTCCCTCGTTTTGTGGATTATTAGTACCAAAGGCCCCACAACATTCTTCCATTTTCCTTCCAATACCACAAAATAACTTCAAATTTTACTATTTACAACATTCATAAGATGAATCCTCAATGACCTATGCAAAATATATTGAATCGATAAAGTGAAAAAAAAATGAAAGTTTTACTTAAGGCAGATAAAAATTGCAAAAGGTTGAGAAATCGTTCTTAAAGTTTACGCCATTGGAAGATTAGTGTAAGCTTTCTACAAGTTTAAAGAATCATACTTTTGAGTAGAAACAGAACAAATCACAAAATAAAAATATAAGACAGAACACATTGGACGGCAATGATGAATGGAGTTTTTTTGTGCAGAAAGGCCATTTTTTTCGTTGTCGGAATATTCATTGCTATAAACCCACAAAATCGTTTGAACCAATGGGCTATGAGAACATGACTTTTATAGGATGGTTTGAAAAAATTTTTTGAAGGAATTTGTAATTTTGTTCACTGTGAAATACAATCATGACAGAAAAAATAAGATCGTTTTTTAACTTGTAAAAATTACAGTTGTTGTGGTATCTATCTATTTACAATAAGGACTTAAATTTCTTCTCAAAAGTTCTTTATCACTTCTCGGTATAGAAGACACAAGTATTGCATATTTACAGGTGTAAGGAAGGCAACGAGACGAAAAGACCCCCGAAGACTGATTCCGTAAGAGAACTAGTAAATCCAAAAGTCGTTTGTGATAAAGTTTTTAAGGCAATTTTGAAAGTGACTCATCATCATCATCATCTCACCCGATTCAGCATAAAATCTCTCAATCAAATCTCTTCTCAAATCGGAACCTTTTGATTGGGGTCGGTGACCACCACCTCTGCATCACCGGATTCGTTGGGTGCTACGGGTATCGTTGAAAGATCTGTGGAATTCGAAGCCATTTCTTTCTCTGCTGTGAAGTGAGACTTGGAAAATACGGCATTGTTCCAGGAGAGGACGGTGCCATCGTGATCCAGCGTGAGGTCAGACGTTTGAAATGATTCTGTCGAGGTCTCTTTCTGCGAGGGGGAAAAAATCAAAAATCAAAAAAATCCCCCCCCAAAAAAAATTAGGAACGCATTTAAGAGATGACACTACAGTTTGTTCCCAATGACACTTTTGTTGAGAAGCAAAAAGCATTTCTTTACCCCAAGCAATATCTTCAGTGGATCGGTGAGTTCAGTTTATATCACTCTCGAGGACATAGAATTTGTTTTCGTCACCAGTCTCAAAACCTTGCCTATAATACCCTCAACCTTCCCCACTTACCCAAACCCCACTCTGCCTTCTCCAGGACCCTGTCTGTTATTTCTATTCCCGAGAGTTTAGTTACAGTATTACCGGCAGGAATTACAATGATGATTGCAATGAGCACCAGAAGTAAGGATGGAGACCTACTGTCATCCACCCTCCCCCCCCCTTCCATCCCTCCCAACCAAGAACAGTTTCATCTAGCCTAAGATGCTTCTAACTTGCAGTAGTTGCTGGCACATTTATTACACTATTTACCTCTAGGAGATTGATTGACTATTTCCATGCAAAGCACAGAAAAGGTTGGACCCTAATCGTCATCCAACCCATTTCAACTCCACCCTCTCCTCTTCAAGTACTGTTTATGGCTTCTTCTTCTCCTTATAGATGCTGCTCAATTGGCAGTTTTAAGGAGTTTGATTATTTCAGTCAGTTCGCCAAAAAAAAAAAATAGAAACCTATCTTCATCATCCTCTCCTCCCCCAACCTTCCCCCCCCAAAGCATCCCCTCCCCTTCCCCAACAAGCATTATCAGTAAAATAATCATAAAAATAAACAAAGAAAGCTTGCAGTAGCTGTTGGCATTTTAATTACCTGTAGAATCTTGATCATTTCTATGACTGCCGATAAGAGATACGGTGCTTGAGGTGTCTCCAGTTGAAGGAAACTGTAGGAGTCTGTCGGAATCGAGTAAACCTCGAACGTGATGAACAAGTCTTTGTCTGGCCTCGTCCAGCTGAGAAATGAGAATGGAGCGAAAAATAGAGCTTTTAATCCATCGGACGTCCTCCCGAATTATGATATGGAGACCGCTCGATAACAGACACTTGAGTGTGTGCAGACGGTAATGTTCTATCGAACAGGCGCCATGAGGTCAGGTTAATAGTTTGCAATGATGATGTATCTAAATGTATCATAATAGCTTGTATTCCAAGTTCAAAATTTTATTTCTTATTTTCATATGCAAGTTGTACACACACAAAAAATTCTCAGAAAAGTGCAGTATAAAAAAATCATATGTAAAGTAGGACAGTAGAATATTAACATAATTGTTTAAAAACACTATAATGACCTAAATGAAGCATACATGTACAAATATATGAAAGACAAAGGATACAAATAGGTATACATAAAGACTGCCCAATCCTGTACCTACCCTCTCCCTCCACCCCTCACACCCCCCCCCCTCAACCCTCAATGTCTTAACAAGGTTAATTTTGTCACACTATCAATCCCCCTATTTCAACTTTTAAAAACCAAATCTAACTTGGATCAAGGGGGGAAAAAGAATAAGGGTAACCCTATCAATATTTGATCTACTTCACTACCTTCCTTGACAAAGCTGACAAGAAGACAAAGCATCCCTACCTCTTTATTTTCCTCCAAGAGCAGAAGTATTTGTTCCCTTGGAATGTAATATGCATACCTCTCTGAGTAACAGTCAGGATTATAGCACTGCCAGCAGGAATCTAGAGAAAAGAAAGTAAATAAAAAATAAAACTTCCAGTAATTCAAAGAAGAGCCAAGTTACCAATAGAGCTGAGTTTAACTGTTGTAAAGTTGTGTGAGAAGGCCTTGCCTTGATACAAGATTGTTAACCTTTCAACTTCTTTTCTGTATCTGTTGGATTAACAGTAGCTCAAAACTTTTCACAAAGTTGCTTAATTTAGTGTTAAGAAACTCTGTATCTTTTCCTCAACACTTTGACAGTTTTATTAATTTCCCGAAAGATTTGACTTGAATTTAAAGTAACCACCAACTTCCTGGCAGATTTTGAGTATATCCAGCCAGATTTATATGTAGAGCTCCAATGGGGAATAGGATACATGTTAATCGTGCGACCCATATCCGTAGTCAACGAACCTAAGCTGTAAGTACTCACTGTCAAGGAACCTATGGCGAAATCTTCATGGAGTTCACACAGCTGTAGCGATACTGAAGAGTAATTGGCCATCTTCTGACATTCTTCCAAATAAGGCATGGAAACTAGGAAACCTGGGTCGTCGTGTTCTGAACAAAAAAAATAAATATTACGTAATCACGATTTCATATCAAAGATCATATTAATAAACACAACACAAGATGCATCATTTGGAACTAACTAAATGGACACTTTGGTTTTCGTAGCAGCTATTTGTGCATAGGACTGAAAACATGTCGCTTTTTCACAAAAAACAAACAAAATGGCAGGTTTGAATACGAACAACATCAAAAGATTTATATCAACAGTAAACCGTCAGTAACATGAAAACAGAAGCTGACTTCTGAATATTAGGAAAATCTGTCAAATTTCCAATTTTAATTGTTCTAACAGTAAATTGATACAATCCTGGTATATGGTCCAATTATCAAAACTGAATTTTCTGATTAAAACTGGAACTGAGATTTTTGGCCAATACTGTAATAAGACTTTTCCTTAGCAACAGGCCTAGGTTGCTAAAGTGCTTCAATGTATTTTTTACGGATGGACAAAGGAAAGAAGTTTTTTTGTGAAGGGGGAAGGTGCTGTGAAGGGACATTTTGCTAGAACTGAATATTACAAATGAGTGCAGCAGCCAAATGGGCAATAACTATAAAACCCCTCTCCAAATAACCAAATACCAAAAAAGCAAATACCTATACCCCCTCTCTACCTTTCCACTACTCCTTTCTCTCATTCACTTTCTCCCCCTCCCCTGCCCCCCCCCCCATCTCACCTTCTCCATACCCTTTTCCTCCTATTTCCTGTAACACATATGCTGCTACACCCAAACTAATTCCATGTGTACACAAACACACCGATACCATGAAAGCCATGATCTTTTCTTAACTGCCTTTAAACTGCTACATGGAATCATAATTCAGTTCACAACTTTTTTTATGTCCTATATATGACAGGCGTACGGCCCTGGTGTCATGTTTCATGAAAGCAATACATCTGCTGGTACACTTCAATAACCTCCAAAAACAATCTGAATATCAAACTTGGTATAAAAGGAAAGAAAAAATAAACAATGTCAAATAGTAGCAATTGTCAGTGCTGCAAAGTTTGATCTCTGTCGACCTTGTCACTGCTGTGTAACAAAAGGTCTAGTAAATTTTAGTCCCTTACTTTATTTCCAAAAAATTGTCCCTTTTAAGTTACATTTCATAGGTTTCCTCATGTCATAATGATTACTTTTCCATTAGTTAAGATCCATGTTACATTGTAACATAAACTTTTCAATACTTCCAAATACCACATGGCCACATGGTATACTGTGCCGTATCATTTCATTAGTCAATACTCCATAACAGATCGGAAAAAAATTTACACGTACCTCTGAGGATTTCTTCCTGTGCTTCTGAAAGTACTAGCTTCCCTGAAATGAAATTTAAGGAAATGCTAGCTTGTTAAAGCCATAATTTGTATTGAGTCTTAATCTCTAACCAATAAATTTAAATGTTCACATAAATCATAATAATAACCCAACAATATTTTGCTACATCATTTGTAGCAATATTTTCAGCATCTCTGGATGACAGACAAATTCATCAGAATAAAATGGAATTGTTAGTAATTCCTTTATTAGCTTAATGTGAGTAAGAAAATCAATATTATTCTTTTTTCTTGGAGGGGAGTGGTGGGGGGGGGGGGGATTCAAAGTCTATAATCTTACTCTGAACTATACACATCACACATTACATTGGTACACTTGTTACAGACTGGTTGAAAAAATTCAAATACTACTTTCTGAAACAACTGGTAATTTATGCATGGTTAACGAGATACATTACTGCATGTAACATATATATGGAAAAATTCAGTAACTGACAGGTGCATATATTTTAGCAGTTACATTTTCCTCTTTTTTTCCCCTTTGTTTATTACAACTTTTATGATAAACATACATAAATAAGATAACTTACACAACATGACGAAACAACTTAACACAAACTATCAAGCTCTTTGGAATTTGTCAAACAATTCACAAAGCTGACAATAAAAACCTCATCTCCATAAACTATTCGTTAGTCATGATTCTTTGAGGGGGGGGGCTAGGGGAGCATGAGAGGGGAGTGGGATGAAAGGTGGTGTTTGGTGAGATGTTGGAATGGTGTTGAAAGGGGTGGGAGGGGGTGTGGTAACACGGAAAGGGGGATACAGGTTCTTCTTGAAGTCATAAAACAGACCTTGTTCAATCTCAGTCCTGACTTGCATACAGGCAAGGTAGAGAGCTACTGCATCTTTTACTAGATCGGTTTCCTCTTTCGGGTCAAACGACCACTTCTGTAATGATAGACCTGTGAATGAGAAACTGATAGCACTTAACAAACTGCCAAGGACAGGGAGGATCTCTCCTAACACCTAATACCTATGTTTATGTCATTAAATTAAAGTTAAATACCTATGTTTATGTCATTAAATTAAAGTTAAATACCTATGTTTATGTAATTAATCAAGGTGATTGTTGCATTCAGCATCCCATAGGTTTTTATAGTACATATTTTTAAGGGATGATAGCATCTTTCATTGGGTAATTCACAGAGAATAAATACCACACAAACCAAGAAAGTGTCTGCAAAGTTTCTTCATTGCATTTTTAGAAATAATGAAAGTTTGTAAAAAAATGTTTTCCACTTCAACATTCTATTGATAATAAAAAGCAAATCAGTTTTGGCATTAATAGCATTTGTACTTTACAGTAGAGAAGTTCAAATTCTACAGGATTCATGCAAAGTGTATAAAATTATCTGGTACACTCCATATTCCAAAGCAGAGCTTGGAATATTTTATATCATAAAATCAATTTTTCTTCTTTCTACCTAAGTAATAATCATTTCTCAACAAGTTGCAACATACACTGGAATGTACTGCACTGCCCTCTATTTCTTCATTTAGTCCATATCAAAACTTTTCGACACAACAATTCGTAATTTTTGTCGTTGTTTGACTTCGACGTTGTATTTTACCTTGAACAGGAATATTGCATCATTCTATCAATACTGAGATAAATAATATTGAAACTATTAAAACTAATATTGATATTAAAACTATTAAAAATAATATTGAAACTATATAATATTGAAACTATTTACCTTTGGGTCTAGCTTACAGGGTCTACAGTGGTTAGAACCATTTGAATTTTTCCGATTTTAATCACAAGCTACCAACGGCTAAATTTATGTAATGGACTTAATTTTGTTTAAATCTCCCCAACGGTTCATCTCATAATAAATGCAAAATGCCTTTTTCTCTTTATTGGAATACCGACCTGGTGTATCAATAGGCACTTTTGTTCCTGCACGGTATTTCCTGATTGGAGTGTGCAGGCCTTGGAACAGGCCAAAGTATTTCAGACTCCTCTGCTGCATATCTAGAAGAAAACCAAATGAAAAATTACAAAACTCATCTGGTTTGGACGTCTTACATGTCTCATCGCAACAATCGCACTCTAGCTCTACTTCCATCTGTTCTAAACATGGTAGAAAGGGAGTGTAGTGGCTGGGAGACAGGGGGAAGTGAGGAGTTCAGCAAATATTCCAAAACTCACCTAGTCTATGAGAAGACTGTGCAAAGAGCAGATCACAGTAGAGGAAGAGAGGAGTTCTTGTTGAGAGACAGGGAAGTGAGGAGTGACACAAATATGGCAATCAACTTTTATGTTTGGATTGCTAATAATATTTGTATTTTGTTCCTACTTTTTGGGAGGGGGGGGGGGGGGGTGAGAGATGGGTGTGGGGGATGTTCAGCTGTGTTTCATAAATATTGTCTTGCTAGAAATATCTCTTTCCATGGTTCTCGCCTACATATGAAAAAGATATATTTTCTGTTTGATCTTAAATTTTCAGAGGGTGACCAATGGAAGTTACTGGACAACCCTTTCTAGTATAACACTCCACTAGATCAGCTCTTCAGATGCAATTCTACAAAAGTCATGAGGAAGACATAAGAATTGTTTGGCCTCAAATAACATGTTAACAACGTATTACATGTTTTTCAAAGACAAACAGATCATCATTATGTATTGACCAAAGAGCCATTGTCATCATTGATTTAGCCTTATGGATCATCCTAGAATTTTATCACATTTGAAATGGGAATGTCTTCCAAACTGGAAATAGTTACAGTAAGATTACCTCCATCTCCATTATATTTTGCTTTCTGTTGAACTATGACAAATTTACACCAAATAATCTGCCTAAAGTCACTCCTAATTATATTTAAGGATTAAATGATGACAAAAACTTACTCAATGCATAGGCAGCTTTCCTTAAAATTGTCTCCACAGCAACTTCCTCTCCTCTGACTGTTATCTGAAAAAGAAAAATCCACATCAGTGACTGTTGAATGTTTGGACAACTGTTGTTGCCAAGGCAAGACCAGAAATGATGATACAGGGACTTCTTTTCTTACAGTACAGTACGAGCTTGACATGATTTTTATATCATAAATACATGATTTTGTTTAACAGATTTCAAACAAACTTCCACTTGAGGTACAACTTTTTAATGGAATATTCAGTATTTACAGTGAAGATTGGGCCAAGGATTGCTCTATGTCTGCTGGAAGGCCTTTGTGGTATTGGCCTAAGTAGATTCTTACTGTGATTTTATGTATAAGAAAGTGTGGTTTTTAACCGCAGCAATAACTTTGCTAATACAACCATACGATCAATTTTCTTAGGTTGAGAAGTGACAAGAAATAGGACACCTTAAAGGGTCGTTGTTATCACTCCCAAATATGCTAGATAGTCCAATAATGCTCACCACCAACAATGGCCAAACTTCAACCAACATTTTATTCTACCAGACATTCAACTCATTGATACAGTCTGTCCATTGTCTGTTTTGGCACTCCTATTAAGGTATGTACAAAATTTCAAGCATGTAAAAGAATGCTACTGTATGTTTATGGCCAACACTGATCACCTGTTGCAATATAGAACACTTGACTATTTTTATTAATCCGAAGACATCATAGGGGATAAAGTGAATGAAGATCTCACTGGTTATAACTTTATGCACTGATTGTTCCATTGGCCATGTCACTAAATATTTCCGCTGCAGTTAATGCTAACTCAGTGTAATTCTACTGCCCCTAGAAACTGCATAGTGGCAATTTTCCCACATCTCACCTCTTCTGTTATTCTCTATTGCTGGATTCTATTGTACTGAGTCCTGTCACTTATTTTTCACTGGTAATTTACACACACAATTACACACACCTCATTGATATTATGATTAAATGTAATGGATGAATTTGCAATTCCAGAGAATGAAATACTTTCATGACTAGGAAAGAACCTAATTCAACATTCCTTGACAAATAATGATAAGTGCTAAAAGTAAAACAAAATAATTTCAAACTAATGGCAGTAATCAACCTGCCACTAAAAAATTGCATATTCGGCCATTAACTGCTTAACCTTAGGCCAACTGGTGAGTACTGTCTACACCTATTGGTGGAAGTTTCATTTAAGAAGTTCTTTAGCAAATTTAATGATCAAAGATTTGACACTAAATCAGAAACTAAGTTAGGTATAGGCTAGGCCAATTCCATTTTGGATTTGCCACTGAAATGATTCCAATTGTCATTAAGCAACAAAAATATTTTGGTAATGTTCATTTTGTTTCATTTTCTAAAAGAATACTTATTCTCAGTCTTAGCATCGTTTATTTATCCATATATTATTGGTGGAAGTTTCACTTAAGAAGTTCTTTAGCAAATGTAATGATCAAAGATTTGACACAAAATCAGAAACTAAGTTAGGTATAGCCTTAGGCTATGCCAATTCCATGTTGGATTTGCCACTGAAATGATTCCAATTGTCATTAAGCAACATAAATATTTTGGTAATGTTCAGTTTGTTTCATTTTCTAAAACAATACTTATTCTCAGTCCTAGAATCGTTTATTTATCCATATATTAATGTTTGTGTAACGTTAACGTGACAGAATTGCCAACAGAAGCACAGCTAGCCAACCGTGGGTTATAACTAATTAGTCCTTACTACACATCGTACATAGCTTGCTTAGTGACTGGTTACGCGAAAGAAATAACATATTTTAGCCTAACTTAATTAATAGGCCTAACTGTTACTTGTTAATGTTAGGCCTAACAGTTACTCCATAAGCCGGCATTCCAAGCATCGGAATTGCCAGTCACTAAACCGACCTTAACTTCTGGATTCTCATCGTCAAACGTGAATATGGAAATGTCACTCTCCAGCTCTATAACTGGCTCTTTCGGCCTCGATTCTCTCAATCCCATCTTGTATATCTTGCCAACAACTTCTTGGCAACTAGCTCATTATCATGTCTGGTTTAATTAAACGAAGTGATTATTCGCAGGGCAGCCCACTGATCTACAGATCAGTGGGGCAGCCCGGCGAATAACGTACACAGACACCTTATTCGCAGGGCTGTGACGATTTTGGAAATAGGTATATTATTGGCTTTCGATGACATCATTTTTGATGTGACGTCATTCATTTGACCTCGGCGCGCAAACCCAAAGTTCTTTCATGTCTTTCAGTTTCAGGCTTACAAAAATCAGATTCTACATTTTACATGTTACAGATGCTACATTTTAAATGTCATGAATTATTAGAAAAATATGGTTTTTGAAACGACTGACATAAGAAGAACTTAATTGCATTGCACATTAAAATTACGATTCAGCCCTAGGGGCCTAGGCCCCAGGCCTAAGTCTGTACGTAAGTTCTAACGTAGGTAGGCTATATATAGCCTAAAATACATGTCATAAGCGTTACTGATAGGCTAGGCTAAATGGACTGACCAACGGTCAGCCACTGCCTAGTCTTGCTAACGTTAGGTGTAGGCAGTGATAAAGGATATGAAAGGATAGAACAGTTGGCCCCAAATCATGAGATTGAATCTTTTGCAAGTTCCCAGATTTATGAGATGCAAAAAGGGCTTCTGAAAAGTCAATTTTGGGGTCCTCAATTATGCCAATCTTTATGGCCTCATAACGTCAAATTTAGGTAGCTACTTAATCCTTATTTGAGGGGCTTGGAAGGCCAGTTTTGCTATTGATACCAGTCAGTTTAGGGGCCTTGAAAAAGCCAAACTTTTGGGGCCAAATAGTCTTAGCCACTTCAGCTAATTTTTTGGAACCCCAGCAGTTCAATTTTAAAAGCTAATTTTAAGGGAGCTTATCTTGGGATTCCCCCAAAAGCCGACATTGCCTGAAAGCCAATATGGTCAAGGGTGTGACACTCCCCCCCCCCCCCACACCTTTACATGCAAATGAGCAGTCACTCTGCAAAAACAAAGGTGAAAATGAGGGATGACATTTTTTTCTGTTGGCGGTACTAATGCTAGACTGGTTCAATCTTAAGACCCTAGGCTCCCAAAACCAATCCTAACAGCATTAAGATAGGAATCCCAAAGGCCAATGAATTCCCCAAAATATAGGAGCTCCCAATTAAGACTCTCCAAAGCAAACTCGAATAGCCCCAAAAGTTACTGAGCCCATTAACCCAGTCTAAGGCTGCCCTGTGAATAAGGTGTATGTTTCTGGCTATTCACCTTGCAGCCCTGCAAATAAGGTGTCTGTGTCCGGCTGTTCGCAGGGCTGCCCTGTGAATAAGATACTTGTATATGGCTATTCGCAGGGCTGCCCTGCGAATAAGCCCCACCTTAATTAAATAGCCACCGTCGCGTTAGTACAGTACGTATATACCGTTTTCGGTTTTGGATCATGCTAGTTTGAATTGAACCCGAGGTTGACCTATTCCGCAGTTCATGTAGATGTTCACACGGAACGGCAAAATGATTCTTAGCTTTGTCTGTATGTTATAATAAAGGACAAGATAGACGGTATTTGGTTGCAATGTAAATTACTGAGATTGTATAAGCCTGCTTAAAGTTCTGGGATTAGGGGGAGAAGCGGGACTGGTGGTCGTGGGTGGGAGGTGGAGTTCTAAGTTTGACATGAAAAGCCAAAGACTCAGTGCTGCCAAGTCACCCGCTTTGGGCGGGTGTCTCCCGCATTTTCGGGTCGTCTCCCGCTCACCCGCCCACCTGTCCGAATCTCCCGCATTTTTCAAAAAACTCCCGCATTTTTGAAGAATCTCCCGCATTGTAGGCCCACAGAGTTTTTCCTGTGAAAGTGTATCATTGCTAGCGTGAAATTCATTTCATCACACCAAAATGCGAATTATCTCAGAACCGCCAGGATCGGAAATTACTCAAAGCCGATCGTGCTAAATATGCCCGGCTGAAAGCAACGTTACCTATACGATTCGTGAAAAATAATACCGTTACGACACACGTGAACGCTACAACGTTCGCGAAGTCATTGAATGCAACCGAACGAAGTACGCGCGCTACTGCCTGCAGAAACTACCGGTAGCTGTAGTACCCCATGCTGGAGTACTCCGGCCGGGTGGAGTTCAGTTCCTTAGGAATTTGGAATATCACATTCAAATTCAGCTCAGTTCTACTGCCCCAAAATACAGGAAGTGCTGTTTCCTGCCGCGATCAGGGCCGGGTCTGTCATACGACAATGATTTCCCCGATTGTACGCTACGCGCGCCAAACCGGTGGTCGCGCTCCGTCGTCATTTTCCACCTCTAACCTTTTGGCCCCCATCTCAAGTACTGAGGACACAGTGCAAAATTTCAGAGATTTTTTTTATTTCAAGATAATTTTTCCTCTGGAATGAAAAAAAAAAATAGACACAATACAAATATGGAGACAGTATAGATTCAGCTTAGATGACCCGGGAAGTGATGTTTCCGGCCATCTGAGGGGCCGTAAGATCCCAAAATTTTCTTGTACGCTTCGCGCCAACCCATGGTGGCGCTCCGCTTAGATGGTGTACGTAACCAACAGCACCAGACAATTTTCACCCGCCTAAAAAACATCTGACCTTGGCATCTCTGAAGACTTAAATGAGATGAAACGTCTAAACTTAGCCAAAGCCGTAAATTATTTTAGGGAAAATAGTTTATTTGAGATAAAATAGTCGACATTCTGATATGGAAGTCAACATTTCGACATCAAATAGTCGAAATTTGAAATATAACACTTAAATTTCATACCAAAATTTCGACGTAAGTTAGGAGCAAAGCTAAACTTTTGAGATGAAAAGTCACTGGGCTGCAACCCCCCACCCCTGAAATGGGAGCTTAGGTTTTCAAACTGACGTAAAAAAAAAGGCGTAATATGTAAGTCCATTACATTCGAGTCTGACTTCATATATTACATAAATGTGGTTGTAAAAGAAGAGTGGTACAGCTAGTCCTTACTCAGCCTAATCATATTCGGTCTGAGAATATCGACTAGTGATCTTCATAGCCATAAGGTTGATAAACATATCCTCTGTTCTAAAAAAGTCCGCTGACTGACAGTGAACAGCCAGAAGAAAAGTGAAAACAATTTTCACAGTCGTTGGTAAGTCTGCCGGACAAGTGGTTGTGTATGTGTATGTTTCTTGTTCAAATATACCGTGGTGTGTGAATGGTATGATATATCCTCAAAAAAATTAAAATTTGGCGTTCCACATTATTGCAGTGTGACTTTAAGCTAGGAAAGCACCAGCTGTACACAATTTCGTTGTGTCATAATTGACAAATTTACATCTTCACGCCAACTTTGCCCATAGAAATCAACATGGGGGGAAAATCAAGACGAGAAAAGTTAGCTGAATATGTTCTGGACGGTTCAGTGTCAAAAGTGCAACGCTTTATAAAGGAACACAAACGAATTGATATCAATTCCGTAAGACTTGTTATACACAAATACCAGCCTCTACTACACATGGCATGTGAACGTGGTCATCGTGGGATGGTAGTTTTATTGCTGCAAATGGGCGCAGACCCAGCCTTGCTGGACCATACCAAAGGAGACACTGCCTTGCACGTTGCTTTGAGAAGAGTTTTATCTGGTCACCATGCGGGTTAGATTTGTTAATCTTTACTCTACATTTCTGTAACAATTATTGTAAATCCGTTCTTCTGTCGCAGAACTGATACAGTGATAGTGATAGGCCAGTCTGTATAATTAGGCTATAGTCACACGCTTTTATGTGGTTACCATAATACTAGACCTAGGCGAACTTGATAGTGTTCTCAATGACACGGTCAGAAACGTTTACATAGCAGCAGTGTCTTTTTGAGTTTATGCTTAGTCCTTGCTATTACGTATCATGGCATGTAGAACAAACTCATTCAGAAATGTCTATAGGCCAGCCCTATCTAGTAATACTAGGTAGTGTCTTTGTGAATGTGATATTCCACTAATGATTGCAGTTATTTTCAAGGGTATCGCTTTAATGCATACTAGCAGTAGCAGGCATCCACTTTCTTAACTTCAGACCAAAACAAGATAAATGTAATGCATCCACTTGCTTCATTGCTTCTAGACCAAGGTCACTGCATGCCTAGGCTAGGCCTACTTTTAAATGCTGTCAGCCCTGCAACTAAAATGTCAATGTTGTAAACAAATCAACCAAATGGAGATTGCAGACTTGAATGATCACTTATTTACAGTTGCTGATGAAATATGCTATTGCCCCTCCCTAACATACAAGGTCAAGTCCATAAAAACCGACATCTTTATCGATGGGTCCTTTCAACATCTCAAGCACTTTTTCCTTGTGATACATTTTGCAGCTTGTGAAATACACACCATTCATGCATCGATGTTAGCACAATCTAGCCGAAAAATGAAATGTACAGATTCTTCAGAAGAATGAAGAACATGAATGACATCTCACCACCAACTAAACATGGGGGTGCCAAACAACAGCAGGCAAAATTTGATGTTTGATAGAGTTGATACCATTGCATCACAGTCTGCAAGGTATACCAGGGACACAACCACACTTTTACTGGTCAGCTATACAGCATCACATGAGACCATGCATTATAATCCATTAGAACCAGTGGCATGCACATGTTGTCTATAGCTGGGATTTCATACACCAGACCATCTAGCCATTCACTGAACTTTTTTCAATCCATACACTGGCATCCACACACAAATTAGCATGTTCCATGATAGCTACTGCCTCCACCCAAATAGTACCGATGTTGCCATGGGTGCACCCATTCTGGGACGTAGCCTTTAGAAGTGCACAGTAGGCTTAACAACCTTTCACTGTACACTTCTAAGGTAACCATAAAAATACCACACTTTTTTATAATTCCACATGATACAAACTAAAAGATCCACCTTGTATATGTTGCAGGTTGAGCACTCCCCAAGGTAACCTGCATACTGATAATAAAGATTAAACACAAAAGTTTTTTGAGCAGTGGGTATTGTTGTAAGTCTGGTAACAGCATATAAGTAATATTATAGTACTACAGAAAGAAATGCCAAACTCATTTCATTGCTAATATACCATGTATTCTGCTTTTCAGATTTCAAAACTATTGCTCTCACAATTCTGAAGTACAGTCCTCCAGACATTTTGGACATTGAGAATAAATCTGGACAAACAGCCCGTCATCTTCTAAAGAAGTTTGTTACAGATCAGGGCATGACAATTGGACAAGTAAGTAAACACGAGAACATTTAAAATCCTCAAAACATGTGAATTGCTCTAATGGATTTAAACTTGAATGATGAATTAAGAAGTAATGTATAATCTCTTAATAACTGTTTCTTCTAAACAAAAGCGGCTCCTTCAATATAGTTTACTCTGTATGAGCTTAGCATGAAGGATGTGTACTAGCCATTATGAGTAAAAAAACTGCTGGCTTTAAAGTAAGTTCCTGAATGTTCCACACCCTTGAAAATTGTGAATTTGCTATACAACTTGAAGGATGCTAACCATAGTGTTAAATTTCTAAGGGAGCAAGCAAATTGGCTTGTATAGTTTAGTATGAGAATATGAAGACAGTGTTCTGTAGAATATTTATTCACGTAAATCTCATACTAAAGGGAAATTGTTCAAGAAAGGAAGATCAGAAAGCAGTGGCAAAGAAAGGGGTTAAATTTTAACCGTCCTTTGCCAAATTTATGTGAAAACAAAACCAAAGAAAAAGCTGGTGTTTACAGGAAATAATTTACCATTCAAAGTTTGTGTAGCAGTTTTGAAGACTCCAAATTTTGTCTCAGAATAAGTATTGTTCCTGACTTAAAAAAACCAGCTATACAACTGTGGACTTGTATAGTAATTTGACCATTTTGCATAGCATAATGCGATACAATGCCGGACAAATTATTCCCTGGTTGAGTGAACATTGTTAATCAGTTTTTTTGCATATTTTTGTTTTAATATATCTCATGTATTGATGGAGGTCTTTGTTATCATTTATTATTGCAGAAAGTGAGAACTGAAGAGGATGAATGGAAGGAGAAACTGAGCAGGGCATGGGAAGACGATATGACTGATAACTTACCAGAAAACAGTTATTACGAAGGTAATTCATTTGAAGGTCACAGGTCATCGTTTATCTGATGTCTCTTAGCCAAAGGCCAAACCACAAAAGTGTTACAAAAGTGCAGAAGATGTATAACAGCTTTACATTGTAACCTTAGTATGTTCAGTACTGAATGGTAAAACAAAACATTCCTTAAACTACAAAGATGATTATGTTTAAAATATAAGCACTCACTTTAAAAATATATTGAAAAAACTGATTTAACAGGAGCCTCTGACTGTAGCATATCTTGTACTAGTCGCTGAGCACCTTCAAGCAAGGAGCATTGGGGTATTAGGTGTATACTATACCAGAATCCTGCATAAAGGGTTAATGTAGAAAGATATTGATAAACAAAAAGCATAATTTTGTATGAGTTTGAGGACTAAGTACTTGTTGAATGACTCATTTGGTCAGAGAATGATGAATGTGAAATGTAGTGTACTCAGAGAGGACAAATTTGACTGAGTGAAAACAGTAAGGGAAAACTACAGAAAAGGGGTGGGGTGGGGAGGTAGTTGTGAGTGGGAGTCGAATAGAAGCCTGTTACAATTGAATATTATTAGTTTTAAGTTTTCATGTCATAAGAATATTTTCGAGGATTGGGAAAAGGGAATTTACTTTTTTTTGACAATCGTACGTTCATGTTTACCAACTGTTTGAAACAAAATAAGTGCCAGCCTCTACCTGTCACTACTTGCTACCAATCTGTGGAGACCCGGTAATGTTGAGCAGGGTTATAAAATGCATTTCTCTCTGTCTTTTCAGGTTTTGGCGACGAGAAGCCACAGGAGTCGTTTGATGATTGGGCGGACAGGTTAACATCAGAATACAGAGCGAAGAGAAAGGGAGGCAGGCTCCCAGAGCAAGAGACTGAATCCAGAGAGCAGAAGAAGAGGAAAACTGAGAATGAGAATAGCCGGAACGCCAAACAAAAGAAGAAACAGAAACGAGGACCCGATAGGCATAACCACACACTGTTGATGAGATTGAGATACGAAAAGAGGATGGCAGCCTTCGAGGCGGAGGATGGAGAAGACGTGGGATTCGACGACATCCCTTGGCCGGGCAGCACGGACAATACCGATCACATGGTCACCATCTTGGTCAGCGACAAAGCTAAAATGAGTGCAGAGGACTTAAAGAAATACCTGAGGACTCACCAACGGACCTGGCATCCGGATAAGTTCATGCAGAAGTTCGGTAAGAGACTGAAGGAGAGCGATCGAGAGAGGATATTGGATAAGGTCAAAGAACTCTCTCAGGCACTGAACAAGGCCGGCGAGGAGGGCGAGAAGAAGGACGAGTGGGATTACTGAGTGAAGAATTTTTAGAGCAAACTGGCCCAAATGAAGAAGGGTGGATTCAGAGGGGAGCCATTCAGGAAGTAGGTCTTCCGGCATCATCCAAAGATATGACGCGGAGGAGGAGGAGTGGAAAAGAGAGGAAAATTTGTTACTGCCAGCCTCAGAGCGTCAGACTTTTAATTTGTCCACGAGAACCATCCTCTATCACTGGCAATTATTTGGAGATTGAAAACTCCCAGCAGTTTTTAGCATGCTGAATGTGGTGACAATATTGATGCTCTTTTAAGTTCTCAAAAGACAGGTTTTCATTTTGATATCCCTGTGCCTGATTAGATTATGCAAACGGTGGAGTTTAAGGTCGTAAATAGACATTGGATATGACAGACGTACATACGTTAACAATGAATAGACATCAGTTATAACAGACTTACATACTGTAACAAATAAATAGACATTGGATATAACAGACTTACATACTGTAACAAATAAATAGACATTGGATATAACAGACTTACATACTGTATCAGTAAAAAGACATTGGATATAACAGACTTACATACTGTAACAGTGAATAGACATTGGATATTACAGACTTACATACTGTTACAGTGAATAGACATTGGATATAACAGACTTACAAACTGTAACAGTTGATAGATATTGGATATTACAGACTTACATACTGTTACAGTAAATAGACATTGGATATAACAGACTTACATACTGTAACAGTAAAAAGACATTGGATATAACAAACTTACATAATGTAACAGTAAATAGACATTGGATATAACAGACTTACATACTGTAACAGTAAATAGGTATTGAATTTAACAGACTTATATACTGTAACAGTGAATAGACATTAGATATAACAGACTTGCATACTGTTACAGTAAAAAGGTATTGAATTTAACAGACTTACATACTGTAACAGTAAATAGACATTGGATATAACAGACTTACATACTGTAACAGTGAATAGACATTGGATATATCAGACTTACATAATGTAACAAATTAATTGACATTGGATATAACAGACTTACATACTGTAGCAGTAAATCTTTAAGAATGGATGTCCTGTGGTAAACTACGTGGACAAACAGTGAACCCTATAAATTTTGGATTTATTAGGTTCATACAGCCTACCCTGCAGGTCCTTCCTGGCAGATCCCTCAATCTAGGTATGATTTTGGTGCTCTCTGGCCGTTTACTTCAACTTAAAAATAACTGAGAAGTCCCTGTAATAGTTGATTCTCCTTATGATGGCATCTCTGCTCCCCACGGATGAAGTCAAGAGTTTAATTTGTAGCATATTATTGCGTTAAGACAAGAGGACATGTAAATGTAATGTGAGTTTGAGAAGAAGTCTTCCCTTCATTGTTGCATGTTTACAACTTTCGAGTATGGTTTAACCTCTGCAATATTTACATAGAACAGTATTACTCAAGTCTGTCAATCTGCTGCTGGTAAAATACGTTCCACCGGTTTTCTTTGGAGGTATAGGTCGGTTGCATAGGAGACAACATATGAACAATTTGTTTAATAGGTCAGATAGTCTGCAAACTATCCTATCAACCCTTGTACACCAGACAGATCAACTTTTACAGTGAAGCCAAGGATTTTAAAGTTGTTTATCAAAACTAATGGAACATTTTAAAGGAATGTAAATCTTGGAAGAAATTTTAGTATATTATTGATGACATTAATATCATCTTGTGTATGGACTAGCAGTTAACTACTGTGAGCTGAATATATTATTAAAACAGCTAACAGAACAAGAGAGTAAAATAAAGACAATTGGATTAAACTTCATGTTCTTTCTTCTTATTTTTCTTGTTTTCATTTTTCTTCTACTGCTTTCTAATTTGGTTATTTTGAAGTTGAACAAAAATGTTCATTTGGCTAATTGATAGAAACTGCAATGTTGATTTCATTTTAATAATGAACTGATCTGTTAATTGTAGGAACTGTTGTTTGTAGCAAATCTTTATTTTCAATGTTGAACCGTATGCTGTTGATATTTCAATCTTGTCTTCTCCTGCCACCCCCCCCCTCCCCACTGTCTTCCCCTCTCATATATGTTATATACAATGAAATGTAAAAAGTTCATGAATGTGTAATGACAAAGAAAATTATACGTTATTATTCTCCAATGGCACAAGCTGATTTTAGCTGAAATTTAGCAATCAATGTGGGTCGTCAGGGGCAGACGTAGGCAGCTGTTCCGTGAAAAAGATACAACTGTTCAGGTTTAGTGAAGTTCAGTTATAAATATCTTAACAGCAACAAGACAAAAGGAATTGAGAGTGTCTGTGGTTTGTGCATTGTGTGAACTAGTCATGAACATATACAGAGGAAATGCCATGTTTCTAATAAAATAAAAGAAGCAATAGGCTCAGATTTAAAATCAGTGTCCTGAAGTATGTAAGTACACCTCATACATTGTTTACATGTTACAGTGACAAGGATAGGATAACAAGGTCAGGGTCAATAGACACCTCTATGCTTCTGGTCACTGATTCTAAATTCCCCTCCCCACAACACACCGTTAGAAAAGTATGAACTGTATAGGCATAGGAGGCGTGTGGCTGCAGCCCCATCCCCCCCCCAACCAAATTTATTTGTGAAAATTCGGGCGATATGCTGAGAATTTTCGGGCACCTACTGAAAGAAAAATTTTGGTTCCATTTTTCGGGCAAGTCGTTACAGCCCCCCCCCCCAAATGAAATTGGGCTCCTATGCCTATGTGTATAGGGCTTGCCATAAATTAAGGGATGGACGCGAAATTTTTATTACTACAACTTTGCGTTTAGAGCCTATAGGGCAAGGGTGGGCAACCTATGACCCGCGGGCCACATGCGGCCCTCCAGTGATTTTTTCTGCGGCCCGTGAGATGTCTCAAGAAAAAGGAAAAAAATTAGTCTATTTTGCATCATCACAAAAAACGAGCTAACTGCTAAGAATGTATCGCCTCTAATGATGCTGTCAGGCAGGCTTATTATCCCATTGACATTGTTTTTTAAAATACAGATTTAGTACACACATCTATTGCTTCAAAGTCCTCGGAATCAAAGGTTTGAAATCAACAGCAGGTCGTTGGTTAGGTGCGGCCCAGTCAATTGTTCACCCCTTATATCTGGCCCATTCAATCAAAAGGTTGCCCACCCCTGTCTTAGATATAGACTATATAGGTAGACTATATATAGACTTTATTAGTCCAACTTTGCTTCAGAATGCACCATTTGAGGCATATTCTTTAAAAAGGAAAAAGTCTTAAGGAACCCCAGACCTTCGTGAGAGTCAGCTTTTACGACCCCATTTACACACCCTCTGCCTTATAAATTCCTAGTTTCGCAACCATTTCTATAAGTTTTCATACCCCTACCTTCAACAGGGGGAAATTCATGGCAACACACATTTGAAACCCTGTGCACGCCACTGTTAAAAACATTTTCTCGTTTCACTTTCGTGTCATTTAGTGTTGTGGTAGGTGAGCATTGAAGGATAAGCAAAGGTTCGAAGCATAGATAATCCTGAATTGCTGATTTAAATGACTCTTTGAGTCTGACCGCTTCTCCCAGTAAGGTAAGACTTCAACCGACCAAAAAACGCTGATGCTGGATCGTCTAGTTGACATAAATTACATACTCGATCATGAAATACAATATCCTGATATCTTCCACGTGATCGTGTCGACACGATCGCAATATTAGTATTTCCGCAGCGATATTTGCTTAAATATAGTTACGGTTCTGTAAATCGAGGGATTCCGCAGATACTTTTCGAATTCAGGTTGTTCTTAAATGATATAAACTTTACAATGTGGATTACTATTTACATCGGCGAGACAATCTGTTTCATAAATATCACTTAGTCTTAAATTAATTGCTTTACTTAAATTAACCGTGTTTGGGACAATATAAGGTCAGAAGAGTAATGATCTTTGTTAGACAGATTCCAAGCATACGACATATCGGTTTTTTCAAAAAATACCTTTACTAAATTTAATTAACCAAGGAAAGGAATAAATAGTGTGATCGTGGAGAACCCCAAGGCACTTGCTCATCATATGCGACAATTTATACTGAAAATATAATTATTCTTGCCTCACTGATACTTATGAAGTTTTAGAATTTGTTGACAGAATTTTATGAAAAACTTCAACTTGGCTAAAATTATCGAAGCCCCAAATATATAACAAATAGAGTAGAACATGCAGAACCAGTTGATGAAACAGCTGAACTTGTTCATCCAAAAGTAGCTGTGGGTTACAAGATTTACTCAATAGATTGTAAAGGGCACGTTTAGCTTTGTTCACTTGGTTGTAAATCTATTGTTATAGTTAAAACTACAACCCATGCAGCAATAATCCTCAGCAATTTCCCTCTGCTGGGCCCCCAAGAAAGCTTGGTTTAAGCATAATTTTGCAGAGCGCCCTCAATTTTATTCGCGCCATGAAACGCCAAACACTATACAATCAACAGCAACAGCACTATACGACTTGCGTGATCCGGAGTAAGAATTTCGCTCAACTGCTACGCTTTCAAAATCCTTGGATGTAAAATCTCGAGATCCGAGGTAATCTCTATGAATGTGAATTCAGGTATGTTTGACCGTAATGTCTGATGCCTTAAATGTGATATTAAGGACAGAAAAACACTAGTAATTCTCCCCCTACGCAACAGGCCTAGGCCAAGGCCTATTTTACAGGGATATCTGACAACACTGTCGTGTCGTACTGTTTACAGCGCATGTATATACAATATGGCCGAGTTATGCGAAAGTTCCGGTATGAAGTCCAGCATTCTGTAACACAAGAGTGTCCTTTCTTATTACAATACACAAGACAAAACTAGACAATTTGGTAACGAATTCCTTAAGGGGTTTCTATTGTAAATGATTAATATTATGTTAACAGTCTTTCACTGTATTAACGTCGTAATTTGAGCAATCCTTGACCAAGTTAAAAGCAGGCCTAAGTTGATAGTATTATTACTTGCATTGTGTGTAGCATAGTATTGTGTACAGCTATGCAGTCTTAGCGTATATGTTACATTGTTATTATTATGCTTACCCTAATTCGGCGTGACAATAGAGATGCTGGTTTGATGACTTACATGTTTAGCTGACACATGCTCCATGCATCTTGGTAAGTCTGTATGTGTAGGTATTATAAATGAATAACGTGGGCTTATTTTTCCAACTCTGAAATTGTATAGCTATCTATGACACATTGACATTGCATGCAGAAGATATAAACGGTGAATGTATGACAGTGAAGACTGACAAGAATCATTTTGATATAGTCCACTCTTCATAGAACATATACATCTAAATTCCAGAGAACCCATCAACATGGAAACATAAGCTTTTTCAGCTGCAGAAGACTGTATCTACTGTAGTCAACAATAGGATTGATTTTTAAAGTTTTACCTACTTGCTCATGAGCAACTTTATGACAAATGTTCTTTTGCAATATATGCAAAGGGCTGTACAGTACAGTTTCAACTAACATTATGTTTACTTTTTCTGTTTTATATTTCTTTGCCACTTCCCATTAGCTAAAGAAATTTGAAAATTGAACACATAACTAAAACTAATCCCATCTTTGTTCTTTTTCCAGAATCTGTTCATCATGGTTAAAACTAGGACGACCAAAAAGCCAAATAAGCTCTTTGAAACAGACTATGTCGGCATTGAGATTCCAAAGAAAGTTGGAAAGAAAAAGAAACCAAGGAAGCCGACAAGGCAGTTAAGTCCCAGAAGAAAAAGCACCATCCCTTTGGCATCACCTGATCCAAGTCCCGAACGTAGCGTGTCCCCCCCGAGAAAGAGAACACGTCAAAAGATCAAGCAGGAGCCTCCTGAAACCAGTGGCAAGGGTCTGACCATAGTATTTGCGAGGAAGGGTCGTGATGTCAGTATCTCTGGTAAAAAGGGCAAAAGTAGGAAATCGTCCAAAAAGTCGAGGCGTATTGAGGAAGATCTGCGAAGTACGTCGGCTTCCTTCAAAAGGAAGGGTATGGACCGAGAGAGCAGACCCGATTCGCCAACCAGAGGAATCGACGAGATCGACCGTATCAAATTTGCAATAGAGGAAGTCAGGTCGGGCGAAGTTACCTCAGTTCAGAAGGCAGCCTTCAAGTGGCGCATCCACGCCGACAAACTGTACAGAAGGCTGAAGGGGACCGTCAGAATTGATGGCAGAAACGGTCCACCACCCGTCCTGTCCAGAGCAGAGGAAGATAAACTTACCACATGGATAAATACAATGTCAGAGAGAGGCTTCCCAGTTTCATCTGGAAGTCTACGAAACACGGTGCAAAACTTTTTGAAGCAGGATAAACGTGACAATCCCTTCACGGACGACAAGCCCTCGATGAGTTGGTATAAAGCCTTTGTCCGTAGAAACCCCAAGGTCAAGACCGTGTCGAGTATGATGATGACGAGAAGTCAAAAATACACCGAGTCAGTACTCAAAGGCTGGTATGGGGAGTTAGACACTTTTCTCAGATGTCTCGACATCATCGACAGACCAGAAAAGATTTGGCACTTTGTGGCCATCGATCTGTCCACCAGTAGCAGCCACTCTGCGTCCTCCAATGGCACCGTGGACATCGCTTCTGTGGTCCGAGATAAAGTTTGCACCTGTATTGTGAGTGGAAATGCGGCCGGCCACGTCATTCCGCCGTTCTTTGTGTTCAGGGGTCATTGTGTTCCGTCGACGTGGGATCCTCTGGTGGGTTCACCTCTCTCATCCGGCCAACTCTTCACTCAGATGGGCAGTGCGTCCAAGACGATGTACAGCGATTGGTTGGAGAATCATTTCCTACCCAACGTCGGTCCAGAGAGACCGGTGGCGCTTCTCCTGGATTGCCCGGAGGGGCACATAGACGTCGACGTCTTCGTAACCGCCCAGCAGAACGACGTGCACATGTTCAGAATACTCCCGTCGATTGCAGACATTGTCTGTCCGATTCCCGAGGACATGCTGAGAGTAGCGTGGGACCGGGAGGCCGCAATGTGGAACAAATCGCACCCGTTGGTCCCGGTCTCCGCCAAGAACGCCGCACGGATCGTGGGTAAAGCCTGGCCGCAGCTCGACCAGCCTGAGGTCATCATCAGGAATTTCAGGAAGGTCGGAATCTACCCAGTCAGCAAGGACGTGATCGAGGACCTCCTACTGGACAAACTCCGAAAGGAAAGGGAACTGGAGGAAGCCAACCGGATCGCTGCCCTCAGACCCGCCCAGTCGATCATCAGCCTGGAGTTGTTTGAGAGCCGACTGGAGAAGGACAGGAAGGAACAGTTTCACCGTCAGCTTTTGGCCAAAGAGAGTGGGGAGGAGACGGACGAATTCCGAGAGTGGAAGCAGCTGTACGAGGAGGTTTATGGGAAGATCATTCCCGTACAGGACGTCCCCGTGGCCGAGGAGGAGGTGACGGTCAGCTACGTAGAGCACGTGGTGGACCAGTCGGAGATCATCGAGACAGAGGTCACCCACGACGGGGAGATGGTGACGGTGGAGGTCAAGGATGAGTTTGATCCCTCGGAAGTAGTCTTCTCCGGTGACCTTTCGTCAGTCCCGAGAGACGTCATCAACGTGGCTCTCACTATGGCTACCGACATCGCTACTTACAGGACCGAGACTGCGAATCCGGTCGGCACCAGCATCCCCGTGACAGGGACAGAGAACACTGTGGTGGTGACGTCGTCTGAGCTCCCGACTGCGGGAGGACTGGACACGCTTACGACAGCTCAGGTACATGACGGGGGAGAGGTGGCGACCACGGTGGAGATTGTCTCTGCTTCAGAAGTCGGCCAGAGTCGGCAATATCCTGTGGCCTGCAACAGCTTCCCCTCGACCTTTGACACTACTGTAACGTCGACCTCTGCTCCGGGTTTCAACCAGAAGACGACGATAGTGAACGTTGTCCCAGTATCGAAGAACACCAGGCAACCCACAGTCGTCAACGTGATACGTGTCACGCCGGGGGAGAAGCGGGACGTATCGCAGTCTAACATCGCAGTACATCAGACCCCGGTCTCTCTCAGCAAGTCGACACCTGCCTCCGGGGTGCTCGAGCAGTTGACCATGGCCGGCGCCGAGAAACACACGAGTAACGATGGCAGGGAAGAGATATTGCCTCTGATTCACATCTCTGACACAGGTGAGGTCTCCGTCGTACCTGCCAAGGACGCCAAGGAAGAAATAGTGGAGGTGACCGATGTGGTGGAGGTGGACGGTCCGGTTTATCACGACATCTCAGCCGAGCAGGTAATGCAACAGATCCAAGTCACGGAGGTAAGCCAGGGAGACAACAAGCCGCCGATAGAAGATGTAACTGTAACAACAGGGACCGTGGAGCAAGCACAGGGCCACCAGGACGGTCAACAGCAAGAACATGCACCCGCCGAAGCTGCAAGCGAAAAGGAGGCGAACAACAGCACATCAGAGGCGACAGTCCCTGGGGATGAACCGGAACACTTCACTTACAAAGTAACTCTCACCTCTGAGGATGGAAGCCAGGCTAAGGATGTAAGTCCCGAGAACATTCAGGTAACCACGATACCTCAGGCTCTAAGTTCTGAAATTGACGTTGCCTCCAACCAAGACTTGTCAACACCAGAAGCCATCTCTGTTTCTGAGGTAGACCAAATGCCAATTGAAATGGGTGAGTCCACAGTGGTGGAAGTCATTGAAGGAGCTGTCGTTATTGACGACCCCAAACAAGGTACCATCATCGCCGAATCCAGTGAAAGCGCTGGATTCGATGGACCCGGAAACGTTCCACTCATGCAGGGTGACGTCGTAGTGGAGGAGATTAACGAGAGCACTGCAGGTTCCATCCCTGACCCTCCTGCAGACATTGTTATAGAAGGGGATAGTGTAACCCAAGCAGAAAATCAACCCAAGGACCCTCCTGCAGACATTGTTAAAGAAGGGGATAGTGTAACCCAAGCAGAAAATCAACCCAAGCCAGATGAAGCCATGACCATGGAAGTATCACAGGAAACAGTAGTGGGTCAAGACGAAATAGGAGAAATATTAGCTCCATCAGAGGAAGAAACCAACATAACAGAGTCCAATGTTTCACAAAATGCATCCAGTGAAACATAAGCCAGTGATTTATGGTGAGTAAATTGTTTTTATTCTTAACTGCTTCTCTTAGATTCGACACAATTTATGAAAGCTAACATGTCACAAGAGGACCTGGAGGTACTGTAGCCCCAATGGTTGTGGTTTAAAATTGGAGTTTGGCAGATGAAATCAGATGTAACTCACATTGGTTTTTCAATTTGTTTAGCAAACTTTGAGTGATAGAAGTATTACTGCATTGTAATGGTGATTGGTTATGCCCTTATTAGCTATAAAACTTGAAAAAAATTACAATTTTACTTTTCAGAATTTTACAAAACCAGTAGCATCACACAATCTCTTTTATATGGAATTGATGGCATGTAAGTCATCCTTGAATCAAGACTTTAATTTCACAACTTAGTAAACATTTTTGTTCATTCAGGGTATCTTTCCAAAAGTGGCTAAATGTTTTGAATGTTCTTATCTATGTGGTGATAAGTCTGGCATGTCTCTATGGGCTGCTCTGTGGTTTTGGTGGCTTTGTGTTGCTCTTTTCACCAAAAAGCACTCAGTCATGTCTTCTGTGATTCAGTAAACATCCTTGTTCGACAGCTTAAATCAGGTTTCGGAATTTGCCGACGGCACCGTTGACAATTACTGAATCAGCATCTCAGAAATAGTCCCCCCAAAAAAGAAAATCCAGAGATATTTGTGCCAGAGCACAGCTATTAAGCAGCTGCCAGATACATAAAATTCTAGACAAACGGATTTACAAAGTTTTTCATGGATGGTTCCTGTTTTCTATTATTTGTATAGGTTTTTTCTCAAAAATGCCTTGTATTCAACGAAAAACCAACACAAGTTTTAGCATCAAAGTGTTGCTGTGCCCCTCTCGTATTTCAAGACCCGGGCTTCAATTGAAAGTCAACTTTGTTTAAAGGAATATAAGAAGCAATTTTTCAAGTCAGTGTAATGAGTTACAATATCCGTTTAATTTATGCAACGATCATGTTTCCTAATGAAGATATGTTTTTTTTTTTTTTTTGCTTTTACAGGCAGAAATTGGTTTTGGGAACAAGAGAAATTGAAGACAGATGGCCATTCCATCAACAGGTGAAGACTGAATGGAAGTTATATCGCGGATCGTGAGTGAGAATTTTCGGGAAGAATGGAATATCTGTTTGGTATGGGCTGGAACATCTTGTACAAAGATGATAGGATAGTAGAAGTCAACAGGTGCATTTGTTGATTATGTTCCAATTATCAATATAGCATTAGTCTGGTAATAGTAATAATATGAAGATTATTTTGATTCGGTTGGAGAGATTATTGTTACTTCTGTCATGGAATTGGTCTCAGTAATGTACCGCGTACCAGTACAACTTCAAGATCTGTCTGAAGATATATTCGCCATTTGCAACGCCATGTTTTTTTTTTTGATATTATAATATCAGAGTAATTTCTGGATTATCTACAAAAATGAATTACTAATCAAAATTTCAGAAAATCAATAATTCTCAAAAAAATTATGATTTTTTTTTTTACATCAAGTTATTAATAATTTGAAATAAATAGAGGAATTGATAATGCAGGGCTCTCTAAGTTACAATATCTTATATTAATACCTGTTGAAATAGTTCATTTATGAGTTATCCATCATTTTGCAAGAGAAATATTACATTGATTAAATTAAATTCATCAATCTATTTGGGTTTTTTGGAAATATTTTAAACTATTCAAATTTCATTCCTCCAATGCCCGTACACTGATTTACTCTCTCTCTCTTGTTAAATTTAAAGAAAGTTCCCAATCTAACATTTCGATTCACATCAATAATACTACTTAATGTGTGACTGTAAGCTTGCACAAACATATGATCATAATCCAGTAAACCATTAAAATGCCACTTCTAGCAGGCCAGGTTTGTTTCTATATTTCATACTTCATTCATGGTTTGAGGAGTGTGAGATGAGGGGATTACAAATCACAGTGTCTTGACTATCAAAAAGATCGTTCGGTCAGCCCCCCGGAAGACATGAAAAGCTCAATATATATGGCCCCATACTACATGTCTCGTTACCATGTATTACAAATTTGTCAAGGACAAGTGGCATTGGATTTCAACCATTGTTGATCCCTTGCCCCTCTCTCCCCCCCCCCCTCCCCTCCCTCCTCTCATTTCATCCACTGAATGACAGACTAAAGCACAAAATTGCTAGTGTAAAGCATGTAAATATTATAACATGTATCATGTATGGTGCAACCTAAAATACTTTTCAAAAGTTGCACAATATGGTACCATTTTGCATCTAAACCTGCTCCGTTTTACCAAAATTTCTCAGAGGAGTGATGAGAAACACCTCCATGGGTGACATAACATTTAAGCCACTCACTCCAAAATGGTGGTTGCGCCACCAGGTGCATGGAGGTGTTACAGATGGAGATTGAGAAACATCGCCCTCTCTCTCTCCGGATGTAATATCCTCCCATGACATACTTGAGATTCAGTTAAATGCTTTTCATCTTCCAAGTCATGTGATTTACAGGCCGCTTTATCAGGTACGATTACTTTGCATAAACAATGCTCTGAAGTGATGTGCTTTGTCAACAACATTAATGAAAAACTTGGCTTTTTAGATGAAAAGAACAACTGGAAAGTCAAGTCTATGTAATGATCACATCTCACAGCATTTAAGAATCTCTGTTTCATCATTAGCAAGTACTATGGAAAATAAGTCTATAATAAGTTTCTACAAATCTACATATTTTTGAACGATTGTTGTCATCTGGAACTGGAGGCTGTTATGATGTATGGCCAAAGCAGACATTCCAAATATAAAATGTTTTGTAGATGTAAATTGATTGGGGGAAAAAAAATGCTTGTAAGTTGCTATGTTTATTTGTATATGGAGCTAACACCAGTTTACGATTTCACAAGTGTACAAGTAGGAATTGGCCATGTAAGCCCTCACAGTGACATTAACATTTTTACATACCGTGATGAATTTCAATGCCAAAAATTTGAGAAATATTGAATTTCATGTTTTTTAGCAGAGGTTCTTGCATCATACCATTGCAATTTGTAATTATATACTTTAGGTAATGTAACTATGTGTTGGAAATACGAAGAAACACCTCATTCATTTAGCAGCCACAATCTATGTTAGACAGCACTTTACTGCTTTATCGGTGGATATGAGTAATCACACCGGTTAATTGATGCATTTTTTAATTGACAATCATTTATGTTATGGCGTTGTTATTAGATAATTGCTCTTTTAATGAATTGCATTTATTAATAACATTTACTTTGTGTTGGTAATATGCTTACAACTTTCACTCACATAGTACTATAGTCTATCTTAAATCAGCACTTTCCCTGCTACATCTCAATGGATGTTGTAACCACACCAGTTAATTTGTGTTTTATGTTATGGCTTGCTAATTTGCATAATTACAACTGGAGTTGTTACATTAATTAATTTTAATGTGTTGGTAAATATGTCAAACAAACCCCATTCTCACAACACTCAGATCCAGCTGCACATTGGCCAATCAAAAACTGATAAAAAAACTTACCTCGACTGTTTTTACGAGTTTTCAAAAGTCATAAAATGAGTTCAAGACCCATAGTTGTATAACTGAACCTAGGTACACTGCAAGGCTGATAAAGCACACAATTAAGTACCGATAGGGTATATGCAAAATAATGTCTTAGTGATCGGTGACGTTCGATGAAACTGGACAGCTACAGTCATGAGCTGACGCAAGCTACAAGACCGTCGCTGCTTGCCAGTTAGGAAAACATTACTTGTCAAGATTTCACCACTGAAGCCTTTAATGACTTTATACTGGCTAAATGTGGGAATCCTGAACACAAATATCTTTTTTTTCACGATACCAAGTTCTAGTTGAGTCAGGTCATGTTCAATTGTACATTGTGCAGCCATCTTTAGTCCACACTCTCCTGATTCATCCTTGGATGGTTGTAATTTCACTGTGCAACTGTTAATTGTTCTGTATCGTAATTTATGTTATCGTTTTGCTAAATAAATTAGCAAAAATTGGTAGATGAAATGTAAGAAATGTGTTTTTTTTTTCATGAACTGATTTAGCATAGATTAAAAAAAAATATTTTGCAAAAATTATCACAGTGTATCTATCATATAGCTTACCTAAGTAGCAGTTAACTACAAATTGTAAATAATGGTATATTAAGAAGAGGAAAGAATGTCAGTGACCATATTCTATGGATAAGAATCTGCTAATGCAGGTTTTGCCTTTCTACATAAACTAAGGTATTCCTTCTTGTACAGAATTCCAAATTGAAATGAATGATAAAAGCCAAGCACAGTTAACTATCAAAAGCATTCGTAGAAGGCTAATAACTTAAGGGTGAATATGCGGCCAGATTTCTAAAGAATTTCTGCCCTTTGATGGTTGTCCATCTTCGTGTACAGATCAAAGACTAAAGTGGAATTCAATCATTCCGTTGATCAGTCTATCAATCGAGTCAATAACTTGTACCTATGTTGAAATTTGCCAATTCCCTGTAATAGCAACATAATTTCAAATTTATTTTAAGAATGCATTTTCTAATCTACCTGTGCCTTGTGTGTAAAGAAAGTCAAACCGATTTAGTATAATTATAAGCCTTAAAAATGGTTATTGAAGGAAAGATACCAAGGTGAGAAGTGAGACATTTTTTCCTCACTGAGGCAATATTTATTTGTTTTCTCTAATCTGAACTTGCATGAAGGTCAAGGTGATGTGGAGAGTCAGCACCTTTAAGACCAGTGCTGATGACCTAAGAATTGTCAGTGGGTTTCCACCAAGATTAAACGCTGATGTAGAAATTGGGTCCATTATCAGCAAATTACCATCGTTGTAGCGATTCAAGACGTGATTCAAGAAGTTGGAAAAGTGAAATGACTTAAACAAGTTCACAAGTCTTTTTGTTTCCTCTCATGTTCATGATTTATGGAGGCTTATGTTTTGCTCCATAGAGAATCATACAGTGCCTCAAGTCAACCACGTGACTTGAGTCAGTAAAAGTTTGAATATTGACCAGTACAGATATATTGGTTAAAGAACGAGACGCTCCAGCAGGTCAAAAGACTGCGCTGTAATATCGGTCCTAATGTCTGTACTGCTTAATGATCTCTGAATAAGAATTACATCGCGAAAAATCACGTCAAGGTGCTCACAAGCTGCAAGCCTGACGAATTTGTGCTTGTCATGTTTGGTGGAACCAGGATAGGACCGATGTGACGGTGCCCTCTATTAATTTTTCGGGCGTGGCTGGAGCGCCCCGGTTGTCTCTTTATCACGATATGTGTAGCGTTAGATTCTATTTTCCCATTCATTTACTTTGAGGAAGTTTTTTTTTGTTTTTTTTGTTTTGTTCGATAACTTGAAATGAAAATGCAAAAGTTTTCAATTTTATTTGATATTAAATTAAGAAAGGTTTAAATAATATTCCTTTATCTTCTGTCTATTTTATAAATTTGTTTACATTAGTTGTTTGTTTAAGAAACATGATCTGGTCGTTGTTATAAGTTGTGTGTAAATAGAACCATTATATTTGGGGAGGTGTATGATATACGAACCGTAGCAAATCGCTGTATACTGAGCTAAGTGAGATGAAGGGGCAGGGGTGGGGAGGGGGAATATTAATAGACCTACACTTCTGTATCATATAACATATTTAGGGGACAGAAAGGAGGTCCTAGGGTGGGAAGGGTGGCCTTGGGAGGGGGTGAGAGGACTTTGCAACAAAGGTTGAGGTTTAAGCTAACTTACATAGTTTCTTGTAAAAAAACCATCATATTGAATATCTGGAAATTCATAACTACATTAGCTATTCTGTTTGTATTTATATATATATTTTTTATCATCTTCTACTCTATTTCTGTTTAATTTAAAGTTTCCTGTTTGGGTTTACAAGAATGTCATTATAAGTCTTGTTTTGCCATATGTTATCTTCAGTTGTAATCATTTTTTGTAACGAAAAAAAAGTACTTTTTTGCGTCAAGGAAGAAATCCAGATAGATTCTGCTGGTGTCATTATTTATCTTTATATAACAGTGTATGCGGTATTGAATTTGAAAATGAATCTGTTTAAATTTGTTTGCACCTGTCAAAATATTTGTAAGAAATAAAAAGTATCACGTAGCACTTTCATTGCAAAAAGAGGGGGGAAAAAGGGTTTTGTTTAAGTAGGCCTTCATTGTATGCAGTAATCTTATTACCAAAAAATGAAAAAATTACAGTGAAGAAAATGATGGTGGAGAAACTCCCCCCACCTCCCCCCCTCCCCCTCCCCCCCCCAAACAGAGAAACACACCTCATACTTAATTTTCCTTGTTTGTATTAAAAAATTGACTTTGTTTGCAAGTTACTTGACATATAAACTCCCCATGTAAAAGGAGTTGTATGTAAGGAAAAACATTTCAATAAAGGGAGTTGAAAATTTATCTAACTGTCTTGTACACCTTTATTTAAGTCATAATCTTTGATTTTTTGAATCTATGTCAAGGGGCATCATATTTCCTTTAAAGCTTGTCAGTATTGGCCCCCGAAAGTTTAGCATGTTGAGAATCACTACAATTAAGTTTTCAAAAGTACTCAGTTCCTAGAAGCTCTGATGCTTTGAATAATATCCAGACACAGAGCAGGGTTCAATTAGACAATTACACATGTCTCAATGATGGAGATAATTGATTGCCTGTTGAAATAATCCGAGCATTAGTGACCTTTATCTGAATTTCTAATCATAATTGGGGGACAATACTGACTACCTTAAAATATATTAGGAAGATTCAAATTCATTCTTTCTTTATCCCTTGCTCCCCATGTGCCCCCCACTAATTGACCCCAGGCTCCAAATCAATAGCTTCCCTTCAACCCGATTCTCCCCCCCCCCCCCCTTCCTCTCATCAGGCCAGTTTTTGTGAAAGTATACTAGGCTGTTTGTGTGCATGTCTTGGCATGAAAAAATTAAACATGAAAAATACATTTTGGATTCATTTCATACTTGGTATGTGACTCCATCTTACTGCAAGGCTTTTTTTGGCCTTCATGGAGGCTAAAGGTCTCCAGAGTTCAATACCTGAAAACTTTATGTAAAGCTCTGATCGACGTCAATAACTAGTTCGTGGGTTCGCACTGGCGACTAACAGAATACATAGTTCATAATGTCAACAGGGCAAAGTTCGAAAACCAGCTGTGGTCGGTAATATTTCTTCAAGAAAATATGTGAAGACAAGGATTGCTACAAAATTATGGATGGCATGCCTATAAATATTCCAAACATTCAAATCCTTTACAACAGCTTAGACGAAAAATGCTAAACCTATTTGGCTCCAGATTTTAACACACTAAAATTGCTAAAAGTTTTCAAAAGTAGCCTACTTTCCAAGAAGCTTGGATCCTCCTCCCCTCCCCCCCCCCCCCCCCGACATAGACAAGGGCTGAATTAGACATTTAAATGTCACAGTAAAGGCAAAATAATTTGGTTTTATTTCTCCTCAGAGCAAACACTAACGATTAACGTACAGCCTATTAAACGTTCAGAGAAACATACGTAAGGCATATTTAATTACTTATTTAATTAACTGTTCATGAAAAGTCACCAAATGATCAAGTGAAGATCATTTAAAAAAACCTGTCAAGACGTACACACTACGACAAGAACCGTCGTGTGCACATTATTTATACGTATAATCTGATATAGCCCCCTCTTTTATGTGGCTCTGCGCCAGACTCGTATGTACGCTGTGCTTTCATGCCCGCAAACTGTTGTTGCGAAATCAAGGAAATACACTTGTAATACTAGTAAGCCCATCCAAGAAAACGAACGAATGGATATTTCATTGACAAGGAAAGAGCTTTCCTGGAAAGAGTGTTGCACCCGTGGGCTATGGCATGATTCTATCAAACTTCGAGAAAACCAATGCTTTGAAAAATGCAGAACACAGACGTCTAACGGACTCTAAAAACCCATCGTATTTCATACGAATTAAGAAGTGGAGGGGTGGAGCTATGTCATTGGTGAACATTATTTCCAGCTTCTTATCTGAAAGCAGGACGGATAGACTCTGGGTGGGGAGTAGGAGAGAAATAGTCCCAAAAGTCATTCTGATATCGCTCATGTAGCAAAACTAACAAAAATGAAATAGAGAAATGCCCACGTCGTACGACAAATTTGTCATGAGGTTGCATAGTGCCATTAAATTTGTTTGATTTTTCCTTTGCTGGAGTTCCTTTTGTACCTTCACGTTGAAAGCAAAAGTGCAGTGTTTATTTGATCAATAATATGCAAGCTATTAGCTAAATACTTTCACATTTCAGCGAATGACATTTGAAAAGAACGTCTCTTTCGCAATGAATATAAATCAACGAACAGATACAAAAGTGTAACTCCAAGCACTCAATGAAAGCTGACTTTGTACATTGTGTTAGTTTTATGCTTCTTCAAGTCTTCTTTCACGCTGATAAAGGATATATCAAACCTCTACTTATTATTATTATAATATGTTTATGTCTTACGTTCATGAGAAAGATGCACGTAAATTTCCCCCAAATATTTGAGTACCTTCCTCACCCACCTAGAGCTCCGACCAGTCCCGGTGATTATCCGATAATGCAAGTGTGTAGCACTCTTCTCCTCTCCTCTCCTCTCCTCGAGTGTTATGGTTCAGTGGCATGCATGTGCAGGATTCATGCTGGCAGGGTTTCTAAAATTGCCTGACTGATTTACTAGGGTAGGGGCTGACCCTACACGGAAAGGTCACATGCAAGTGAAGGATGCTGTAAAGGAGGGTTGGTCCTGCCTTGAAATTATTCTCATGTAAGGAATCTGGGTCTTCCCTGTAAAAGAATAGAAAATTTAGACGCCAAATGGTGGATTCTGAGGCATGTAGAGAATAGATTGGGTCTATAATTAACTCCAATGCAAGGTTGTGTCCATGGGCACTGATCAGTCTTGGGTAATGTTGGGGACACGTGTCTGTTCTCAGATACTATCTAAGTGGAGCGCTACCATGGGTTCGCGCGTAGCGTACAATAATTTTTTTGGCAAATATACCTCCCAGATCGCCGGAAATAACACTTCCCAGACCCAATGATGCTCCCAAACCTCCTTAAATTTAGATCTCATGGCTTAGAAATTTAGTTTATACATGGGCGTCTGCCGTGCAAAAAATCAGGGGACAAATAATCCAAGTAGACTTTCGTATACGATGGGTCTGGGGTCCTCTCCCAGAAAATAATTATAGACTGCTGCAAATGCGATTTCCGTCCAAGATTTAACAACGGTGATAAATATAATAAAATGAGAACTGCTGCATGTCATTTGCACAATGCTGGGTCAAACTGCGCCAAAGTTCAATACAGGGGAACTTGAAATGCAACGTTTGGTCAAGACAAATTAGTGGGGACACAGTATATCATGTCCCCACCACTGAAAAAGTTTGTGGGGATGCGCCCCGCTGTCCCCACCAGGATCTGCGCCCATGGCTGTGTCAGTCAATACATTTGATATTTATGTTTGGTACACCTCTATAGCAGAGGTCTAATTCTCTCCCGACTGAAGAGTAACAACCCCTCTTTCTGAACCGTTTCCCCCAGAATGACGATGGGAGGCGGAGCCATGCCCATGATGCCCCACCCTAGCGCCCTCCACATTTGCGTACATCATTGACCCAACTTTGTTTATACGTTCCGGACTGGAGCAAGATGTGTCACCCGGAGTCATTCTGCCGGTTTACTTCCACGCCATGCCTAGGTTATACACTCGAGATCAAGGGCGTAGGAACCGGGGGGCTGGGGGGGGGCGCCAGCCCCCCCAGTGAAAAATATGGGGGGCGGAAGTATCATTCCGCCCCCCCGCTCCGCATGTCAGAAAACCCCTTTTTCATTTCCAAATGAGAAAAAAATCTCATTTGGAGCACCAAATTGCATTTAAGGCCAGGTGAAAATGCAAAATTCTTTACAAAATGGAGTGGGAGTTGAAGTGTGCTATATTGCACCAAATTGCATCTGAGGCCACCTGGAAATGCAAAAAAATTCCAAAGGGGAGGGGGACACCCCTCCCCTTAGACCCCTCCCCCAGGCCGGCCCTCAGTCTTCAGCCCCCCCACTCAAAAGTATCTTCCTACGCCAATGCTCGAGATGATATGACATCTTATAAACTCTAGCAGTGATTCACTTTAAACTCCTCAAGATCTCCCACGCATTCGACTTCGAACAACGCAGATGCGATGACGTTGGCGCATGTCTACAATGGCGCTCCATCGTAGCAACAATTTTGAAGTGCCCCAGCACAATAACTGCATTCGCATCTACATGTTGTTTCTACTGTGTTGGTGTACGGTGTGTTTGCGCATGTTGCAATATACGGTAAACAGTGTACAGTGCAGTGAAACAAACATTGTGATCAGAGTAGTAAGAGTAACGAATTGTACAGCAAGCACTGAAGAAGTCACTCAGATATTCTGATTGGACTATTTACTTTACATATTTTGCCTTGAAAATCGTATCTATTCCATATAAGCGCTTGGATTTACATTGATATAAGATTGTTCGTAAATCGGTAAGTCTTCTACAACATTGATGTCTTCGACTTCAAGTTCCCATTCCTTCTGCTATGGTGAAGACGTAACTTGAGGCCTAGGCCTACTTTAGATTGTCATTAGATATCGATCACGTCCAGTAGCCAATCAAACCTTTTTCAAGTTTCTTTAAGCGGTCGCATCTAACTTTAAGTTTTATTAATGAAGTGGTTACGATTGCAAGGTTACTTATGCTAATTTTGTGTGTACTTCCAAAGTGCACGAAAATATATGAACACCTTTTCTCGTACCCAGTCCTAGTCAAACTCACAGTAACACTAACAGTAGTAACACTTAACAAACATATTACACTAGTATAAGTAGTACTTAAAAGTAATATTAGCATACTACTGACTGGGTTAGAGCCAGTCTCCAGTTATACTAGTTAGGCCAGGTAACGAGTAACGTCAAACACAATAGGACTAAATTAGTAACAGTTAGATTTTAAAACCTTGGCAAGGCTTTTTTACACCGAAGGCGCTCCCGATTTCGATGATGGCCACACAGTAATAATATGTATATTCGCATATTACTGTGTGGCCATCACTGATACTAGTGCCAGTCTTTGACAGTAACAGTAACAGCCCAACTTTGGCCCCTAAAAGAATATATTTCATGTATGTGACATGTCAGATTTCTGTCACCTGTGATGAGGTTAATAATTACACTAGTAGGGAAGAAAATAATCAAGTGGGACAAACAGCCCCCATCAATAAAATGGCAGAAAAAGGGGAGTAACTATAGAATGCAGGGCCACATGGCCTATGCTAACATCCGGATGCGCGAATGCCCAGTTAATATTATTGTGCTCACTGTATACACCCCTGTTGCCATCACATTCCAAGTTATCAAAATTATATGAATCTAGGCAAAGTCCAAGACTATGATGCTGGAGTGGATGCTTGGATGCAGAGTGGGAAATCTGAGTATACAGGAAACTTTAATTCGAGAATGACCCAGTATTGTGATGTTGGAATTGCTTGTTCATGCATATATTAAAAGAATCTAAGTCTAATATTCTGAAGTGGATGCACGGATGCTCATATAAGGAGTGCAGAAAGCTAAGTCCAAGACGTTAAGGTGAGAACGTGGATGCTCGGATGCGGAGTGGAGATAATAGTCGATTGTGCATAAGCCCATCCAAATGCTACGCTACATCTCTCTGGTGGCTTTGCAGTCTATAGCTGTATGAAGAGAAGGAAACATAGTAACATGATGCCCAGTTGCTGTTCTCAAAATACTTGCCTAAAAGTTACATTGCTAAGTCTATTGACACATACCACTCAAGTAAATAATTCCATTCCTTCACAACCCATTGTTATGTATAGTTATGAATGCTTAATCAAACTTTATGCAATTTGAAACAATGACCATGTTTAGGCTAGTACTCCTACCATTGGAAATACTGAATAAGTCACAAGGCTAAATTACATGTTGCCAAAACCATAGAAAATTTTGTAAACCTGAATTAAATCTCATCGTAACCCTTTTAGCTTTTAGGATGGTGAGATTGAGACGTAGCCTTCCATGGTATCTTACATCCTTCAGTGAGTGAATTAATTAACGTAGGCCTAATAGTAGCAGAAGAAGCACATTTGTTGCTATACAAATTTTATTAACCCCAGATTTGCTCTTTGCCAAAAGCTCTTGCAATATCCCTCTTCGCTTGTACTCTTCGACATGTGCTCTTTCTATGCAATCTTCTCAGCACAAGTTCTATTAAGAGTCGACTGATCCGTGTACCTGATTAAAATATAGCTTGACAGTTCTAATCTGTCTTTAGATCAACATGTAAATATTTGACTGGTATCAGAAGCTATAATATTATACTGATTCAACAAGCACCTGTTGATCTAAAAAATGTTAGCAAACAACATTATTGTTTATTTTTGTTCTTGACATTGATTTAGCATATGAAGAGGCAGTGTATTGCATATTATTAAAGAACTGCTGAGATCTTTTACAGGTACAGGTACAGATACTACAGTACCTGTATATTTAATGCAATATTTAATACATTATATCTTGTTCCACATTCCAAGAGAGGAGAGCCCCATAAAGTCTATTCCTATTAGATGTATGCTGTACCTACGGGAAATTTTAAAATGCTCATTAAAGTACTCTTAAAATGTTTTGTACATATAATGAACATGAAGTGCATGCATGTTTGAAGCACTTCAGGTGTCTTTCTGTCCTAGCTATATATTTGTGAGTATGACCAGATGGTATACGTTAACTTTGTGATGCTAATGCTACAATTGTTCTTTGAAAGGTCAAAGGTAATGATGTGGTCTTTGATTTGCCCTGTGGCTTAGTTTCAGCCTACAATTATGTGATTTCACCATTTCTTTGATCAGATTCTACCAAAATGATATATGTTGAATCAAGACAGTCAAAATCAAAGAAAAAAAGTTCCCTTACTTTGTGCATGTATTTTACAGTGTCATTCTGGTACATTCATGAAATAATTTAAGAAAGTGCCTCAGATTACCACCTTGATGTTTCCTTCTGGCATATGAAGATCAGAGCTGGTGTCATGAAGACTGTATGGATTGAAATTGCATTTAAAAAAAAGTGGTGACAATTTGATTTTCAAACACGGCAACTACAATGTCCATCAGTGCAGTTACATATATATGCTACAGTGTGTGAAGTTACCGTACAGTGCGTACACCACTGTGACTGTACAAACACATGTATACAGACTTTGTTTGTCATACTGTATGTATAGAATGCACTGCTAAATCTTTACCGGTAGATTTGGTATTGTATTACAACTTGTGACTACAATGCATAGTTAAAGAGATACAGTATCCCTTTAAAGGTCCAGATCCACATTTACTCTATCTAAAGTAAACATTTAGTAAGCATAGACACTATAAACTATGCTTGGTGTGAATGCATGATACACAAGAACAAACAAAATTGAACCAGATCTCATATCCTATGTTGTACTTGAGGAAAAAATGACCATTTAATGTCTCTCACTTTCTAAATATCGTTGTTAGCAGAGAAAAATGACATTCCCAATATGAAATGGAATTTAAACATTGCTAACCTTGAAACTAAAGAAATGTGTAGATAATGCACCATATTCTTTTGATTCTTGTATGTTTCTCCCAAAGTCTAAATCAGGTTTTATGATTTTGTGAGGAAGTTTTAAAGTGATGGGCAAGGAAGTCCAAAAGCAAATATATACTGTACAGAACTTTCTTTGTTCCTTTTAGTATAAATTAAAAACTGACAATTTAAGACACACTAAATTTACCTAAAGCAACTTTCTGTTTTTTTGCTGCAATTTTAACAAACCTACAGAGCATTACTGTATTCAACATAAGACTGCAAATTTAACAATTGTACTAAAACACTCTTCTGTCTTTTTCATTAATGTGAATCTTCATATCCAAGTAAATAATGTTTTTGATTCATTCTCAATGTTTAATTGACCAGACATATTTCAAAAACAAAATAATTTAAGAAATAAAAATATGAATGTACTATGTAGTATGTACTGTACTTCATTATTTGAATTTAAAAATTGTGACTAGTAGTTTGCACAAGTTACATTGTTATGGGCTTTGCCAATTCAAATATCATCAAATAAATGATCAATTAACTAAAATTGTTGCTAGTACTGTATATACCAACAGTCACTTATATAGTACTTAATTAACAGTATTAGGTATAGAATTAGCTTAAGAGGATAGTTGGCAGTTGCCGTATAATATACAAAACGTATAGCTTCATTTAAAGCCATGAAGAATGGTTTAACAAGTAGCCATTCTAGTCCCCTTTGAGACGATGTTCCTAGGACCTCACCAAGAGCAGACCCACATGAGGCTGGTAGACCTTGTAGCCAATCAAAACTAGCAAAGTGGTCAATGACAAAAATTGCCGCACTGCAGACTTAATTACATCTATGCCTCCCGATACCGCTATGCATACATACAGTACTACATGCATATTGAAAAATTTACTGGCAGCAAAATGCTGATCCCTATTAAAACAAGGAAGTAGTATTTGCCTCACATAGGGATCCCAGGAAGAGAATTTTCCACAACACGTGGATAATAGCGATCATGGGTATCATAATTTGTAAAATGAAACGTACAGGAATTAGAGCAGACACATATTTTTCATTAATTTCGGTTCACGTCCTTTTGTCTATGATATAAGAACAGTTTTGAATTTAATGAGTTCCACCATGAAATGTCAATCATGAAATTTGTAAGTTCTCGGTGTTCATAACAGTAAGCTTTTTTTCTTTAACGGGATTCTACTCTGCAGTAGATTTTACCTACTCTTTCTCTTCAGTTTTATCTAGACACAAGCTTGTATTTTCCTGATGCACTTGCAAATATGGAAGTGTGTGGAGGCATTTGTTAGTTTTCAATTTCGATGAAATTGAGACTGGACGAATTGTAAAATTTTGTCAATATCGACTATTCTGTAGAGGTAAATGAGAATTACTGTGTACTCCATTAACATTGGTCCATGAATTACAAGAATATAAGAGACTGTTTCAAATCTCCAGTTGGTTGAAGTGGAAAAATTTCACATTTTTTAAAATTTTGCGTTTTCTTTCAATTAGTCAGTGGCATAGGAAGGTACTTTTGAGTGGGGGGCTTCAGACTGATGGCTGGCCTGGGGGAGGGGTCTAAGGGGAGGGGGTGTCCCCCTCTGTGAATTTTTTGCATTTCCAGGTGGCCTCAGATGCAGTTTGGTGCAATATAGCACACTTCAACACCCACTCCATTTTGTAAATAATTTTGCATTTTCACCTGGCCTTAGATGCAATTTGGTGCTCCTTTCTGCCAAAATGTTGTTATCATTTATTAAGAATGAAAAAGGGGTTTTCTGACTTGCGAAGTGGGGGGGCGGAATGATACTTCCGCCCCCCCCCATATTTTTCACTGGGGGCTGGCCCCCCAGCCCCACCCCGGGTCCTACACACTTTTGAGAGCAAATTTTGAGAGCAAATGAAGTGGATAACGACGATTCTCTGTTATGGTAACCAGCTTTGTATCGATGCCGTAAAATAGAAGTTGTCACAGGTTTCACAGAATCTTCTAACGTTTTGATTGAAAAAGTGTAGCAAATTGAAAAAAAGCTTCACATGTACTATACTATAAACATTGTTTTTCCTCTAGTGTTTGTCGATGTCAGTTGAGTAGTGAGGATGGGCTGTCAACTGCCCAATTATTTTAATCAATACAATTTTAGAAAACTTTTGATCGTAAAGAAATGTGTCACACCTCATTAAATTGTACCGTGCTGTAAAACCTGGAAATTTATCCTGATGTCAGACCGTTGTATCTGGATTCTGGAAAAAACTGAGCCAGAAATTTAACTATTCAGAATTGTATAAGCACTACACATAACTATATAACAGCATGTATTGTATTACCATTGCAATCTGGTACTTAAAATTCCATGAAAAGATCAATATGGTTTTGTAATCAGAAATCAACAAAGCACCCATTGTTTAGTATCCAACAGCCAAAAAGCTACAGTGTGACCTTAACTTAACTTCACTGTACTTCTCAATGTAAAATACTATACATGTACAGTATGAAATAGAAATACTACATGTGCATTGAAAATTTATTATCTGGAACTTATTTCCAGATTTTTCCAAATATTTCTGGACAACGTATGATCCTGATGTGTCGGGATAGTACAGGGTTAGGTTTGAATGTTTAAAATGTTGTTTGATAAATGAATACATGTGATTGATAATCTAGAACTAATGTGCTGCCATATCAGTCATTGCCTAAGATGTTGTAGCTTCTGCATCCTGCCTACTGTTAGAAAAACAAGAATGCATTGTTTGATACCCTGGATTCATTGCTTACAAAGGTTATCACTGTATTATGTGCTGAAAAACACATCTAGCTTTTAAAGCAGCTTATTGAATTAATTTGGTTGACTGTACATAACAATTTGACTAAGTTTTTTTTCCATAGAAATTTGTAAATAGTCCAACTAAAACAGTTCCATAGATAATTTTTTGCTGAATAAACAATAATTAAGGAAGTGTTAAATGCTGAAATTTGATTTTGAAAATATTGACTCTCATATGTTCCTGAACTTCCTGTAGATCAATAAAGATCTTGTGCAAATGTTGAAACTGGTAAATATTAACTATTTCTGGCTTTTTTGGTGGTTCATATAAATGGAAACTTTATTCATTAGCTACTGAAGTACATTGTTGTAAATGCATTCCAAGTGTCAATCACTAAGTGACCAATGGATATAAATATACAGTACCATTTTAACTCAACACAGAAAGCTTCTTTAAACAGCTCGTTTGGCTGGCATTGCTGCATTAAGGAACTTCCTTTTTGGGTTGTAATTAAGTTGGCCATTTCCTGTCACTTTTAAATTGAATTTATTACCACAGGATTTATGTTTTTAGGTGATCAATGTTTACTGTTTATGAGCTCTATGATATAATCAAATATCCATCTAGATTCTGTTTGTTGATGTTTTAAAGCGACTAAATATACTGTCTTTAATTTTGGCCTTGAATTGCTCTTCCCCCTCAAGAGTAGTAAATTAATTTGCTCATATAACATAGTCCCAATCTGCAAATTTGATCTTGGGAAGGCATTTAGACTCCGGTGAAGTGTGTTTGGCCTGAAAATCTGACAAAATAATCGGATAACTCGGCAGTTTACTTTGCTTCCTGGCTTACCTGTCTCCTCACAACCTCAGCACGCTCGCTGTAACGTGCCTGGAGTGAACTGGTAGCCTTTTAAGACTACTCCCCTCTATGACTGGGCACTACCGATTAATGACAGCATCTCCATTCTACTGCTCAAAGTGTCTATTAAGCACCTTTTTTCCTTGTGGATTTGTTATTTTTTCATATCTGCAATTTTAAATATAACGATTAGGGCTTTGTTTGTTGCTCACCAACTGGTTTTCATACCATATCAACTGTACAGAAGCTTCAAATACTCTGGCTCTTATCTCTGGAACAAGTTATCAGATCACATTCGAACTTGCTCTAAAATTTCTACATTCAAAAGTCTACTTAAGACCCATCTTTTCACTTGTTCTCTTGTAAATTAATCTGCTTTCTTTGTAAAGCGCTTTGAGCAGTGACTTTACTGATTGGCGCTATATAAGTCTCATTTATTATTATTATTATTATTACTACAGGACAACTTGTTTAATATATTTTCCAATTTGGCGAGGGTGTCGTCAGACGACAGGAGGACATATATCTACCTAGAGCTTACACTTCAAATCAGTGCTTATCTTTCTATCTTTGATTTAAAGATCTTTTAAAGATGTGTAGGTAATGTGTTGAGACATGTCTTCTTTGTCAGTTCTTGATGTTTCTTAGGTATAACAGTAGCTTTGTATTAATGCCCTGCTCTACTGTAAGTGTCATTCATAACCATTCCCACCCCCCCCCCCACCATGTACCCACATATAAAGAAAACAGAAAGAAGGAATTACCAAGATTTAGTTATGACACACTGTAAAATGTACACCATTTTATTTTTTTTATTCAAAATACAAAACATGGGATGCTTGACATCCACACTAAACCATGAAAATACCGTTGTCATGGTATTCAGTAATTAGGTTCTTTCAATTGAGGATGTTCAATTAGCATTTAACTGTGTTTGTTTCACCTGGATTCTCTGTCCAGCTTTTACTGGTAGTGAGTGTATTATGCCTTATAATGTCATTTAGTACCCACAGCAGGTGTGTATTTACACTCATTGTTTGTTCAACACAATAAGAGTAGTTACTCTCAGTTAATATTCCTGATAGATCCCCCCTCTTATGAAAGCTTTTTATCAGAACAATGCAATAGCCTCCTTTAATAAAAGCTGGGAACCAGACTGGTGGGGATTGCGATCAATATTCTGGTCTTCCAAATCTTTTCTGTCAATCCTTTATTACATATCACTGTGGTAGGCTGCGAAAAGGGTATTAATGTTGCATGAAACGTCTGTGTAGCATAGTAGGATGTGGAGTACAGTGGTTAACGGATGGTTGCCTTTTATGTTCAATTTGCTAGTCAGGTGATATTATAAATAAATGACCCTTTACAGGAAAGAATTCAAATCTTAATCTGACAAAAAAAAAAGGAAAAGGAAAAAACGATCTACTATTTTTAGTCTCCCAAAAATCACGACATGGATGATTTCATTGAAAATTGTAAAAGGTTTGCGAATGAAGCAACATGATGTGTGACGCATAATCTTCCATATTGGATTAAAAGTTTAAAAAAAAATGTCATAGCATCTGGATGATTGAGACCAAACCGGGCAAACCCTACATAGATCTATCTCTTTGAATGAGAGGTGCATGAGATTATGTGCAAATATTACATGTATTGGTCAAGGTAACACAAGATAATCACCCGATGCATGCTGTAGCTTGACAGTACTGTATGCTGTACATAGCAACTGTCTCCATACAAGTTTCTCTTTCGATCGGTACAACCGGCCGGACGCTGCTGCGTAAAGATGCTAGGGATATAATTCCATGATCTCAGTTGGACAAAAACTCTCTCCAGTGGGGCTCTCTCCAGTGGGGTTTACTAGGCACCATTATAAAGTGAGGAACATTGGATAAATTGTTTTCTTTCAATGCAAGAACGTTAAAATGAAGTGTTGTGCATTGCATCGCTGACTTGCAGGAATGTTATCCAAACTGTATAGTGTAAGATCAAAAATCACATGTTTGCAGTTATTGATCAAAAAGTAAGACATTGTGATAGCATTGTATTAGCAGGGTTCTGAACAAAAGGTCACTCTAATGTAGCGATAAAGAATGTTTTTTCAGTCTGCCGATTATGTGTATACCCGTACACATTGTATGCTGGTAGGCTTATTGCACATTACTGTAAGAGGAAAGGATCACATAATAATAATGATATAACGATAATGATAACAAAAACGATAATAAAACTATTAATAATAATACAGTGGATTTATATAGCACCAAATCAGATAAAAAGAGAGTAGCTGCTGTAGGCGCAAAACAAAACAAGTTAATTGCAATCAAAGGAACAAGTAAAGAAATTGATCTTCAGGTAACAATGTGTGCAGTGTAAGCCATACTGTTGGTAGAACAGAATACCACATGCAGTCAAGTATCTGGATTAGTTTCTGTTTTGAAAACATTTTTCTGTGTTAACTGTTTTATGTGCAACTATTAACTGCATGTTATCAGGCAGGTCTGTAAGACAATCTGCATTGCTATCATTGTACTATGGCATCATCATCATCTCCCCCACCAAGAATTGGTTATTAGAAGGATTATGTTGCCTTGGTAACTGGTGTTTGTTTGATGTTTCATAGTGTAACTATTTACTACTGCGTTGTACTGTAACTCAAGCTTTATAGTTTGACTTCACAACAGAGTACAGACAGTTCAGAAAGTTAGTATCTCATTGTGAGCTAGACATTTAGTACGGGGTCCTGTCATGCAACTGCCTCCCCTAGCTAGACAAAACCTCAACAAAATCAGGGTCAAACACTGACCTTGTAATCTGTAAGGTCAAAGCAGCAGAGGCTGGAGGTCAACTATCTGTCAATCCCAGGAAGAATAGAATGTAACTCTATACAGATATGTATGTTGTATGTAATTTGATTTTAGTGTAGATGTAATGCAGGAAGTGGCCTAAGTATCTTAAAACACACAGTGAAAGTGAAATGGAGTTTCCCTCCTATTGTGACTTGCCTCTTTCTTACTCAAAGGTTGGACAAAGATGAAAATACAGTAAAGAGTACTTTAAATATTTACAAACATTATGCCTTCCAAAAAGCTGGTAAGAAGGAAAGTAGAAAACTGGAGATTAATACTCTAGTTGTTAACTTTTTGTTGTCTAAATGACTTAATTGATTGATTTTAATTGTTAATCACCTAGGTGATTATTTTGACAGAATATTTATTTTATTGATTTATTTTTAAATATTTAAAAAAATATTATATCTTTTTTTTTAAATTTATTCTATTTATTTAACTAGTTTCTAGTACTTATATATCTCTGCAATGCACATTCATTTGTCTTTGAACTTTGAAAGTGAAGTCATTTTGGAGAAAATTAAAATATTGATATGTATCCTTTCTAAAGTTTCTGAAATGGCTTGACATGAAAGTAACTATAGAATAGAAATCTCCTACCAGCATGTTTTAATGCAACCTTTTCTCTTTGACAGGAAAATTGATGGTTGCAATAACTAATGCATTCACTAGAGAATATCTTGCAAGACTGACATACACAACCAATGAGGTTTGGGTGGGTTTGGGGAGGGGGATGGATGGAGAACTATGTAGTTTATAAATATATACTTTCAATGTACATGCATTCTCAATGATCCCAAACTTATGAAAAGATCACTCTATTTTTACAACAAGTTTTGTCACCACTTATAGAAAAAAATCTTACTTTTGGAGGGTGTCAAAGGCATTATTTACCCATTGGGGCAAATTCATTATACTTGTTCATTTGAGCATGATAGCACCCAGATGTGCATTGAGTCACCTATAATTATTGTGTGCGAGATCGGATGCATTCGTCTAGGTGTCTTCGCTTGTCCCACTGTAGGTAGAAATTTTTTGGCTTGTGGGAAATTGATATATGCCTTATTGTACAGTCTTAGTCTGTACCCACGTGTTAGAGGTCCCAGATTGTGTGTAATTAGTTTTGATGTACATGTTGCAATATTGGGGACACGTGTGTAGTGTGTGTTGCACTACACTACAGATTCTCTGCAGTGCATTAGCACTTTAAATAATGTATTTTAATTTTTAAGTAATCTTGAAAATCAATTTTTTCAACCAAGAAAAGATCTCATTAGTTTGTTTGGGTTTTGTGGTCCATGTGTAATAACTCACTAAATTCAGTTTATTTTATCCATATTTAAATGTGTCTTTTCAAGGACAACCTCAACACGAGATTATTCAGCGGCCGAAAATACCCTAACAGTAGATCAACTGAGCCTACTGTGCAGTAGGCAAGACCCTAAGTTGCATGTAAAATTATCAATGAAATACACAAACAAATTAGTTGTCATCAGATGTTCAAGGGCATTGTTTTGAAAGTTGGAACCGTGCGGCATGCCTTTGTGCTTCCTCTCTGTGTGTTAGAAATTTAGAATTTCATCTCCCCCCCCTCCCTCTCTTACCTGTGTCTCTGTTATAACAATTTCCAAAACTACACATCTCACCGAACCAAGAATTTACTTATTTTTCAAATTACCCAGTAAATGTTGACAATATCATTACTGTATGTCACCATAGTATTGCAAATATCAGACGAAAAACAATAACTTGCTTTTCTGAAACTGACTGAAACAACCACTGTATTATTTATACATTATATCATACAACAGATGTCCGTACTATTAATGCTGTACATACAGTCCTACATGTAGCTTTTTTTGGGTTTTACCTCCCTTCATTAACCAAGGGATTTCATCTCCCTTTATTAACCAAGGGATTTCATCTCCCTTTATTAACCAACCATGAAGCCCATAAGGCAGTAGTGCCTTGACTGTATCATAATAATGTTCATCCTACTAACCTAGATAGATAGAGAGCTTTATTCTTCTCCCCAATGTAATAGACTGCACCTCAGCATACAATACCTAACGTACAGTAGTAAACCCTCATTAACACACATGTGATGGATCGTTGTTGTAGCGAGACTGACAACCTCATTGCAACATTTATGGAGTTCCTGGAGCTGTATTTTTGCTTTCGTTTGGTAGTTGAAGGCTTGTTTAAGACACACGGAACAGTGCTGCGGACTGTATTGAATACACATTTTGGTTGTTTTCATGTCACGAAAGGGTTGACTGGTTTTAAGTACTACAAGGTTTGACAAGCCTTACTGTACATGCAATGGCATGTATGCTAAAGAAGACAGTCGTGGCTGGAAATTTCTTAATAGCAGTATTTTTCCAATTGTATTGTTCTGTAAAACATAATGGCACACTTAAGTTTGAAAGATTTCAAAATAAAATTGTTATGTTTCAGCAAGCATACTCAAAAGTGCACTGAACCCCCGTTAACATTGAATAACAACTAACGAAATGTGATAGTGGGGTCAGATCCAAAACCTGTCAACCTCAGGGCTAAAATTTAGATGATCATAGTTATCAATTTTGATACTTTTGTCCAAAAGAAGAATAATTTAAGCTTGCTTGGCAAAAAAATTAAATTTGTATGTTTCTTTGTTAACGAGTACTGCTTAATTATATCGACAATGCACTTAAGCCAGCGTTATGGACGGAAACAGCAATTTGTGCCACTGAACTGCAAGGAATGATGGAATTCACAGGAATCTGCACCTGAATAATTGTGTATGGTACTGATCTCTCCAAAATAGTGTTTGGAAAAATTAAGTAGGGCATCCCTAATTAAGATGCTAATCGAGAAGAAAATCATTATTTCCGTCCATAACGCTACCTGATCTCATTAATCTCCTGGCAATTTTAAAGTTTACTTCAGTGATAAAATTTGCATGTAATCTTCTGAAGGTTATCAATGCCATTAAGGATGAAGTGAAAAATTACCAGATTCTTGCACATAGATAAACTGGGGTTCAGTGAAACATCTGTGTTATGGATGGAATTAGGAAAACGTTATGGACGGAATGTGAATGTTATGGATGGAAATTACTATCTTTGGAGAAACTATGCGGAATGTTTTTTAATAAGTTAAATCAAAGACATCAAATGTGAATGAATGTTATTTAGGATGGAAAACCTTTTTTTACATGTACATTACAGTATTTTTCTAGGCTTTCAGGTGATGTTTTCCCTAAATTAAAAAAAAAAGAATAGAAGAAATTATTGTAAAAATCAAAAACCTTGAGGATATTTCATTTCAAAATAAGGCAAACACCCTCCTGAAATTTTTTTTGTACAAACAGGGTGGTACTATATCTCTTCCAGAAAAAATTAACAGATTTTTTCACCATGACGCGTTTTGAGTTATTGGCCGTCAAAGATGACCTCTTTTGTACATTGGAGCAGCTTAACAACTTCATAAATTATTATTGAGAACAGCTAGAACCCTGAAATTTGTTTAGGTGTAAGAACTTGATACTTAAAATTTAAGTATAAATCCCTGACAGCTCTAACATGGTTGCTTTGGTAAAAATTTGGCATCAAAACTCATGCCTCATGCTGAATCATGCTGAATCGCAGCATGAAATAGCAACTTTAGAGTTGCACAACTTGCAAACATATCATAGGAAAGCATTGTAATCATTATTTTATAATGGTTGTACCAGACATAATAACCTCTGAAAGAATCAAGTACCCTGAAGCAATGGTTTAGGAGCAATTCATCACTAAAAGTAGCACATTTTTTAGTGAAAAGTACAAAAATCGAATATTTTGACACTTTTAAGTTGACCTAACTCCACAAGACAATATTTTTGTAGCCTAATTTTTTATTTTCCTATTCTATGGGATAGACTCTATAGGCATCTGTAATAGAAAGGTAGTAGAATGTTTAATTGCTGAGAAATGAGACCTCAAAAGTCAAGAAAATGCCAAAATGCCATGGTGGCGACAAATTGCGGAATTTCAAAGTATGATAAATCAGCCAATTGTAAAGCAATGCAACTGAAATTTTCAGAATATGCTTATTTCATGATGGTCTAATCATACAAAACATTTGGGAATTTTTGGAGAGGGTGCAGCAACATCCATCCGTGATTTGACTCGGAATGACCCTAATACAAGTTGTCATCCTCATGCAATGTGGTTTTTGTGTATGAAGGAGACTGGTGGTTGGAAAAGGTGGACCAAATATCAGTTGACAATAATGATGTCTATGTATCCTTCCTACACCCTAAGGGCCCTACCAATACTTTCTTCTGGCCATCACCTGAAGACAAATCTTGGATACCACTAGGAATGATCATGGGGAAACTAGAACAGCCTGTCCTCCCAATTTCAAGTAGCAAAGTGGGAATTGCAACAAAGGTGGTTGAATATATTAGGGACAAGTTTCAAAGAGATTGTGAGCCGTGATGGTGACAATTTTGACAAACATGAATCGATGTATTTTGTTAAGATTGAAAGTCTATTTCAAATTTTCATGACTGTTCAACCACACAGGTCTCCCATGTCCACAGTTTTTGTGGTAATGTTAAAGTGTTGAAAGTTTACTGATGTTCTCGTTCATGACCTTTATAAAATGTTTTAAAGAGGGCTATTGCTGTCCATGTACAGGTCCAAGGTTTAATTTTTTTTATGAACAATAAGGTTCATCTTGTAACAGCTGAAAGTGTTTTGAATTAAAAAATAAAAAATATTAGCATGTGTTGTTTTCTTTCATACAAGTTTTGCAGACTGGTGAATTTTTGATTTCATTGGCATTGTTTGAAGGAGGTGAAGCCACAAAAGTGGAAAAAACAAATGGGAAAAGTACTGACAGCCTCTGCTTATAGTGCTGAAAGCCACCTGATGAGTACCTTCAGCAAGAGTGAAACTTTTCATGTGCTATAGCAATTCATTTTAGGCTAATTCAATACTTTCCATCCATAACCTTCCGTCCATAACAATTCCTATTTCAGGTCTAGCTCTTTCCCTTCTTGTAATAAATTCAATTTTATTTGATATTATTACACATATTGGCCATAAGTATTAACTTATAACACACACTTCACAATTCAAGAGTTGATCCTAAATCAGGACGAAACCTTCCGTCCATAACGTTGTACATTCCGTCCATAACACAGAATTTTGGTTTGGGGTAGTGGGTTAATGGAGGTACATTGAAGATTATGAGTGGGAGTATGATAAAGCTTAGGTACCAGGCCTGTGATGTAAAGTACCTTAAACTTTGAAATCCTGAACACTTCACAGAGTTTTGACCCACTATGAAGATTGGTGGGAATTGATCATTTTTCTGATTCCGTCCATAACGAACACCTAATTTGCATATTCAGACTAATATTGCACCACCCAATTATTTTTTTTCGGTTATATGGTAGCGGTATCCCAACTTAAATCAATCATGCATACCTCACCAAATACTAACTCTCACACTATTTTTGATGGGACTTTATCTCTGTGAATTCCATCCATAACATTGGCAAAGGTTTTGGATCTATGTTATTTGCAAATATTGCACCAGTTGTTTTAAGTTCCTAAAATATAAATTTTAAAAAAAAAGTTAAAAAAAAAATGAATAAAGTAGTACTGTATGCAGAACGTACTAATCCGTTTCTGTACTGTGATTTAGTAAACAAGAGCTTTCAATATTACTGTGAAGTTTCCTGTTTGCTTATACAGGTACTAGCGAATATTTGTTTGATATTATTTGAACAACAGTTGAAATATTTTGAAGATACCAGCAAACTCATATATGGTTTTAATATTTGATAGCAGTTTGCAGGTAGATCTAGATGAGTCAACTATTATTCTGCTTTGTAAAGTATGAAGGATCTTTGAAGGTTTAGGAAGAGGATGATGCACTTGAACCGGTTCCAAGAAGTCACATATTTTGTTCTCGCTATTAAATTACCTCGGGAAAATCAGGTTCAACTCGATGCAGTGTTTTAGCTTGGAACTTAGACTGTTTTCCAGAACAAGCGGACTAATTGCTTACGGTATTTAGTTTTCTTGACTGCTCGTAAAGCCCTGAGCGGGGGATAGATCCTGCACTCGGGATTCGACTTAAATGTGTAAACACAGTGTTTAATTTAACTCTCAAAACCTTGCTTAGGGTTGAAACAGAAATGTTTAGATCTCTAAGTGCACTTGTGAATTGCGCCCTCGGAATAAACCTCTTCTCACCTTCTAACAGATCTCGGGGAAACTCTTCTTTTGCCCCACATCTTTAGAGCAACTTCCCGGAATCCAACTTAACTCTCTCCTTCTCTCGTGCCCTTCAAATCTACTCTGAAAACTCATCTGTTTCTAGTTACTCAATGACTGTTAATTGACTTTTACCTTTTGTCATCTTATTCTTTGTCTGTCATTTGCTTTGCCATTTACTACTGTTGTTTAAATGCCGCCATGAGCGTCTTTTTGTCAGATACGGCGCATTACAAAAGTTCATTATTATTATTAAATGTAAACAAAGAGCAGTAGCCAATTAAATCGGATCATAACACTAGTTGGTTAGCATGATGCAAAGTTAAAATTTTATTTCCCTCCCTCTTACCTGTTTCCAGTGGATTAAATGCAGTTTTCTTATTTACCTGTTAATTTTAGCACCGTGTCTCCAATCCCGCATCTGAGACTCTGCCCACTCAATGCCCCTACGGAATGTGGCATTGGGGGGGGCGTGCTTAAATGTATATATATATATATATATATATATATATATATATATATATATATATATATATTAGTGTTTACACGGGTCCAAAAATCGGGAACCGGGTACCCGAGGGCCGTTACCCGTCGGGTATCCGGGTACCCGAAAAAAATTGTTTACCCTCGTGTATTACGATTTTCAAGAAATTACATATTGGATGCTGTAATAAATGCAATATATTCTCTACTGACAATGTTTTCATGTTCAAATACGTAGGTGTAAGATAAGGTATAAAACCCTCCTCAATAATATTTATTTGCTTTTGTTTCTTTCATTAACTTGTTAATAAATTAATTATTTAATTATAATTAGCATTACTACTAACATCGCACTGCCGCCGCTGATTATGCTTGCTCGTGCACGTCTATTGGATCAAACCATATAAATATCCAATTTAGTTGTTACTACTACTATACTATCTATTATGCAGGCCCAGGGTTCGCATTTGCCGCGATATTGCGCGATTCGCGCAAAGTGATCGCATTTGGAATGAACGATTAGTAAAAAGCCACTTGCGATTTCTATTTTTTAGTTATCCCGTCTATAATCCATAAAAATCTCGTAAAATTCCTTGTCAGCCTTTCCTTCTATGAAATAAACGAATGAGTAAATAATTATTTCTTCCACATGGTAGCCTAACACCACACTAAGTCATTGAGAAATCTAGCTTAGCCTAACCATCTGTTTATTTGCTGAAGTTGTGACGCAGTTATAAGACATCCATGGAATACTTTCGTTATTGCTGTTACGTTCGACCACATGGTTGCCTAACATCACACTAAGTCAATGGGGGTAATCTAGCCTAGCTATCTGTTTATTAGCTGAAATTGTGACACAGTTATAAGATATCCATGGAAAATTTTCGTTATTGCTGTTATCTTCGACCACATGGTAGCCTTACAACACACTAAGTCAATGGGAAATCTGCCTAACCATCGGTTTGCAATTTTTTTTTTTTTTTTTTTAAATCACACTTTGCGTAGGATTCGGGTAATAAATTAGGAACCGGGTAGTATCACGTCGGGCGGGTATTTTCGTAATTGCTGTTATCTTCGAACACATTTTAGCCTAACACCACACTAAGTCAGTGGGAAATCTGCCTAACCGTCGGTTTGTCAATTTTTTTTTTTTTTTTTTTTTTTAAATCACACTTTGCGTATAGGATTCGGGTAATAAATTAGGAACCGGGTAGTATCACGTCGGGCGGGTACCCGGATAACCCGTGCAAACACTAATATATATATATATATATATATATATATATATATATATATATATATATATATATATATATATATATATATATATATATATATATATATATATATATATATATATATATATATATATATATATATATGCACTCTCCTCATTTACCTTCAACCAACTGACATGTATATATATATGTCAGTTGGTTGAAGGTAAATGAGGAGAGTGCATAAATAGACGGGAGACAGGTAAGTACTGAGTATTATTGCTCATGGAAAAAAAAAATTCCCAAACCAGTTTAAGTTTTGTGAATTTTATCACCTTTTTGTCTTTGGATGTGTGATAGGTACCATCGTCTTGAATATTCTTCCATGTGAAAGCACATGTGTTTAAGTTAGGAGCACCGTACCTCTATCCATTCGTTCCCTCCACCAGTAAAATACTGAAATCTGTTGATCCCCTTGTACACATAAAGATTTCTTTGATGAAGGTTTTGAGTTGGTTTTTGCTTTTCTTAATATTGCAGATGAACAAATTCGTGTGATGTCAAAACTCATCGTTAGGTGAACGATGAAACTGTTCAGGAATCTGTCTCGGCAGTACAGCATCTTCATCTCTTCATGGAACAGGTAAGCCCGAAAAGGAAAAATGTGATTTCTTCGTGCAAAGTCTAACAAATTTTTGGTTTAATTTTGCCCCTCATATACACCTGTGGTTCGTAACTACATGTAACAGTTGTATTATATATGCAATCTCAAAGTATAATAGAAAGTGTTTTGTACTTGTACCTACTTTTCCAAAGTAACTACAGGTTCATTAATTCACAGAGTTGTGTTTTGTATTCCTTTCATCAGAGTTATTGGACTTTAATTCAGGTCTTTAAGTGCACAGATGTAGGCTGTAGCAATGAAAAAAAATAAAAATACAATTCAAGCACAATGGAAGATGTTCTAATATTAGGTATAATATATCATGAATAAAAAGCTTTTGAATTCTTGTAGCAGCTATTGTGGTAGTACAGTATTTAGTAAGAATGTTTTTATAGGTTATCACCATAATAACAATGTTGTCTCATTGTTATTCATACTTCTGAAAAGTTCTGAAAACTACTTTTCCCTTACTTGAGTGTGGTCATGTTTGCTCAAGTGGTTAAGTATTCATCTTACTGTATGCAACATTTTTTATTCTGTGTTTATATTTTTTACCCATGGCAAATTTCAAGTATAAATCCCAAACTAGTTTCAAACTGAAGCTTGATGCTGCATTGTATAAAAAAAGAAGAAAAAAAGAAGCAAGTATTTGTGAAAATTGCAAAACTTTATTGTTTTCCATCATATTCGGATATTTCAGCTTGCTTCTCATATCTTTAAATATTGAACAACACAACTCACATATTTTATCTGCTTGGGGAACTCCAAGTGATCAACTTCATCACAAAAAGTTGCTTTAATTTGGACAGTTGTGCTCTCTTGTATCTTGCAGGTTACTCGTATAAACGATTAAACTCCACAAGATCATGCACAGTGACATGGATCAGAACGGATCGTTCTTCATGACCGAGGGCGTCGACGAGGATGAAGAAGAAAACGACTTCCTAGACCGATCGGAAAGCTCCTCCTCGAAGACGCCAAAGCTGGAAAATGGACGACGTAGAAAGCATCTCCAAAGGCCGAGGAAATCGTTACAAGAGTTTGAGCGGATGGAGAAAATCTTGCACTCTCAAAACGGATTTGCCGACGACGACGAATTTGACCCTGACGTGAGTTACAAATCGGAAATTTGCAGAACCAGATCGGTGGACAGCCAGGGAAGGACCGAATCCTCCTCCGGGGGTTCTGCCGGCAGGAGAGGAAAGTCAAATAGGAGCGGAAATGAGTCAGACAATTTACGTGATAACTCGTTTCGTAGTTCGATGGAAGAACAGAGTGGATCAGAGTACGAGTACCGAGGACATAATGGGATCGTTTCTGGGGACGATTTACGGGAGGAGGAGGATGCAGAGGAAGTAAGGGGCATATCTCTGTCGGACGGTGCCCCGCCAGACGAGGACCAAGATCCATCATCGGAAATCATCATGATGAAATACATGGAGGAGACTCCTAGGGCGGGTTCGTCAGGGATGCACGAAAAATCTTGCCTCTCCGACCGATCCGTCGGAAGTAACACAAACTCTAACAATAATATCAAGAACTCCCCTGGTAGGAGAGATCGTTACGAGGACATCATGGACGATTCCATAAAGTCCGAAAATATGGTGTCTCTGAGTCAGGAGCAACCGCCCTCACATCTAGAGCGAGCATTTGATGACGACGACGACGCCACGGACGAACAGAGCGAATTCGGCGAGACGGTGATACCCGCCGGTCTGAAGGAAGCTATCCAAGAGGCTGCCCTCAATGTACAGGAATTTGGAAGTGACGCAGGCGACAGAAGGCATAGCGAGAGCAGCGTGAGTCTCGGACGGTTCAAACCTGTCGCAGTGAATGGCAGAAAGTTCAAGAAACCTCCCTCGAGGAGGAGCTCGAGAGACACCGCAATGAAAGGGAGAGTTTCCTCTCCATCCGGAGAGAGAACGGTTGAATCAGCTTTCGTTCCCTACGGAGATACTTCCATGAATTCCGAGGGCGACGATGCACAAACCAAAGGCGAGGCCGTAGCGTTTCGAGCCAGAACGTCTTCCAGAATTCCGGCCTTAAATCTGGCGCACATGACTGACACGGAGGCGGAGTCTGATACTCCTCGCTCCAAGGAGGAGCTAAGCTCCAGGCTAACGGAAGAGAGGAAGACCAGGAGGCAAGCGACCAATGTGAACCATCAGCTTCAGATAGAGTACGATGAGTTACTGGCCAAGTATGCTGAAGCTGAGAACACAATCGACCATCTGAGGCTTGGAGCAGTGGTCAACATTCGGTCTGATCCTCCACCAAACGGTCAGATATCAAGAGGGCAGTTGACCCCGGCGAAACGACCCATGGCGTTTGATATAGGTGTGCCTCAACGTGGAAGGTATTCTATGGGAGAATCATCAAGGTGAGATTCCAGCAATTGAGGGCTAATGTAATCTGGTCACATTATAGACAACAAAGTCAGTGTTTTGTGAAAAGTAACCAACCAAGACCTGGTGCCTTAGTTTGGAAGGCTTTCATTATTTATCAAACAAGGATATCTCAGTACTCTTAGCACACTCAAGTTGAACACGGTTAGGATATTAATGTCCATCGTTGATCATTTCAACATAGACAGTACCCTGATAGTAGCCATAGACAGTACCCACAGGAAGTACCCTGGCAGTACCCATAGACAGTACCCATAACATAGACAGTACCCATAACATACGCAGTACCCTGACAGTACCCATAGAAGTACCCATAACGTAGACACACTCTTCAGTAAAACAGTTTTTTGGTGCTGTTAATGAGAATATGGCTTCTCATATTGCAATTGCATTATTAAGGCATTCATGAAAGCTAATCCAAAAAAACCTTTAGTGAGCACTATTAGTTCATCAAGTTAGGTGTTACATCATTACTATGTAAATAAAGGACAGCATATCTGCAAATTGTTATCTATAGCTTCAATTTTTTTTTTCAAATTGATCACCAAGAGACCAAGATGTTACAAGATACCCCAAAATAGAAATAACATTTAAACCAAGTATTTCTCTTATGCTGTAGTTATTGGCGATGTTCTCTCTTCTACAAGTTACAAGTCACCAATGACCAGTTGTAAAATGTTGTACAGTTAAAAGTCACGTGAGAAGCCCTTGCCTTAATACAAGACTGTGAACCTCAAGAATTTACATTAACATGCATAGTGAGGATGTTTGATGTAAAATATTAATTAACAAAGTTGATTTGATATGAATAATTAACAGGTATAATGAATATCTTTGATTTGCAGGAAACAGTCAGATTCCTCACCACAGAATGCAACCTTTGGAGGGAACGACCGTCAACCCATCCAAGAACATCACACACAGACGGTCATTCAGGAAATGAAATATTCTGTAGCCCATCTTGCCCAACAGGTACTTTTGGAATAAAATTGTTGTCATAACAAATTCACAGTTTTACTACATTTGTAAACATATAAAGCGGGAGGCCCGGGTTCGAATCCCGGTGGAGGCTGGAAGTTTTTTCACTGTTGTGGACTTTCCAACTCACTACAATATTTCAATTATATATATATATAGATATATATGTTGCTTGAAAAAGAAAGTTTCTTGTTTCATGTAAATATTAAAGTCCACAGAAGATGCCAGAATATGGTCATTGCTCTTGAATCTCAAAAATCCTCTTGCAGCATTGCAACTGAAGTTGAAATAAATGTTTCAAGGTTTCTGGTTTCAGAACAGTCAATAGGGAGACCCAAAGTAGTTGACCAACTTTAATATTAAATCCATATTTTATCACCAGTTTATGCCGTTGAAGAAACTGTTTCCTCTGCCAGTAGTCTATACAATATGTCAAGTTGAAAGAACATTTCAAATAATTTATAATAACAAACTTGCCAGAATGGCAGCTCAAATCTGTTCAGTACAGTGGAGCCCTGTAAATTTATTATTCAATTTTTCAGTCTTTTTTGTGTTGTTTTTGTAATATTGCGTTCCTTTGTATTCTTTGAAGCCCGAGACTTATGTTACATACATTACCATACAGGACTAATGGAAAATAAGATATTACAACATTCTACCTTCCCCCACCTAGGTACCCCTCCTAGAGAGGGCCATTGATACCAAACAAGTACCGGTAGAGGAGCAAGAATCCCTCTTTGACCATTTAAAGAAGGCGCACGGTGAGCTGGAGGAGGACTACATGCAGAGACGGGAAGAGGCCAGAGAGCAGCAGAGATGGAACTCGGTCCTTCTCGATTCAGAAGATAATCAATTTGACCCCGAAAGGTCCTTAGAGGGACAGATCTTTCAAGTTGGGATACAGTTGGAAGATTTGCAGGAAAAAGTGGAGGTTGGTTTCATTGAGCTGTTGATGAAAGTTTATTAGACAGATAGATGTATGTTCCGGAAAATAGCCTTTGACGTACCGAAAGAAGCCTTCGATCAAGTCTTGGTGGTGTGACTGAAACGCCTTACCGTTTCATGTACTTATAGTCAATATTATTACACACTGGTTTTATTTAAAAGTTTCAAAAGTATTGCCCCCCCCCACCCCCATAATTTTTATCCCATTAGTATTCTCCATTTTGTAGATAAACCTTTACAGCTTACAATTCAGATGGTATCATTCCGTCATCACTGTCTTTTTAAAATCTGATTTTCGATCCCATCTGCCATATTTCTTTGCATCCAGGAAAATGTTCGGAACAACCCGCCAACAATGGCAACACGAAGTAGACATTCCAGTATTCGACAAAAGAGTGTCGATGAAGACATTCCAAAGAAGGCACAGGGTGGCCCGCAGGGTGGCCCTCAGGGCGACCCGGAGTACAGTCAGATGCTTCAACAGTGAGTTTGATATCTCTTGTCGAGAATAACATGGATGCATTCATTGCCACTATACTGCAGACTAACTATACACAGATCTTCTGTTCAGTGTTGAAACAACAGACTCATAAACTAAGTTCATTAATTTAGTTAACACCAAACATGAAAAACCAATTATAAGTCAAGGACTTTTGCTTTACATCTCACCAGGGACTCACATACATATCTGAATTCACCTTTTAGACGTTGAAGTTCTCTTTCATGGCTGGGTTGATATTGCTAATGTGCCAGTTTGTGATGAATAAAAGTTAGTTTAGTCTATCCTCTGAACAGAAAGTGAAATCTGGTCGTCTTTGAGGACGACAGTCGAGTTTAAGCAAAGACTAATGAACAGTCCTTGATAAAAAGTGAAAGATATTCATTTTATATTTATCATGTTATATTCTATGTCTTTTAACAAAACTTTCAATTGAAGTTCTATGTAATTGATGCTATCGTTCAAAACGAAACTGTAGGAGATTTCAGAGTATGAGCGATGTTTTACAGAAAGACACTGGGAGTCCACGATAGGTAGTTGTAGTGTGAGTGAAGTGTTTTCACATTGGCCAAGTTACCATCTACTTGAATATGGAGATAATTGAATCAAGTTATTGGAAAGTTGCCAGATGTAAGTGTTATCCATTATATGATATCCACTTTCTGGTTCTGAGAAATATGGTTTTGCTTTTCAACAATGCTCAGAATGAACAATGCTAGTGAAGGTAGTGGTCAGGGAGCTCAATGCATATTTGATGATGGAGATGTCAATTGTTGTTGGTGCTATTATGTAAACTGTTTTTTGATGTGTGAAAGAAAGTTAATCGGTATTGAATATTCAGTATGTTTCCAAGTAAACATTAATACAGTATGAAGTAATATATGTGTGTATGCATGAATGTGTGCATGTATGGGTGTGTGTATGTATGTATATATATATTACAGACTGGGTAATATTGGAGTACAGAGGAAGTTATAGTGGAATAACAAGCAGTCCCCTTTTACCAAACAAGAAGAACAAAGCAAATGTAATATTATCTATTATATTAAAACAAACTTACATGGCTATCAAATTTTCTTAAAAATTGATTCTTATTGATCACCATCCACTTGAGTTTCAATTTGTTAACTTTTTTTGTTGGTGGCAAAATAGATCTAAATAACAAAAATGATCATTTGTTTTGTCAAAATCATGACTTTCAGTCTGAACAAAAAATGATGCTCTTGATTGAAATTTGAAACATGAAATTTTGGTGAACTTCCAAGTAATCCATTTTCCTCCCCTCCCCCTCCCCACCATCTCCCCTCTACCTTTCTTCACCCTAAAGAATAAGTAACAAAAGATGTAAAGTTCAAACATTTTTCTTGACAGGTATGAAGCCCTTAAGCAGCTTCCAGGAACACCGAAGCGAGACAAGGAAATACAAAGGCTTGTCAAGGTGACTAGTAATGGAAACTGAATTAGTCTTTATGCAGGTTTCATTGTGTGTGGTGTTTGATATTGGAATTTGCTGGCAAAGATATTCAATGTTCTTCTTCCATGTTTCCTTATTCAGTTCATGTATTTAAAGGGGTCTGTTGCAATTTGGATTAAACATAATAAATTTGAATTATTATATACTATTATTATTATAATTATATATTAATTATACATTCTTAAAGAAACAAAGGAAGTTTCCGTAAAAAGTCCCTTCTCATTTTCACTGGATGATTGTGTGTATTGTTTCAGTTCTTTGCTGTTTTTATAAGGAAATGGAAAGAATTGAAGCAACACTACAATAGCTGTAGATAGAAGGATGTGTCAACAGTAGGTTTGGGAGGAGGTCATGAATTCAAAAAGAGCGGGGAAAATAACAAAATATTGCTCTTTCCAAGTTTAACTGAAGTGGAGAGTCTCATGTCATGAAATAACAGAAAACATCTTTCATTTTTTATTTTTTTCAAGAATTTACAATGTGTTTGTTGATGTTTTAATTCACAAGCAACACATTAGTATAGTGAGGTTTATCCATAAGTGTATAAACTTTTATAATTTGTCATTGCTATACTAGAAAACTGCAGTTACAATTATTTCATCTGTTTTTCATAGAATGCTTCCCTAAGATATGCTGATATGTATTTCCTCCTAACTTTTGGTATAACTCAGGTGAACATTTTCCTATTTTTGTATGCAACATTCTAAACTACCCTGTTGTTGTGAAAGCATCACATTACACAAAGTCTATGTATTGTGGACTTTCCACTTCCCTGCAACCCTTTCGTTGATGTGCCCTGGATGTATTGTTATTCAAGTTACCATAGAGACCATTTTTGACAGGAAAGACTTCATTTGTGACAATAAATAGATCCTAGTATAGAGGTATATGAAAGTCTCCATCACAACATCGATATACATAGTTTGTAATAATTGAAACCTTCTGCACTCTTGTTATTTTGTCCTACTTTATGTAACATTTCGTATTTCTTTTATATTCTCAGGAAATAGACAACTTGGAAATGACTTCCAAAGATGGTGGTGAACATGGGTACATATCAGAAAGGTATTTATTGGACATCCCTTCTCAAAATTAGCAGATTAACATCCCCCTATGTATCTTAAGTGTGTGCAGTTTAAGAGAACCAATTCCCACTGCACATGAGTTTGCATTTTGAAGGGAATTTTGGATAGGGAATACATAGCACCTGGTTATAGATAGGGAATATATAGCACCTGGTTATAGATAGGGAAAACAAAGCACCTGGTTTTATATAGGGAATACGTAGCACCTGGTTTTATATAGGGAATACATAGCACCTGGTTTTATATAGGGAATACATAGCACCTGGTTATCTATAGGGAATATATAGCAATTGGTATTATATAGGGAATACATAGCACCTGGTTTTATATAGGGAATACGTAGCACCTGGTTATCTATAGGGAATATATAGCACCTGGTTATAGATAGGGAAAACAAAGCACCTGGTTTTATATAGGGAATACGTAGCACCTGGTTTTATATAGGGAATACATAGCACCTGGTTTTATATAGGGAATACATAGCACCTGGTTATCTATAGGGAATATATAGCAATTGGTATTATATAGGGAATACATAGCACCTGGTTTTAAATAGGGAACACATAGCACCTGGTTTTTATAGGAAATATATAGCACCTGGTTTAATATAGGGAATACATAGCACCTGGTTTTGTATAGGGAATACATAGCACCTGGTTTTATATAGGGAATACATAGCACCTGGTTATCTGTAGGGAACACATAGCACCTGGTTTTATATACAGGGATGTAAGTCTTCCGTATTTTTATGGAAATCCGGTTTTTTTTTTCAGGGATGTAAGTCTTCCGTATTTTTACGGAAATCCGTTTTTTTTTAATTCCAATAAAGTTCCACAAAATTGTTCGAATATCAAAGACACAACGCGGCAAAAATGCCTGGCCCGTTGCAGCAAGCTAACTTCAACTTTCACTCATCGATCAATCAAAATACCATTCCTGTTTCGCATCATCGCATTGCACTGTACAACATTGTGCCATGTGAATATCGTTGCATACGTGCAAACTTCAAATCGCCATAGCTCATTTCTGTCGTTGAAAAACCTTGCCTAATTCACGTTGATTGGACTGCTAATTAATATCTTCGTAACTGCTGGTGCTCGACATAACTTTCGGAATTAACGCTTGTGATATTTGTGAGCGGCGGAAATCTACGGGATACGCATATGAAAGTCGATATTTGTGATCGCATTCGAATGTGAGACTGTTTTTTATTCCGTAGTTCGCTGCGACGTATTCGTAACTTTGAGCTAGCCTAACATAACGATAGTGTGTAAGTAGTAAGAACTAGGGGTAAGATGTGTTAGCGCTAATACTTCTGAGCTAGCCTAACATAACGATAGTGTGTAAGTAGTCAGAGCTAGGAGTAGGATGTGTAAGGACGGCATTCACCCGGGGTCTCCGAATAGTTTTCCGGTTTTTTTTTGTGGCTGCACTTACATCCCTGTATATAAGGAATACATAGCTCCTGGGTTTTAAATAGGGAACACATAGCACCTGGTTTTTATAGGGAATATATAGCACCTGGTTTTATATAGGTAATACATAGCACCTGGATTAACTTGAACATATAACAGAAAAGGTGTACAATATTGTTTGATTTTATTTTGCTGTTAGTTCCTTGTCAATGGCAAATGGAATGTATGTATTCATGATGAGGCATGTGTGGGTGTGTGTGATGCTTTGCCTTATATTCAGAATAAATAAAAAAGTACATGGTGTTTGAACATCATACTTTGTATATGGGTCTGCATTAGTGAATGAAGGAAGCGTTTGTTTTTTTGTTAATGTTGAATTCCATTTGAGGTCAAAACACGTCACAGTGTGAAAGCTTTGAAATGCAATAGTTCCAAGTGTAAACCTTGAATGAACTACATACTCGGCCAACATAAGTGCAAGAACCTTGGTGTCCACAATGGTGCAGTCTTGTGTACAGTGTTATATTAGAATGTGTGCAGTGCTATATTAGAATGTGTGTAGTCGTGTACCAGAATGTGTACAGTGTTATACTATCATGTGTGTCCTGTTATGCAAGAATTTGTGTAGTCTTATACTAGACTGTGTACAGTGCTATACTGTAATGTGTGTTATACTAGAATGTGTGTAGTGTTCTACTAAATGTGTGTAGTGTTCTACTAGAATGTGTACAGTGTTACACTAGAATGTGTGTAGTGTTATACTAAAACGTGTGTAGTCTTAAACTAGAATGTGTGTAGTGTTAGACTAAAATGTGTGTAGTCTTGTACTAGAATTTTTACAGTGCAATACTGCAATGTGTGTTATACTAGGATGTGTTTAGTGTTATACCAGAATGTGTGTAGTGTTACACTAGATTGTGGCAAGGAATCACCAAGCCTGTTGGGCATTCTGGTTCTAATATGGACTTGAAGTGTTCTCTTATCTGCCTAATTTAGATCCGATTGGTCAGACACGCCATCCAAAAGAAGACAGTCATTGAAGCAGAGGAAAGAGAAGGGGTACAGCAGTGGGAGAGATACCCCATCCTCTGCTCACTCTCTGGAGGAGAGGAAAGCAACCATTACCGAAGAGAAACAGACCAGAAACCCAAGAAAGGTAAGGTTGGATGGATATTTACGTAGTACTGAGAATGTGGGTACAAAGCTAAGATGGATGCTCATTTCCCTCTTCACCCATCCCTCTTTCCTCTTCTCCTCTCTTAAACATATACATTTCATCTTTAACAACTATTCACTCTCTCAGGCAGTGTAGAATATTGCAAACAAACAAGTTTCATAGGAAGCAGAACCAGTAATGTGATGAGTTTTGTTTTCTCTTTGATATAGATTGTAAAACCTTTACCGGCATTCCCAAGGAAAGCGTCAGACACGGCTATAGACAGTGGTAGCAGCCACCCTAGATCTCCAGAACACGAAGTGGACAGTGGATTTGTGGGATCTGAGGGCAGCAGACAGTCGCAGAAGTCGAAACAAAATAACATTCCAAGAAGTAAGACGACCGGTGGATCCCACAGGTATGTCATCCCCCATGGGGGAGTAGGGGGGTGGGGGACATTGGGTTGTTGATAATCTTCTGGAAAGTCCTCTGGGGGGGGGGGGGGAAACTGACAGAGAAACATTTGAATGAAGAGGAAGAAGTACATGAAGAGACTCAGCAAAAGATAAAATGTGTAAAAACAATACAACTGAGGTGAAGTAAGACAATAGCAGTAACATGTACATAAACAATGACTGCAATTAATAGGTTATGTGTTCATTGCAGTTCACAGTTGTGTGAAATTAGTTGATGAGTACAGAATATAAATTAGAGTGTAATTAAATTATAGTTGAGAATTACATTTCCTCATAAGGTGCTCTTCATTTTTTTTAGTTACAGGGAAATATTTGAGCCATTTTAGAGTTAGCAGCTCTCTTTGTGAAGGAGTGGGGAAGGGAAGGGAAGGGGGTGGGTGGTGATGGGTGGGAGAGAGGGATGTTTGGAAAAAAGAGTTTGGTTTTGGCATATGTTTTGTATAAAGTTTTGACAGTATCTATCCTTCTATTTTAAGTCTCAAATGTATTGTTAAGTAAGGCTCAAATACATAACCAGTATTCTAAGTTGAAGCAAAATACAGAGTTTATATTTATTATTTTGCCTTGTAAAGCGTAAAGTTCCGTCTCATTATGTGTTTCAAGGTTGCGGCCAGAATCAGGCGTCACCAGGATTGAAGAGTCCAGACTAAAGCGAGCACAGCATCATCACACCCCGATACAAGAACTGTCCGAAAGAGGGCAGCATTCATCATCACAGAGTGAGGGCAAGAGGAGAAGCCTGCCCTCAAGGAAGTTGGAACCCGTCACCGTGGCCACCTCTGAAGAGGAAGAAGTAGAAGGCAAAAATGGTGAGATTTGCAAAAATTTACTAAATCTAATTGCTTTAGTAAGTGTTCATTAGTAAAATGTTAGGTGAATAGTTTAAGATGTCCAAAATGGTTTTGATCTCAAAGTGATGCAAATCTCTTTTTTTTTCATTGATTCTTAAATGAATTTATTTTTCTTTCCATGGACTGAAAAGTAGTGGTTATATTTTCAATACAGCATTATGTTGACAAAGGTAACAAAGGAACTTTAGATTTTGGACACAATCAGTACAAGGGAGAATCCAAAGATGTACTAGATGTAATTAATTTAATTCTGCTAACTTTTGCTGCTGTTCTACGTCAACCCATTAATCAATCATTCAATCAATCAATCATATTTCGTTTCTCCCAAGGATCGTTTGAGAGACCAGTAAGAATGTCCCGGAGATCGGCCACCCCATCTCGTCACCAATCGTCGCAACATCACATTGTGTCTCCGCTCCCATCTAAACCAAAGTTGCAGGACTTTCAAAGGCGATCTGAACAGCCTAGAGTCAAAAAGCCACCATCATCCAGAAAAACAGAGAGCATCTCATCCAGAGTAACTCCCAAGACGTCAGAGAGAGACAAGATCCGATCGGAAATTATCTCCAAGAGAATGACAGAGCCTAAATCGCAAAAGTCTGGTGCCGGATTGGTCGACCCACGGTTAGAGAGGTTACGTAATCGGAGAAACAGCGACGTCCCATCTTCCGTGAGTAAGAGTGTGAAGAGCGAGGAATTACAGGCTCTCAAAGAGGAACTAGCCATGCTGAGACAGGAATTGTCATCGCCAAAGAATCGACAGAGGACGAGGAGGAAATCTCCGGCGTCAGAGGGAGGTTGTAACTACTCCAGTGCCGGAGAGAGGGAATACATGTCTGCGGACGAGGGCTACACGGGGGGCACGACTCCAGTCGGGTACGAAAGAAGAAGCTCGCTAAAGAGCGACAGGAGCGCAAAGAGCGAAAGATTAGCGGAGCTGAAGGCCGAGGTCGCCCTACTGAGGAAAGATCTCCGGGATTCGGAAGCTGCAAACCGATCGGGTGTCAGGTCTACCCCGTCGGCGACATCTACACCTCACCCACGTAGGACATACCGAACAGATCTACCGCAGAAGGAAAAGTATCGGAGCGATGATCCAGTAGACCGATTAAAGGCATCGTCCGGTGTTCGGGACTCTCTAAGGGAAACCTTAAGGAAGAAATTTATACCTACGTCGAGTTCTCGTGTTCAAGTCGAACCGTCGGAAGAATATTATGAAGATGATAATTCGCCGCAGTTAGAGTATTCCGTTGGTAGAAGAAATCCGAGGACAAGAACTACTTATAGGAGCAAGGACGATGACCAGAGGCATCTGAGGGAGCGTTACTCCCATGGTGGTGGTGGTGGAGAGGTAGAGTATGAACAGAGTCGTGAGAACTACCGGCCGCTTTCATCCATGGAGCAACGACCTCAGAGAATAAGCACGGCCCCAAGAGAAACGTCAACGCCATGTGGACATTGCAATGGGAGTGGGGTGCACCACCATGCTCAAATAGGGCCTGACTTTACCCACCAACTACAACAACCTCCTCTGCAACAGGCCCCCATGGCTTATGTTCAGACGTCACCCAATCAGACCGTTTACGTACCGGCTGGCTCTCCTATCTATCATTCCACACCAGCAGTCATGCAACATGCACCAGGTACTCCTAATGTAATGCAGGCACCTGTTTTAGCGCAAGTTGCAGCAGGGGGTAGCTTACCTCATCAGCATGCTACCCTGGGAACCGTCATCGGTAACACTACTACCGTGACACCACCACCCCAGGGAAATGTCACTTACGGCCACCATCCATCCTTAGTACCTGTCACAGTCCTGTCTTCCAGTCCCCAGGTGCATACACTCCCCCAGACTGTCACCGTGTCACCACCGCAAACTCTCTCCTCTTCTAATGGTGCTACCATCGATGGTGCTCGACCAGTCTACCTCTTACCTTCTTCCAAAGGCCGTTACTACATCAGAGATGAACCACCAGAGGTGGAAGAATCAGATGTCGAAGAAATCATTTATAGAAGGCGAGTCATCACTTTGAATTATTACCCTTACTTGGTTCTCACTTTGGTTGTATATATTTTGTTTTGAAGAAATTACAAAATGACTGCATGAAGACCACATATGGAAAAACACTTCCCTTGTTAAGAAAGATGTGTTACTTTAAAATAAAATTTTGTTGCCTTCCTACTTTATTTGTTATTTGCCTGTGCCAGTGTTGTGTCACATTTCCCTGGCTTTTCCGGTATGAAAGCTTGACGTGGTGTTTGTTGTGACCTCTGGGTCATATTCAAATTACAGTTGCTTCTGACTTTTCAAAGATTGCCTTACAGAATATGTTCAGAATTTACAACAATGATCTCATGCGACTACCAGAGTTGACAGAAGCAGAAAATGTAATGCCTCATTGTTAGGATAGTTGTTAAGTGTCCAAAGAAATTGTGATTTGGGATGAAACATACTGGCTCATGGTTTGCATTCAAAATGTTATGACCCACTTAGCTATTTATGGATAGCTCCCTCAATATGTGTTTTTTAATGCCTTGCAGGAGGTAGTAGGAATTGATTGTGAGAGTTTGTGTGACTCCTTTTAACTCACAAACTATATAGTTGGTGAACCTCATATTTGGTATGTGGATGCACCTTATTGAGTTCAAGAACCCTTTTGTTTTGCATAGAGGTGAAAGGTCATGTGAGGTCAACAGGTCACATTCTGAAACCATGCAAACACGGTAACTCTAAAAATAAAGCTTGGAATGAACTTCATACATGGTATATGGATCCAATTTATCTAGTACGAGAATCCTATTGTGAAATACTGAGGTCAAAGGTCATATGAGGTCAACAAAGGTCAATATCAGATTACCTTGCTAACATGTTAACTAAAAACTTGATACTTAGGTGAGCTTCACACATGGGATGTGGATCCATTCAGTGTAAAAACTGCCTGTAAACAGTTTACATTACAACTCTATCATACACTGTAAAACATGGCTAGGAATCACTTAGCCTTTTAGCTTTCTGGCTTACCTCTGTTCTCAATCCATCTGTTATGCAGGATAAAAGCAAGCCTGCTGAAATTATGTAATCAACTCAGTCATAAAACATATGTCGATGCAGCATCATTGCGGTTCATGTAGGTATGGTACAAAACATTTTCCCTATACTTGCAATATCTAAAGTAAAACTTTTCCCATTTTGTATGTTATTGTAGGACACCTGTGAGAAGATCTGGAAGTCGAAAGGCCAGAAAGGTTGAAATTCATTCTCAGGTATGTGGTTGACAAAGATGCTAACTTATCGTTCATATTCTATTTATTTTTTAACATCTAGTGACTTTGTTTATTCAGTGAATGAAAACCTTTCTGACTCTTAGTATGATAGTTATATATATATATCAGGAGGACCTGTTGTCTGGTCAAATGGATAAAAGATGCGGCGTTAGAAGCAATAGAAATGATCATCTGCCATAGCTAGGAGTTTGAACCAGCCAAAGTTAAGTTGGTACTGCATCCAGAAGCAATCCATGGTTTCCCCATATGAAATGGTCTTCCAAACTGAAAGACTTCCAAAGTAAGCTAAACCTGTAAATTGGATAGCCAGCCAACGTGAAGTGTAAAGTTCTAAGCCTATTTTCCCCGAAGGCTTTATTTGCCTGCTTGGCCTCAGAAAAAAACTGACCTACACACTGAGGAAAGTTTGCAAGACACAGATGCAGGCCCAGAGTGGAATTAATGTTTGCTCTCACACTTACCTGTCTTCTCACAATTATTGCACTATGACATTTGTTGAAAGAATTTTAGGACATTTTCTCTCCACCCAGGGGTTAAATGGGTACCTGTGAGGTAACTTGTCATTGGGCGCAGTATATAACCGCTGCCGACTGGAGGTATTGTCTCTGGGACAGGTTATCATTGACCAGGGGTAATATAACGTCTGTAAAGCGCTTTGAGACCTATCGCTGGTATAAAGCGCTATATAAAAAGCAAATATTATTATTATAGTTTTTTAATGATGCAATGGATCTTTGATCAATTTTATTGCTTTTCTATCGTTTTGTAATCAGGTCGAAGTTGAGGACGAAAGAGAGCTAGATGACAGTCTCTTTGCGGCCTGTCAGTTGGCACAGAGGTTAAAGCAATCCAGCGAGAAGGTACTCGAATCTGTCCAGAGCAACTTACAGAAATCTGGGCTGAGGAGGCAGTTGGAATATTAAGGAGAGCAGCGACCACCTCGTTAGCGCAAAGTTTTGTGGTCTTGATCGGTGTTCCGGTATCAGGTAGAGGAAGGCAAAAGGCTTAGAAAGATGTCAACCTGCTTTATATAAAGTGGTCTGAATTATTTTAGAAATCTATTTTGGAATTTCTTTTGTTTTTCCTCCTATAATTAATTAACCAATATAAATTGCTGTTTGTCAGGCAAAGTACGAAAGAAAAATATAAGAAATATGAATCTCCCAGTCTCAAAGTTATGACAATTTTTGTAAAATACATTTTAGGTAAACAAGCGTGGATTTCTCCTGTTTTGAAAACTACAGATAAACATTCCAGGTTTTTTTCTGACTGACTTAGAAAGTTCAGATTAATAATTGCTGCTTTGAGGTATGCAGTCCTTTATTATTGCATTTCTTTAACGGACCTCGTCGTCCTTACAAATCCCAATTCTTGCCTTAAATCTTTAGGTTTCTTTATAACAAAAATGATCTGTGTAGATGTACAAGCAAAAGAAGATAGAGCTTCATTTTCTAGCTCAAACAATTTGAAAGTTTTTTTTTAGGACAACCTATGCACAATAAAGTTGACATTCGGCTTCCTGACTTTATACAAAGAACGTTTTATCAACTTATGGTTGGATAGCGAATACTGGTTTGAAGTTTCATCCAGCTTAAAAACTATTATTTTTTATATTTGGGCTCATCTTTTTGTAACTTTTCCTGCGGTAATATCAATCTAACAGTATTACGAAGGTATTGCTTTTTCCTATGTAATTTATCAACTTTTATTCTTCAGAGGAACTTTAATTCTTCAGAGGAAGAAAGAAACCAACTACTCGTTTTATAATTTAAAATTGCCGTCTGGCATTTGAGGTTTATGTGTACATAAAATTTGCAGTGGTAAAGTAACTTTATTTTTCCAAGTTTTTTAATTTTGTTTCTGAAAGATAGTGGAAAGATGTGTAGAGTATTGTTGAATATTTTAAGTACTTTTTATTGCTGAAATTCATTCATTCCATAATGCTTTTCCAGGAAAAAGGTAATCTATCTTTCATCAAAATGATCAATTCTTTCTTTAAACTTGAAAAATCTGGTTAAAGTGTTTCATATGTTGGTACCTGCATTTTATCATAAACTATGGGGTAGAAATTGGGTGTGGGGAGGAGGAGGAAGGGGGGGGGGGAGGATAGTATCTTTCAGTCATTTGTGTGATTAGTTATCAAATTTGAATGGTTAGTGACGTTATGCATGATCTCCCCTACAACACCTTTTAACATAAAACCTTTTAACCAAATTACAAATTTTGCAATCTTTATTAACTTCTTAGTATTGTTCCACCAAAGTTTATGCAAAGTAGATTAACTAAAACAGTTCTGCACTTGATCTTCCTAGAAGTTAAACACTGTAGTAAGATTACCTCAACTTTTTTTTCGTTTCAGTAAGATGAAATGAAAGTTTATCTATAGCAGATTAAGTTACCTCATACATGATAAATCCCCACCGAGCCGTTTAAGGCCTGAAGTGGATCCTGAAAATTCTTCGCTCAAATGCCCGAACTTTTGTTTTTAACATCCTTTAAATATTTCTTATTTATTGTGTCGGGGAATATTTTTCAATATTTTAATCAGTAAAATGAACATTCTTAAGCCACCATTTAAAAATTGCAACATTGTTGCATTTTCCATAACAAAGTGGTACCACATGCAACTGTCCAAAGATAAAATGATCTGTTATTTTAAGCCAGAGAAAGCTCACCAGAAACCGTGAAATCATACATAGATTCAGAGATCTGCATATAGAGCGATTAAGCCATTACCTCAGATGCGTAAAGCTGAACTTTGCTATGTTGGATTAAAATGGATATTACCTCGCTTACATGGCAGAGGAAAGAGAAGATTCCTGAAATTATCATCCGTTACTATAAGTCTGTGGGACCTTACCAAAAACAGTGAAATTTAATCATAAATTGGAGAGATTTGCAGACCGAGCGCGTAAAATCTTACGTCCAGATGTGCGTGACGCAAAATTTTGTCAAAAGAACTAATTTAGATTCTTAAACTTTCTTTTGTCTCTTATGACAAGTTTTACTTTACCTGTGTTTTTTTCACAACCACTTAAAGAACCTTAAAAGTTTGCCAAATGTGGTGTTAGTTCTGTTTATTACCTTGGCTAAAGCCTTAACTTTTAGGGGTGGTGGGGGGGGGGGCAGGCAATGGGGAAATAGACTCTTATGACAAGTTTTAGTTTACCTGTGTTTTTTGCACACCACTTGAAGAACCTTAAAAGTTTGCCAAATGTGGTGTTAGTTCTGTTCATCACCTTTGCTCAAGCCTTACGTTTTATGGGAGGGGGGGGGGGGGGTAAGAGACAATGGGGGAAATAGATTCTCATTACAAGTTTTACTTACCTGTTTGTTTCACACCACTTTATAAAGGACCTTTAAAAGGTTGTCAGGTGTGGTGTAAGTTCTGTTCATTAACTTTACATTTTAGGAGTGATTAGTCATGTTTCTTGGAATAAATGTTTCATTTAATTGGGTATAAGTTAGAATTTGTTTCTTAAAGAGGTTCTTCCAAATCAAGCCAGTGAAACCATTTCATCTTCTAATTAGAGTAAAGAATTCTAGTCTTCCAGTCTTATTCCACCTCCCTGCACGAATGATTTGTTTATTCTTGTTAGTCTTCCACATAGCTTGATCACAGACAGATAAAGTTTGATTCAAAAAGTTTCTTCTTCTTGAAAAATTATTTCCAATGTGTACCCTCTGTATCAGCTCATCTTCAAAAAGTTATGTTTTTTTCAAGTTTACATTTGAAACCTTACTTTTTGACACAAATATATTCATGTCAAAAATGTTCAATGTCTACAATCTCACATAGCAGGATAAATCTTGGAAATAATAATCATAAATCAATGGGACTATAGGTAACATCAGAGATGTTGAGAGCTAGGCTGGGCCCTGGTAACATAATTGTTGCCAGGTACCTTGTTTACACTCTTTTTTATTATATAATTAAATACACTATTTTTCACGTCATATATTCCAAAGCTCCTAAATTGACCCCTGGGGCTATAGCCTTTGACCTTTCCTCCCATCTTGTCAGGCCTAGTTAGTATTGCCTCTTTATTTCATTGAGCCAGTCATATACTCTTTAGCAACATATCCAAGTACCTACTCACTACTTTAAGTAGTGTCAGTAAGAAACAGTAGTGACAGTAAGAGAAAGAAAAAAATATTTTCAGAGCATTCTGTGATGTTTTTTTTATGTATTTTTTACTTATTAAAGTAAATTTTGCCATACATGTTGATTTTCAAAAGTTAGGTCAGTTGGATGATTACATGAAGCAGAGTCCCTTCCAACGTTACATTTATCGTTGTTTCGATTACCCGACTTCAAAACGTGTATAGAATACGGTAAGCTTTCACTATGCTTTCCGCCTTTGTTTTAGCATTTTAATGAAATATTTTTGTTATATTTCTCAAAGAATTTGTTATTGGTGCAATTACATATTTCCTGTATTCAGGTCACTTCCTTGAGACCTTGACTATTCATGAAATTTTTCATTCTGTTATTTCAATATTTTATTTTTCCCCTTACACAGCACAATTATGTTTTCATATGGTTTCAGTTTTCTAAGTGTTTTTTTTTTCTCCCTTTTCTGGAGCTATTGCATCTGATGATAGGCATAGCAGGTGATTTTTGTTCGTTTGTTTTAATAAGGCAGTGTGTTTTGCAGTTCCATGAGCTGATACATCCATGCCCTTATACCCGTAGTCAAGGATTGGAAGCCAGACACATTTATTCTTTATCTGATTTCTATTTAGTCTTTTGTAAGATTTATTTTCTTGTAGCCAAATATATAGCTGTTGGTATTCTTGCTCTCATAGTCATTTTGTATTCTCATTAGAACCTTGTACTATTCATTTCATATTCTTTAGCTTTGTTTGGTTGTAGTTTTTCATATCGTATGAGGTATACCTCTCATTAAGTGAGAGGCATACCTCACATTAGCAAGAGGTATACTTCTCATTATGTAAGAGGTATACTTCTCACCTAGCGAGAGGCATACCGCTCATTAGTAAGAGGCATACCTCTCACCTAGCAAGAGGCATACCTCTCATTAGCAAGAGGTATACTTCTCACCTAGAGAGAGGCATACCTATCATTAGAAAGAGGCATACCTCCCATTTAGCAGAGGAGTACCTCTTATTATGTAAGAGGTATACTTCTCACCTAGCGAGAGGCATACCTCTCATTTAGTAAGAGGTATACTTCTCATTTAGTAAGAGGTATGTCTCTCACCACATTAAAGGTATATCTCTCACCTATCAAGATTTATACCTTTCCTATAGCAAGAGGTATACCTCTCATTAGGTAAGAGGTATACCTCTCACCTAGAAATTTATACCCATGTGTAGATTTGTCCTCGCTTTTCGCTCTCAGTTTTGATTTATTTGAATTGTTGTGATACATTTTTCACTTGGTGTTAATATTTCATTAAACATTTTCATATTTGTGATAAAAGTTAGAATTTGAGTCTTTTATATTGTTGCTCCACCATCTTGAGTTATTCAGTTATAAATTTTTGTATCAGTTCGATTGTCATAGGCAACTTTTTTTTTTGATGTGTTCACCTTTTTAAAAAATCGTAATATTTTACCCAGACAAAAATATTATGCAAAAGTTAGTCAAATTGTAAAACATTTAAAACTTGATGTGAATATCTTTGTGAAATCATCGTACTTGATTGACTCCTAAAATTATTACCAACCACCCAGTAAACATTACAAAGGGTCACTGGAATGACCTTGTAAATCAAATTGAATTGAAATAGATCTAAACCGAAATTTGTAAATGAAGTGCTAACTTTTATTATTTTTTTAGTATGCGGCCATCTTCACCTTAGTTATTCTTGAATTTTTGATGCACAAAGTTATCCCTCTTCTTATTACTTTTTCCATTTTTTATTTGAGTTTTCTTTTTCATTACAGGCAGACATTTCACCTTGGTTGAAACATTGTTAGGTTTTTGTTGATGTTTTATGTTTAAGTTTTTTTTACGTACCATTTTATCTTACCTGTCTAAGCACAACAATTGCACTATGTAAAACTCTTTTTATTAAAAGTATCAAACCCCATCAAACTAAACAAAAGTTGTTGATGCATATAAAGAGCTGCTTTTGAGCACTATGGTATTTAATTTGATAAGCTAGTATGTAGGGGAGGATATGGGGTGGGGGAACTAGGAAGAAAGGTTGGGAGGGGATGGGCAGGAAATTAGGAATTATGTGTAAATTTAAGTGCATGACTTTTCCAAATTGGACTATTGCATGAAGCTGTGTTGTCCTAGTCAAAATAGCCTAGCTGAATTTGTGTTATAAATGTCAAAATTGCAAAGTTTCCAGGTTACCTTGAAGGGGAAAAGGCTTAAGGCTTACGTACAACTACTTGGTAGTTAGGGACCAGTTTTGATTTTGATCAGGTGAATGAAAGTATCTTGTTACTTTGAGACAGTTGAATGCTTCAATGCATATAATTTTTTCCCACGTATTAAATATAAAATGGTTGTTTTCTCCATGATGTGTCCAGAATAATACTACAAGTGCACAACTGTCAGAATTCTGTTGATTTTTTATCGTCACTCGTGATCTTAAACATATCTGGCAAAAGTTGCGGTATATTTTTGCATATATATTGTAAACAAAATGAGACATATTATCACCGAAGCAATAAAAGTAAAGTAACCATTAACATGATTTTAACTTGTACTGAGTAAAACTCAATTTGTCAGCATGCATATTTTAAACACTGTGATTTTGTTAATGATCACCGTGGTGATTACTGTCATGTATTTCTATATACTTTTGCATGTAAATGTCATGTAAATATATGTCTACTTGTATGATATCATATAGTTTTCCATGATTGTTTGAAAGGGATTTGTAATTAATAACTGTACAGTGTTTATATTTTTGCAAGATTATCTAAAGAGCCTGCTGCTGTTTTGTAGATATTTTTTAAATTCTTTTGGAAATGCTAGGATGATACCTATTTGAGATTTTTAATTTTTTTTTAAGCAGTTTGAGAAGAAAAACATGGAAAAAGTAGAAAATAAAACTTTTTGACTTTTTATTTTCTTCATTGTCTGGTGCATTTGTTGATTTTATCACCTAATAACTTATATTATAATAACAAAATAACAACAACAAAAGTAATAATAATAATAATATGAGAATTCCATTCTATCAGATGGGTTTCCACTGTCCTCTTCTCACAGAATTTGGTGATTCTTACCTCTAAATTCTCAACATTTACAAAATGTGTATCAAGTAAATCCAGAGTTGGTTTCTTGCCCTTTTTTAATTGAGGGGGGAGGGGGTGGAGCATTGTGATTGGGGAGATGGGAGTGAGAGAAGGGGGTTAGCTTTCTTGTGAGGGGAAGTCAAACAATGGCCATTCATGTTGAAACTAACCTCTGAACCATCTTCCTGTCTTGACACTTATGGATAACAGGGCCTAATTTATTGGAAGAGGACAATTTACAAATAATTTGACAAACTTAAAAGGTGACATAACCCCAACCTCAATTATTGATCAATTTGACAACTATTAAAGGAAACTCTTTACTTCCATTTGGGAGATATCACTGTTTTAATGTTCATTCACACAAAGGCTGGAGACTTGATCAAATCTTTGTATAACATAAAGCCCTGCAAGTGCTTAAATTTGTTATAAATGCTTTTCTTCATTATTTATTACAATTTTTATTCTCTCTGTTAATGAAGTGGGGTTTTGCAAATATTGACTCAAAAATATTGAACCTTTTAACATGTTCTAATGATGGCATTGGTTTCAGTGTTAAGGTTATTATTATTCTACCTTGAAAATTTGAACAGAAAAACGACTGACCGAAAGAGATAGGTTTCAGATTCTAGTGGGACTAGAACAATCACAGATTTACAAAATGACAGCTCCACGAAAACTTGAAAGTAGGGTATTTCGCAAACTGAGCAAAACTTTCTTAACGTTTGGTTAGTTGTTCTTCACAAAGATCTCTGATGTGTAAACCAAAGATGACGATCTGGTTTGGGCACTTTGTTTTTGTTTTTCTTGTTGACATTTTAGTCAAATAGTAGCTGAAAATGGTTAAATTCCGCCAAAAGAACATTGAATTCATGTCATGTTGTTCAGTCCGACTCTGGACCTACGGTTCGTCGAAAACATTTTTCTACCACGATTCACTCCATAACGTTCATCTTAAAGAGCCACCCCCCCCCCCTCATCCTCCCTTCCCAATTGGACAGACATTCGTATTTGTTGTTATTCTCTCCCGGTTTGGCCGCTAATTTGGCCGGTTGTCTCAATAAAAAACTGGCAACCCTGCACAGGGTAACACGTGACTAAAAATGGCAGCCTCCTTGTAAAGATCCAGGAGTGACCACTATTGCCAAATTTCAAGAACGTGAAAGAAGTGAAGCAGGGTAAGTATATTCCTTTCAATGTAGAATAAATTAAATGTAAATAAGCTTAATGGCGCGAAATTTTGCTCTAATGTCAGTAATTATTATCATTTGTGGGTTAGTATCGTGAAAATTTATTTCTTGGACCGTTCTACTACAGTACTATTAGCCTAACTTACGTTAACGTTGAATATAACAATTAACATTAGAAATGTGATTGTGCACAGCAACCACACAGCTTTACTTCCATTTGTGTACTCTAACATCCAAGCAACAAAAAACCAGATTTTGTTTGATAACAAATAAAAAGATGTTCTCCTGATGCTTTTTATCCCTTTTCCTGAGGGTGAACACTCATGCAGATTGATATTTTATAGACACTATATATGGGGTGGTCCTATACCATAAATTACTGCACAGACAGGCAGCGTAGTTGCGGTTTGTAATTGTAAACACTTTTCCAATGCAACGTTATTCCACAGTGTCTTGAAAAAAACGCTTAAAATTGCTACACTGAAAGAAGAAATGGTAAATTAGGTATTTTCAGGTATTTTTATGAACTATTTCAACCATTGACTTGAATTATACAGTGAATTTCAACACATATTTGAAGTTGGAGAATTCATTTGCATTCTTACTGAATTTGATCAAACAATCCATCAACTCAAGCAGATGAAAGACAGAACTAAATCACAGAGCAAAATAAGAGATATCTACATGACAGCTGCCCTTCAAATATACCTTTATGCCCTCAGCAACTTTATAGTTGGTCGTCTGACCTTGTAACCCTCGCCAAATCTCCACAGAACTTGCATGTCATTACATTTGCATTACTGTGTGTTTACAAAAAACACAACTATGGTACTCTTTAACCCTTTAACTCTTGTAGAAGAACATAGACAAAGGTCAATGATTTTCTACAATTTTCTACCAAATGTCTATGATCGTGGTTTTGTAGACATCAACAGAATTGTTCTTTCTTCATGAAATATCATTCCTTATTTTCAGTCCAGGCATCCATGATTCATGATTTTATGATACATCTGGCATAGTTTCAGTTATAATTTGGAGTATAGTACTACAAGGTTCATTGACCATGTGTTTGAAATAGGGAAACCTGGCATGATAATCTTCAAACTGTACAGTGTAATGTTCACACTGACATGGATCTGTCAAATTGCTCGGTTTTACCAGGCGTCTCCAAGTTTGCCATGCAATCTCATGCTCTCCTGATCTTATATGCTCACCTCCTGGCAATACAAACTCCATTTCCTTTTGTGGGAAATGATTGAATAATTCTGTACTTTTGCCATGTTCTGCAGTGCTAACTTTAGCGTGACAATCACTTTTATGTACTGTAAACTGTATTATGAAAGAGGTGATGTGTAAACTCCAAATATGTAACATTTTTATGTCCCTTCTTTATATTGCTCTTCTTGTATGATTTGGATTTTGCCCACTTCTCCATAATGTTCCCCGATCTCCTGATACTTTGGGAACAGAAAATATTTCTAAATGTTTGAACATTCTAGTAACTGTGCATTTCATATGATCTGTCATGAACCAGAAAGAAATATGTTTGGGAAAAATTTAAGAATGACATTTGCCTATTTAGAAATGGCAAGTATTTTTCCAGCAGATTTGAGTCAAATGACATTACCAAAAGTTAACAGGATCAATAACAATCTGTGTTGAAAAATCTAGGCAAGATGCCAAGAAAGTTCATACATCCAGTATGTATAAATGGTGTCATCGATTCGTATACTTCTATTGTGCAGTTTATGAATGGAAAATGCCCTGATTGTAATTCTTGTGAATTGCCCGCACTTGAGCCGCTAAGTGCTGATTGCCTTCCACTGCACTAAGGTTACATCAGAAGTTGAACAACGCTGTACATGTACAGTACATACTGTAGGTCAAATAGTTATTGTTAGCGTATTTCTTTGTCATTGCACCCATGGTCGTTCACAATTCTATGTAGGAAGTGACCAATATCCATCCTTCCTGTTGTTTTAAATTCAGTCAATACTACAATGATTAACCAGTCGATGTATATGTTCATTCCTTTCCATGTTATGATACACCATTAAAGAAAAGACTTTGCCCTTTAACATGAAATGTCTTTCTCCTTTTCTTTCCTTTCCTTGTGACCGACATTACTTACAGATGGTCATGAAATTATTTAATGAATGCAAACTAAAATAACCAGTACAAATGCTCTGAGCCAGAATGGCTCACCATATAACTGAACCAACGGAATTGTTCCCTCATCTGGAGCACAGAGACCTCCAGGTGGTACATGAGGTCAAGGCTCTCATTCAAGATCATCTCTACTCTGGAGGTAAACATTTCCCAACATGCCTGAGATTTTGTGTATATATGCATTTAATGGACACTTCTTCACCTCCTTGATAAGATAGCATAGAAAGTACTTTGAACTTGTACTGTAGTACCTTCAAAGAAATGCGTCAAAATTCTTATGTAGGCTTACTTTTACATAGGGTTTATCATACATCGCAAACATTGCTTTAGCAATGAAAATGCATTGTCATGCCAGTTGACTAAATTGTCCTGATTTTTTAAGTTATTTTGGTGTTCAACAATATCACTGTTTTTGGGATACCCAAGCTAAACAAAAGGCACCCCCCTACCAAAAAAAAAAAAAAAAACATCAGGCTATAGAAGCAGGGTGAGATCAATCTAATGATTTTGCTAAACAAACTAATCTCCTTTTGCCTAGAAAAATTCTGGTAAAAATAAATATTTTAGGAAGATTTATGCTGTACTATAACTAAACTTGTATATTAAAGTATAAATATGCCACCCATTGGTATGTAGCCCTCTTTGAAACCCAAAAGTTTCTTCTTATACCCCTTCCCATGAGGTGTCCCACTTTTCAACCAATGAAATGCTTTGCTTTAAAGTCTCATTGCACAGTGAGACCCTACTGTGTGCCTGTGAAGTTCCCACACATTAAACTTCAAGAGTGCATTTGTAATGCCTTTTCTTGCCTGTAATTGCCCGCCCCTGCAATGCATTTCACAAAAATACCACAAATTGTAACAAAAAATTCATATCCGATACAAAGTACTATGGCACAGCCGGTTTGACCTAAAGATGCAGAAAATGTTAAACTTTGCCAACCTCTTTCTAACTTTCCAGCTCGTGACTACTCATTCCAGAATGGCTTGGTGGACTTTTACATCAGGACCAATTCCCAGCATGCAATGGATATACTCTGTAAGGTTCGAGAGCCATGGGATAAGGTTAGTTCCATGGGTTTTTTTAATGACACCAATAAATGGAAATGCAAAGGTTAAAGGAATTGTTGGATGTCAGTTTGTGAGATTTTTTGCCGGTGGGGGAGAGAATGGGGGAGGAAGGGAGGGGTTACTTTGTAAGATGGGTGTGGGTATATTGTGAAGTTTTGAGTTACCTAGTGAGAATTTGGGCATACCTTAGGAGTTTTTAGGAGTTTTGTGAGGTTATCCACTGTGGGTTGGGGTGGGGTGAAGTTGATAGGATTATCTCATGATGTCAGCAGGGTTACCTCACAACGTTGACAGGGTTATCTGGTGTGACTGAAGGGGTGAGGTTGAAGTGCCCTCTTCTGATTTTGGAAGAGGTTGCCTTGTAATTTGCAGAAGCATAATTTGCTGATACTCAATGTCAAAACTCCTCTCTACAAGGCTACTAATATTGTAGATGTTTTATCCTAGCAAATCTACATTTCTTCAGTCATGTATGAACATGATGGTTTCAAATAGCAATAAATAATGCACTCAATGTATCTGTATTTAGTGCTGAGTACTGCTGTACTTTCTTATTAATCAACTTAAAACTCTTTTCTTTCTTTTATCATTGATTGAAAACATGTTAAGTCTCACATGCTGCTTTAATGATATTCTCCCCCTCCCTCCCACCCCCACCACTCCACCCCTCACCCCACCCCAAAAGAGAAGACTTTTGAAAGGTTTTGTCCATATTTTTTGCAGCCATTGCTTGATAAGCTTAATGACACGATGAAAGCTGGAGCTAAGTTGCAGAGCCTAACACTTCTCCTCCACATTGTGACACGACAGCCCTCCTGGCTTTACAAGATCGTTCAAACCAACCTCTATGCTTCGCTCATTCAATGCCTGAAGGTAAAACTTTGTTTCTTTGTTTTTTTTTGGGCATTAAAGCGCCCTGTTTTGTTTTGGTTGCCAATTTAATCAAAGTTATGTAGTCAAATTTGTCGCCAAATGTACTTTTAACTATAAGTATAAAGTAATGATTCTGTAGATTCTAGTTAAAAGTTTGTCACTCAGATACTTTCATTTTATTATAACACAACATGCACAAAAGCAAAAATCGAAAGTGTCCAATTTTCTTTATTAATTGAGTAGTCACACGAATCACATCGTCATGGGACTTCAGTAATCGATGAAGCAGATCAAAGATTTTCAAAATCGGTGAACAGCTGTTATTTAAGCTTAAAAAGTCAACAAGCGAGAGCTTGTGACATGACAACATTCATTGATTGCGCAAGAGACTAGTGACCGTTGCATCTAATATCCCTTTTTGTTCTTCTCTGTCTGCCTGTATGTGTAAAGGTCTTAGGATCCGTTTGTGAGATAGGTCTTGAAAATATCCATTTCTTATTTTTTTTATATCTCATTTTGTATGGCCATGAACTTTGCCATTGGTACTTCTTGTGAAATTTGCAGTTTGCTAAATGTGAAAGAGCAAATAACAGACCTATTAATAACAAGGTGGTCAGTGCACAAGGTTGCACAAGTGTTTTTTTTATGATTTCATCTAGCCTAATATGCCTGTTTGACTTAATATTAAGGTGAATAGCTTTTGGTTTCGATGATAATCGTAACCTTTGCTTTTATGATGGCGAACATGTGTGTGTGTGTTTGTGTGTACGTTTGTGACTCCCAGCTTGTAAACACGATATCTGAATAAGGGAAGGTCAGATATTTAGTGTGTAGAAGTACCACATTGAGTACAGGAAGCCTATTGTTTTTTTAGAAAGTCAAAAGTCATTTGGGGTCAATGTTAATACCTTGTAAACATGATATCTCAATATTGGAAGTTTCGGGAAAGATCTCATACTTGGTATGAAGGTGTATAACATTAAGTACTAGAAGCCTTTAGTTTTATTGTGGAGGTAAAAGGTCATTTGGGGTCTCTAGGGGTCAAATTATGAGTATCAAGTATGTTGTACATCGTCACTATACATTATGTCAGATTCATGAAGAAAAATGCTCATGTAACATCATCAAAACCACATGTCATTTTTGCATTCTGGTTATATTTGGTTCAAATGTGCATATAAAATATATAATTACATATATCATGTTGTTAAACCCAACTGAAATAACATTGCTGACAACCAGTGGGATTATTTGTTTTTTTTTATATCTGTAAATGCTGGGTTTAAATTTGACTCTCGGTACATCTTTCTCTGCAACAAAATGGATGCCAAGAGCAAGTAACTTCCACCTCAGATTCATTGAAATTACTGCATATATTACATGTGGTTCTCCTCCTGCTGCAGACATCCTGCGATTGTTCCGTCATCATGTGCGGTCTGCTCACCATCACTACCTTATTACCCATGATTCCTAGCCTCATAGGACCGTCACTGCACGATATCTTTGAAATATTCTCTCGATTCGTGGATTGGAACATTCAAAGACCTGGTGAGTGTCAAACAGGACTACAGGGATTAAAAAAAAAAGGTGTAAATTTCGACCAACGACATTTTTTTCCGTTCCATAGAAAAAATACAATTTCAATTGTGATTTGTGGAATTTGTTTTATTGCCCTTGAAGTTGAAGCCTGAAAAATTCTATTTTTGGACTACTTCAGGTTGTTGCCTGTGACTGATTGCTAGTGTTGTAAAAGTTTTAGAACCAAGAAAAGCTGTGGGTGATCTAGTGACTTTTTGGTTTCGATGGTGTTCGTTACCTTTGCACTCATGATGGCGTATGTGTGTGCGTGTGTGTTTGTGTGTCAAAGGTCATTTGGGGTCACCAGGGGTCAAATTGTGAAAATCTTGTTAACACAATATTTTAAGATGGTAAGCATGGGCAGACTTTATATATAGTGTGTAGAAGTACCACATTGAGTACAAGAAAGTGTGTGCTTGCAGATATAGCCAAGCTCCTCCTCCTAAGCTAAGCTTTGGGTCCCTCCTAGTGAAATGATCCCTGTTATTATAAATAGAAGATCCCAAGAAAACTGTTTGAAACAGATTGTAAAAATCATCCGAATGAGCTGAAATTCAAAACATGTTTTGGATATAACTCCTACTGACAGTTTGAAACTAGTTGAAAGAATATGACATTGTGTTTGATAATGAATGACTAATGATATACTTACTACTCCCTTTCATTGTGCATTTCTTTTACATTCGGTTGCTAGGCAACGTTCCAGAAGTCTACCATCTCCACATACAGACGGCCGTCTACACCCTCTTTCACCGTCTCTACGGAATGTTTCCGTGGAATTTTCTCCAATTCCTTCGTGACAACTACGCAAAGAGACAACAGGATGTCAACGAGACAATCATGGTTGGTATATCTTTGTAGTACACCCTGTCATCGCCAAAATTTGAAATGGTCGCAGCGTTACGGGTTTATGTTCCTCTAATGTCAGAACTTAATTGTTAATGTCACCTATTACATTGTTATATGTAACCTCCGACCATCGCTCTATTGTAAGACACTGGCGTGGGCAATTTCTCGTTTCAGCTATGGTGTGAAATGTTTCCTCTGATATTGTCGTTTTGTTGCTTTTCTTTTACCTCTTTGTATCGTTCTTTTGTTGATGGTTACTTGTCGTCATCTTTCACTTATGAACCGTGCTCTGCGATTATCTCTCCACTACTTTAGAAATTACATCTAATTGTGTCTCTATTGTTTTAATATTTCCTCTTAATGACTTGCCATTGTGAAGCATTACCTCATGCTGTTCAAGACGTGATGAGCCATGCATTCCAGATTCATATCGTAACCATGTATGAAGTGTCTTAAACTTTCAAAAATGTAAAAGAAATAGACCTGTTGAATCTCGAGAGGAGAAGAATGGCAGGGGAGGGGGAATTTGGATGGGGGGGATTGGGAGTTAAGGTCCATAAATCTGTTGTGTGAGTTTTAGTATAAAGTCTCTCATGTATTTTTGTTCCTTTTGCCTTTGCTTCTGAAGTTATCCAGGAATTGGCGTCAGAATAATTCTTCTTGAAATATCACAAATATATTCATGATACATAATCTTGTAATATTCATTTGCAGACTTTGATTATTATGTATTCAGTATAAATGTAGTCATAGAACTAGTATGATTCTTTACCCAGTTTTCTACTTTGCCATTCACAGCCAATGTTGGTACGTGTGAGACTGCATCCACAGTTGATCTTGGGGTCAGGGAAGATTGAAACAGAGGCAGCAAGGTATGTCAAACTGTGATTCGATTCTCTGAAATGTAATAAACATAGTTCTAACAGCGATTAGATTTCACCTGGAGAAATGACAGAAGGCCTCATACAAGTGCATGTGATTGTGGTGAAGGTGCCAAATGCCATAGAGAAACATTTTGAATCGATTCTGGTCAACTTTTTGTTGCTATCCGATCCTTAAACTGCCCATCAACTAACTGTCCATATCTTGACTTGGTCAAGTTTGATCGGTTTGCAAGATGCACAGTTTAATAGTTTTCAGTTCCTACTCTTACATGTCATGTATACTGCAATGAAAATTGTTTGATCCCTGAAATGTGAAGGATTGTTGAGGATTGAGTTAAAATTGATTAAGTTTTCACAGATGAACAGTTGTAAGCCAGTTTCTTAGCATGGTCAGTTGCAATGGTAAGGTATTTAGGAATGCTATTGTTTTTGCTAAATATGTCAAGAGATAAATTAACGATGTGAATTGATATCTTGCCCATTTATTCAAACTATGGTTGATATTCAATGTAACCTATTTTGACTGGCTGAACCTTCAACTACTCCAGGAAGTTGGATCACAGTGTGGGGGTGGGATGGGGTTCTATGATTTCATCTTGGCAAATCTCCCCAAAAAAATGTTCCTTTGGCTATTAGAATGTGTTTGGGTTGATTTTTCCTTGAAACCTGATCATTTGAAATATTTACTTAGCTCTCAAAGTTCTCTGTACTAAAAATTTCATCATGTTATTTTAGAAATATTTAGTTTAGTAGATAAATGATTGATCAATCATATAGAGAAGCAAAGACAATTTCAGGTGAAGTGCCCTGATGACATCATTCCTCCTGTTGTTGCCAGATACATAAATTACAAAAATATCACAAAATTTGAATAATTTATGTCTTTGCAATACAAAATGGCAAGAGGTTCCAGCAATTTTTTGCTAAGCAATCAACTTTACCCTCCAGAAAATTCTTTTAAGTATGGTAGTCTTATCGTTATGTTCACCGAACATATGTACACTAATGATATCACATTATTATATCTATTTGTATTCTATGTACCTAAATCAACGATCAAATCTGAGAACGTTTCCGCCCTCTATCGAGGACCTACTTTAATGACCATGTTGATTTAAGGCGCAAATCTGTAATATGGCTAGTCGTTAATAGACAAAGTTTTCAATGTGGTTTAGTCAAAAACTAAAGACGCATGTTTTTACCTATCAATACATATAAAATATATACTACTTAAGTAATGGTTAAATGAATACTTACGTATTCCTGAATTCTATGAGAAACGCTCTGAAAGTTTCTTGTCTATTGTTTCCTCGGTTACAGATGGCGGAAGATGGAGGTACACGACATCTTAACGGAATGTTCTCGTATTTCCTTGGACTCGGCCGAATCGGCCCGAGATGAGTGGTCACTCTACAATGTATCCGCTGCGGGGTCAGAGTCTGGTAGAGCTAGCTCCAGCTTGTCTTCAGTGGTCAACCAAGCTAGGAGAACGTCCTCTCCCCTGGACTCATCCCGTGAGTTTTAGTTGTTATTGCCCTGTTACGCTATCTGTTTATAAACAAACGAAAATTGCACCCACTTAAAAATTGCACCCTCACCAGCTTGTAACAGACTCGCAGGTGTTTAGAGACAAACCTGTGTCCATGTTGACTCTTTGATAAACAAACCTTTATTAAATTTGTTAACTTTTTTTTCTCTCCAAAAGTAGCTGTATTCCTGTCTAAAGAAGTCTTTTATAATAAAATCATAAATAATAATAATAAAAATATAAATTTGTCGAGTCGCTATACCAGTGTAAGATATATAGTAGCTTTGTAGACAGCAACCATAGTATTTTATAAGAGTCAAAGTTCAGAACCTTGAAAACTGCTACACAAAATTTAGTTCCTGGTCAGGGTTTGGTGGGGGGTGGGGGGGGGTGGTGGGGGAAGGATATATTTTTTTTTATTTCATGCCAAACCTCAAAGGGTTTCAAGAACATTTCTGTTCAGTGTTCCTACCTCAACTATTTGTTAGCTGGTGTAGAAAAATGAATATAAAATTGGACTGAATTGAAACCCCTAACTCGTCTTTACTTTCCTGGACAGGCACTAATTCGACAGATCAGCGGCAGAAACAGGTATCCCAGCAGAGACTACATCCTCGAGGAGCAGCACCACCAGCAGGAGCCGCTTCGGAGAACTTGGTCGGTCTGGTGGACTCAACCGCCATGATATGGAGTCCGTCTGTATTCTGTGGTCTCAGCACTCCCGCCAGCTCCAGACCGGGATCCCCTGGAAGTATCCTCGACTCAAGCTTCAACTCTTCCCTTCAACTGATGTCCGCCACCACCACCCCTACCCCGCTCAACACACCCCGAGACTCCCCCAGACTCGCAAACCTGACGGATGACGTCAAAGCCGCAGGTTACGGGGGTACGGATGGTGCCTCTCTCGTCCCGGTAGGGAAGAGCAGCTCTGCCGTGAGGCTGAAGGGGAAAGTGCCATCCAACTTGCGGAATTTGCCCCTCGCTCACAGGACCGTGTCGGCACCGTCCACCCCGGGGTACGCCGAGAAGAGGAGCGTCCCGTCTTCACCCACCAGGAAGCACAGCGTCGCAGGCGTGGCCAAATGCTTCAATTTTGAAGACGAAACCAGCAGAGGTGTCAGGTCGCCTGCCGGTAGCGCGCAACGTTCGCGGGAACCGTCCGGGGACAGCTCCGAGGGTCAGAGGTCAGCTGGAAGAGAAAACCGGGAGGGCTCCATGGTGTCCGTGAAAGATCTGCTGCACGTCATCAACGGGTTGCCAGGAAATATTTTAACCACTAATAGAGAAGGTAAATGTCGATGAAATATAAAAATGTATGGACGATAAAACTAGTCACTGCCATTCATATGCGTATATTAGTAATTTGCATCGTTGTTTTTTTATCGTGTGCCTACATCATTTGAAGGGAAAATTTGGATGCATTTGTTACATTGACATCTGAACTCAGACCTCTGACTTTTTATTTACTTTAAGGTGCCATATAATGCCATATTTGCAAAATTGGAAATTGTGCATAAAAGTGGATAATGTGATGTGTGAATGGATAATGAAATCCAATATTTCCACAAATAAAAAAAGAAAGTATCACAGAGCAAGGGTTAAGAAACACATGGGTCTAACTTCAATATTGATATCTCGTTCCCTTGCTGAGACATGAAAAAAAAGTTGAATTTTATTTAATATATTCAGATAAGTACATTGTGCAAAATAATGTGTGATGTCAAACATGGATGGACAAGACCATTTTTTAGCCTTTTGTTATTCAATTATTTAATCTAGGATGCTCTGTTGGACTAAATTTTTTCGTAATTTTTTTCCATGATAAAGAGTCCAGAATTTCTCTTTCATACAATTTATAATATCGAATGACATGAACAGAAATCCTTGCAGATTATTGTCATCGAAATAGAATAATTAATCACTTGCCGATTAACAGCATTTCTCGATGAATTTAAGTAGCATAATAATTTTCAGCTTCTTCTGACTACATTCTTGTAGCTTTTTTTATGTCACTAAGAGAGGGTTGCAACATTTTAACCATGTTGTGATCCTATATCCTCAGGTATGAAAACAAAAGACCAGATAATAATAATGAGTTCATGTTAGTTTGTAAGATGATGCCATCTGAACACACAACTCTCTCTATATATTATACTTGCCACAGATGACATGGAAGTCAGCAACGAGTTGTCTGCGATTACCGACACCTCCACGAAATTACGAGATCTCGAGCGGCAAGAGAAAGGTCAGTTGAGCTGTCACAGGAGAACCCCAGAAGAGGACCCACCACCTTCACCCCCCTTGCCGTTTGACGTTGACTTTATGCTTTCGGATATACCTTGTGAAACATTGAAAGCAAAATTACAGAGAAGGAAAGACCAGCTGTTATCAGAGACGGTGAGCTCCGAGTGTTTGGAGGATGACATCACCGTAAAACTACGGAGTTACTGCAGACAATTGTTGCGTGATACGCAGACTGCAGATTCCGAGTGCACCGACAAGTCCACGCCGATACCCGTCCCTCAATCGCAGACGAAGACCCACTGCGAAGTCTGCAGCAGTTCGGGGAAATCAATCGAGGTGACCCAGGTCACGGGTGGCAATACACCCTTGAGTAACACTCTGGAGGGCGGGTTCACGCCGATAAGGGATCAACCGATGGACCACTTTAAGCCCACCCACGAGTCGACCCACGATCCCGGTCACGCCGCTTGTGGATCGCACGTGGTAGCTGACGAGGCACCCGCCGTCAATCTCTTCCCGTTTGCGCCGACGCAGTCGTGGCCTCTCCTGAAGGACGGAGCCGGGTTGGAGGGTAGTTTGGACTTGTCTCTGTCATTCATGAACACTCAGTCCACCAGTAGGGGTAGTTCTGTCATGGGAGGTCAGAGTTCATTAATGGCCACTTTCTCTCCCCATGAGTTACTGGATCGTCATATTCAACTAGGCGATAGTGTCCACACGAAGGAGCTCAGCATGTGAGTTACCATAACTGATCTTTTTCCCCTCTCACCTTCCCATTACCCTCTCACCTTCCCCTTCCCCCCTTTTAACCCCCTAGCATTCGTCCCATATTCAGATTCTGGTGGCGACTGGAAGTCTAGATCTTGATAGGTGACCAGATGCACTTCAATGGAATCAGGTTAACATGTTATCATGAATATTAAGTGTCAGAAACTTCAAACATGCAATAATATTCATACTTTATTCAGTCAACTTTCCAACTCAATTCTTTGTCTCGGTTTTTGGGTAACCCGTTTTTATTTTAATTTTTACCCTGCAGGTTACCTCTTACAAGTCAAACTTCGATCAACTGGACTCATTTTGGGGGTATGTCATTTCATATTACTGTGTTTACTATGGTACAAACAGTATCAGACTAGTTATGGCCTCTTAAGCAGCTTTTCGAGTTTGGCCATTAAATTCAGGGAAAATTGCTGGACCCACATATGCTACATAATATTTTTAATAATAAGAACGCAATTTCATTTGATTGTTATATAGTCCTGAAAATGTTACTTGTCCAGACAAGTTCTTTCACAATCAGATACAAAATAAAATGGGAAAAGAAAGATATTTACAAAATGTTCACAAAGTTTGCAATATTCAATCAATATTTTTAATTTTTCAGACATCCTCGTAGAAATTTTCCACCAGATGAATTTTACTTTAGGAATAAATCATTTCTTTTCTCATATTTGTAATAATACTAATTAAGTAATAAATTGCATATATTTAGAATGTATATACCAATGTACATCAAATATGTATAAATTAACATATATATGTGTGTATATATATAAATGTGTTTATATATATATGTGTGTGTATATATATATATATATATGTATGTGTGTATATATATATATATGTGTGTATATATATATATATATATATATATATATAAAGATATATATATATAAAGATATATATATATAAAGATATATATATAAAGATATATATATAGAGATATATTATGTATAGAATAATATATAATATTGTTACATATATGACCTGTTTTTCTCTCTTACTTATTGATTTATTATTGGGTGGAGTTTCATTGCTCTGATTTCTTTCTTCTTTATTTTTGTTGACATTCAGGCGCTGCTCCAGCAGACGAAGTGAATATCCTCAAGAATCAAGTCATCTTCCTCCACAATCAAGTTCTCTACGAACGACACAAAAGAGACGTCCACACAGAGAGGAACAGAAGACTCCTTGGCAAGACGCACAAGGTATTTACTCTGAGTATGAGAGGAGGGTTACAGATTGGGAATTCCTACACATTAATGACTATTAAAGCAGTAGAACAGGGGGGGGGGGGGGGGCTTAAAGGCATTGCAGACTTGCCCCAAACCACATGCCGCCCTGTGAAAAAGTTAACTATCCTTTGCTTGCAAGTGAACTTTTGTTCTTGTCGCTACAAAATGCAGACAGTTATGAAACGTGATACCTTGTTATCTTTAGCTGGACCTGAGATGTCCATCGCTGTATCGTTTGTACACTTTGCTGTGGGTATTGACCGTAGCTGTATGTACTGACTGTACACTAGTGTCTAATAACCGATGGTAGCAAGCTGTGTGTGTATTTTCTGGGATCGATGATGGTGTCTAACACTTCTGTTACACCTCATTCAAAACTAGGTCAGATAACCGGCATTAGACGGTTTTTTTTTTGCGCGAGTCTTAACACCCTTTAAGCTAAAGAGACCTTAAGTCTTAGGTTGTTCAATGCACTTCAATCCCAACTATTCAATTGGTTTACTCTGTTCTTGAGAAAATGGTGTGATGAAGCCTGGCCTATTTAAATCATGTTGATGCCCTTCCAAAATTTTCTCCCCCGCCCCCTGCCATAGAATCCTGATTTTTGTTTTAATTGTAATTATTGTTATTATTATTATTATTATTATTATTATTATTATTATTATTATTATTATTATTATTATTATTATTATTATTATGGAAGTTAGCTACCATGTCATCAAGTTCCATATTCTTTAACTTCATCTTCCCAACCAATATCCAAATAGTAGTTGTTCTCATTTAAGTTACAATATAAGTAATTACTTAGAAACAAAACAAGAAAAGTAAGAAATGAGTGATATTTTCAATTTCAGGCCAAGGCTTGCCAGGAACTGAACAGTGCCATGAAAGACCAGGTCAAACTGCAGGAGCATAAGATACAAGAAATTCAGAGTAGGTTCGAGCTGGCAGCTGTCGAGAGGGGCCGCTTGCAGGAAGAACTAGGCAAGAAAGACCGACATTATAATGACACTGTCAAGTAAGTTATTCTTATATTTTTCAGGTTACATGGCTTACGGAACTGGGCCTCTTTAAGTCGACACTATGTTATTGCAAAGAAATTTGGACTTTGCATTCCAGGTTTTCATTTCAATACAAAAACAAAATGCTTTTCAGTAAAATTGGAACATTGATTTTATCGAACCTAATATGACAATGTTAGGAAGGAAACATTCTCTTTATTATTTAACTTAGGCATCTGGCAATTTTTTAAATATGCTCAGTAATTTTGTATGCTAATTTGGATCCCAAAACGTACCATAGTGTTTTATCACCATTAACCTCACCTCATCATTTGTCATTACTACTATAACACTCAAATTGTAAAAACAATGGCACATTTTGCAGGGCTGATGTTTTCGAAGGCTTGCTGGCTATCCCTCGCGTGACCTAGGCTAGCTTTTCTTGTTGTCTGAGCAGCAGTTGTTTTTTTTAATGTTATTCAATTTCATTTATAATAAATTTCATTTCATGTCACATGATTAATGTGAAATGGAGGGGTAATACTTATTGGTTTTTTGCATAACAGAACTCCTTGTCCATCATCGTGCAACTTCAAGGACATTCTTGCTCATCCAGCAAGAATTTTGAGCACTTTTGTTCATGTGTGATGTTGCAGAATCTGTTGGGTACCATACTCCACTTTGAATGCAGGTATTAGGTGTTTGAAAAAAAAAAGGATCTTTTACTCTGATTGAAAAGATGTTGAGAGGGAGTCAATACTAATGGGGGATGAGGGGGGGGGCGGAAATTCTGTAATGTGTGCAGATTAAAAACTTTGTCAATTTTGTATTTCTCTCGTAGAAAATGGAAGTACGAGAAAACGCAACTCCAAGAAAGTAACCAGGAATTACAGAAACTGTTGGTGGAGCACAAAAGAGAGGTCGATCTGGTCAGACAGGTAAATCTCACCGTTTGCATCGATCAGACACAGACAAATTTTATTTTAAAAGTTAAAGCCAGACTCAACCTGCAGCACTCTTGTGGTATAATGTACCCAGGTCAAACCCGTTTTGCATATTGTAATCTAGGCCGATGATGTTATTTCACGGTCATCGAATAATCAGTGTGAGGCAAAGAGAAGTAAATAATAACGTTTGGTAACTTGTGAAAAAATGATGAACTAGTTTAGGCCAGTGAAAACGAGAGACTTTAAATGAAGATTGCCAACCAAGAATTTATCATTTACTCTTGAATTAAAGAATGTCACAGTGATACAGCAGTGTGAGAGGCCGATATAGAAACTAACCTTTGTTCCAACAGCGTGAATGATGCATACTACGTTCTAATGGGACCACCCTATTACCCCTCTGACCCCCCCCCCTTCCCTTCCTCATAATTATAATAAATCCTGTCATATCTGTCAAGTCATATATGTAGGCCATCATCAATCCTCTGATATCTAGTCAAGTGATATCATCGCTAGCAGGGGGATAGGAAGCTTCCACAAAGTGGGGGGGGGGGGCACAACATCAGAGGGGCACTTTTTCATTCCACAACCACCACTCATTATGCTTTGAACTGATACACACCGGGCCATATCACTTTAATATATATGATGTGTTAGTGTGCTATCAATACTATTATGGTGCACGTGACTCTATTTAAAATTAACAACGGCTGAAGATATCCAAAAGACAGTTCTTCATCAAAGGGGCACATTTTATTTGCCAGTAGGGCACATTTGCTATTTTGGAAAAAGTGGGGCGGTGGCACGTCCCCCCAGTCCCCCCGCATCTCCTATTCCCCTGGTGGCTAGTAGTTTACCTGTCTCTGGGTTATCACACTTTTTTTAAAGCAGTACAGTAGCTCTCTATGTAGTTAGTATCCTAACATATCGTTTTGACTTTTATTCCCAACAGAAGTTACAGACCACTTCATCAGAGCTCTTCAGTGTTCAAAATGAGTTGGAGAATGCACAAGCGGAACTTGGTACCACCAAAAGGCTGAAAGACGAGGTATGTGAATAGAATCCTTTTATATCGCCTTTTTTCCTTCATCATTCCAAAACTACACTTGAAAATTAAATGTTGGACAAGTTTATTACTTAATAAGATGAACTGGAAGAAAAGACTTTAATATATTCTTCATTATTTGCTTGCCAATCTTCTCAGAGGTACTTCAGGTATTTGCAAATACTCTGTAATTTCTCATTTTTATCTCACAAGATGTTTTTTTTTGTTTTTAAAAAAACTTCTTAGATCACTTGGTTAAACAAAGAACTCCTCCTATTGGGTGAAGTCAACCAGAAATTGAGAGAGAAAACATCTGAGCATCAGCTAGGTGTCCAGTCATCGAAGGAGCATTTGCTAGCTGAACTAACACTGAAGAAGGAGCTAGTGGGTAAGCTCATGCGCTAGAAAACAAGAAATTGTTCTTTTTGTTAGAGAGACGAGATCTGCATCTTCCATCCTGTCCGTGTCTTTTGCTTTTGGTGGTATTACCTTTAATATCTATTAAAGGGTGTGAAGACTCGCGCACAAAGAAGCGTCTCAGGCCCACAACACAGTGTACATAGCAGCGTGGACATCTCAGGTCTAGATAAAAGATAACAAAGTATCATGTTTCATTACTGTCTGCATTTTGTAGCGACAAGAAGAAAATGTCATTTGAAAGCAACGGAAAGTTAACTTTTTCAGAGCGTGGCAGGCGGTTTGGGGCGAGTCTTCAATGCCTTTAAGAAGAGATAGAATATGCCTAGTTTACACATACATATGCACACAAGACTTATTAGCCTAACCTTATCCCCTAACAGTAACACTTGAAATGCATAGACACATCCTCTTTTCCCTAACAAGCTACATTTATAGTAGCAGTGTAGGCCCATCTGCTTCTTTGGCTTTATTCCAAAAGTGATTCATTACTTTCATATTGACAGACTTGCTTCCGTTGCTGTATCGTTATCATCTATGTCAAAAAGTAATGTACGGTAATCTCAGCAGCCTAACTGTAAATTATAACATTAGGCCCTTATGTTAGGCATACAACAACAGTGTCAGTAGTAGGGTAGTACTAGTATTAGTACTGTAGATTGAATGCTAAAGTCTATAGGGAAAGGGTCACATATTCCCACCGAACCACATTTTCCCCCTCATCAACTACCAAGATCTCTGACACAATTAGAATTACACCCACTGCTGTTTATGCGAAGTTAGGGATGCCTACGTATCAATACATGACTATCAAGATATTCTGTGGAGTACTGGATAATGTGCTACTGTAGTGTCCCAAAGCTGATAAATGTTAAAGAATATGTTGACTTTGAGTCTATTTTCACCTAATAATGGTACCAAGTATACTAAAATGGCCAGCTTAAGCATGAAATTTGGACATATTTTTTATCTGAAGAAAGGAAGACAATTTGTCATAGACTGTGAGAATGTGTCTAGGTTTAAGGGTCCCACTTCCCATTTGAGGGCAAAAAAATGATCTTGATGGGTACCAGCATGAAAATGGTGTCAGATTTGAAGATTAAAATGTATTATGCCTTGTTAGATCACAACAGATGTACGACTGTTTGTTGCCAACAATTTACCGTTGTACACTCAAAGTTGGCTTATCTAAGTGGCCAAACTGACAGTCAAAGAGGTTTTCCCACAGTATATATTACATCTTTGTCGGAACTACCACAAATCTGTACATTGTTTTAACACTTTTGAAGCTCCGACACACTCGCCTAAAGATAGATGAAAGAGGATGTGTACCCTATGTGGATAGTAAAAAAAAACTGCTCGAGGCAAGTGGTTTTATACGGAGGTTGGAATGTGAGGATGTTTTATGCCACTCAGATTCTAAGTGGCGAGGATCGCAGTGTATTTAATAGAAGTCTCATTGTGTCATTCTGCAGCCATGAAGGAAACGTTATCTGAAAAGATGGTGCAGTTGAATGCAGCTAAGACGAGAATCACCGAGTTGGAGGCTAGTCTAACCAACAAGGTTTGTCACTGAAAGTGAATGGGAAATTGAATGCGAATGGGATAGTGAATGTGATAGTGGATGGGAAAGTGAATATGAATGGGAAAGTGAATGGGATAGTGAATGTGAATAGTGAAGTGAATGGGATAGTGAATGTCAATGGGAAAGTGAATGGGATAGTGAATGTGAATAGGAAAGTGAATGGGAAGTGAATATGAATGGGAAAGTGAATGTGAATAGGAAAGTGAATGGGAAGTGAATATGAATGGGAAAGTGAATGGGACAGTGAATGTGAATAGGGAGGTGAATGGGATAGTGAATATCAATGGGAAAGTGAATGGGATAGTGAATGTGAATAGGGAAGTGAATATGAATGGGATAGTGAATGTGAATAGGGAAGTGAATGGGATAGTGAATATGAATGGGAAAGTGGATGGGATAGTGAATGTGAATAGGGAAGTGAATGGGATAGTGAATATCAATGGGAAAGTGAATGGGATAGTGAATGTGAATAGGAAAGTGAATGGGAAGTGAATATGAATGGGATAGTGAATGGGATAGTGAAAGTGAATGGGATAGTGAGTGTGAAAACAGTGTGAATGTTAAGCAAGATTATAGAGTGGATTGTGGTTTAGAGTGGGTTGGACAGCAGAGTGTCTCCTTATAGCATATTCTTTAATGTGAACTGAAGTCACTCGTACGAATAGCATTACAGCTCAGACAGTGGAGGTGATTCCTGGCAAAATAACTGTATTGATGTATCAAATTATCTAGGTGGTTAGGGCAAGCAGCTTTACAAGCTTAGCCAAGACCAACAAAGTAGTAATGTTATCTGATGTTTCTGCCAGGCTTGGGGCATAACATTTTTGTTGTTGTTGAGCATTTAACTGTCTCTCTGGGACAAGCACTGTTCACAGAAAGGAAGTCTGGAAATAACACATTATATTCAATATACAGCATATAGCATAGTGTTTAGTTGCCAGAAGTGATGGTGGAATGGAGGGGGGGGGGAGAGAGGAGAGGGGAGGGTGAGAGGTAAAGTAGTTTTGAGTATAAACTGACCATTTCTGTTTCTGTTTTCTAGGATGTTGCCATCACAGAACAAAAGAGATTTCTGGAGACAGTGAAGAGTCTGTCGAACGGTAAAATAGAGGTAAGCGTTATTGTTGCACTCTTGGTCTGTTTTCGATTCTATGCTGAAGGCAACAGTGGCATGTTCATGTATGTATGTATGTATGTGTACCTGCGTGTATGTGTGCTTGTGGCTTTTGCTTGTAAACACTGTAACTGTAAGTATTTTATGAATGACAGTTGAAATATTAGTTCTTTAGAAACCATGAATGTTTCTGTTATGATAAGGCTTTTCTTCGGGTTTGTGAGGAAGTTTCAGATCGGTTTATGAAAGCCAAATATGACACTTATATTATACTAATATACTTACTTATATTACATGAATTATTAAGTTTAAATATTGTTCAAGATTGTCATTTTTTTATATATTTATTGTTTTAATGTCTTTTTGAAATATTTATTAACAGGCCATAGAGAGTAAATACAATGTGCAGAAAAAGATAAATCAGAAACAAGAGTCCACCATCCTGAAATTGACCAAGGAACTGATGGAGCTTAGGGCTAAAGACAGCGTAAAACACCGTCCATATTCAAGAACCAACTCTGAACAGATTGCGGAGAGTCTGAAAGGAAACGAGGCTCGTCACTCAGACCACACGCACGATAGGAGAGCCAGCTGGCATTGCCAGGACTGGCAACCAAGGGAATCAACCCCAGTGAAGGGTCGAATGCCCTCACCGAGCAGCATTAGTCCCGTTGAGGACAAGAAAGAGTGCCAGTCGAGGTCTCCAGAACCTCATCAGAAGACGAGCTCTGCAAAGAGTCCCGTTGAGAGACTGCGTGCCACGTCACTTCCTGGTGACGGTAGAGGTCAGTCTGCGAGTGGTTCGCACGATCATTCGGACGGGTTTCAATCGGACATACCACCCCCCGTGGGTAAGATCAACTTCAGTCAGTCGTCACCGTTTCAGAGGGTTCGGTCATCGTATAGCGAGTCGTCACGAAACCAGATCACAAATTCAGAGGTGGGCAGAAGTAAATCTTGGCCGCACTCGATCGAGCCCACCCATCTTCAACAAAAGCAAAACTGTGATGGGTCCACCCCGGTGGTGATTGACATAAGCGAGGGAAAGAGGGCGCTAGTAGAGGACGAAACTTCGCATGTCGGCGATGAAAGCCTGGCATCAATTTTAGAGATGGATGCCAGCTTTGAAGTTCGACATGAAAAAGAGAGCTAAGTTATTTTGCGACCGGATGATATTTTTTGGAGTCAATTTTGTCCTGTAGTATATATATTTGCATGAGGAAATTTGTTGAAACCTTTTTTTTTTTGGGGGGGGGGGGCTTTTTTGGTTTTTGTCCAGGGTAATAAGTGTAAATTGTTTTGTCTGCAAAGCAAGAACGAGGATTATATTTTTAGGTGGTTACATGAACTACCTTATGATGTTTAGAAGCAAGTAATCATGCTGGTTTTCCGAGATGTTATTAATAGTCAAAACGTATCCACGTAATGTAAATTAGTGCACATTTATGTTGATATTTTGATGGGTATAGCTTACTGAATGCATCACGTCTGATATTAACTAAAAGATGGAGATATGACAAATTGAAAGCACAGCAGGAGACCATGCCATTCCCAGCTAAATGAAGTACAGCTTTCATTTCATTTAAAGGGGACGCAATCCCAACCATCTATTTTAGCTTATATGACACAGATCGTTGTAATCAACAACTACCCCAAACAGATTATAAAAAAAACTCTCTGTTTGATAGATATATCCTAGTCTCAGGTTGTGTCTAGGAGCTGTCATTGTTTATAAGTCAGTGATGTCATAATGTCACTATGATCTGGAACCCTGCTGGCCAGATATGTCACTTTCCCGATTTTCGCCGAAATTAATGACGAACTCCAGTAACCTTTTCTCGCATACAAAGCAAAGCAGCATAAAGAAAAGTTAAGTCACATTCATCACAGAGTACATAAGTCTCTTTTAACCAGCCGTTTTAACGCAATAAGACTAATATCCAATGGTTCAGTCTTGTAGATCTCAATTGATCACTTCAAAGAACGGCTGGAATTAAACCTAATGCCAAACTTGCAAAGCTTCGTGCAACCACTGATCTTGGCCGGCAGTACGTGTACACAACTAGCAAGAAATAAATATTATAACCTCCGTGGCAATTACTCTGTGTATGTACTGCACGCACATTACACATTATGGAATCTTGCACACATCGCGTTGCAGAATTCAGTCTTTTATACTGTCAGAATAAACAGAAATGGCGATATAAAAAAAAGAGTGAAGAAAACGTCATATGAAAAGGAAATCTGCCAGGTATAACCTAGGCCTACAATATATCGCCTAGGCTAGTACTATTCTATTTGTGGAGGTACTACTGCTACTACTTCTAGCCTACTACTGACTGTTTTTGTAAGCCTAACATTATAACAAAGGTTAGGCTGCTGAGATTATCGTACCCTACGTTAAACATAGAGGATAACTTTAGAAAATGGAACAAGTCTGTTATAAAAGCAATGAATTGATTTTCGGAAACAAAATACTAAGCATCATGTTAGGCAAGGAAGTTTTTATGAGTTCAACTGTTACTGTTGGGGGTAAACATTAGGCTATTTTTTTGCATGTACATGTTATGATGTATATAGGGCATATTATATATTCTATTTCAGGTTTTGTTTTCAACTGTTAGTGCCATCTCTCTAACAAGGTTACCTTTTACTTTCTCTTTCTTGTCGTATGTTCAGCTTGGAATGTTAACAACACTTGTTGACCCTGAAACCAAAGCCATCATGTTAATAATGGTTCACTATTTTAGATTCAGCATTTGCAAAATCCATTACAGAAAGTAAACGTAATAAATTAAGAAAACCCTAAATCGAAGCACATGTGGCTGGCTCAATGATGTGATATTTACACTTGATCAAGTCATCAGCCACTTGTGTGAATAAACATTAAATCTGTGATATTTCCCAAAGTGAATAACATTTGTCTTAGCTATTTAGGGAATTTATTCATGCTAGTTATCTTTATCACATAGAACAATACTGATGGTTGGTCTTGTGCCTACATTAATATAATCTTGCTCACCATTGAGATCATGCATTTTAAAGAATTTGATAGCAATCCCACTGATGGTTAAAAGTGTTCATACTATTCAAAGTCTAAAGTTTATTCTAACTAAAAGTACCAGTTCTACTCCCCTCATCCCCCCCCCCACTCCCGTCACCCTGAGAAAAACAAATCTATAGATTCTGTCAAAACTTGCTAGAGAACAGTACTAAAAGCAATGTGGCCCATAGCCAATTTGGTACACTTGGTGTTTTCAAACAAAAAATTGCAGCAACATTTGACAGCACCATATGAAATAGATGGACTTTCAGGAGAATATTAAGTGTTTCACAGTGGCTGGTCTCTATAGTCTGTTCCATTAATGCTGTAGTACAGCCTGTACTGATGGAATCATGTAAGAGTTAATCGAGTAAATCTACTTGTGGAAAATTGATAATACCCGCATTTAAATTTTTACATAATCAAAAAGAGGAGCAAAAGCTGCATGAATGGTAGAGTGGCATTACAGGCTTACTAGGAAAATTGCTATCTTTTTTTGTTCCTTTCGATTGGATGAAATTTAATGTTATTTCTGGATGTGCAGTGAAATGCAAGTTTTCACTGGTCAAGTTTTGGAATGACTTGAATCATTGGTAGAATTTGCACTTTACTTGCAAATATTCTTCAGTGGGCCACATTTCATCTTCATAATGAGGTTGATGTTAAAGTTAGCAGTGAAATATCATTGACACAGTATGGATGGCTTTTTAAAGTAGATTGAAGTTAAATGTTTTTCTAGGAAGTCCCCATTCAAACTATTATACCCAATCTCCCTTACTGTGGTGATTTTTTTTATTTAGCTCCTGAAACAAATTATGCAACTGACTGTCCAATTTATGTTTGAATAGTTAATTTAAAATTTGATGGCTATGGTCTTAAGTCACGTCGGCGTCAGTTGGGAAAACTGAACACGTAGCCTCCCCCAACTGGCATTGGCAGTGGCTCACGACTAAAACTGCAGTTTAAGCAACTGTAACCAATCACAGGGTAATACATTTGCATGCGACCTCAATGAACTCCGTCCGTTTACAGCAAATAGTCGTTGTGTCGCTGATCAAATAATAATCATGATGTTCAGATTCAAACATCTACATTATTGTCAACCCTCAAAGCTGTTGGCATTATTGAGACATTTAAATGTCTAATTGAACCAAACCCCTCTATTTATGGAATTAATAAGAATGGATGATCAGAGCCTCTAGGAAAATACTGTTGAAAACTTATATTATAAACTTGAAATTTTGTCCAATGTTGCCTACTGTTTAAGGGCACATGTACATAATGAATATTTTACTGCAGCAATTAATACTGTCTTTTGCAAACATAAAAAAAATTACATCTTAGGATGGAGTATATCATCAATCTTGAATAATTTTTCTGGCATAATTTTGCAAAATGCTATGCGAAATGGGTGAATTGCTATATAAATTCAAAGATGTATCTTTGTACACAGCACGCTTTTTACACAGGTACCAATAGTATTTTGTAAAGGAACGTTAATAGCCTTCAAAGCTGCTATCAAAATCTGAATGCTGAATTATTCCCTGATAGTGTTTGAATTGATTATTTTTTTTTAGATATTTAAGTTAATTGCTGGTTTCCATATCTACAAATGTAACATGCCCAATATGTTTGGATACTATTGTACAATCTACTTCTGGGTAAACAGTTCGATATGGTGACAAGTCACTGATTAGTTTAACACCAGATAGTTATAGTAAGACTGTCTCAGTACCCCCCCCCCCCCCCAAGTCACTCTTAATAGAGTATGGGTGAACAGTGCATGGAAAGTTTGAAAGTTTTCCATTGCTATAATGTAGATGTTTACTTGTACACACTTCTCGTGGGATCCTTGTTCATGATCTATCTATCGGTTAGATTCATACTACAGTATTCGTTTATTTGATTTGGTTTTTTTCACAACATATATACAACAAATGTAGCGAATACAGAGAGTTATGGAATGTGAAAGGAAGTGATCAGGAAACCCTTGTGGGCTTAAACTTACTGTAAGGCTAGACTTTGAACTTTCTCATGATAACATTGTGCCTCTTTCACTACAATGTCTGGGGGGGGGGGGGTATGCACTACGGTGATGGGATTGCAATGTCGTAAAGTTATAATCCACAAAAAATTATATATTCGCTGTCACTTACATAAAATGGATATGATTGTGACTTAAAATGTGCAATGTTTTGTAAGCATGAAAGCTTATACCTTGATTTCTGCCTATCGTATATACCCATGTCTAACATGCCTACTGTTATATAAAAAATAATCAAAGCACGAAATAAAAAAGTAAAACAAATATGTCGAATATTATATTCTAATTTTATTGTATATACATGACTAGAGCTATATGCATGATGGTTTCCTGCACCCTCCCCCCCCCCTCCCCGTACTGTGCTTTGCATGTCGTTGCAGGGTTGGGTGTGACCAATAATGCGATGGCCTCATTGCCAGTTTCAGGCTAAATGATGTAGCCTCTTTTGATAAAATATTGGTATCCCAATCAAAAATATTAAAACAATTGACAATGAGCAAGCTAATGCAGACTGTGGAGAAATAACAGCCAAATGCACTTCATTCATTGTTAAAATTTACGGGTATTTGCATATTTATTAAATCCCTTTGCAAATATGTTATAAAATCCCTGTGATAATAGTAAACTTCAATATTAACAGTAATATTCACTTCAAGAGGCTAAAACTGGGGGACATGGGCGGAGGGTTGGGGGGAGGGAGTATGCGAGAGGGAGTTTATACAAGATACAAATAAAGACTACATAATAAAATAGACATCTTCGGTCAGTCGAGTTAAATATTTTGTAAGATCAAATCCCTGATTCTGCACAATTATAAAATTACTGATTCTCCGTACATGCCAATTTCTTTCTCACCGAGAATCCATTGATATGATCTGATACAATAAAAAAGTTTCTCAAAACGTTTTGCAAAATTACCCTTGTGATGCTAAGGATGGCACTTAAAATACTTTAAAATAATGCCAATTATAGTTCTGAACCCTCTGATGATTGACTTTAATTTGACCTTAGTACTTTCTTTCAGCTTTGAGCAAAATGTATACTTTCGGTGAACATATGGTATAAACAGGGTTCAATGCCAATTAAAACCCGTAAGTTCTGAACTCGCTGATCGTTTAGCTAAATATCCTCTGAACACCATTTCAGATTTTTGGTAAAATCAATAATTTTGTTGAAACAATCTCTCAATTTTCACAAGTCAACGTTTACCCTTACGCTTTTTTTTCTTTGGTTGTGATGGGATTTCTCCTTCTTGGGACGCACCTTTTGTTTCTTCTGGGGCACTTTGAAATTTCTTCAGATCGGCAGAAAAAAGAACCTTCAGGAATGAAAATATTCAAATGAGATGAGAACTTCATTAAGTGGAAACAGTGATCATCAAATGTTGGGTTTTTTTTTTAAATATATTTCTGAATAATCACAGTTTTGTTACAGTAAGTTGTATCTCCGAAGGAACTGGACTATGGAAGTATAAGTTTAGACTACAACAAATGAGTACCCTAAATTCTGATCTTGACAGATCAAGCTTTATGTCCGCTATTCAGATATATTTCCTTTGTGAGTATAAAGTCCTTTATGAAACTGGAAAATAGCTATTTGGACTGCACAATTGTTTTCCAAAGACATATTGAATAAATTAAGTACAGGAATGTACAACTTGTTAGGCTGCTACCTGGCAAGGTGATTTGGAGTTACTAGTCTACATCTTCTGAAGTCAGACTTAGCCAGAGAACTATATCCAACCATCCAGTGGATGGTCAGACCATTTGTCAAACACAATAAGTAACTATTATGTTAAAAAGGGGGGGGGGGGAATTTAATACTTGCCAGTGATTCAGTCCCAACATTGTTTAAGACCCCCAATATAACTTTTTAAAAAGCTGTTGTACAGCACATGGGGAATCATGCTACTGCAAAACAGGGATGAGACTGAGCCGGGGGAAAAAAATCTGAAATTTATCGATCGCCGTCCTGGGGGAGGGGTTTTAGAGGAGGGGGTGTCCCCCTCCCCTTTAGAATTTTTTTGTCAGGTAAGGAGGGCTTAAATGCAAAATGGTGGACTCTAGATGGAATCTATCACATCACGTAACTCGCCAAAAAAGTGTGGAATTTCTGCTTGTATAATTTATCCATTAGCTTTTTTGAACCAAAAAAAGGCTTTTTTGCTTGCTTTGTGCTACTTGATTCCACCACTGGTCAAATTCGGTGTTCCTTCCCTTCACAGTCCAGCATGTTCGGCAAAAAAAATAAAAAATAAAAAAAATAAAAAAAAATAATAATAAAAAATAATAAAAAACGCGAATTACGAGAAAAAACGCGAAAATGAAAAAAAAAAAAAAATCTGAAATCCGTGTTTCCGCGAAAGAGTCTCATGCCTGGCAAAAGCTACTTTTTGGTCTTCTTGAAAAATTGATATATGCCACCATTTGCACACTAAATGCAGTCAAAAGTTTCCCCCCCAGATCCCTCTCCCAGGTTGTGAGTGATACATCCAGGCTGCGAACTGGACTGACCGCATCCTCATTCTGTCTCAAGCTCCATTCTGAAGAATGATGACTGCATTGACTAGCAATATTAAGCCTGGAAAATCCTTCATTCCTCTTAACTCTTAACAGCCAAACTTACATGTAAGAAGGCAACCGGTTTTAAGTTAACATTCATAATCCACACCGTTTAAACCATTATCAAGTCCTTTTCATGTAAACTAAAAGTGAATGAATTGGCACAATCCCTTTAAAACTTACAGAATGTGCCCAGCCAGCATATTCGCCAAACAGTTCGCGAAAGTAATCGCCAATTTCTTTGTAGATCTTGTCAGTGAGGCTCTTCTTGGTCTTAAGCTCCGGCATGTAGTCACGACTTGCTATCTGCCACACATGTGTGTCCACAGGTATGGCACCAGTTTTGTCCAGTGAGAATAAGCAGACACAATCTGCAACCTAACAGACAGAAAACATACTTAAACAAACCATCAACATCGTTTAAATAGATTTTGATACAGGACCAAATATAAGAATTTTACAGACAGCAAGATGAGCATGCAGTTGAAACAAAAAGAAATACATTTGGAACTGATATAGTTTCAGAATATAATTTGACCTTTGACCTTATGTATTGTCATCAAGATGTGTCATTGTCAATAATAAATTTGGCCAAGCAGGTCAATAATACCAAATGGTAGAGACAAAAAATTGCTCTCACATTAATGGAGGGTGGGGGGGGTGGGTGGGGATTAAGTGTTTGAGGACCCTCTAGGATACTACTTTTTCTGCTAGTGTGCCACTTAATCATTGCATGAATATGACTCATTCCAATCCCAACTTGCTCCCTTTGCCCCAATAAGGTCTTGTGGCTATACCACATGGTACCAGCGTGATAGTGTACTAGTTATTTCCAGAGGAATTCAGTGCAAAGAAGTAGAACATAGAAATTTAGAATAGTACTTTTACCTTAGCCCCGACACCAGACAATTGTCGTAGCTGAGAATGAGCCTCATCGTACGACACTTCCCTTAATTTAAACAGCCAATCACTCTTACGTTCGTTCGTCAGGATCTTTGCGGTCTCGTGAATGAACTTTGCCCTATAACCAAATCCTAATTTTCTCAGTTCAGACTCTGTGTGTTGCTTCGCGAGGGCAGATGGATCTGGAAAGCTGTACCACTTCTCTCCACCGACCGTACCTACAAGTTTTCCATATCGGACGCAGAGTTTGTCGACCATTCCCGCAATCCTGGAAATGTTGTTGTTTGAGGAACATATGAATGAAAACAAATTTTCTACTGGGTCTTGTCTAACGATTCTCACACCAGGAAATTTGCTTCCTCTTACAGCAAAATTGTTATCAACAGATTGCCATTTATCATACAATTGACTTAAAGAGATGTGTAACTGGAAATAATCCCTCAACACTGCTTCTGGGCTGTATTTCTCTGACTTATCACTTGCTACACTCATTTCAGGAAGTTGATTTCTCCTAAGTTTGTCAGATTTTGACAATTTAGTGTCATCCCCTGTAAGTTTTTCTCCAGATAAATCATGAACTTGATAAAGTAGTTCTTCCTCTGACTGCTTCAAGGTCCAGATTCTTCCAGATAGAACACTTCTCCAAACACCTGCCTCTACTTCCTTCCATCTGCCAGAAACAAAAAACATTTGAAAATTATAGAGTAAAACAGATTTTGCAACTGGAGTAAGCCCAATTGTAAAAAATCTTTATATTATTTTGAATTATACTGGTTTTTTAAATTGTCGTAATGTATTTCGTAATGAACATGTAGCTTGCGTTTGATGCAGTGTCGCCCGCACAGTTATAAAGCGTAATGTAGCAGGTGGAGCCTGTGGAGTGCCTTGAGCCTGACACTCGGTTGTTATTGGTTCAAAATGTGATTCATTCTTAATACGGAATGCTCAGTACCGACCGATTATGGACGATTCTTGAGAAAATTGAATACCAAAAATTCATGTAAGTATTTTCCCCTTCTTTTCATTTCCTTTTGCTTTCTTTCTTTCCTTTCTTACTAAATAGTTTTTGAGTAACTGAATTAGTGTTTTTGACAAATTTTATGCAAATTTTTTCACATATTTTGTTAGTCAATTACACTAGGTGATTAAAAAATTCTTCAAACAAATCATTCCGCATTTTTTTTTTTAACTTGACAAGGATTTACACCAATGAGTATGGAATTAGCTACTTCTCTATACTTAATCATTGAACTGTGACTTCACCTATCTTAGGCTACAAATCAAATTAAATATCTGTGATATACATTGTAACTGACGTTGACAAACAAGTAATCTATTTATGGTTAAATTCAAAGTTGATTCAGCAGCTTTCTACAGCTATTCATGTCAATGCCACTAGTTTGGGTTTGAAAAAAGTGCTGTATGTAGATCATGGTTTCAGTTATTCTTTGAATATGGTATTTTCCACTGATTACTTTCCGTTAAAAAATTTCTTGTATGAAAAACACTTACATGTACACTATAATTTTCTTCAGTTTTAGGATACCAAATTCAGGATGATGAAAATAACATGAGAAAGTCGATAAAGATGGTTAGACTGAGTTCATGTTAGGAATGTTAAGCTGCTTATAATTTACTGGAGGCATGGGTGTATGTAATTAGGGATTACGTAAAGAAGTACAAGGTGGTCGCCGTCGGGGTAAAAAAAAATCATCAAAGAATTAGAATACAACAGGTTAATGAGAAAATATCACAAAAGATACTCCCTAAAGGATGAAATTTTGAAAAGTAATTGTTACGGCAGCTCACCTTTTTGGTTAATGAGAGAATATCACAAAAGATACTCCCTAAAGGATGAAATTTTGAAAAGTAATTGTTACGGCAGCTCACCTTTTTCACCTTCACGCCATATGTCGAAAACTACAACCACATAAGGTTGTGATGTTTAAAATTAATTATCACTGCCACTTGTACTACATCATCATTCCTCTTCTGAACCTAACCTATCCTAATAATGATCTAGTCTCGGAGCTAAATTCTATCCTGCTACAGTCAAATTATAAAATGAAATAAAACTGTTAGCAAACTGCTTATCCACTAGAGAGCCTGTGTAATAGAATGTGTAAAAGTAAGTTGGCCTGACGTTTCGATCCTAGCAGGATCTTCTTCAGAGGCTAAATGACAAGTTACAGTAACAGAGGGGACAAAAACACGCACAGAATACAGACAGGTTAATGAGCACGGTGAACACAATGAGATGGATGAGAGGGGATTATAAGTAGAAAGCAACAGGAGAAGAGGAGAGGAAGGAGATAAACTGTGGAGGGACAAAGAGAGGATTAAAGGCACAGGGTGAGGAATAAACTGGAGAGGGACAAAGACAGAAAGGTGTGAAGAAAAATGGAGGGGAAGAGAGCTGTGAGAGGAAGAGTGAAAGGGGGGGGGGGAAGGGAGAAAGGGGAGAAGGAGTAGGGAACAGAGGAAAGTTAGTCATGTCCTTCCTGAATGTTCAGCCCATGAGGTTGAATGGTACGAAGGCGTTGCATCCAGAGCCTCTCTCTGCTGATACGTACTAGGTCAGGACGGCTACCTAAGGATTCAATCCCCTGTAGGGACATGTCGTTAATGGTATGGTTGGGAAGGTTAAAATGTTCTCCAACTGGGGTCTCAGTCTTCATGGTGTTGACTGTGGATCTGTGACCATAGAAACGCTTCTTGAGGGTGGTTTTGGTTTCGCCAACATACTGGATGCCGCAAACTCTACAAGAGATCAGATAGATGACATTGGTGGTAGTGCAAGTGATGTGACCCTTAGTCTTGTGTGTGAGTTGCATGCTGTGGCTGGTGATGGAATTGGATTCAACAATGTGGTGGCTGCAGACGATGCATCTCGAAGTACGATCACATTTGAAGGTACCATGCTGAATGGGTGTGGGGTTAGAAGTAAGAGGTGGAACAGCAGCACGTACAAGAAGGTCTCGTAGGTTGCGTGGTCGTCTGTAGGCGATGATGGGTTTTTCAGGGACGGCTCGTTGGAGTCTATCTGAAGTGAGGAGAATGTTGTGGTTGTTAGAGGTGATTTTCAAATTCAACAGTCAACAGTCAAATTATATCTTCTCTATCCTCAATCATTTCAATGTGCCTAATCAGTTCAGTAAGCCATTCTGCTGCTTCAAAAAGAAGCTGGTATTTTCCGCTGACAAAACCGTTGTTTTCTGCTCACAAATTTGGTGTGCGGAAATTACTGTTTTGTGTCAGCAGTAAGTACTGTGTGCGGAGGATAACGGTACCCGATCATCATTAATGTGTTCCCTATGAGAGATAGGTTGGGGGGTTGGCAATGGTTGACTTAAGAAGACAGAGAAAATTGAAAAATTAATGTTGTGTCAACAAGTACAACATACTGGAAACATAATTTTAATGAAACCAAATGAAGTCACTTCTTTCTTGCAAGGAAACTGATATATGAAAGAATGAAACTCTTGTACGAAGAAAAAATACTTGGACAAAGAAAAGATAAGAATGTGATTACATAACATTACAACTGACAATTACATTTAGTCATGATATAGTGGTGTAATTAATATACTTTTACTGCTTGACAAAGGCTTCAATAGAGTAATAATCGTCACTGACGTATGCTTAGCTAATAAATCAGGTATGGCAATTTGCAGTGCTGTTAGTTAGAACATGTTCAGTAGCCATTCGGCCTACTGTAGTCGTTTGCTTACAAAAACCTAATCCCAGGCTAGTTCTGCGAAATTCTTCGCAGGTAGCATGGTTTCGCATGAGCGATGCACGAATGGGATCCCTGCAGGGCTGTAAGTTAATGTTATCAAAATTACCTGAAACTTTGTCCGCATGATAAGGTCACTGCTAACGAAAGTTCTCTTTTGGCACACGGAACCGATGACCACTTGGCCATCATAATCTGTGCCTGGCTTAACTTTCTGACTGAGGTTGATAGGCATAAACAACAGTTTGAAGTTAGCAGCATAGTTACTTGTACTTGAGGTTAGCAAACAAGCAATCTCAATTGTATTTCAAGTATCCAGTTTGGAAAAATATTTCAGCGGTACATAAGTTTCTAAACGTGTGTCTAAAAGGGAATATAATAAATCACAGTAATGACGCAGAACCAACATGCAGTTTATGAATTTAAAAGGAAAATATTGTTTTGCTTTTACTGTACTCTGACGCTTTAGGTAAGGACAGAGGAAGATAATAATTCTGAAAAGTTTTAGTGATGTTCAATGTATCGGAGTTGGAGCAAATACTGATGATAATCTCTGAAATTAATGTTTGTCTCTTCTGAGTTTTCCCGTACGAATTAGGCACTAACGAAAGACGCGATGATCGTTTAATTGATACAGCCAGTTGAGGAAATGTATTTATGCTAATACCTCTCTACCAGGATAGCAATATATCACGTTTCATTATACTGTCTGCATTTTGTAGCGACACGAACAAAACGTCACTTGCAAGCAACATAAAGTTAACTTTTTCAGATGGCCGCACGCGGTTTGGGGCGAGTCTTCAATGCCTTTAAGGGAAATTTTTGGCCGAACCGTATACTGGCAGTCCTGCTTGCATTTGACCTCCAGGACGTACTTCCTTGTTACCGCAGATTTCGCTGACCAGACTTGAGCATGACGATTTTCCAAAAAAAAATATATATATAACCATATCATAAATTTAGGCCATTTGTGGGATCAAATTCCTAATTAAATAACACCATTTTAGCACGTAGCTATAGGCATCCAAAAAAAATTCGAGATATTCAAAAAGGCTTATACCCTTCCCCAGGCCAGAGATACATATGAACAGTGATAGACCAGCATGATGCTCGCTTCTGGAAACTTGGGAGCTATGAGGATGGATTTAGATGTTCCATCCCAAAGTTGGATTATATCATCTTTGGTTGCCTACCGTATAATTAGTGTCAGCACTCACGCAGGGAATAATTTAATCCGTATCGTATCGCAATTTGCTACGTAAAATGTTACCTTATTATCCACCGAAGTGTATCAGTTTTTTGTTAAAAACACCATCAATAGTGCAATTCACCATATTATGTTACTAAGAAAATTCAGAGATGAGAATGTTGGTATCATGAGTCACGTGCACTGGATATATGCTCAACCATAGCGTTTAATATAGATACACTCCAACCAGGGAGCTGCTACGTACTCTTGCAGCTCCCTGCTCCGAACTATGGACTCAGCATCCCATGCCCAATGCTACACCCACACTGAGTCGAAGTCATTACAGGGCTGTGTGTTAACTTGTAAAACAACTTGCTCAGTCGGGCAAGGAGCTTCCATAATTCACTTGGCCTGATAATATTTTACAATCCCCTGAAATGACGGAAAGTAGAAGACCGGTAACACGAGAAAGTTTAATTGTAATATGCATTGTTGTTGTTTACATTAAATTGTTTGCGACAACACGTTTTGTAAAAGTTGGACTTTTGTGTGACCACTGTTGATCGACCTCGATCATTGCCACTACTGCCCATGTCATGGCCATGCCTAATCCAACAAAGTTCAGTCGGTACTTCACAAGGAGGTCAGCTGGTGAGCAGGATTGAACTAAATTTTGCCTTAATTTACAATAAAGGGGGAGAAAACACCTTTATTGGGGGGGGGGGGGGGGGTAGGGGGTTAAAATGGTAAGTCGTCGGAAATTATAGGTGTCCCCTTCCCTGTAAGATTTTTTCTGAGGGTGCTTAATTATAGATATGTTGTGCTATATTTAGCAACTTTTAAAACAATGTTGGGTTTTACAACACGTCATATATTTATATATACTTACGTTTATAAAACAAAATCGTAGTGTATACACTACGATTTTTTTGATAATATTTTGTATGCCAGTTGAGGGAGGGGGATGGTTATACAGGGGCGTCGGAGCCGGTACGGCAGGTCCGGCGAACGCCGGACCAATATTCACGGCGCAAAAAAAGGAAAAGAAAAAAAGTGGGACTAAGAAAAAAAAAGGCAAAAAATAATCTGGGAGGTATATTTTTCAATAATTTTCAATAATGATGACGGCAAGTAGGCTAAATGTGACTACTCTGGCATGGCAGGGGTCTTGTTTTCAAGCTCGGGAAGTGCCATTTCCTGCGATCTGGGAGGCATTTTTCAAAATTTTCTCCATTACGCTACGCGCCAACCATGGTGGCGCGTAGCGTAGTTTGACCCAGAGCCGTATATAGATCTCTATATACGGCTCTGGTTTGACCTACCAAACATCCCCCCGATAATTATGATAGATGGCCACACTCTGTTCTGCCGTACCAATCCCAAATAGCTTCCGACGCCCCTGCATATGCATTCATCAAATTACAAAATTATATACAGGGTACAGAATACTATTAGGATGTGGTTTTGAGAGAAAGATGCAAACATTATCCAGTGATTGTTTGAATCATAAAGCCACAGTAATATTCATTTATGTTTTGTGCATGATGACTATATGATGTTTATACACCTAATGACATCCGCACGTTTTAAATTCATCAATTAAAAAAAAAGGACTAAAATTTAAGTACTTCAAGTGATACAATCTTATGAGGAATTTTGAATAGTTTCATAAGAAACAAATAGTCATATAGTACAGCCGACATTCTTCTCCTTTTTGGTTTAAAAGTGTTGGAATCGCGAGCAGCGAAATTTCTCTCACTATAATATGCAAAAATAAAGTTGTTGAGTCGGGTCAAAGAAGTAATACCTATTCAGTCGCGCACGCTTTGTTTAGTTATGGTGGGGTAACTCATGGTTGAAATAATCGCCATAAAGGAATCTCTCTTTCTGTTTTGAGATTCGCAGATGGGTTTTTGCTAGATAAACTATGTACCTTAACGGTCATACGGTTTGACTTATTTCACCCAGGCCTTGACTAAATCGTTAAATGGCTTGAAGACATATATGTAGAGCCATGCCCTTTTGACATAGCTGGCCTGCCTTAGAATTTGGACACCGGAACTGGTCAAACCCTTCCGTTCAGATTGGGAGACCCTTCAGGGCGTGGGGTAGCCTTGAAATCCTTTGTTCCAATACACTACGATACTTTTACTAGTTATATCAACACCTACGAGATTCTATTTACCTTTTAGCTACGTTTTTGTCTGCTTTTGCAGCATTTGAAGTTGTTTCTCTAATAGCTCTATGAGAGTTCGCTAGTCGGTGTCAGAGTACACGCTAGCTGGTAGAATACATGGACTAGTACTAAAAACCAACGTGTCAAATATTTCTTGTCGTCATCGGCAGAGACCCCGGAGCTCCCATCACCCCACCCCCCAGGAACGTCACCACCGAACATCCTTTCCCCCGGCTTTACATATACATGCATCTTCCGAGAGGGGCAGGAAACTTTATGGAAACGACAGAGGCAGATCCGGGATTAATAAAGGAGGCGGTGTGGCCTAGGGTATAGTTGAAAACGGCTCCCATGTTTGAGGTGGGGGTGGGAGGTATGGGGAACTTCCTCAGAAAAATTGTATACGTTAAGACCTCAAATGGTGCTTTTCGAGGCATCTTTAAGACTATAGACTAGAAGAACTTATTTTTTAACAAACCACAAATATATCCCTATAGTTATACTGCTAAAATACTAGTATGGAAATATGAGAAGCCTCGTTTAAACTGTTCACATTAATTACAACCAATCGGCTGGGGAGAATATAATTAAATCCATTTACGTATGTTATGAAATTCTCTCCCTATATATATATATAGTGCCTGTGAACTGCTTTGTCAAAATTATAATAAATCGGTAGCTTTTGCTTTGGTAAATGCTTTTGTAACAGTCATTGTGCGTTATGTTATAATCTATGAGTTATTACACGAAATGAACAAAACTTTCAGTGCACTTGAAACTTATTTTTCATATGCAAGTCTTCTCTAGAAAATGCAATACAGAAAGGAGCCAAACTATTACATGTGGAGGACACTTAAAAATCAGTTTATTAACACCAGTGACCTTTTGACCTTACAGTGGACGGAATTAACTATTACTAGTATACATAAACGTATATCAATACATTCATTATCATACATGATCAGACGTAACACTATGTTGTTAATTGAAGTAAAGATAGATAACAGATCCAGGGGCGTATCCAGGATTTTCCAATAGGGGGAGCGCCAGGCATGAATGATCGCCGTCCTGGGGGATGGGTCTAAGGGGAGGGGTGTACAATTTTTGCTTTCAAAGAAGGGCTGAAATGCAAAATGGTGTCATATGCATGGGCGGCGATCCGTACTTCCGAGTGGGGGGATATGTCCTTGTTGACTATCTAAGCGTAGCGCCACCATGGGTTGACGCGAAGCGTACAAGAAAATTTTGGGATTAACAAACCCTCTAGATGGCCGGAAACGGCACTTCCCGAGGTTTCCAAGCGGCATATACCCAACTTTAAAATAGGGATGTCATGTCCGAAACATCTCATAATCAGGATCCAAAATACTTTTTTTTTTAATTTCGGGTGTTATTTTGGGAAAATTGCCCTGTCAATCTTGTTTCAGGCGCAACGTTAGAATGTACGAGAGCTCTGTTACATTATTCGATGAAGAAAATGGCCTCATGCAGGCTATTATAGGCCTATACACATGCAATACACAATTACACATAGTTACATTCCTAGGTACCGATTGCTAGGGCATCCAGGTGAAACGTGTATTAAGCATTACCCTGGTTACATGAGATTCTCAGCTGTTCGAGGGAACATGTACGTGTGTAGGCCTTCTATAGGGCCTATATGAATACTATGAGGGTGCATATATGTACTATATCAATACCGTGGGCGCAATAATACATTTTGTTGTTATAGGGCCAATGAAGCCTACAGTCAACTATTTTTGCTTTATAAAGACGCTTTATTTGAAAAGATCGCACTGCGTTTATGGTAGGCGAGAAATGAAGCTAAAAAAGAGCCGTACATTAACGAAGATGCATAAATGTAGGCATGAAAATATTCTTATCCCTGGCATTTGGTGGGGGGGGGGGATATGGTGCATTACATCCCCTCCACCCATTTTCATGGGGGGATATATCCCCCCTCCACCCAGGATCGCCGCCCATGGCCATATGTGATCCATTTTTCGACCTTAATAATAAGCAACATTTCCAGTAAATATGGACACAAAATGCACAATTTAGTATGGCTGGCATGTCATTTAGTGTTTATAGTGATAATACAAACACAATTACTATCTATGTTTCTAAAACTATTATGCCGCCGAACTTCGCCAGAACCTTTTTTGGCAAACAAAAAATAAAGCATACGGGAGGGGGGGGGGGGTTGAGCGATCACCGACATCTCACATAAAGGTCGTCATCAATTTTTTTTTTTTTTTTTTTTGCTAAACTTTTTTTTTTTTTTTGGTGACGGCCAATAGGGGGGGGCGCGCGCCTGTTGCGCCCCCCCCTGGATACGCCCCTGAACAGATCAGATATAACTTTGGTACGATAGGAAACTAAAAAAAATCTTTATAGAGTTGACAAATAGATTTTGTAAGTGTTAGAAAACGAATCAAATGAAACAGCTGCTGGGAAAGACACACATATGAAGTAGCTGAAGGCATTCTCAAACGGGTGTTTGCTAGATAGACCTAAACGATCGCGCAGTAATTCTTTTTACTTCGTTAAAAAATCGTTAAATGGCTTGAAGACTTCGTCGAAATACGGTGTCGCAGCCTTGACCTTGTCGACGAGTGCTTGGGTCTTTGGATGTCCTGCGAGGAAGTCTGTACCACCCATGGCAGCTTGAAGAATCTGGGTAAAAATGTTATAAAAATAAAATATAAATATATATTTTGAAAGCCAATTTTTCGATCAAATGGGATGGCAAGTAATTTTCTGGATTTATAAAAGGGACATTTTTACAGTGTTCTAGAAGGTGAACAGGTGTGTGGTCGAACAGGGTTTTGTAGAATGGAAGAAGAGTCAGTCAGTGACGTCACAGCTAGTTTTGAGGAAAAAAAAGTTACTAATTTCATTACGTAGAAATAACAATCAAACTTCCTTTTAACAAACCGAACTCACTATTTGATATGTCGATAATACTAATATGATGGGTGACCACATATTAATGATGTATTGTAATTCATCATCATTAACCTTGAGTTACTACACTTGAGAAAATGGTTCACAAGAAAGTCCTCAAGTTTGTATACCTTCCGAAGATTTTGACTCTGAACTCTATACGCCACACTGACAATCCTGACCCGCGTAATCTCAACACTGTTACAACCGTGGCCTATTAGCAGGCCCGTGTAAATATTGGATAAAGGAAGTGTAAAAGGGACCGTAATATGGCTGGAGGGACGACATATTAATGATGGAATCGTATTGCATGATAGTACAGTAGTACTAATTAACACTCACAAGATCCACATAATTTTGACAGGTGAGAGCAAGAAAATGGTTAACCAAAGTCCTGAATTTAATGGGCTACAACGCAAAGCCCATTAGTGGGCTACAACGCAGAACCCATAAGTGGGATACAACGCAGAGCCCATAAGTGGGCTACAACGCAGAGCCCATAAGTGGGCTACAACGCAGAGCCCATTACTAGGCTCAGGGAAATGTGTGACGAAGAAGAAAGTATAGTGCCGGTGACAATGTCCCCCGAGCTCCAACCTAACTCTGATAGGTTGCACACTACACTGGCATGGTGTCACTGATTGGATAAATCAGCACCATTGACTTGCCCCTCCCCCCTTTATCTCAAAGATGTCAGGGCCATGGGGTTTGGTACCATCAACTTTGTTAATAATTCATAAAAGAATTAATTCGATTACCTCTGAGATTGCAAACACATCAGCAATACTGACTTTATCTCCAGCGATGCACGACCCATTCTTCAAGAAGTAACCTTCAAATTTGTCCAAGGCCTTATCAAAATCCTCGAGGACTTGTTTCCTATCTTCTTTTGTACATGGTTTTCCACTTGCCATGGGTGTGAGGCCCTGCGTGTAGAACCATATGAAGACAACTTTTGTCACTGTTTACAATCGTGAGGATAATCATGAACAATGACGTCACAAACTCATTCCAACTGTTCGAAGATATTTTGTCGATGATATTAAAATACTTTATAATATTGCAAAGCTGGAAAATTAGTTGAGCATAATGATGTTCGTTATTGCTGTTGTCTTTTGTGGTTGAGGGGTTTCGCAAAATGTTTACAATATAATGAAAGTATACTTTGACAAATTAAACGTTTAGTGATTCCAAGTTTGTGAAGTTCATTTGAACATTTTTAGTTTTGATGTAAATTATCAAAATAATTTCCAGCTTCTAAAGATCGGATGACTCTTAAAGCAGTTGACAGTGTTTCAGTAAACTTAATAAAAGATACAATCTGGACTAGATAGGATCTTCACGACCCACTGTATACGGTTTCTAATGGTTCACAGAATGGTGGAAAAATAAAAGTCTCGATAATCCTTCCGAAGCCAAAAATAACCAGTACTGAATTATCCAATGTAGACAGTTGAAGCAGGCACCTATATCAGTGGCGGATCCAGGATTTCGCCGAAGGGGGGGCCCAGATGGGAAATGCCTAATCGTCGTCCTGGGGGAGGGGTCTAAGGGGAGTGGGTGCCCCCTCCCCTTTGGGAAAATTTCACAAAATATGGAGGTCCTCGGTGCAATCTGGTGCTACTTTTCGTGAAAGTTTGGAGTAAAATTTATTTCCAATAAATCATGTATTCATGGTTTGCCGGGCATATATTTGCAATTTCGAGCAATGAGCTGGGATTTACGTCTTTGGGGAGTAGGTGGTGATGAAAACTACTTTTTACCAGGCTACTCCAGGCCATTTCATCTTGGATGCCCCCTTCCAGATGGAGACTATTGATGCAGTCAGAGTGCCCCTCTCACCTTCACTTTATCAGAATGATGGTGTACTCTTTTTGCAAATTTATTTTACAAAAAATTACACGCACAGTGGCGTAGCTAGGATTTTTTGAGTGGGGGGGGCATGGGGGGCTGTTCTTTCTTGTGGGGGGGGGGCGGAGTTTACTATCTAAGCGGAGCGCCACCTTGGTTGGCGCGGAGCGTACAGAGAAAATTTGAGATTTCAGCACCCCCCAGATCGCAGGAGATGGCACCTGTGAGGCAAAATAGCAACCAAAATGATGTGCAACTTTGGTGACAGAAATGCAAAAAAAGTTTTTTCTCTTTCATGCTGACTGGCCTTGCCAACTCAGCCAGACTTTAAACTTGAGGGAAGTTGGCATCATTTGTCGTTTCAAGCTGTCAAGGCCTTTCTCCCAACTCAAACCCCTGTGGGCTACCGGTAGATTTGCAGGATATGCCCACATGTGGACTTAAATAGCATTAGAGGAAGGGGGTGGAAGACTAACACGCATCGATGTTTCGGTAATGGTCCACATTGATGGCTCGGTGCTTATTAGGCCATTTATTGGGTTTCTTGAGGCAGCTGTCATCAGAATCTGGCTTTTTGTGCCAATCGATGACCGATAACATGTATTGGTATGTAAATTTCTTCTTCATATATCTAGCAACACTCTAAAAACAAATGAGTGGATTTCATTCCATTGGAGTGATCACTCGGCGCACTTCAAATTAAGAGTAAAATTTAACTCTATTGGAGTTAACCCTCACTCCTAATATGAGTGAACAGGCGCGTATCCAGGATTTTCTAACCCGGGGGGCGCGAATTACTATCTAAGCGGAGCGCCACCATCGGTTGGCGCGCAGCGTACAAGAAAATTTCTGGTTTTGATACCACCCAGATCACCGGAAATGGTACTTCTCGGCCTTGAAATGACCAACCAGATGTATTTCCCAATAGTTTTTTTTTCCATCCATAACCTGTTTGAATATTGTCACCAGTCACAAATCATGTTCGACCTCATCGCATGACCTGTGGATAATTGCTTTTGTAGGTGATTCTACGTCGCGGTCCATGCCACGAATCGCCGTCCTGGGGGAGGGGTATAAGGGGAGGGGGTGTCCTCCTCCCCTTTTGATTTTTTTTAGAATCTTGGTGATGCCTACATGTGAAATGGTGGCACTTAGAAAGGCTTTTGACACCAAAAATTTTCTGAGAACTATGCATTTTTTTGTGTGTAACATCAATAAATTGAATAGTAGGTGATAATTCATTCTTTCCCGTGGCATGAAAATGTTCGCTGCTCGCCCCAATGAAAAGAAATAGAGGCTAATTTGAGGTTCAAATGATGCTGTAAAGGAGGTTTTATACTCTATTATGCTAAATGCTTAAGAAATGATGGTTGCTAAGTCAAACTTTAATGCAATTTTTTTTTTTTTTATGTATACTTGACAATTACAATGTGGGTTTTTCGGAAGCTTTCGCGGGTCAGCGGGTTTGGGTGTTAGAATGCGGGTCCAACCCGCGAATTGCGGGTCAGTTGGGAGCTCTGAAATTGCACGAGTAGAAGGAAGTGTGATGAAGAATGATGGTCAGAAATTTTCGACAATTCAGACTCAGTTAATTTATTGGTGTACAAATATTAAAACCTCTTATAACGGCTATTATAAAACTCCGAAACCGGACACTACACACATAGGCGTAAGAGGCGAGGGGTGCAGTCCCTAATTCTCCATGACTAATGTAAAATATAGTTTTGACATAATTGGACCTCCATGCTTTTTCTCCATCTGCATAAGACATTTCGTTGTTTACATTATCATCCCGACGGACCGTACGGTACACGATGGCATGTAATGTAGGCTAACAACCGCTGCTTGCTTATATGATATTGACATCAACATGTTGAACGCGCGCGGAGCGCGCGAAAATTTTTGGTTATATTTTTCGGGCAAGTCGGACAGTTTTGAGGCTGTTCATCCTGGAACGCCATTTTCATGCTCACTGATATGATGTGATATCTGCTGTTTGCTTTACAAATTCGAACACCGGGCGCGTAGCGAGGAATTTGACAAGGGAGAGGTGATGCCTGTAGGCAAAGTATCTAAGTGTTGCGTCACCATAAGTTGGCGCGAAGCGTACAAGAAAAGTTTGGCCGCAAATCCCTCCCAGGTCGCTGGAAATGGCACTACCCAGGACCATTTGTTGGCGCGAAGCGTAAAAGCAAATTTTGCCGGAAATGCCTCCCAGATCGCTGGAAATGACACTTCCCATGCCTTGTAAGTTGCATCTGAGCACTTTCAATTTTGAAATTACTAGCAATATCATAAAAAAAAATATGCTGAAGGGGGGGGGGCGGTCGCCCCCTTCCCGAAATGCGTAATGTTCCCCGACGACACGGTCGAGTTCGAGACCAGCCACAGTTGGTTTCATAACACAATTCTACAATTGTTTAAGGCATATATACACACACACGCGTTATGGTAGACCATATATAGTATATTGATCACGAGTGAGAGAGGGAAAATGGAAACGTCAAAAATGGAGTTGTCGGTGTAAGGGGTAAGATCCGTCACTACGTACCCTGTGTATATAATAGGGATCAGCGCTGTAATGATGTCACTGTTCCTCTTTCTCTTCCCGAGATCTTGGCGTTTTTCTTATCTCCCTCCTTTTCTCCCTTTTCTCTCTTTCTTCTTTTTCCTTTCCCTTCCTTCCTCTCCTCCTCCTCCTCTTTTTTTCCCCCTCTTTTTTCTTTTTTCTTCTCTTTTTTTCTCTCCTCTTTTTCTTACCCGGGGGGCGCGCGCCCCCAACGCCCCCCCCTGGATACGCACCTGGTGAATATAACTCTATTAGGAGTTAAGATTTACTCCAATGGAGTGGAAATTCACTCTTATACCGGAATGTGCTCAGTGATCACTCCCATGGAGTGAAATTCACCTATGTTTTTATCAGTACAGTACAGTGCATATCATCATAGACGTACGTACGTACGTACTACGTACGTTCGTATATCAGACGCACTCGATACCCACGATACGATACGGTCCTGGAGAAACTATTTCCACTCATCATTTTCTAAGGCGATACAGTAGTGAGTATTGAACAGGCACAGCCGCATGTTTGCAGGAAATTCAGAATTCCCAATATTTTATATCTCTACCAGTAGTGAAAATCATGTTTCGACAGTTTCGTGGACATAAAAAGTTGTTTTGTGGAATATTCAATGACATATCAGGGGCGGATGCAGGATTTGTGACAGGGGGGGTCTGACTGGTCCAGCCGCGCCTGAACGTAAGACTATCTAAGCGGAGCGCCATCATCGGTTGGCGCGGAGCGTACAAGAAAATTTTTGGCGTTACAAACCCCCCAGATGGCCGGAAACGGCACTTCCCGAGTATTCTAAGCAGCATGTACCTAGCCTGAAAATGTGGATCTCATGTCTGCAATTTCAGGCCCCCCGTAGCTACGCCACTGATCACGCATGGGGCACTTTCCCTCGAACGCGATAAAAAAAAATCAAAAAAAAAAAAAAAAAAAATCAGGATTTTCAAAAAGGGGGGGCCCGGGCCCCCCGGGCCCCCCCCCTGGATCCGCCCCTGTATATGGGTCGCAAGTCTAAGAAACAAATACAGGCATTCTATTTTGGGGTTGTGCTTACAAAATGGGAGACGTATTGAGGGGGCGGGCGGGGGGCGGGAGGAGGTGAAGAGCATGTACATGACAATCTATAGGTATTAATTACTAGAAACAAATTACTTTACATCTGGGACCGGGCAAGAGCCGGTCGATGTAAGAGAGGTGTTAGGATAATACTACCCCACCCCCACCCCTCAGTATCTAGGGTTCGAGAGTATATATTCTTTGAGTTGAAGTGATTCCATGCTTACCGTAAAGGAGAAAACATAAGATGTTTAATGTGATTTTTTTCTGCATGTTGCAATGTAGCACCAGTTTGTTCATGGATGAAATATGCCATGTAGGCTAATGAATGCAAATGACAGTGATAGCTGTTCAAAAACGTAAAACGCACATAACGTATAGAAAAGGTTGAATTGGAAGCCACCCGGTGTGAAGTTGTAATCCATTAACTCTTTCGAGCTAATCCCACATTCGTGGTCGCAAAAATAACTGCTGCATGGCCTGTTTTTATTTAGCCCCATGATGGTCTGGTCGGCATAGCAATGCATTGGTATGAGATGTGCATACTGTACATAAACCTCTCTGTTAGATAGTAGTACTGTACTAGCAGTGATACCGCGGTTGCTTTCTTCTCGACTTAATCCTTCTTTTATGTTAGGTTTTATGACCGGACAACTATTTTCATATCATAGGACCTTAAAAAGGTGATTATTGCTGAATTGAATATATAATAAAGAAGGTAAGTCAGTGTTCCTTCGATTAGCTTCGTCGAATATCAGTTGGAACTTGAGCTAACTGTTTGTAGAATAGGTCTTTGTATTATATAGTAGTAGCCTAGTCAGATACCTAGTTGTAATCAAGTTACGCGTATAGGCCTAGCCACTACGATGTGCGACCATAGGCTAGGTTTTGCACATGTATTACTGTTTTTACTATTCTGATATAGTCGCATCGACGATCAGCTGTTTTCTCCGAGCAAGGAAAGCTTCGTTGGTTCTGAATATTCACTACAATGCGTTCTCTCATTGGCTTGTTCAAATCAAGAGGCGTGGAGTACATTTTTGGATACTTTCGATCATTAATTTCTTAATTAATTTAAACGTTCTTTTTCATAGTTTGTCAGATAAGTGGCTTAACCAAAAATATTTTTTTTGAACAACATTTTTTTTTGTATTTCCATTTTCGTAAGGCACGGAATTACTTTCAGCTATAACATTAGTATAGTAGTTTGAACTCTTTAGGTCTTTCTTGTTCATTCTCAGTCAAATTATTGATATCTGCGTAATAAATATTCGGTTTACACATTTCATCGTAATATCTAATCCAGCCTTCCTGATGGTGCCATGGTGATAGGACAGGAATTCATCCACTCGGGCCCTCTTCTTGGGGTCGGTAGGGTACCAGTGGTCTGCTGCTTTACCACTGTTAAGAATGTACCTAGCGATAGCCACGCTGTGGCAACAAGAATAAACGTAAAAGTGTAATATAGGACACTTATATATAGAAACCGGTTTGCTCATAACGCGATCAACAACAGAATATGGGGCTGATCCACTATTTGATAAACAATGTGTTTGCCAGTGGGGTCTCTGAAACCGATCTCCATGTAGGGGTCCGAAGTCCTCACCCAAAAAGACTCTCAGACGTCAAATATTCCTTGGTGAAGCATATTTCGACTATAAATTAGGATATATAATTAGGTAGAAAATGCAAGGTTGCGCTAATAACTGTACTTTTTTTTTGCGTGGTTGAAAAGGGTGGAGAGTATACAATCCACTCTGCCCCGCCTGGATACGAGCCTAAAATTACCCACCATATCATTTCTGACCATTCGACGTTTTGACCATTTACCATTCGACGTTTTGACCTCTTATATTAAAGGAAGATGTTAGGCCTATTCAGAACGTCACAACTTTTGATAACTGGAGAATAATATTTCTTGATTTCTGCGATGGATACAAACTAGCTTTACCTCTCTGTAAGAACAAAATCGCCTTGTACCATGACCGGTACATTATTAAACGGATGTGGGAAGTCGGGTTTCTTGTGTTCACCTGCAAAGGAAAGAATTAACCATCAGTGTTTTTTTTTTTTTGTAGGCGATATTTCCAAGAGTCACAAGGAGAAAATCAACGGTGATATACGCGTTCAAAAATACATAAATTGATACATTTTCCAAATGTCTATAGAACGCGATATCCAGGCAAATGGATGACTGAGATGGTGCAGGGCGTGGAAGTGGGGTGCGTGGGGTGGGAGTAGGAGTGGGCGTGACCTCCCACTTCCTGTATATTTTCACCGCCTGTAATGACATCACAACGAAGTGAAAATCTTTCAGTGGTATCAAAATTGTTTGGCGAGAACACTGGTTCCTACCACCCTACTCCCGATTGTCGAGGCTAATATATGCTTATTATGAGACGCTATGTGGATAATCTGTGGTAGGCCTTATTATGTAGTGCCTAATCGTTAACGTTTCTTCAAAGGAACTGTGTCAATGTACAGTAGGGTAATGAATCTTTATAGAAAGGTCAGAGGAAAATAGCTGATTTTTTTAATAAAGGATTGGGGGTGGGGAGGGGGGGTGGATATGGGTAATCCAAGGGTCCTTGAAGTACACTCCCATGTGGGGGGGGGGTGCCGAGGGGTCCTCCCCTAGAATATAAATTTATTGAATAAGTTTAAACTCATGTAGTGCATTCTGAGGTATATTTAGACTATAAATTAGGTAGGTCTATATGATTAGATCGCAAGGTATAGTGCTACTTAATACTCACCCTTGAATATGTCCACATGTTTAACTACATGAGGAGTGTTTGTAGCCTTCAATAGGAGCAGAATGGACCGACACGGCTGGGACACAGCGTGGTGATAGTGGTGAATTTGTTCCGGCATCTTTGAATGTTAATTGACTGCATTGAAAATGACAAAATCAACAGATTAACGTCAAATCTCTGACGTAGTAGCATAATCTGATCGATTCAATATCAGCGTTGTTGTTAATCCCACCTACCCACCACTTCTGTTCCCTTTTGTTTTCACACTAAGTAGTTTATTGTAAGACTTTTAAGGCCATACATGGAAGTCCTCAACGGAAGTACATTGTTATCAAAATAAATTAGTCTGTATTAAGGCTTAGAAGCAAAATTCCATACAGGGATATGTTATGGATGAATAAACAACGAAGTATTAAGCCTTTGAAACTACATAAGTTGCCTGTAAGTTTGATATTGTCTCGACAAGTTGACACAAAACCAATATTTTACTAAACTATCCTTTATGAAAAAAAAAACCCACTTATATTCTAATTAAATCACTTTCTTGCGACACCATGGCTAATCTTAACCCAAAGGGTATTCACCAACTCACACGTCCCATTTTACCTTCTATATACGTAACACATTACTCGGAAGCTCTGTTGTGGTGAAGTACCAGGTTGGTATAGCCTACTAAGGAGTCACGGGAGAGGTATGTATATAGAGAGGCTGGGAACTTACACTGCATGAGGTATTCTACATAAGGTTGCTCCTCGGGCTATCAGTGTATCACGGGCTATCAGTTAACATTAAATATGTATCAAAAGAACCACAATACGCGATATAAGACACTGCATGGTTGTGCACATCATTATAGTATATAAACAAGCTATGCAGGCCTCGTGCACATAACGGTAAATGGAATTGCAGCTCACAAAGTCATTCGTCTACATCATTCGTAAATTTACGACATATGCATGCCACACCCACACCTTACCCACATGCCCACATACCCACACCCATGTATGAGCGGCACCGCAGTTACCAAAACCACATCTGTGTATGGAAATTCGGTCTTCGGTCGGCTTGCGGCTTTGATAAGCCAATGAGGCTTCTTCGCGAGTTCCTGCTTGCAGGAGGATCTAATATACATACATACATTAACCGATCCTAATATAATAACTAAAACGTGCAACGTTAGTTTTACGGAAGTCGGTAAGTACCCTGCATAGCAAATAGTAAACAGGCTTTACTTACAATTCTATCTATCCCATCTAATTAGTTTCTGACACGTTATTCAATCCGAACAAGTACAGTCTTACGTAACCTAGGTTACGTAAGACTGTTTACAATAGTTTACCATACATTAATAAAGATTTCTATGAAAAACAGGTGTTTAATATCATCCAAGAGAGCTCTTTTATTTATTTCCAATTGTTAAATAAATTTTTTGATTGGAGATTTTAAAATTAATGAAACAATTATTGCCTAATATTAACACTTTAAATCTGAATTGATTTAGCCGTGAAGGGCCATTCCCAAAGCTTCTTGGAGACTGGTACCATGTGATAGTGAAGACTATACAATTTCAGACTGACAAATAACTGTTTCAATTTTCAATGTTGCCACTTACCTTGCACCTGTAGTTAAATTCTGAGTCTAGGCAGTTCTACTGTACCTTCTTCTGATGGTGAATGGGAATAGGGGTATACACTTATAGAGGTTTCAGCTTTTATAAGAGGAGGTGCGGGGACCTTTGCTCAAGAGGATTATATAAGTGTGTTAATGAAATGCTGAGTCATGCAGATCTATTAATTATTATTATAAAAATATTTCTGTAAACAATGATACTCTCAGTCGTATAGACATGGTCTATACAGCATTGTTTAGTTTGCTGTCTGCTCTAAGTAGACCTGTTTCCCTGGTGACGCAACCAGGCTATAACTGGTTGATTGTCTAGCTCATTCTACTAGATAAGTAGGCAAAACATATGGTAAGCATAGGCGTACGGGACCATTTCAGTTTTTTTTTGGGGGGGGGGCAGAAACTTTTGTGCCCGAAAGTTCCCGTGACACTATCTAAGCGGAGCGCCACCATCAGTTGGCGCGTAGCGTACAAGAATTTTTTTTGCAAAAATATGCCTCTCACATTGCCGGAAATGGCACTTCTGAGGCCTTGCAAGTTGCATCTAAACATTCTTTATTTCATAATCTCTCACGTTTTAGAAATTTACACTTCCCCAAAAATGTGGTAAATTAGAAGAAGATAAAATGGTAACATCAGTTTGAAGGGGAAAAACAAAACGCTCTCCACGGAATTGTCGGGTAAAAATTTAAAAAAGATTCGGGCAAGCTACTGCATATTTATATATATTTATTTATTTTTTCTCCTCTTAAGCTGCCCGAATTTTCAGGACTTCCGCAGAAAAAAAAAATCAAAGTTTAGACCTCAAATGGTGCTTTCGGTGCATCTATATACTTGAAGAAATTATAAATGGTTAAAATTTATAACCCACACACTGACACTACATTATGCACGTGGCATGATTTGCTGAGTCATGCTGTACCGCATTTTACATATAATGGTGTTTGCCGAAAGTATTGATGTAAATAATGAATGCTCTTATCAGCATTGACATCATCAATAGTTTGTTTATATATCTTCTGTACATGAATATAAAGTGCTTGTTCATGGTCTAGTTGGAACTAAAGCCTGTTTCTTTGGTGATGCACCCAGGCCGATACATGATTAGTTCATGTTGCTCCATTCAAGTAGCAAAGTGCATGAAGGCAAAATTAGGTAAGGCTTTAAAGTATAGATTACATAAGAGAAAGAATAACTTTATTGATCCTTATGAAAGGAAACTACAGTGCTCGCAAGTCAATGAAACATAAAATAATAAGAAGTAAAACTAAATAGAAAGAAAACATGAAAAAGCAGCAGGCTGTTGTACAGAAATGGCAAGAAAGAAAATCTAACGTTTAAAATCAGTATTTTGAATTTTAATAGACTGAGGAATGTAAGATAAAGAATAATGGGGGTTTTGGTAACAGAAGAATGCTGCCTGAGCCTACCACTGGGGGGGGGGGGTTACTTGTCTCACAAGGTGGACATGAAAGGGGTGATTACTGTCAGTCCAAAGGGACCCCAGCTTGCTACGTACAAGGAGTGTCGGTAAACCATAGAAATTGAGCTGAGAAGAGGGCTGACACACTGTATGGCCGTGTGTTTAAGCACAGAAGCCTGGAAATGTAAGTGCTCTCTGCGTTGTATTGCCGCGAAAAGCCAGATCATTTGTACGTCTTTATACATTCATTGTGCATTCGACTTTGAAATTGAATTTTATTTTACCCGTTGTTTCGAAAGAGTATAGTTTACTTTCCACAACAGGGAACTGTTATGACGACCAGAGTGGTAAGCACCATATTCCTGACTTAAGAATCAGCTTTGAATACTTCTTTTTTTTTTGGGCCTCTAATGACTCGAGCAAGTGAGTGTCTTATGCAACTTTTAATGTCTGGAAAGTGTCATTTCCGGTATCCGAGAGGCACATGGCAAACATTGAGATAGTGTCATAGTTGTCCCTGGAAATTGCTGTGAAAAGGCAACCCCCTCCCTCCCCTCCCTTCCCACACACACCTATACTTTGTGTAATACTTCCATATTAGTCTGCATGCAGTTCTCAGTTTAATGTTGATGTTGCAAAGTGGGTAGTATAGTTTATGCAGGAGAACATATCCCACCTTATTAAGTGAGAGTGAGAAAAGTTTGACATATATAATTTACCCCCATTATTAAACCCATAACCTTAATTAAGAGTGCCATGTGTTACTAATTGTAGGGAATATGTTAATGTTGTCAAGGGGAACAAACAAGGCCAGCAGCAACGCCCATGTACCGTGCGCCATCTTTTGAAATCCTCATTTTTCCTTAGGAATTCCTACATTGTAAACAGGACAATGCTCACTTCTTCATCCCATAGTTTTCCGGGGACCATTACTTGGATCCGGGAACCGTGTTGTAACACCCACTGAACACCTGTCTCTGCCTCGACAGATAATGCACTATGCGGCACATCTGATAAAGCCTATAGGGAGTTGCACGACGGTGAGGTCGGTTAATTCGAAATCTGGGAGATGTTGTGTACTTCAAGTATCACCTATTCTGCTCTTGGTTTGTGATACGGTCCGCATGCGCAGTGTAATTAATCAAATTGATAACTTATTAAATATTATAGATCAGGACGTTGTTTCATGATAAATGATGCAAAATGGGTGTATAAATTTGCGCTTTCAGACATGAACACACGCCGAAAAGTCTTGTGCAGTCCAGTGACTAGAATGAAAGTATACTGAAAGCTTACATCACATATGCCGAGACGAACTGCAATATCACGTTTGAATTTGAACGTGTCGGCTAGCGTATTTTTACATATACAGGGCATAGTGAAGTGTATACCTTTCCGTGAGGACGAAATCTCCGTGTACAATCGTAGGTATACTCTGCCAAACGGGTTCGGAAAGTCTGGTTTCTTGTTGTCACCTGTAGGGAAAGGAAATCATTTGTGACTGAATCATAAACGAAAGACACGGGAATAGTTAGTTAGCGCAATAGGTTTCATCGCCCCTCCCATGGCTGTGACGTCAGGAGAGCCCGGATGCATTAGGCTGGGATTTTGAAGTCTTCATTTCCCCTAAATCAGATTATGAAAACGATCATACATTATTCTTTACCACTTGTTTCCCCGGGCCCGGACATGTAGTTCCTCGCCCCCACTCTCTTGTCAGGCGACCCCTCTGCACCCCAAGCAGAATAGGTCTGCCCACTTGCCCATGAGACCGCGTACTTGCGTCTTTTCACTATAACGTAACGGTAATAAGATCGACAAAGCATAATCGAGTCAAATTTAAAACTGTGTCCGTTTTTCATCATCCTGGACGGATTAATGATTTTCGGAAAACCAATCAGGCGCGTATCCAGGATTTTCAAACCCGGGGGGCGCGAATTACTATCTAAGCGGAGCGCCACCATCGGTTGGCGCGCAGCGTACAAGAAAATTTCTTGTTTTGAAACCCCCCAGATCACCGGAAACGGCACTTCTCGGGCTTGAAATGACCAACCAGATGTACACTTTTTGCCTGAGAACCAAGTATTTCCTAATAGTTTTTTTTTTCCATCCATAACCTTTTTGAAGATTGTCAACTCGGCACACATCATGTTCGACCTGATCGCATCTCCTGTGGGTCTTTGCTTTTGTAGGTGATTCTACGTCGCGGCCCACAATACCCGTCAGCCCCACTTTTCAAGGTTTTAAGCCCCATATTTGTTCAGAATTTGAAAATTCACATTTCTGGTGAATAAACTCACTTGAAAACATACCCATAATGTTGTACAAAATTTCATCTATGGACAACCAATATAGAAAAACTTCCTTCAACCCCTAACAGACCGGTCAAAATTGCACGAGTAGAGGGAAGTGTGATGCAGAATGTTGGTCATAAATTTTCTAAACAGACACAGTTAATTTAGTGGTGTAGAAATATTGCAACCTCTTATAACGGCTATTATAAAACTTGGTTGAAGGAAATGAAAAAAATAGCAGATATTTCCGAGAGCGAACACTACACACATAGGCGTAGGAGGCGCGGCTGCAGTGGCGGAGCTAGGGGTATTGGTCAGGAGTGGCGAGAATGGTCTGTAGGGGCGCTTTCGACACTATCTAAGCGGAGCGCCACCACTGGTTGGCGCGTAGCGTACAGAAAATTTTTGAGTAAAGATACTCCCTAGATCGCCGGAAATGACCCTTTCCGGGCCTGGCTAATTTGCAGATAAACGAAGAATAAATAGGTGTCATCGCCAAATTACAGCAACAAAATGTGAGAAATGTCAATAAGTAGATGAGAGCGCAATAAAAAAGTCAATAATCTAGAATAAGTAAAAAGTGGTAAAGAGCCGAAAAAGGCGCCAGCAGTCCATTTGAGTCGGTCAGGGGGGGGGGGGGGCATCGGCCCCCCTGACCGTATGGACGCTCCGCCACTGCGCGGCGGGGGTGCAGCCCCTAATTCGCCATTACTAATGTAAAAGAGAGTTTTGACATAATTGGACCTCCATGCTTTTTATACATCTACATGAGACATGTCGTTGTTTACATTAGCATCCCGCGGTATACTGCGCAATTTGAACGGACCGTACGGTACATGATGGCATGCGATGTAATAACCGATGTTTGCTTATATGATATTGACATGAACACGTTGAACGCGCGCTTCGCGCGCGAAAATGTTTGGTTATTTTTTCAGGCAAGTCGGACAGTTTTGAGGCTTTTCATCCTGGAACGCCAATTTCATGCTTACTGATATGATGTGATATCTGCTGTTTGCGTTACAAATTCGAACAGGCGCGTAGCGAGGAATTTGCCAAGGGAGGGGCGAAGCCTGTAGGCAAATTATCTAAGCGTAGCGTCACCATAGGTTGGCGCGAAGCGTACAAGAAAATTTTGGCCGAAAATGCCTCCCAGATCGCTGGAAATGGCACTACCCAGGACCATTTGTTAGCGCGAAGCGTACAAGCAAGTTTTGGCCGAAAATGTCCCCCAGATCGCTGGAAATGACACTTCCCAGGCCTTGTAAGTTGCCTCTAAGCACTTTCTATTTTGAAATTACTTAGCGATATCATTTAAAAAATGCTGAATGAGGGGGGGGGGGGAGGGCGGGCGGTCGCCCCCATCCCAAAATGCGTCATGTTCCCCGACGACACGGTCGAGTTCGAGACCAGCCACAGTTGGTTTCAGAGCACAATTCTACACACGCGTTATGATAGACCATATATAGTATATATATAGATCATTAGTGAGAGAGGAAAATGGAAACGTCAAAAAATGGAGTTGTCGGTGTAAGGGGTAGGGTGAGTCACACTTTTACGAAATCATTGATCCGTCACTGGCTACCCTTCAGCGCTGTAATGATGTCACTGTTCCTCTTTCTCTTCCCGGTGTCTTCGCGTTTTTCTTTTACTCCCTACTTTTCTCCTTTTTCTCTCTTTCTTCCTTTTCTTTTCCCTTCCTTCCTCTCCTCCTCCTCTTTTTTCCCCTCTTTTTTCTTCTCTTTTTTCTCTCCTCTTTTTCTTACCCGGGGGGCGCGCGCCCCCAACGCCCCCCCCCTGGATACGCACCTGCCAATGGTCTCATTTTTTATTTAAACTGTCTAATAAATGTAAGCAATAGAACACTAATTCTTCATGCATTGTCAGGTTATAAACATGCCCTAAGTGAATCACCCCCAAAATAGTTTTTTTACCTTTCTCTTAAGGAGCTGTACTATAATGGTATTTTATATATACACAATAGTTAGTTCAGTCACTTACAGTGATGAGCTTCTGATTTTAAATGTTTATTGCTCAAAAATATAGAAAAATATATAACGTTTAGAGATAACAACACCAAACAGTTGACGGTGTCATGGGTTATCATGGGGACGGTGTCATGACGGTGTCATGGGGAAGGTATCATGGGTTATCATTATGGAACTCATCATATCTGGTAATCCGTTTGGCGTTACACAGCTTGTTGCAGATGTACTTTAAAAACCTCACCTTTTCTAAAGTTGACATGGTGAACCTCATGTGGAGCATTGGTCAGTTTTAATATCATCAGTACACTCCGGCAGGGCTGTGACAGGCCCACGTGATAATGATGTATATTAGATGGTATAACTGCTGGTAAAAGCAAAGTAATACAATAAATACAATTTAGCTTAAGTGGAATTGAAGGTTCGGTCGTATGGCAAGCCGTTTTAACATTTACCTCGTGCGGAGAAGTGGTTGGTCTGGGGGCAATGTTTACATGGGTACCATGCCATGTGGTACTACTACTACTGCCTGGTGGTATGTCGTGTTGTAGTCGCTCCCTTGCCCTCAAAAGTGCCCTTCCAAATGCATCAGCAGCAGTTTACAACGATTGATTGGCTGGCTGCATTTTCCGAATGTCTAACGTTCAGACTCAGCCTTATAAACATAGCTTTGCTTCATTTGCTAAGGGTAAGTATGGGAGTATGGGGGCATGGCCACAAATAGTTATACGTAACTAGTACGTCTTGCACGTGACTCTATATGTCTCGCACCACAATTAATTGTTCCATTGACTTACACACTAATTTCGTCACTTTCAAGACCTACCAAAGCATAGATAGAAGTTTTCAACTGGTATATCCTACCCACCACGTGATAGCTGAGATCTTGGCCTATCATGGTACTTGCTCCTCTTCCACATCATGACCGTTAAGATTTTGAGCTAGAAGAGGAGCAAGTTTAGCGTACTGAACCCCCACCCTTCCATCTGCTCGTTCGGAGTAATATCAACATTAAACCAAAGATTTTCTAAAATGGTATATATCGCCTTCGATCCTCCCTATTTCCACACCATCTGTACATTTAAATTATGCTCTTTCATATAAAGGCAGAGCAAACGATGACAGTAACTGATAACATGCTTAAACAAGCTTTACCTTAGGTACTTTTACCTCTTTTCTGCCTTTTGAGCGGATGAACACTACTCTAATTGTGGTGCGGTACCTATAATGGTATACAAAGTCGGACTTCGCGGCAAGTACAGTGACGAAATGAGTAAACATACTGATTGACCAATCACATTGCACTTAAGCTTAATCTTATTTCACTTAAGTGAAATAGATTGACCAATCACATTTCACTTAAGCGTAATTCTATTTCACTTATGTTAAATGCAATTTAGCTTAAGTGAAATTGAAAAGCCATTTTCTTAAGTAGAATATGCATTTTGCTTAAGTAGAATTGTATTTTACTTAAGCTTAATTCAATTAAGCTAGCTTAAGCTTGAAGCTTACTTAAGTAAAATACGATATAGGCAAAAACCGTTTGAACTTAAGCTAATATGAATTCCGCTTATACAATTAAGCTTAAGTGAAATGCAATTCTGCTTAAGTGCAATTAATTTCACTTAAGCTTAATTGTATTCTTCTTAAGTGGAATTAATTCTACTTAAGTAGAATAGCAAGGTAAATGTTAAAACGGCTTGCCATACGACCTTCCTGGAAACAACAACCGATCATGTTGTAGGCAGCTACCTCTGTTTTGCCCTTGACAATTGCTAAAGCATCGGGTGCTATGGGGGGGGGGGGCATGTTTTTTTTTAGTAATGGATACAATGCCCCCCCCCTTTTTCCCCACCTTAAACACACACGCACGTCTATGGTTTGCAACACTAATTTAAGGTCTCAAAAGGACTAATCCGTCCCTCCTTTGGTTGCTTAACCATATTTTAGTAATAACATGCACATTTATTGGGCTTTCAAGAGCCACCCATATTTGCCAAGGCTCATGCATGCCTACGTACAGTATCCCCCCCTGTTCCGCAATCTCAATTTGAGAAACAAATCGACGCCCGTGGGACAAAACTTTATATATCTCGCTAGATGTTCGGTAGGCTAACATATAGTTTGCCGCCCAACTTTATTTTTAGAATAAGTTGAGTAATGAAGCGTATTTTACAGGCCCTGTAGACTGCATCCTTTCTACTGGTCCGTTAAGCGATATTATTCAAGCTCACGATGGCATACACCACATGATGTGCTGATGACATACAATAATTGTACTTGATGTTAAAACCATCTCAGCGTTACGAAGGTATTGGTGCCCTCGAATAATAGCATGTGTTGCTTACATATCCACCTGGGCCATCCACAATAACAGTAAATGACTCGAAAACAGCACATATCAGAAATATATGCCACAAAATTGGTGGTATCCGCGAATATTGGGAACAGCCACCAACTGATCGCTGAATACATGTTTTTGTTTCTTCGCATCTTGACTACACAGGGGCGTCGGACCAATATTCCAAAAAATAGGACTAAGAAAACAACAATGGCAAAAAATAGAGAACAAAAGTGAAACATACTTCAAAATGTGTTTCAGAAGCTTAATCTGGTGGCAGGGGTCTTGTTTTCAAGCTCGTGAAGTGCCATTTCCTGCAATCTTGGAGACATTTTTTTCAAAATTTTCTCCATTACGCTACGCGCCAACCATTGTGGCGCGTAGCGTAGTTTGACCTACCAAACGTACGTCCCTCCGATAATTATGATAGATGGCCACACTCTGATCTGCCGTACCAATCCAAAATAGCTTCCGACGCCCCTGTTATACCGCCATATATTTTTCTGGGTGACCGCATCACATAGAAGCATGCGTAGTTGCGCCCCTATGAAGTACAGTGCATACACTGAGTCCATTACGGTAACGACCGTAACGATCAAAATCACAAAGCTACTTAAAAAGTCATTATAAACCGTGTTGTGACTCAGGCTACCCCACTGACACTGACAGATCAAAAGAGAGCGGTATCAGAGCAGGATAAGAACTCTATATCCTGTATGAGGATTATGGATCAGTCAATGTTCCTGAATGTGTAACAAGACATACTATAGAGAATAACTCGATAACTAAATGATACGATATCAATACCATTAAAATATCACAATGAAATTGGCGCCACTCTAGCAAGACGATTATTGCATATAAATTCCGTTTCGTGAATCCTAAGTATTACAGCATATCGTTCTCTTATCATAGCATTGTCATGAAACAGCATTGTTATGGATAACGAAACACTGTTTTCCAAGGTTGGTATCTTCGGTTAATTCATTGCAATGTAAAATTTTTATTCAACCAACTTTAGACAATATTTGGTAATATAGCCTAATAGTAAAACTGCATGTGTCTGATTCGCTACATAGATTACCCAAAGGCTACTGTGGTTAGGCTGCTACAACTAGGCCTGTGTTAGGCAAGGGTCAGCACACGGAGGGGAATTCCACGAGAGAATACCTTTTTCGTGATGGCCTTCAGTATGTTTATGTTAGGGCTATACGTAGCCTAAGTATGATCCACCAAACCTAGCCCTGGCCCATAGCCTTGAATTTATGGCGCAATATGGAGAGATTTCAGTGATTAGAATTTCCATGCAAAATGTTTGTTGTAGATAGACGACACAAGACTGAGACTTATTATTAGCCTTGGAATCTATATTTCCACATTTGGATTACACATTTCTGTTCATCCTGTCAGTAGTTTTACATTTATAAAATTATAGTTCATTGCTTAAAGAACACATTTAATAAACATTTTTTGATTGAGTTTGCGTATAAAAAGTGTCAAACATTGAATTCATAAATAGCCCCCTGCTGCCCCCAAAATAGCCCCTAAAAATTGTCACAGGCTTTTCTTGGGGATGGGGGAGAGAAATTACCCCCAAAAATGTGAAAAAAAGGTGTGAGAACCAGATGCAGAACCACTAGTACTAGCAGCACATCTGCCCATGCAGACCTGTCAAACTGTTTGACCCCAAAATAGGGAGAATAAAATTTTACAGGGCCAAAAAATAGGGAGAATATGGGGAAAATAGGGAGGTTTGTAATTTTCAACTGAAATGATATAAATACTCCTAAATTAGTAGTCTACAGCACCGCTCATGTATAACTGGACATGTGTACACGTACAGGATCGTACAAAAAGTATAAACAAGTACAATCGTGTATAAACTCGTTGACAAACAAATTGCTGCGTAGACACCTCGTATAATCCCTGTACGAGTTTATACGCAGGAAATGCTATTGTGCTCAATGAATAGGGATTAAAGTGGCCAAAAGAATTGGTGAGATGTTTGAAACAGCCGTTTTTTAAATCGTAGTTTAAGACGTGATATTCACCTAGCAGCAAAGAGGACGCAGGTAAAGTGTTTGCCGGCATAGAACTGAACTGTTTTTTGTCGTATACAAATAGCCTGCATGCAAACTACACACATATGGTATGCCGCGCCGCGTATACAAACAAGTTACAACTTGTGTATATATTCACAGTGCACGCCGTACTACTGTACTGTATTCAGGACTCGACCAAGGCCAACGCACAATAACAACCTTGCGCAAAGTCCGAGAACTGACAAAGCAGCCTGCTATTCATGCACAGCACTGTGTCAGTCGTAACTTGTTTATAAACAATCAATCTTTTTTTAGATTACACTTATTACGCGTATAAGCATATAAGACTAACTGTTGGCTATTTTCAGAAATGTCGCAAGTGATGAAATATTAAAAAATCGGGAGAATAGAATATGAAACTGGGAGGCCGGGAGATGCGGGTAAAACCGGGAGTCTCCCGGTAAAACCGGGAGAGTTAACAGGTCTGGCTATGTGCAGTTCATTGCCAGCATGGTGGCTCAGTTTTGACACAAATAAAACTTTGAACTAGCAACTGTTTACATGTTGTGAAAATATTATTTGCTGTAATACTAATAATTCAATAGCAAGCTTTTGCAGTTTTTTAGCAAGATGCATATAAATCTATCGTTTACATATTTTGGCAAAATATTGATGAAAATGTTGGCAATTTTTATAGAAGTATCGTTGTCATCAACGGCGAAGATTTTTTACCTATTATTGTGTAATGTACTCGAAACAAGGGGAATGCATCCACAAGAGCATCCTTTGATGACATTTAGCACCACTTATTTGTCCAAGTGACAGAGTTGTAATGCATTGTAAAACTTGTTATTTGAGGCCATGCAAGTACAGTATATTGTTTTCCTATTGCATGGATTTGTATTGCATCTTAGTTATTGGCCTAGTGGTCTCAGGCTTAGAATTTCACAATTTTGACCACTGGCTTGAAAAAAATATGTACTGGCTAAAATCCAATTCCCATTTGCATGTTCCTTAAAGACTGGAGTTAATCTATTAGGAGATTAACTCCTAGAGACTGGAGTTAATCTGTTGGGACAATCAACTGCATTAAATATTCAAGCAATGTATGGTACTATAGGGTTCATACACATGTATATATATCAATTAATGTGCAGTAATATTATTTTGAAGCTCCTTAAAAAAAAAAACATGCAGTACATTCATCCTCACTTGAACATATTACATTGCAGAAAACCACTTTATTATTATTTTATTATTATTATTACAGTTAGGAAAAATGCGTGGGTGTTGGATTAAAAAGCGACAACGAATTTCTTGTAATCAAACAAGTACAAGCTACAGGATACCGAGAATGAACTTAGGTTTGAGTACAATGTTCGGAGTACAGGTACAAATCAGTCAGTAACACTGTGAGTTACATGACTTTTGCACAGTACGAATATGTGCACAGTACGAATTTGCACAGTACGAATATTGCGCAATACGAATACAGTACGATATGTGCACAGTACGATTTTGCACAGTACGAATATTGCACAATACGAAAACAGTACGAATTTGCACAGTACGAATATGTGAACATGTCCATGAGTACGAGTAGTAGTGCTAACTGACTTTTGACTGCAACAGAATGCAAAAAGAGTTGCATTACTTGTTAAAGTAGCATTTTTTCTTTCTTTTTTAACAGTTTCAAGAACTGTGTAAAACTGTATCACCATCGAGCAAAAGGGAATTAGTCGACAACTCCTGTGCCAAGCTTCAGCAGCATTATGACGTAACAAGCTCTGAATTTCTGAAATCTGAGGAGTTTGAGGTCATACTAAAAAGGCACTTGAACATCCTGAGTGGTGATAATGGAGTCAAGTCCATGTTTAAATGTATCTGGGACCTGAAACAAATCCTGAAGGTACGTGAGAGATCCAAAACCACCACCACCACCACGACGACTGTTCAAAATGGAACAAAGGAGGTAGTAGCAAGCACCAGCCATGACTCATCGCAAACTGAAAGTGACTTTCAGCAGCCTTCTCACTCTAAGGAATCTACCATCAACAACAGGCAGGGGGCAGCACCCGACTCTCAGGATACTTCCAGGAATGATAAAACTCAGAGGAGAATCGAAAAATTGGAAAAGAAACTGGGAAAGCTTCATCGTGCCATTCAGAAGCTCTCAGAGAGAGAGTTGACTCTAGATGAAATGGAAGATGAAAGATCCATACACATCCAGGAGCACAGGCTCAGGAATAGGTTTGTGAAAGGGTGGGACATGCTGTGCAAGTTAAAGAAGATATCAAACTCTGCCGGTCGAGCCAAAGAGGACCGCTTGTTTTATCGTTCTTCAAACTACAGGGAAATCAACGTAAAGATAACGAAACTGATGAACAAACCAGACTATTTCCCAGATTATCAAGACGTGTTAACTGTGATCCAGAAAGCGAACGAAAAGCAAAGCTTAGGAATCGACGAAGTTGAGGTTGGAGTTCTGGCCAGGGAGATCTTTGTGGACATTGGTGGCGAGCTTAAGAAACGCAGACAGGCGGATCTGATTCAAAGTTTTGGGTATGCTGATTTTCAGCGAGCGGAAAATGATCCTGCCAAGGAGAGCGAAGAACTCAGATCGAGACTGCAAGCGAATCAAGAAGTCTCTTCTAAGAAGTTAACAGAGGAGATGGACAAGTTTTCTCAGGAGCAGAAGGTGAGGGAGGCGAGAGGCGAGGACTTAGAAGCAGCGTCGACAGACGAGGAAGAGGAGGAGGAGGAAAATGAAGAGTGGGTGCGGGGAGGAAAGGAAGATGTCGGGAACTGCAACAGCGACCAAGAACAACCGCCCACCAAAAAATTAAAAACTGTCAAGGAGGTCTGTGAAGACGGTACTCATTGCGGGACAGACTCTGAGACCTCGGATCACGATATTGGGAAAGTTTCAGAAGCAGTGGGCAAGGAGGATGTGGAATCAGGAGCATCCGACATCGACATCTTTCTTCAAAACGACGAGACTGAGGCGGTGCTGACTTCAGAAGAAGAGAGCAGTATGGCGGAAGGTGGGGAGGACGGGTACGAGGAAGAGGAGCAGAGTGTCTTGTCGTCAGTGCCGAGTGTCGTCTCACTCTCTGACGACGACATGGAAAGTGAAGAGGATGGCGCAAGTATCATCGAGAATAGAACGGTTGTTAATAATGATATATCCCAAAGTAACAGTGTTCCTTCTTCAGAGTCGGAGAGTGGTGGTGCTAAGGGATTGAACGGTTTCAACCGACACAATGAAACTTCCTCATTGAAAGAATTGGAGGTGGTGGAAGCAGCTCTCTCCTGTAGGGTCGACAACGGTAGGCCCGTCTCTCCACCTGATACTTCAGATAGCGACCCAATCGATAACCTCGGCGTGGAGGGTCTGGTACCAGTCACGGAATGCCACAGCTATGCATTTGTTCAAATCAAGCAGGGCTCTCAGTCTGCCGGAACATCGGGAAACGGAAAGATCGGTAACGGCGAACCGTCTGAAGACAGTAGCGATTACATTGAAATTCTGGACTCAAGTTCACCGAGTCCGCCAGTATCTGGAGGGAAGGACAGTGAGGTTAGATCCCAGTCGGAGTGTGATGTCGTCATCATTTCTGACTCTGATTAAAATACCTCATGGTTCCTCATTTCAGGTTAAAAGGCAAGTGAGAGAGATTGCAGGGTCTCATAACAAGTACAAATATAACATCAAATTTCAAATGACCCAACTATATCTGTGCACAGTTATGCGGTTACTGATCTATATATTTATATGTATATATATATATATGTATATATATATATTTGTATATATATATATATATATATATATTTATATGTATACACATATATGTATATGTATATATATGTGTATATATATTTATGTATATAATATAATATATGTTTCCTTGGTGGTTTGCTAAAAAGGGGAATGTTATAGGTTTGAGGGAAATATCAAAATATCAAGGAGTGTCTTATTAGTGCATTAATAGTCTTCCAATTTTCAAACAGATTCATTGGTAATCTTCGGATGTCAATTGATTGGTACAGGATCGGAAAGCCTTAGTTGTTATGTAACATTTGAGTCCTTTCATAAATTAACTTACACATGGATAAAATCTTACTGCTTCCCTGAAGTATGAATGATTCCTTAATTTATTTGGATTCTGAGAATTGAAGATGTTTTGGCATCTTGAGGACAAATTTGTTCTTTGTATACTGATTCTTGATATTCTGGAAAGTTATGACAGTGTGGGGGTGGGGGATGGTGAGAGGAATAGGGGATGGCCCCACCAGACCCCTTTGACACTCTCTACATGGTAACAGTAACAAGGGTGTCCCGATTTGATTGAATTTGATCATATTTTGAACAGTAGTCTTGTTTGCTGGAGAAGAAAACAACACAAAACCCTGCCAATTACACAAACTATGGATCATGTGTCCGTAAATCAGTATTATAAATTTGTTTTGGCACGTGATAGTGCTTAGGTATTTGAGTAGCAGTTTAACTGGCTCTGAATTTGGTCACATATAAATTAGTATAATTCCTGTGTAAAGAGAGAAACTGCTATTTCATGTTTGCCCTTGTATAGCAATTTGAAATCAATACTGGATAAATTATGCACTGTAAGTGATTCACATATAGGCAAAATTAGAAGAAAATAATGTTATCACATTACTCATATTTACTTGTTTTGGAAATACATCAAGGCTAGGAAGAAATTGATTAGGAGCCATAGCCTCAGTGAGGTCGTTACGTTCCTCGGCCTGAGTCATCACTGCTTGCATTGAGTTGTCCTATACCGTTATGTTCCGAGTATTTTAATGTAGGTTTTTGCTGCCCAATTTCTTGAGTTATGAAAAAGCATTTTTTGCCAAATAACTAAAGTGGGCAAATGTGTTATTGTTGATACACATTCGTTATGGATAAATTTCGGATTTGAATTAGGGATATTCCGATGGCTGAAGTTGATTGCGTAATAAAAATGTTTGAAATTCTATGTATCTTCAGGTCAAAGCCATAGCCTCATAGCATTTTGTATGGCGAAGCTATGAATTTTCTTTCAAATTTGGTGGTATTTGTGAATTTTTGCATCTGGCAACAGCCGAGCGAATGATGTCATTCCGGCAATTTAGAGAGCTCTGGAATAGCTCTTTGTTTTTTTCTACTTAATTTAACTCGCTTCGTCACAGAGGAAGCTAATATTTGTACAAAAAAGTTTCATTTTGATGAAATTTTACTACGTATTGACATTCTTTAGAGCTGAACGAAACATTCCAAATGTATCAGGTTTCAAGGGTTAAATCAACAAGAAGATTATAATACAAAAAAAAAAAAGGAGGAATTGATTTTGGCAAGTTTGCTGTGGGCAAAATTCAAATGAAGTTAATGAACTCCATAACCAGTTACTCTTTTTTCTGTTAATCAATTTTGCTCAATGCACAGTAACAACTTTGAGATGGTTATTTTGTCATAAAATAGTGGAAATTGTAACAAGTCATTTGATTTTGCAGTGGAGTCATTACTACTCATTGCTTCTATTGGGAAAATACTTTTTGAAATATAACTTCACTTTGGAAGTTTCGTGATTTGAGTTATGACTTGTTTCACACTGTAACTTCATAAATCTATATGTTACCAGGTCAAATGTACTCTGCTCAGAGGATTTCCAGAGCCTGTTCAGTCACCTGGGGCGAGTACCTCAAATGGCACCCTTCTTTTGGCCCTTGGCTATAGCCCCACCTGCCCCCCCCCCCCTCTAGTTGTCTTGACCCTGTTAACATATAAAGTAACTTACATGTATGAGTAACTTGAATTCAGATTTGAATCAATGCCCTCTGCTCTTCCTGATTGGGTATCAAGTCCTATACTTGAGTCACTGAGTTTAATATCCTCTATGGGATAAAACTTTCGAAAATTTCAGGAGTAACTTTGACTTTTCATGATTCCTTCCAGCACTGCAACCTAAACGAATCTGTAAGATACCAGGTCAAATGTACCTTTTTTCGAGAGCCATTTCAGGCATCCCTATTTATAGCCTGACCTCCCTCACTGTAGCCTGACCCCCCTCACTATTGCCTGCCCCCCCCCCACCAGACCTGTCCGCCCCCCACCACTTGGTCGGACCTGACCCTATGAACATATAATGTAACTTGTGAACCAAATTTCAATTGGATTTACATATATCCATGATGTATTTTACATGTTTTTTATCTCGGATATGACACTTAGTAAACCATTTAATTTCTGCCATTATCTATTTAATAAAAATGGAGATTGAAAATTGTCATTAAAAAATTGTTTTGAATCTATGTTTTTGAATAGCAAAGATATATATGTATGATCATGTTTTAACCGGTGGTGAGTAAGTTGACAATTACATTAGTGTAGATGTTGTTTTTACTGACAGTTTGACCAACAGTCCAAAACAAATTGTTGGAAAGCAGAATTAACAAATGTTAAAAAAATAACAAAACTTATTAACAGGGAAAATCTATGAATAAACATTAATGCAATGATTAATATTTAATGTTATATAACATATCTGTGTTCTCCGTAGTAAGTGCCTTAACAACTCTGGTGTCATCTAAGTGTATGTCTCAGTTGTATATTTATTTAAAGCAAACTTGTATGTATATTGTGATTCATGCAGATCTTGTATTGACATTTTCATGCTTTGTGACAAGATTTTACAACAAAAATATTGGATTTCATTTGCAGAAAGTATATGTGGTAAGCTGAACTAGCCATTGAATCATTAAACATGGGTACTACAATGATCTGCATACAGCACACTTGTAAAGACTTTTTTTATTAACATGTGAACATTTTTTGTCAGGAATGTTGAAAGATTAAAAATGTGAACATTTTTAGTTTAATCTTCGGATTTGCCTTTTCTTTGGATGCCTTCGGCAACCATTCTTCCTTTGTTTATTGTGGTATATGCAACATGCTTTGATACAGGCCTCAAAGCTATTCCCTGGCTAAAAGCAGGTGGTATTTTTCTCTAGATAATTTCCAGAAAATTTTTATCATTTATGAACTTTGTATGTAAATTGGAAATTTTGAAACTTGTTCCTTGAATTTTTGTTCCTTTTATATTCACCAAATTCCATAGAAAATTAAGCAAAAACAAAGTGGAAATTAGTGCAAGTAAATAGAAAAGAAGTTGACATTTTGGTTAGAGAAAATCAAAATTTTGAGAGAAAATTGTTCATTTCAGGTACAAATTGTGAATTTTTAATTTGTCATGTGAACAATATTTTGAGGCACAATTTAAATTGTTGATATAAACCTAGAAGTCAACAGGCTTAGGGATTCCTTGCTGCATTATATTTGAGAACATTTAATATTAACAGTGCACAAAATGGTCTCGAGACTGAAGCTTTACCTTACTGCTATTACAAGTTACTGCTGTTACAAGCTTTTTAGACTTTGACCTCAAAGGAACCTTAACCCAAGAAAATATTACTATTCTTGTTCTCAGTAAGGTGGACCAATATGTCGAATGTGGGGTTTATTCAAGTTGTACTTTTTGAGCTATCATGTTTACAACCTTCAGACCTTGACCTCTGTCTTTGACCGTTAACGACTTTTGACCGGTACCAAAATGGAAACAATTCTCAACAAGGTGAATCCATATAGGGCCTACCTTGTGTGAAGCTAGTCCAAGCTGTCCTTTAACTAGTAAGTTGTGTTTCTTTACCTTTCAGACACTGACCTCACTTGACTTAAAATGACCTTTGCTCTCCAAAGTCGACTATATGATTCTTCAATGCACCCAATAAGGTACCGTACCACGTATACAGCATATCCAAGGTTTACTTTTCAAATGAGTTTGACCTCTTGTAACCTGCAGAGACCTCTGACTTCTAAAAGATGCAATATGGCACTTACACTCAGTAAGTTGACATCGCTTATCATGTATGACATTCGTCCAAGTTTATATTTTTGGTTTCGATGATGATCGTAACCATTGCATTCATGATGGTGTGTGTGTGTGAGTGCGTTTGTGATGCCCAGCTTGTAAACACGATATCTCAAGAAGGAAAGGTCAGACCAATTTCATACGAGGTGCCACATTGAGTACAAAAGTCTAGTGTTTTTGGTGGAGTTGAAAGGTCATTTGGGGTCACCAGGGGTCAAATTGTGAAAAACTGGAAGCTTGGGCTGACCTCAAATTTAGTGTGTAGAAGATCCACTTTGAGTTAAAGAAGCCTATTGTTTTGAATTTGAATTTATTGTCCACAATCGGAAATTCGGCTTACACAGGTCGTAAACGAAAAAAGCCACAAAAAAAGCAACAGTATATGTATCAATAGACATACAGTAATACAACAAATATACAGCAAGTCCTACAAATAAGAAACTTATCTTCTCACTTCTCACTACCTTACTGGGAACGGGGCTAGCCCGAGCTTTATCGAGCCCCTCGTGAGGTGGGGTTAGGACTATGGAACGCCGAAAGGGCAATGTATTATGTTGTTCACTTCTATGCTGTCTGTTATCATTTTGTTGCCTCGTTTGATGTTGTTCTCTCCTTTATGTTGTTGTCTCCTTCAATGTTGTTGTCTCCTACAATGCTGTTTTCTCCTTTTGATGCTGTTGTCTCCTTCAACGTTGTTGTCTACTCTGAAGCTGTTGGCTCCTTTGATGTTGTTGTCTCCTTTGAACTGGTGGCGCTGTTCACTTTTATGACGTCAAAATACGTATACAAATTCAAAGAATTTAGTGCTTTCAGAACTAGCCAAAGTGTCCGAGAGAGACCGACTAGCCTATATTGTAGGGCTAGGTTATGCGAACAAAATAAAAGCAGAAATGATGGAAATCTCTGTATAAATCGGTGAAGAACCTACGAAAGTCTTTCAACCTAAGAAAAAGAGATATATATGGTCAAGTTACAGACACGGACCTAGCCTAACCGGTGTACAATATAGCCTATAGTATAACCATAGTAGTATTTAGTATATTATTATTAATAAAATATTAGTTAAGGTGCAACTGCAAGGAATGTGAACCATAGTGCGCAGGCCTACCAAGTGAGATGATGGCATTTTGAGCCAGCATGAATTGATCGAGTAACAAAGGTCGAATGTTCTGTATAGACCTACAAAGCCTAATCGATAAGCTGAACTTTCGTAAAAGCTCACCAAAACATACGTTCACTACGAATATTGCTGAACTCTGTATTAGAAAATAATAACAGGAAATGTGAAAAGATATACATGTTGCTTCGATAACTACTAAAAACAGATTGGCTTATTCGAATTCTCGATTACAATTTATAGCTTGAGATCGAGTGTAAAGCCCAGGCTACAAAGGTTGTGCCGCGATGACCGCAAAGCGTTTAGTCAGGCTATACGCAATAACATCTCTGATGCAATATTAGCAAAATACACTGATTGTGGAATTTTTGTTGGCAGCTTGCCAAGAAAAGTTTTACATCAATGTCAAGTAAAATGGTACAGTATAAAGCAGGTGCGGACATTGAGTTGCAACAAATCATTTGCATATTTTGCCAGAGTTGTTGGAACAATTTTACGAACATAAAGTCGGCATATCTGCTAGAATAATACCTTTATTTTAAGGTTTTCCATTTTGTTTGCTTTCAGTTTGGAAACTATGAACGATTTTCTTTTGACTTGAAGGATTTGTTTACGTGACCCCCGCGACAAGTCGTACCACCCAAAATATTGCTTTTCAGAGACGAACAATCTTTTCCCTGCACAGTGCTTTGTCTTTCCAAGGTTGTAAACGTAGACTGTATCGGGAAAGTCCCGGTAGAAAATAGTACGCGTGCGCTACTTGCATGGATGATGTATGCACTTGCCAAAAAAAGCCATTGCCTAGCTGTCGATCGCTGCTCGTGTTCTCTGATGGAGTAATCTATTACAATTGTGTAACTATATTCTCTGTAAGATCGTGGATTTTCTGCGATGTTTTAGCTTTGTCACGGTCTGTACTATATGAACGTGTTAAAAATTTTCGCCGAACATGTAGTCATACAAATACAGAAAATGCAAAATCCTTTGCCAACACTTGCAATCATTAAATTGCGGAAAAAACATGGTATTTCAACTAAGCTTTTTATCGACAATTGCAGTCATTGACAGCAAACGGATGCTACGGGTGTGAAGACTCGCGAAAAAAGAAACGTCTTAATGCATCTCGATAAAATGTATATTTCCAGAGTAATGTCACTTTGATGATCGAGTTGGTATGATGTAGTCAAAACGTCCATTTTCAGATTAGCAATTTTGACGAGGTGTAATTGTTCAGTTCAGTTTATTTTCTCCACATAACCTCATTGAGGTATAAGAGACATGTACACGGTACATTTCAGTAACGATCCAGAGATCTCATGAAAACGTCAAATCACATGTCCCTGCTGGGCTTCCGTACACGTACGAGTGTTCTATCTGGATATATCATGTTTGATCTTTGACAAATTACGTACGCACGTAATCATTCTTTTTATCATGTACCCTTTGAGCTGAGTAATGTACGGATGTGGCTTGTGGAGAGTGAGGCGCACTGAATCTGGTCGACATTAGATTTAGCTGCACATAACTTAGACGGACATGCCTAATGCAAAATGGAGTTTATCAACAATAAACATTAGATTATACCTACTAGTACTAGTACTAGCTTTCATAAGGCCTAGGCTGGCAATGTTCAAAGGCAAACTAGCATGTGAGTTAGGCTAGTAACAAAATTTAAGTTAGGTCTTACTATCAAGTATTACTGCTTATAGTTACTCTAGGCTACTGTAGTACCACTACCAGGTTTGTTATCTGTTTTGTGAATGACTGATGGTACTGTAACTGTTCAGTGAAACCCCAAGGTTTGGATGAGAGCATTATAGCTACATGTATGATATTCTAATATAAACGTTTCAAACTGTGTAACCCTCAGATCCATCCAACCAGTCAATAAGGGTGAATACCTGAAAAAAAAAACTACAGCCAAGAATTAAAAAATGTAATAGGCCTAGCTATAGCTACTGTGTAACCCTCAGATCCATCCAACCAGTCAATTAGGGTGAATACCTGAAGAAAAAAAACTACAGCCAAGAATTAAAAAATGTAATAGGCCTAGCTATAGCTACATTATAGGCTGTACCCATTCTGATATTAGTTTTAGATTTGTCATTGAAGTTCTGTCATTGAAATTTAAATGCATTCATGAACACTGTCAATCTCATTTGCTGATGCAACAATTATCCTTTGTAAGATTCAGTACTTTCAAACAGTTATTATTATTACTTTTCAGTTTGAATTGCATGGATGACCTATAACTACAGAAATCAGAGATGAATTCACTGTTTAGTGCTCCAGTTGTGGATACGCATGTCCGTAAGTGAATAGTAAGCATTGTAAAATATATTTGGAAATAATGATATCTGTATATTTTTGCAATTAGCAAAACCTGTATTGAATTTGAGACTGGTAGCTGCCATAGTTTGGTCAGATGAGTAACATGCATGCAGTGCTGCCAAGTCACCCGCTTTGGGCGGGTGTCACCCGCATTTTCGGGTCGTCTCCCGCCCACCTGTCCGAATCTCCCGCATTTTTGAAGAATCTCCCGCATTATAGGCTCACAGAGTTTTTCCTGTGAAAGTGTATCATTGCTAGCGTGAAATTCATTTTATCACACCAAAATGCGAATTATCTCAGAACCGCCAGGATCGGAAATTACTCAAAGCCGATTGTGCTAAATATGCCCGGCTGAAAGCAACGTTACCTATACGATTCGTGAAAAATAATACCGTTACGACACACGTGAACGCAACAGCGTCCGCGAAGTCATTGAATGCAACCGAATGAAGTACGCGCGCTACTGCCAGAAACTACCGGTAGCTGTTGTACACATGCACACATCACCGCTGTATACCGTAGGCCATGCTGGAGTACTCCGGCCGGGAGGAGTTCAGTTCCTTAGGAATTTGGAATATCACATTCAAATTCAGCTCAGTGCTACTGCCCCAAAATACAGGAAGTGCTGTTTCCTGCCGCGATCAGGGCCGGGTCTGTCATACAACAATGATTTCCCTGATTGTACGCTACGCGCGCCAAACCGGTGGTCGCGCTCCGTCGTCATTTTCCACCTCTAACCTTTTGGCCCCCATCTCAAGTATTGAGGACACAGTGCAAAATTTCAGAGATTTTTTTTATTTCAAGATATTTTTTCCTCTGGAATGAAAAAAATATAGACACAATACAAATATGGAGACAGTATAGATTCAGCTTAGATGACCCGGGAAGTGATGTTTCCGGCCATCTGAGAGGCCGTAAGATCCCAAAATTTTCTTGTACGCTTCGCGCCAACCCATGGTGGCGCTCCGCTTAGATGGTGTACTTATCCAACAGCACCAGACAATTTTCACCCGCCTAAAAAACATCTGACCTTGGCATCTCTGTGCATGTAATATGGTGTCTGTAAATTTACGATAGCAAGGGCATTGTTAATGTTCTTTTAATGGATAGCAGTGATTTAATGAATAGCAACTAGAGTGCAAAGTTACCATACAGGGAATATTTTATCTGGTATAACACTGCTAAATGATGTGCATTGTACAAACTGAGAAAATTACTTCAAAACCGCAACAATGTATAGCAATTTCTGTACTGATGCATACTATTTTCATAGGGAATAAGTATACGGGTGTGAAGACTCGCGCACAAAGAAACGTCTCATGACGGTAATCTGACCTAGTTTCGAATGAGGTGTAACAGAAGTATTAGACACCACCTTATGGTGCAATACCCACAATACAGTGTGCTTAGCAGTGATGGACATCTCAGGTCTAGATAAAAGGTAACAAGGTATCACGTTTCATTACTGTCTGCATTTTGTAGCGACACGAACAAAACGTCACTTGCAAGCAACGGAAAGTTAACTTTTTCAGATGGCCGCACACGGTTTGGGGCGAGTCTTCAATGCCCCTTTAAGTCATGAATGTGATAACTGCTACACAGAATGTAACAATATGTCCTAACTCCTAAGTATTCCCAGAACAAAGTGACGTCATACCAAACTGGGCTGTTTATTACATGACAAATATAGTAACCGGCCTGTACATCGAGTGTTAACATTACGGATCAGACTAACCCTGCACACTCGGGTATTCAACACAGACATCAACACAAGGTCAGTTGTTTCTAAACCTCTGTGCATTTTCATGAGACTCTGTGCTCAGTATCACAATCTGTGCTTGTGATCACTGAAAATAGTCGAGCTTTATTTACTAGAATAAAAAGACAAGAAACCATAAACATTGTGATATGAAGTGCTGAACATGAATGCCTGTACTACAATTCACTCAAAATTACACGTTCCCTTAGCTAAAAAATACTCCTAATACTAGTATTGGTAAATGGTCAATTGCTATACAAGTGCAAGACGTATAGCTGTTTTTTTTTCACACAGGAACCAGAGTATTTTATAAGAGACAAAACTCAGGGACTTCAAAACTGCACTACACATTATAAGTTAAAGGCATTAAAGACTCGCCCCAAACCGTGTGCTGCCCTCTGGAAATTAACTTTCCGTTGCTTGCAAGGGAAATTCTCCTCTTGTTGCTATAAAATGCAGACAGTAATGAAACGTGATACCTCAAGTGTTATCTTTTATCTAGATCTGAGATGTCCACGCTGCTATGTACACTGTGTTGTGGGTATTGACCGTAGCAATAAGTATGGATTGACTGTACACTAGTGTCTAATTACCGACGGTAGCAAGCTGTGTGTATTTTCTGGGATCGATGGTGGTGTCTAACACTTCTGTTACACCTCATTCGAAACTAGGTCAGATTACCGACATGGGACATTTCTTTGTGCGCGAGTCTTCACACCCTTTAAACACTAAATTATTCCTTGTAAAGCTGTGTATGGTGCTTTAGATATTTCTGGTCAACCAAAAATTGTATCCGAAAAGGATTTATGTGGGCTTGTCCCATTTTATCACAATAATTTCATATAGCAGGTCCAATCTTGCCAGGGATTAGGCCTATATGTTCAATAATGTGTCATTTGTCTTGTTTTTGTAGATTTTTGGGACTTGAAGAAATTTCAGTACCAATGGCCAACATCAGAGATAAAAGAACTGTACAGGAATTTTCTACCGGACGATTATCTTGATGCTGTCAAGGAGGTCCCCGATATAAAAAATGCAATATTTGTCCAAGTGCATAATGGCACAATCAAGGAAAATGGTAAACTTTTGCCACTGTCTATATATATATATATATATACATGAATTTCTAATTGTTGAAGTGAATCGGTACGTTATTGTGATGTGATAGCTGGTGACCTGGTTTTAGAGCAGTAGAGTGTATACTCTACAATGGTGCCCCCCCCCCCCCCCGGACTGAAGTACAGGAATTGAAAGTCTGGGAAAAGGTAGGGAAACTGCAAAACCCTCTTTTCTGGGTCATGTAAGTCCAATCTCACCAAGGAGGAAACAGTAAAGGGAATAGGAGACCAATAGTACCCTGTTATACTATCTTGCTCAGTTACGTATGATAAATTATGATATGTCATAAACCGGTGATTGCATAGGTCAACGATGGCAGTCATACCTCAGTGCTTGCTCATAGAACCACAATTAATGTCTAAGAATCTTAATGCTCATTTATAAAGAAATTTAAAAAAGTCAACGGAAGCATTTATCTTTTTGAAATTTCTCGCCACAACCCCCAGTTATGTTGATTAATGTGTAAAATGTATGAAAGATCTCTTAAGAGTAAGAATTTGGGACTTCAAGGAATTTCAGTACCACTGTCAACATTAAGCATGCTAAAAAAATTAGGTAAATTTGAACCTTGAATCGGATAGAGAGACCTAATTTTGACCTTCATTGTGGCACATTTTACGGTCGCTGAATAACTCAAAAAGATTAGGTTCCAAATCAGAAAATTTATAGTTGCTTAATGTGTTTCAAATGGTTTGGTGTTTCCTGCATTGTACTTACTATTACAATTCACAATTATTTTTGATGTTAGTATGGAGGAGTTGTATAGTTTGAGAAGCCTATTTAGACAAGGGAAACTTGTTTTGAAGGATCTTTCTCGTTATTAATGAATATCTAAATCATTGGTAATACCTCCTGATATTGTGATCATCTTCTCTGCACAGATTGGGTGCTGGAGTTTGTCAAATCGCACAAGTGGATTGTGGGAATGGTTGGATGGGTAGATCTCACTGACCCTGATGTAAGTTGCTTCAAATCTCTTTAAATAATAATACTATAACATAAGTTATACAAATAACAACAAAGGGGTAATACCTAAATGAGCTATACTATAACTTGTTCATCTCTGTAAAGTATTTCTACACAACAATCTGCCATACTTGAAATTGCATTATATGTCCAAAACTAATTTCTATATGTATTATGGACTATAATTATTCAATTATATTGAACTAACATACCATTTAATATTCCATACTGACAGGTAGAAGACATTTTAGTGCATTATGCACAGAGTGATCGCTTTTTAGGAGTTCGCCATATCACAGAATTGGAGCCTTCGGATTGGCTGGGCCGAGAAGATGTCCACAGAGGATTGAAACTATTGGAAAAGCATGGTTTGACCTTTGACATCCTGTTAAGGTAATCAATTGTGGTCACACATGATAATTCCTCGCAGAGTAAAGTAATAGTTTATCGGTGGCATAGCCAGCATTCTATTGTTAGGGGGGCAAGAATTTTTTTAAGGGGGGCAACCCTGTGATGGTTGATGGTAGGAATTACCACGAGTGGCATCATTGGTCGCTGAAAATGCACATGGGTTGCTAGCGTTAGTTTGTAATGGTTATACAACCGGCCAAATTATTGGCGCTTATTCTGTAGGACAGTATTGATCAACTGTCTCCGTATGTGAGTATGATGAAGGCCCAAAATGTGTAATATCTTGGTCTGATTACCAAGTTCTGACCTTATATGAAGTATGAACATGAGCCCTGAGGTATGAATAATTGTGATCAGAACTCGAAAAAATGTAAAAAAGAATTATTTTGAATACATCACTGGATTTCATTTGGGGGGGGGGGGCAAAACTGTAGCATAAAGCAAATTTGGAGGGCATTGCCCCCCCCCCCCCCTGGCTACGCCACTGTAGTATACATTGCATTATTCCAAGTTTTCAGCCGGGTTGGAGAAGCAACTAAAGTTAAGACTAGAACAGATTTCCACCTCCTGACTGAGAAGATCAGTGTTATAAAGATGTTTCTGGGAATTTTGTTGGTTTTTGAGAATCTTAAATTTAAGTCTTGATAGGGGAAGCAAACATTTGCTTCCAGATTGGAGATTTCATTCAAGCCTTCCAGGTGTGACCAAGCAGGGGGTGGGGGAAGTGATAACACAACAAGTTTTCTTCCTCATCTCTATCATTTACTACTATCCTGGTGTTAACCGAAGTGAAACCCCTCTCCAAAGCACAACCGGTTCTCTCTCTACAAGGTCATCTCTGACTGGTAGACACTTTAATTGTCATAAAACAATACTACTGACAGTAACCATTGGCAAATGCCATAAATCTTGAGGTTTGACTGGATTTCATATGCTGGTTTTATTTTCTTTTGTTCAGTTAGAATGAGATAATCACAAGGCTAAAAAGAGGGCTCACTTCATAAATTGCAAATAGAAGAGAGGTGGTTAAGAAATATGCTTTATGCAGGTACCTATGTCACACAGGGTTTGTTAGCTTTTAACTTGTAAGGCTTTTGTGTGAGATTTGCGGTTTTTTGGTTACATAAATAGTGGCATTGACAAGTGCAGCCATATCAACATAGAATAAAACATCAAAGTGATATCTTTTTTTTGTATTAACTATTTTAAGGTTATTTGACAGCTTGAGCCTGTCAAACACTTTGCTTTTATTTGGGGAAAAAAAACAGGTCAAAACATTGACTTTCTACACAACAGACAGCAGAACACAAAAGAAAGGAAAATAAACTTACTGAATAGCTTTTCCGACTGATTAATTAGAAGGGAGGTTGTGATAAAGAAAAAAAACAAGTTTCTGGATTCTACAAAAACATTAACAGAGAGTGACTTATGACAAATTGTCTCTGTGGCTTCATATATGTTACTCTCTAGTCTCTATTAATGTATAACACAACATTGTGATCTTAATATCTACCGTGCTATTTCAGTTTTGAGATATTGTAATGCTAGACAGCAACATGGTTTTCAGCTCACTCGGCATAGCCAGTGGCCATCTATCTATATATCCATCCATCTATCTAATCCTTCGATCCATATATCTCTGGGGTGGGCAACCCGCGGGCCACATGCGGCCCGCCAGTGATTTTTGTGGCCAGTGAGATGTCTCAAGAAAAAGGAAACAAATCATCTATTTTACATGATCACAAAAAATGAGGTTCTTAGAATTTATCAGCACTAATGATGCTGTCAGGTAGGCCGATTATCCCCATTAATTATCAACTGTACTGTATCGACAGTATGTTTCTGTGAATACAGATTAAGTACACACACCTATTGCTGGAAAGTTGAAGTTCATATATTTTATATAAAAAAATTAATTTTATGGGATTCATTTTTTTTTTTCATGTTTTTCATGTCCTGCTTCAAATGAAATTTTCTGCCAGTATGAATATCTCGAAGTGTTATAACCGTCAATATTTTTTAGTACAATTGCTTAAAAGCATGAAATAAATTACCATATGTAGACTTATACTGTATCAGTGTTGGAAAATTGTCCCAACAGTCTGTTCTGCTTTCTCAAGAATGCATGAATATTCAACAGGTTTGCCCAGATTAAGGTATTAATGAATTTATGCCCATGAAAAAATCCATAGAGAAATCATATTTCTATTTTTCCCTCTTTGAAAGTCATCTTTTAAGATAATTTTAATATTTACTTCAAATCTCAAGAAACAAGTCTTATGGTCTCTCTCTTCTCAGAATATTAACATTTTTCTAAACATGGATATTTCTAATTGAGGAATTGGAAGTGGTATGGAAAGGGGTTGGAGGAGGGAGGAAGTGTGGTATGGTAGGGGTGGGGGGGGGGAGGTACATGTGTATTCTTCTTGCGTCATACAAGATGTATGTTTTGACACGTTTTCTTCCTTCAGACCACACATGATGGATTTTGTCCCCCAGCTTGCTCCAAAATTTCCCAAATTGAGTTTTATTATCGACCATCTTGCCAAGCCAAAAATAAAGGAGAAAGAAATTGAAGAATGGAAGACGAAGATGACCCTCGCCGCTTCGTATCAAAACGTCTATTGCAAATTGTGAGTGTTGGTTCCTTTCTAATAACACGTCTGGTTTAAACAGCTTGAATTTTTTAAAGGGAAGGTATCTACAGCCTTCGTTATCCTTCAGTGGGTACAGGAGATGGAGGACAGCTATTTTGGAGATCTTTTAAGATACTTTTGTCATTTTGAAGGTAGAATGTCTGGTTGTTCAATACCTTGGCAAAATAATTTTGCTTTGATAAAATTTCATGTTTGACAACTGCATCTGTAATGTTACAGGATGTGATCCTGTTAGGATTTTAAAAGATGAGGTTTAGCAGAATTTTAGGCTTGATATGTCACAGCCACATGAAGAAGAAAACAAGGAGACCTTTGAGTGCTAGTAATGTCCGTACAGCTATTCTGGTGATCAAGATATTCAGGTTGAAAATATGATATTAATGTCCCTGGAAATGCTCCTTTAATGCTTAAGTTATGTTCAGCTTCTCAGTCCCACAAAAAAGTGTTAAACAGCAGGTCTCATTGGATGGCATTCAACACTATATCTCCTAGACTAATATAGAATGGATTAGAAACATGATATCGAGGCCGTAAATTAAAACATTGCATGCTAGACTAAGAATTCAGGCACTTTAATCAATGAAACTCTGTCCTTAAAGCGCAAGTTCTCAAATGTTTTTTTAAATGGAATAGAAATACATCCTGGAAGGAAAGCAGTGCCCTTTAACAGTCTACAACAAATTGAAGTAAGATGTGACATGTTTCTATTGAAATAAAATAAAACTGTTAGCAAACTTCTTATCCACTAGAGAGCCTGTGTAAGAGAATGTGTAAAAGTAAGTTGGCCTGACGTTTCTATCCCACCAGGATCTTCTTCAAATACACATGTTTCTATTGGTATTTGGTATGAATTAGTTAACTAATCAGCTCAGCCATGTCTACAGATATATCAGCTTTTGCTTTGCCATGAGAGCCCTTCCATGTTATATATTTCTCCTTACTTACCTGTCTTCTCTCCACTTTTGCACACTCACTAACTGGTAGTACAACAGCTCATATTTTTTTATTCATTTTTTTTCTTTGCAGATCTGGTATGGTTACTGAAGCAGACTGGGAGAATTGGAGTATTGAAGATCTGAAACCTTATGTGCAGGTAAGAGCTAGCTTTTTCTTTTCTTTTGTTCAATTTCATCATTTTTTTGTATTGAATATTTTGTCTGTTTTACTTGAGTGAACAAACTAGTTGAAAGACAAGTGTTTTATCAAAACCCAAATTTTGGTCTAAATCTAATTTTTGCTAGTGATGATCTATCTGTTCTTGTACAACCCTGCAAACACGACTCTCTTCGTTCTCTTCTACATTGCAGCACTGCGTGAAGGTCTTCGGTGCCGCACGATGCATGTACGGGAGTGATTACCCAGTCTTCTCGCGGACTACTGCCAAATACAAAGATGTCTTCAATGCGTTAGTCAAGTGCCTGGAAGACTGCACCAGTGCAGAAGAAAGGGAGGACATCTTTTGTAATAATGCCGTCAGAATTTATAAGATCAAAGCAGAATTGAATAAAGAAAGTCTTGCTTAATAGTTATTCCGGATCCATTAGTATGAAAATTTAAGTAGTTTCTTGCCATTTTCATAACCTTGTTTTACACTCTTTACCAGATTCACTCAATTAACTATCACAATGATGTTTACAAAGTCAATGACATTTGACCTTATTGTTTCCTTAAAAAAATCACAATTTTCCTGTTGTTAGCCTCATTGTAAGGGTGCCTCCAAGGAGGGGTGTCACCATGGTGTAGAAAATTCCCTAAATTGAGGAAAACTAATGCTCTGTTGGGACTTGCTCTAGAACCCTTTTTTGGTAACCTTTACCATGTTTTTACGAAGTTGCAACAAATCTGTTTACTATTGTCATAAACTGATTTGACTGTGTTTTGTGCAAGAACATGTTCTAAAAGAAATAATCTTGTCAAGTGTAAAGTGAATATCTTTGTTAAGGAGGTCTTGAAAGATACCACAGCACAAGTCAATTTTTGTTTTTATCTCTGTTGGTGTCGTTCACTGACTGTAAGCGATTACATTTCATGTTATTTCTTCCAGGCATAAATATGAGACTACTCATAAAAACTTGACTTTTACAATGAAGCATTCCATTCGTCTGTACGTATTTGTTTTGTAATAAAATACGATATTGAGGAGTTGTTATATGTCGCTTAACTTAACAGTCGGGTCCGGTTGTCACCATCTATCTACCTCAGGAAGAGGGAGGGGTGGGGTGGGGGGTGTGGAGGGATTGCCAAACATTTTTGATTTACTTTAGGTTTTGGACTTATCAGTCCTCACATTTTTTGGTAACTTTTTCATCTTCGTATCCATGTCTTAATAATAATTATTTGTGACTTTCATGATAGCAGAATATGGTGCTTTATAGTATTTTGCAAACATATTCCTTTTCGATTTCTTGATTCGGCTACAAATTTTATTGATGACACATTAAAATTATTGATTACAGAATATGTGATAACTTCCTACATTTTTAGAAATTTGTATGGTAATATATAGGTTTAAACTAAAATATGCTTGCAAATATACTTATTAATAGCTAAAAGGACTATATGGTGATATATACAATGCTAGGAATGCTAAGCTTCCCATAAAAATTTCTTAACCTTCAAGCCAAATTTTACATTACAGATATCTAAGCATTCTCTTTTGGCAATGAGGTGTACTAAATAATCATGCAATCTGGACAATGTACTTTTATGCCAATTTTTTAACAGATGTACTGAAATCGACAGAAAGTCAAATAAACGTTTTTTGAGTATTGGTGTGTATCTTGGTCATGATTTTGTGCTCACAAGTTTCAGTATGATACTGGTAGCATAAACTTAGGAAGCTGGTCTTTGCAGAACTGTCATGTCATCAAGTGATGCTCATCTTTACTTTACTCTATGGTATGTGTACTTGATATTAAACAGTAAATAGTTGAAATTCCTTTCATCAGATACACCAAACAAGAAAAACATTCCAATTGTTTGCTCTTTATATAGATGCATTACACCTTTTTCTGTAGTTGAAAGTGGAATAAATAAATGGTTAAGGGAGCTCCCTCAACTCCTCCTCCAAACCCACCCACTTGCTCTCCATGTTTTCCAACATTCTGTACGTCCTTTCAGTTCTAGGGTACAGAGTGAGTGCAAACACTAGTGATGGTTCAAAAGGGAATTTCCCTTTCCTGAAACTTCACTAGCGTAGAAACTGGTTACATGACAACTTTTTGGAGTATTTCCAAAACGCGCCTTTGCTTTACATATAAAGCCTCTTTTGTTGCCCATGCATGCTTTCCTTTTGCAATTCTTGATGCAATTTCCCACTTTCGAAACGAGTCCTTCGACTTTTGGGAAATTCCCCGACCACAATTGGAAGGTTGGCATTTTGTTCAGCATATAGTTGTGTAGCAATATAACCATACCATGTAGCACAATTAGCTTGGAGATGAACAACAAACACCAATGTACACAGCAACAATAAAATTCGACCGAACATCCAGATTTCCGAAGTAAAGGTCGTAGACGAACAACTTGATGAGATCGTAAAAGAACTGGTTTACTATTCAATTTCTAGTATAGTAAGTTGCCTTTAGCCATATTGCTTTTGTCCTTTTCTGTGTACATACAGCTTGGATTTACAGTACACACTGAGTTCTTGTGTACAAATTACCACTGGCCTATGACTGAGTAGACAGTGCAACTAGTCTAGCCTATAAACAACTACAAGATGCATGATAAGCCTAGCCTAGAAGTAGAACCTATACTAGATCTATGTTCAATTTAAGACCCAGTCCTAATTTACATTGTTACAGCAGCTTCATAGCTTAGTAATGCCAGTCATACCAAACAGTAGCCGTAACCCATTTAAAATCAATTTAAAAATTACCACAACTGGATGCCATTCAGCTATATTTCTGCGGTGGGCTGGAAATTACTTATTTTTTTTGTCTGATAGTGATAGTTTAACTCAGTGTAAAACTATACAAAACTCTTCTGACTTTGAAGCAAGAGCAGCGTACCATACCTAGTGTATTTATACAGTCTTGATCAACTACTGGATACTCAAAACACTAGAAATATGGCCCTTAAATGTCTTACTCTTAGAAAATAATCAATGAACTAAGTTCTATAGCGTATGCACACTACAAATCACAGCTGTACAGAGGGTAATTCACTTTCTAGAAGATGAGAGAACAAATAAGGAAGGAAACAAGGAAGGAGAGGATGACAGGGATTGCCCAAAGAGAGCCAAACTATTCAAATTTATTTTTCATATGCTTTACAGTAGTACATTACAAAATGATAAGAAAATGGTGTTATAACACATACGATGGGCATTAGAAAAACAAGAATGTTTATCAAAGCTAGTGACCGAGAGAAAAAGAGGAGGCCAAACAAAAGAGAGAAGAAAAAAGGAGAAAATATCGAAATCACATAGCAGGGGAAACCTGGCTAGAAAACATTACGGGTAATACTGATTCATTAAGTGTCGTGCAAGTTTTTGTTGAAAAGAACAGACTTTTACAAGATTTAATTACACTGGAATTTCTCCCCAGATTTTACAAAAGTAGCCGTATTGGGTGTTGTGTCGGGTTCATCGCAAACAAATTCTGCTTCTGCTTTTGTTAGATACTCGTTAAAAACCCCTCTCGGGAATCACAATGAGGATGTTGGTGTGCAGCAGTGCTAATAATAATGCGTGGGCAATCTTGTCTTAAACACCTCAAGACTAGGGCTCTCTTTAACAGCCAAGGATTGTGTATTCCAGTCTTTTGTAGTCCTAGGATAGAAACTATACTGAAAAGCATGATGATTATGTGGAATTTGTATATAGCGGCCACGCCTCCCTGGTTTCAAGAAGGGATTAGTCTCGTTTGGGATTGCAATTAGGCCATTAATAAATTGGTAAAAGAGCATAAGTCTGGTCCTTTTCCTTCTTTCTGTGAGGGGTTCCCACTTCAAAGTCTTCAAGATCTCAGTGACGCTGGATTGCCTACGGAAATCCCAAGAGCGTGCTGCCTTCCTTTGAATTTTTTCTATTTTAGTGAGAGAAGGTATTATTAACTAATATACACTGTTTTCAAATTAAAAATATTATAATTGCTATTGTTATGCACTCTAATACAATTGGATATATAACAGGCGGATGTCATACCATTACAATACCCATAAATTATGCTACAAACACAGTACGTATGAATATCACTGACATTTAACAAATTATATTCCCAGTAAAGCAAATTAGTGGAAAAGTGCCATTGATTGCCAGTAAGCAGTTTAATTAATCTATTTTGCAACACAAAATACCAGTGAACTTCACCAGTTAACAAAGGTGATTCACTTGATGCTGCCAGGATAGACAATCATCAATAGTTAAACCTAAATATTTTATACTAGATTAATCATTGATTTCAATTCCATCAAAACCGAAGCTCTCACAACAAGCATGGTGCTTATTGCTGCCATAAAAAGAATGTAGTTGGTTTTAACAACATGTATAAAAGTTAGTTTGTTAGACATTAAACAATTCAGGCTGGCTAAGATAATGTTTAAAGGCATTGAAGACTCGCCCCAAACAGCCTGCCGCCATCTTTAAAAAGTTAACTTTCCGCTGCTTGCAAGCGAAGTTTTTCTCTTGCCGCTACAAAATGCAGACAGTAATGAAACATGATACCTTGTTATCTTTAGCTGGACCTGAGATGTCCATCGCTGTATAGTTTGTACACTGTGCTGTGGGTATTGACCGCAGCTGTATGTCCTGACTGTACACTAGTGTCTAATTACCGGCGGTAGCAATCCATGTGTGTATTTTCTGGGATCAATGGTGGTGTCTAACACTTCTGCTACAGCTCATTCGAAACTAGGTCAGATTACCGGCATTAGGCGTTTCTTTTTGTGCGAGTCTCCACACCCTTTAACTGGATTGAATAGCTTAGTACAATCCTTATCAAAGAGAAATACATAACTATCAGCAGCAAATAGATGGGTTGCAACATTTGAGACAGATCTTTGAATACTATTTACATAGATAAAAAACAACAAGGGTCCGAGAACAGAATCTTAAATAGACATTTAAATAGTGAGAGAAGGTATTCTTAACTAATATACACTGTTTTTTCTCATGCAAGTAGCATGAAAGAATATCATTATGAGAAATTTTCATTAAAAGAATGGAATGATCAACTGTATGAACAGCTCTCTTGAGATCAATGTATAATCCAAGTACATTGTTTCCAATATCAGGGGTTCGAGAAAATTGCGTTCTGGTTTCAAATAAAGCATGACAAGTTGAATGACCTTCTCTGAAGCCAAACTGGTAATCATAAATAGAATGGTTATTGTTTACAAAATGACAAAATATGCTTTTCAACGAAGTTCTCTAAAAGCTTAGTAATGCACAAGAGCAAACTTACCGGTCTGTAATTTTCTGGTAAATTTTGACCCCCCTTTTCAAACAGTGGAATAACTTGAGCAATTTTGAGGGAATTAGGATAAATGCTAGTGAGGAAAACATCATTAAAAATATGAAAACGAACAGGAGCGACTATTTGGGAAACAGATTTTAAGTGTGTGGCTGGAATACCAGCATCTACACCGAGAGCTTTATCAGACTTTAAGGCATCAATGAGTTTCAATACTTTAGGCAACAGGCAAATGTTCATGTTACCATGTGCATGGATAATATTGAATGACACAAAAAGTTGAGTGCCTCAATCAGCTTAAAGGGTGTGAAGACTCGTGCAAAAAGAAACGTCTAATGCCGGTAATCTGACCTAGTTTTCAATGAGGTGTAACAGAAGTGTTAGACACCACCATCGATCCCAGAAAATACACACACAGCTTGCTACTGTCGGTAATTAGACACTAGTTTACAGTCAGTACAAACAGCTGCGGTCAATACCCACAGCACAGTGTACAAATGATATAGTGATGGACATCTCAGGTAGCATACGCCAATTAAAAGCCCCATTGACTTACACACTAAATCACAAAAGTAATGTGGTCTCTAAGTCTAGATAGAAGTTTTCACTAGCTAAACGCTACCCATCACTGGATAGCTGACAAGTTGGCCTTTCATGGCACCATCAATTTTCCGTACCATGACCGTGAAAATTTTTTGCTATCCGAGCCGGAAGTTTTCGTCACTTGTAAACAAACCTCTTCACTCAGTGGTAAACAAATTTCCAACGCTGCTCCTGGGAGGCCTAAAGGGGTCTAAAATTGCCTCAATTGACCCAATTTTCTCACCACATGTACTTCCATTCATGCTCTTCAACATGCAAGCCACAAAAAAATAGATTATGATTGATAACAGGTCACAAAAGATGTTCTCCTGCTGCTTTTTGGCACTTTTCCTGATGGAGAACAATCGAGCCGATTGATATAGACTCTAATAGGAGTATGCCACCTTAACTCATGTCCAGCTAAATATAACAATGTATCACGTTTCATTAATGTCTGCATTTTGTAGCGACAAGAGAAAAACCTCACTTGTCTTCAATGCCTTTACATATTTTAAATTTGATTATTTAAATGCTCTGAAATTACCAAATAAGATTTTATTAAAATATTGCCACTGAACTGAGGATACCTTTAATTTATTGTTACAAACAAAATCACAACGGTACAAATAATTTCTTCACTTGAGTATGCAACAATTGGCTGAAATGGTAGGCAGGTGAGTGGTTACACAAAATCGCACGATTCCAACCCTGGTAGAAGTTGGTGGAGCAATTAAACGAAAATGAGAGCCACGAAACTTGCAAGTCCTTTAATAAAAAATTGCCATCATATATATTAACTTTTCAATATTTATTTATTGTCATTCACTTAGGAAATACTGAGGCTGAATTTGAAGTTTATTACATAAATTTGATTGCAAGATGATAGAGAGTTTCTTGGTTTATATTCGAAATGGAAGTTTTGTGCTTTTGTTGGGCTCATGTTGGATTTTGATTCAACTATCAGGAATTTTTATCAGATTCATAGGTTGTTGTTTTGTTTTAAGTTTTTTGTTTTAAGGATGTTAGCTAACGGAACATCAAAAATGTCAAAAAGACAGTAAAACCAAAAATGAAAATGGATTCTGATCATCATATATTGTGTTTAGCATGATATTTGATGTAATGTTTGTACTGAAATGCATTGCAAGCACCCTGCTTTGCTGAAAGGTACAAGCTTTTAAATGCCAAGTGCTATGTCATTTTGACCTGGAAGCAATGGGACTTGTATAGTTAAGTACTGTAAGTAAATAACAATAATGATCCTTCATGCAATATGATCTGTGTTATTGTTTAAGAGAATGTCAAAACTAACATTTGTTAACAGTGTAAAGGAGCTTCTGTTCTTTAAATGACTACTGTGTGCCCTGTATATATACCACACCACAAACCCCCCCAAAAAACCATTTATTAATTTGATAAATGGCATGTGAAAATATCACAAAGTCGATGTATATAAAGACCTGATTTTGTTCAAACAAATCCAACATTTGTTTTTGGTTCCTTGCTTTAGCAAAAGGAACCTATGCAGTCAGGTTGGCATATGTGTGTGTGTATGTATGTATGTATGTATGTATGTATGTATGTGTGTGTGTGTGTGTGCGTCTGTGACACTTGCTTGGGTACGCTCTATCTCAATAAGGGAATGTTGGATTGAGGCCAAACTTGGACTATAGATCCGCCATATGGAGAAGGTGTGCCCTATTGTTTTTGGTGCCCACAAAGGTCACCAAAGGTCAGTTATGGTCCAAAAACCGAAAATATTAAAACTGCAATAACTCCCAGTGCCAATGTGCGACAAGATTGATATTTTGGGACAAGTTGTGAACTGGGTAGGGGAGCATTTTCAAACTTAACGGTCATGTGATCCGAGGTCACCAAAGGTCGATTAATGATAAAAAACTAGTATTTTTGCAATAACTTGAGAACGAAATGTCTGTTAGGGTTGGGAGTTGCCTCAATGTAATCCAATTGTCGACCCGCATCTGGGTGACCCTTGACCTCAATTTGACCTCTGGTGACCTTTTCGTGTTTTTTGGATTTTTACAGTTTCGATGCTATTTTCAGATGTCAAAGGTACCTTCTGATCATGAATGTCAATAGGTTGACCCCGTGTGACCTTCATGTGCGAAGTTATATGGGGTCAAAGTTTTTCGGTCGGAGTTAGGATGGTTGTACAGACTTTTGGTTTTGTTTTTTGGAATCAGGAGATTAAACTACATCTGAAACCAAGGTCAAAAGGTCAAAGGTCACATTAGAAAAAATGTGCTTATTTTGGGAGGAAACGAGCAAAAAAGATAATGTTTGGTTTTGATGCTAGATTTGGATATCAAAGGTACCTTCCGGTCAAAAATGTCAATTGGTTGACACCCGTGTGACCTTCGTGTGCGAAGTTATACCAGGTCAAAGTTAATTTTCAGACATTTAATGCAACAACTCCCAGTTCCAAGGTGTGACATGGTTGATATTTTTGGACAAGTTGCAAATGGTCTAGGGGAATATTTTCAAACTTAACGGTCATGTGATCCGAGGTCACCAAAGGTCAATTAATGTAAAAAACTAGTATTTTTGCAATAACTTGAGAACCATATGTCTGTTAGGGTTGGGAGTTGCCTCAATGTAATCCAATTGTCGACCCGCATCTGGGTGACCCTTGACCTCAATTTGACCTTTGGTGACCTTTTTAGTGTTTTGTGGATTTTTACAGTTTTGATGCTATTTTCAGATGTCAAAGGTACCTTCTGATCATAAATGTCAATGGGTTGACCCCTGTGTGACCTTCGTGTGCGAAGTTATATGAGGTCAAAGTCAATTTTCAGACATTTAATGCAATAACTCCCAGTTCCAAGGTGTGACAAGGTTGATATTTTTGGAGTAGTTGCAAATGGTATAGGGGAATATTTTCAAACTTAACGGTTATGTGATACAAGGTCACCAAAGGTCAATTAATGATAAAAAACTAGTATTTTTGCGACAACTTGAGAACAAATTGTCCGTTAGGGTTGGAGGTTGCTTCAATGTAATCCAACTGTCGACCCGCATCTGGGTGACCCTTGACCTCAATTTGACCTCTGGTGACCTTTTCGTGTTTTGTGGATTTTTACAGTTTCGATGCTATTTTCAGATGTTAAAGGTACCTTCTGATCATAAATGTCAATGGGTTGACCCCCATTTGACCTTCGTGTGCGAAGTTATTTGAGGTCAAAGTTAATTTTCACACATTTAATGCAATAACTCCCAGTGCCAAGGTGTGACAAGGTTGATTTTTTTGGACAAGTTGTAAATGGTATAGGGGAATATTTTCAAACTTAACGGTCATGTGATCCAAGGTCACCAAAGGTCAGCTAATGTTCAAAAAGTAGTATTATGGGGGGAGAAAAATGGCAAAGAAAAAATGTTTGAATTTTTACAGTCATGCTCTATTTAGGTCTCACCGATCAAAAATGTCAATTGGTTGACCTCCGGGTGACCTTTGTGTGTGAAGTTACATACAAGTTCAAAGTTAATTTTTTCACATTTAATGCAATTAAATCTCAATGCCAAGGTGTGACATGGTTGATATTTTGGGACAAGTTGTGAATGGGGTGGTGGAACATTTTGAAACTTAAAGGTCATGTCATCTGAGGTCACCATTGTTATCATATCTGTTGACATGCTTGTAGGTCTCTTATATTTCTTACATTTGCGACGCCATATTTAGATCTCAAAAGTGCCTTTTGATAAAAAATCCGATCACATTTTGTGATCACAAAAGTGTTGGCTATAGTGTTGGTTACTTTATGGGAACATGTAGGACCACTGGACCACAATTACTTGGACTATTTCAGCCCAATCTTGCTTGATAATATTATGTGTATTGTCATATACCCCAAGCAAGGAACCACAGTGCCCTTGGGCTCTTGTTTAATTTTCTTAATTAACATTGCCCATTTTATTCTTGTCTGTTTTAGGTGGACATGGATTAGCAAAATAGTGTCCTTGAGCAAGAGAGGGAGTGACAGAAAGGAAGAAAAGAATGATGATGAAACATTTAACCACACCCTATGCATGAGAAGCAGACAGAGATTTTCACATCGTGAAGAACTGTTATTCAGCTGAAGTCTCAACTTTCCATCACCATGTAGCTTAATTTCATCTACTCAGGATTCCAACACGTTTTCTTAATGAGCAAGAAAGTTGGAACTGAGACCAGCATCTTCATTAGGAACAGATACAGAGATCCGGCCGTTCTCATACACAGGGACCTACAGAAGAGGTATCCTGAACCTGCTCCCCAAGCGTCATCCGGTCGATTGACCCCAGACACGCACTATCGGTACAGCCGATACGGCAACGAACCGATATTGGTCAGAAAGGAAGGTCGTCACATCACGAAGAGAAACGTTCAACCTGTCCAGTCTGCGATTTGTGTTGTCATGTGAATTGGGGAAATGCAGGCATCTGTTGAAACCGAATATAGAGACCGAAGATGGAGGTGAAGATTAGAGCTGTAGGCAAACACCATGTAGGGTAAATGAGCCTGCCGAAAGTCATGAATGATGTGTAGTAACGATTCCGATCAGTCCTTTACACAATCACCGGTCGTATATATTTTTCCTGATACCTTTGTAAGCACTTCAGTATATACCATGTAACTCTGTCTGCTATTTACTTGTGACACATACAGAAAGATACATAAAATCATCAATCTCAGGTACTTCTTTGTAATTATTTTATAGCACAATGAAAAGATAGATCGGATTTAGGGAGCGTATCCTGTCCCTGTGGAACATCTGGACATTTCAGAAACTAACTTTTTTAAGTATCTGTCCTTTGCTTTTGTTTTATTCTGTCTCTGAAGTAGATCCCTCCAAGATCGAAATGTCAGTCCCTCTAACCTTCATACATTTAAAAATAAATGTTTTCAAAATTAATAATACAATAAAAGGTCCTAAACTTGTCCAAAAATTCTATCTTGGTTAAAAGTAAGTTTTGTCTTGCATCACTAAATTATATGGCAAATTTATCCATAGCACAAAATTATTTTTAATTAGTATCAGGTTTACCGAAAAAAACAAAACAAGAACATTGTTGCGCAAGAAGTCTTCCGCAGTTTTACTTAAATGTCAACAGCCAAGTCAGATTCTTTGGAATTCTGCACGAGATCTGACGACCATGTTGATACAGTTAAACCTGCTCCTGGATACATCAGTTATAAGAAAAGGTCTGGATTATCACCTTCCCCATAGTTTATTTTGAACAGGCTGTACATACTTACAGTTAGGTAATTCCTAACGTGAAATAAAGTAAACTGTGGAATCATGTTACTCGTCTGTTCGTTCATATCAATAATCTGTAACTGTGTACGTACTGTTAGTCAAACTTTTAAAAAATAATGTGAAGATGACACATCATGTTATAGAGAATGGATCTATGTCAGATCTGGATAATTCATGATCCAGATAATGGAGGATAATCCACTAAGGATCATCTAGGTCTTTACTGTACAATTAACATGTTGAGCTGACTGGCTCATCTCTTATGATAAATTGATAGTATGTTAGCCTAGCCAAAATAGCAATAGCAGAACAGATGGCTCATTTGTGGTCACATATGGAAGTATGAAAGGAGCATGTCTGATCTCACAGTAACATTTTAGTGTCAGTTTGTGATGCTTGTTGGTTGGGCAGAACAGGTTGAGGGAAAAAAGTACATGCAAACATGTGTAACAGATTAAAAGTATATCATTAGTGTCAATTTAGTTTCTTATATATATGTAGGTCTATGATGACATTGCATGATAGTATGTGTACAAAAGTGACACTATTTTCTTATCTTAAAGCAGCCAGCTTTGTTTTATATCACTATTAACCTTGCAAAGAGAGATATATATGTAGGTCTGTGACGACATTGCATGATAGTATGTGTATAAAAGTGACAATATTTTCTTATCTTAAAGCAGCCAGCTTTGTTTTATATCACTTTTAACCTTGCTAAGAGATTCACATTACAACTTAACTGGAGCAATTGTCTCTGCAAAACAGTACAAAGTGTTTAGAACTACACCCTAGAGATATAAATTATCCTCAACAATTAATAACAAATACATTATCAAAATTTCAACCCAATTCTCATATGTAAGGTATGCTAAGCCATCTGTTGTTCCAACATCCGTGGAGATATCATAGGGTTTAGGCCAATTGCTTGTGTTGATGTTTCAAATTAAAATAAAAGTCCTCTCCCAAACTGGTAGCTGTGGTAACATTAAAGCAACAGCCTAAAACATACACTGCACAGTATCTTCAAATGTAAATTTGATGGTGAGAGAAGTTATGCTGCAAATTTAAACCTGTTGCTTTAAGCAAGAGAACATGCTACTCTGACCCTGCTACATTATCTTCACTAATTTCACAGTTTATTTTTTATTGTTTTAAATTTAATTTCTCACTGAGGTGTACTAATTATAATGTAAATGATCTTCATTGTTTTTACCACTTTGTTGAGTGGAGAGTGTTATATAGCTTTATAAACGATCACTGCCAAGGTGTTTCTTGCCACTTGTTTCGAACAAGAAAGTATTCTAAGATATTACAATAGCTGCTGCCTTACCATACAGTATCTGAATGACAGGCCGTCTTGTTTTGTTTTTTTGAAAGATTAACAGGGGCACCTGCTTTGATGCTAATGACAGCAGCTGTAATAATAATAAATAATAAATGAGACTTATATAGCGCCAAATCAGTCACTGCTCAAGGCGCTTTACAAAGAAAGTAAATTAATTTACAAAAGAACAAGTGACAAAATGGGTCTTAAGTAAACTTTTGAAAGTAGAAAGTAAGAGACAAAGATCACAATTGACAAACATGTTTATGTTCTTTTTTTTTTTGTATCCTGAAGGCATAAGATATGCAATAAGTTACTAATGGCATAGGGGGAAAAGAAGAAGATGAGGGGTAGGGTGGGCAGGGGGGGGGAGTGGTGAATGGTTGTAAAACTTTTATGTTGTGCAAGGAAGACCTGCTTACTATTTTCCATTTTGTATTCAAGCAAACTGCCTCGACTATTCTTTCACCGTCCTTCCCCTCCCACCCAAGAAGAATAAAAGGACAAACCAAAACGGATATCATGTCAATTGTTGATGATCTGCTACAATAGATGTGCACCTCCTCCTAAAGATTTCTCTGACTCATCCCTATTTTTTGATTGGCTTTATTATTACTAGACAATCAGATAATAATAATAATAAACAGTTCTTATATAGCACAACTTACAATAAAGTCTCGCCATGCCGGTAACAGTAACATTTAACATTTAAGATGACAGTAACATTTAATTAACTTTGTCGCAGTCACAGGCTTTTCAATGTGATGCGTTGGTATATCTATTTCTGTATAGCTTGTACGAGTAAAGAACTTCTGGTCACTGCCTCTGCGGTTTCTGACCTCTGGACACACATAAATGTCCAGTAGGGAGTAACCTCCCTATCTTCTTTTGAATGCATTTTCATTTTCGATTCAGTTGTTTATTTTCATTTTAAATGTGATGTATATAAAGAAATATTCTGCACCGCTTTGCACAGTTATAGCCATCTATATGTACTATATAGCTATGGTAATTGTAACATAACACAACCTTGTTTGCTGAAAAATTGCGAAGTTTTATATATCACAGTTGTAGCATGACCAGAACCTCAATACGTTGGTTTGTTTGTGCCAAGCAAACTTTTGTAAACAATAAATCTTTCATGTCCTGTGTCAACATGAGTAAAGTCAAGACTCAAATTGAGTCAAGTCAAATGAGGACTCGTGAGTCAAGTGAGTTTGTAGTCATGTACGGGGGCATGAGTCATGTCGAGTTGTGTGGCATCCAAGTCGTACCAGTCAAGATAGATTGACCATCCCAACATTTATCATCATAACATTTCTTTTAACATTTGCAATTTTACTTAACCAAACCCTTTAAAAGGTCTTCAGTATTTGCCTTCACTATTATCATGCTATGCATTTCTTAAAGGTATTCAAAGTAATTTCTGGAAGTTACTGACTCTCCTAGGTACACATGAGGAGACAACTAAAGGAAAGAGACAAATAAATGTCTTTGTGGGGAAAAAGTGTTTTGATGGTGGCAGTAAGATGCCTCGTGAACGGTTGATCATGAGCGACCAATATTAGACATTCTAGCGTATTTCGGGCAATTTTGATGACCTCCCTGGCCAACTGGTATTCATCATCACTGCAAAAACCGTATACATCATCACTGCACAAACCGTATTCATCATCACTGCACAAACCGTATTCATCATCACTGCACAAACCGTATTCATCATCACTGCACAAACCGTATTCATCATCACTGCACAAACCGTATTCATCATCACTGCACAAACCGTATTCATCATCACTGCACAAACCGTATTCATCATCACTGCACAAACCGTATTCATCATCACTGCACAAACCTTATTCATCATCACCGCACAAACTTCATTCATCATCACTGCACAAACCGTATTCATGATCACTGCAAAAACCGTATTCATGATCACTGCACAAACCTTATTCATCATCACTGCAAAAACCGTATTCATGATCACTGCACAAACCTTATTCATCATCACCACACAAACTTCATTCATGATCACTGCACAAACCGTATTCATCATCACTGCTCAAACCGTATTCATGATCACTGCTCAAACCGTATTCATCATCACTGCACAAACCTTATTCATGATCACTGCACAAACTTCATTCATGATCACTGCACAAACCGTATACATCATCACTGCAAAAACCGTATTCATCATCACTGCTCAAACCGTATTCATGATCACTGCACAAAACGTATTCATGATCACTGCACAAACTTCATTCATCATCACTGCACAAACCGTATTCATCATCACTGCACAAACCGTATTCATCATCACTGCACAAACCGTATACATCATCACTGCACAAACCGTATACATCATCACTGCACAAACCGTATTCATCATCACTGCACAAACCGTCCAAACACTTATATTTGACTCTTGGTTTTGTTTGATATATATATGTGTGTTTTACGATCCTTGAAAATTGCACACAGAGTGGATGTGCTTTTACATGTGCAATTTCTCTGTATTAACACCTTGTCATTTTAAATTAGCCATTTCATGATTCCAACTGTATAGTGTTTATGTCGGAGTTGCTGGTCAGGTCAAAATGGTGAACACACAAATACTGACCAATTGTAACCATATTTTTGAGTGTAAGTACTCAAGAAAACAAATAGAGTTTTTGACCAAAATGCCCTAATGCATACTTAAACCTTCAGTGCAACATTGTATATTGTTACATTAAGTGACATTCAGCTCAGCTTCGTAGTTCAATGTTTCATGGGCTAATGTAACCAGCCATCTTGGAGTGAGGGGGATGGGGCAGCTAAGGAGGGGCCAGAAGTTCGGACAGAGGAAGGGAGCATATGTTACAGTATAATATTACATACATGCTTTGCATTGGCTATACCCCAGCATAATGGTGGTTCTTTACTATATATATATATATATATATATAGTGTCTAATCCTTTCTGTATTACAATAATACGGACAATTCACAAGTATAACAAGACGTGCACACAATTGGTTTTGTTAACACCACAGCTCTGTTACATTAATTGGTAGATTTAAGTTGCCCTCCCCCCTAATCTTATATAGGGGTATTTGTTAAAATATTTCTGTGAACTTATTAATTGGTGTATCAAAGTTTTCCCTCTCCTATTTTCTCTTCCTTTTTATACTTTTTATTTATTTATTTGAAGGAGGGGATGGGAGGTTGAGAGCAGAGATATCTATCCCATGCACCCCCATCCCTGCCGATTACCCCAAACGCCTCATAACACTGAAGGCAAGTTTTCTCATTAGTCTCTCATGGAATAGTTTAATCGCTCTCCTTATGAACATGTGCAGTTGGCATCATGATATGGCTAATTGTTGTTCGCTTACATATTTTATTAACCATATTTTAAACAGTTTAAATTTTAATTAAAATTTAAGATAAAAAAAAAATGTTATTTCTCTTGTTTTCATTGAATTTGTTGTTAAGTTATTGTTATATTAATTTTTGATGTCTGTTTTTTAAGGGAAATATATGGGTGAGGGGTACATGAAGAAGACCATATTCTGCAAACATGCTTTCTGTTTCATTCATTAGAGGCAACAATTGAATCAACTCTTCAATTATTTTTACCATTAACGGATGAGCCCTTTATGTCTCTCAGAAGTGGTATCAATCCAGTGTCTAAAACCAGAGTGAAGCTACATTGCAATAAATTCTCCCCCGCCCCTCCCCTCCCCCGCCCCACACCTCCCCCCCCCTTCAAAAATCTCATCTGGCAACATTAGCATGGAATCCCATTTTATCAGCTAAAATAAACAGCGTAGTATCTCTTAATTTCGGTCTTGTTTATTCAACAGTTGCAAACCTGGCAGGGGACAATATTGCATCAACTTTAGTCTCTGCCAAGACTAGCTCAACAAAAAAATAGCAACTTGAGTTCAAACTCTGTATAATATATCCATGACCATATCCCTATTTGCAGAATTCCTTACTCAAATAGTAGTGTAAGTGGCATATGCGTTGATGTTGCAACAACAACAACAAGTCCCCAAATTGATATGAGGATTACAATACAAACAATTAGCCCATGACAAAGAGTTTACCGCTTGGTTGATCCGGGTACGAACTTTAACAGCAAATACAATGCTCTTAAAAGCCTCAACACACTTCACTTCCTTTTCGATTTCAGTACCACTATTTATTCTATGCGTACGTGGTAGGTACGGAAATTCGGCAAGTATCCCGTACTTCCTCAAATGAAATGAAGTTTCTTCAAAAACAGATAGCTCAAAACGCTAAAACGTTTCTTCCAGCCAACCGCATGGCTCTAAGTTTTTGCAAACTTAAAAAGACAAGAAACCCGCCGCCTTATCACTTCTTCTCTTAAAGTTTACCAGAAATGCTTATTTGAACCTCTCGTAATGAACAGGATTACGTAACACAAGTTATTGAATCATTTTCCGAGGCACGGGCGTTAAATCTGGGTTGTCACGAACTACTTGGGGCAGAGGGACAGGTGACTTTAAAGACAAACCACGGTTCCTCAATAGGCAAAAACCACAACAATGCCAGTAATGGAATCTTTTTTCAACGATATGACATTTTCTAAAATACAAATTTTCTAAATAATAGGGCAATTTCTATTTACATTTCTTTTAAGGTATATGTCAACAAAAGGGTACATTTTAAATAACAAAGGGGCAATTTTAACCACAAGTGCCCCTGGCTCCTTATTAACAAAACAAAAAATATGAATAGGAACAGTTTTGAGGTTTGTCACAAAACTGGGGAAGGAGAACATTCAACTGTCTATTTACGAAAATGATGACAGTCACTGCAAATATGCAAAAAGTCACCCCCTATAGCCTCTTTAAAAACAACCCCCCCCCCCTCAGCTGAAGATCGAGAAAGATCAAGGGACTGTCATCAAATTATTAGAGGTCAATTACAGGCCTCAGGAGATGGGAAGGGGGTGGGTCCCGGGGCTGCGGTCAATCAGAGGGCCGTGGGAAATATAAAGGACCTGGATAAAGAACTGAGTGTTATTCTAATTTTCATAATATATAAGTTAGTAAAATGAAGAGTGCAAAAACTGGGGCCCGGTGACATTATTGTTCCCCAGGGTTTGAGCTAGCTAGCGCTCGACGTCTCTCGGTGCAGCATTTTTTACTAGCGTGGATTATATCATGTGAATGTGTCTGCTGTTCGAGCATCTGGTTACATTTGTAGCTTTAAAGGGTGTGAAGACTCGCGCAAAAGAAACGTCTAATGCCGGTAATCTGACCTAGATTCGAATGAGGTGTAACAGAAGTGTTAGACATCACCATCGATCCCAGAAAATACGCACACAGCTTGCTACCTTCGATAATTAGACACTAGTGTACAGTCAGTACATACAGCTGCGGTCAATACCCACAGCACAGTGTACAAACGATACAGCGATGGACATCTCAGGTCCAGCTAAAGATAACAAGGTATCACGTTACATTACTGTCTGCATTTTGTAGCGACAACCAGAAAACTTCATTTGCAAGCAACGGAAAGTTAACTTTTTCAGAGTCTTCAATGCCTTTAAAGCACAACTATTTCTCTTTTTTTAATATTTTTCGGCGATGCTTTACCAAACTAAAATTTCATAAATCTGTAGGTCATTTGCTCAGGCGCGTAGCGAGAAATTTGCCAAGGGAGTGGCGAAGCCTGTATACAAACTATCTAAGCCTAGCGCCACCATAATTGGCGCGATGCGTAGAAGAACATTTATGCCGAAAATGCCTCCCAGATCGCTGGAAATGGCACTTCCCAGGCCTTGTAAGTTGCATCTAAGCATTTTCTAATTTGAAATTACTAGCGATATCATAAAAAATACTAAAAATATGCTCGGGGGGGGGGCATGTAATTTCTAATTTAACATTTCTTAGTCCTCAATGTCTGGCAAGCATATAATTATTCGCTTTAGATTTGACCCCCCCCCCTCCCCAAAAAAAAACACCATTGGTCTTCGACGTTTGACTACTTTCAAATATGAAGCACGCCACTACTTGATTACATACCCTTGATTGGCAACAGGGAAATTAAAGAATGTTAGTGAAATATATACGGCTCCTAGCAGTCTGTATATATATCCGCCAAACGTATAAATACCCTGCGTGCATACCACTGCATTATAGCTAATTCCCTTTCTTTATTTGCAGTCCCTCTTACAAGGAACAGCTGTTCTAGGAGTGCCTACCCTCAGAAGCAGCTTAGAGACTCACCAGTCGCAGATCTATCGAAGATACGAAAAAAAGGGTGTAACTAAAACGAATGACAATTGCGTTACACATAACGAATGACAATATGTTGTACACACTAAAAAAAATGCGTTGACTAAAACGAATGACAGTAATGACAGCACAGACATTTGTTTCAACCGGATATCACAGTTCAGACTTCGTGGGTATCTAGATCTAGTAAAGTACGGACAAGATAGAAACGCACCTTATAGTCTGATTTTGAAAAGTAAATTTAACGTCATTTTTCCGATATTAATTGTTAGAAACTAACAATACTATAATCTTGAAACGGCTTCAGTTATCTTTCTATATAAATCTACAGAGGTAAAAAGCACAGCACTCAAGCGCATTCTCACACAAAAACTTTCCCTGTTGTTTCTATCCGTAAATTACACCAAAACCCTGCAACCACGTTATATGCGATTTTACTCAAATCATTTTTGCGCAGAAAACCAATAACCGCATTTAATCCACTCCGTTAATCATTCCATCTCTTCTCAATACTGTCCTTCGTTGTCATTCGGTGTCATTCACGTTGTCATTCGCCTTCATTCGCTGTCATTCGCAAATGATAATTAACCCTGTACAAAGTCAATTGTCATTCGGTCATTCGCTGTCATTCGTTTTAGTTTGTCCCGAAAAAAAAGACAAGGCTGCTCAGTATAGTTCCTTAGTGTATACTTTATCATGCATGACGTACTGCAGAATCACCAGCTGAACCCGGATTTTTAAACTGGAACTCTTAACATTGCCACAGATCAATAAACACATTATTTGACTGTTCGTGTCAAGCACAAGTGACAAAAGTCTGTTCTGCGTGTCCCTATTCCTTTTATACTTGCTTTTATACTCTTGTGGTAAAAAAGGGAGTTGTTATGGAACATAACAACTCCCTGGGTTAACCTACTAAAACAGGTCTTCGACAATTTTTGCCTATAACGTTAGCTTACTGAAGTTAATGGCGGGTTCTGACAAACCACAAGTTATCCTCAGACAATGTGGAGAGTTCACTATAAAGAATAATACCTTCCATAGGCTATCTCAGTGAGGGTGGAAATACTTTGGAATCGGCTTATATTTAAACCACTCGATCGCCGGTTTGAAAATCATGAGTGACTTTTAGGCGAAGTGATTTTTTCTTAATCATTTGGCAAATTTTGAGTGCAAATATGATTACTGATGGCATTTCAGACTATTATGATTGTAAAAGACATCAATCACACAAGCTTCAAAATATGCTAGATTGTAAAATATATCCCGATCATTCATGTTCTGCTCTACATCGTTTTGTGTACTAGGCCTACTGAGACCGCCTAAAACTGGTATACATCCTCTTATTGGAACATCTAAACCCTCAATTGCCAAACTGTCGACTGATTGCATAATAAGTTATGTATTTACTTATGTATATTAGATCCTCCTGCAAGCAGGAACTCGCGAAGAAGCCTATTTGGCTTAACAAAGCTGCAAGCTGACCGAAGTCAGTCTCTCACATTCATATTTAACGTCCATGATTATGAATTGTTAATTGTCAACAACTCTGTAACTCTGTAACTGGACGACATACATTAATCTGGGAGTGACTCGAACCATATAGAGACATCTAAATTTGCTGTTCGGGTTTGGCCCTAAAGTTTCATACAGATGTTGCCTTTGAAAACTTCATTCAACTGACGTGCAACCACCGGGGCATTTTTTCATTGGTGGGAGGGCGTTTTAAGCATGCTGCGACCGCTCAAACTCACCACCCTGTTAAAAGGTTTACAAGATTTTCAATGGCTTTGATAACTTATCGTGTAGGCTACCGTCCATTGACGGCGTAATGTGATTTTTCCAATAGTAGGAGGCTAGAGGTTATCATGTCACAAACTTCTAAATCGGTTCCGTGTTTTCTCGGAGAGTATCGAAGGAATTATCATGCTTGGTTTGCTTGAGATGGTAGTGCTCTCGAAAATTCCCCAACAGTTTTGACTAGAAAAGTTGCAAAAGAATGCAAGCTTGGTTTCGGTGCCAGCTTTCCTCGCATCGTGGGTCGGTCCTTGAAGGCATAAGAAAAATGTTCCTCCAGGATCCTTTTAGAGAAATTAACTCCGAGGTCATTCGAACAAAACCCCGGTGTTGCTATGCTACCACCATCTGAACATCTGAACATTTCCTTGTTGGAACACGAGAAGCAAACATGATTAAGGTGCTGCATGGCTTGTGAAAAGCTTGTCAACATTTCCGTATCCAAATTCGATATGGGCACATGCTCACTTTTCAAACTGCTAGCTCTTGTGAAGTTGTGATCGCGCTGGCAGCCCTCATAACTTTTCCCAAGTGAATCGAGCTACACACTTGGTATGATCACTCAGTCATTGGTTTTTTTCTAGCATCGAAAAAATTTACAAAACGATATATTTAAACAACTAGCCAGAGCGAACGGACCGGAAACATTACAGTTGTAACAAGTGAAATATGTCCCATATGCCTCGTTGATTTTGGCTGTGTGACGTGTTATCATTCTGAGGGTTAGGCTTTTGTCAGTGTGTCAGCTTGCCCGTTTGTCAGCAGCGTTTGCTGCGTTACATTTCGTGCTTAGTACGTTACAGACGTTTGTTATTGCTACTCCTGTGTGAGACAACAATCGTGGACTCAATATGGATGATTGGAAAAAAGCTGCCCAATGGCTTCTCCAGTTAGGGGTGGTGATGCCAGATCACAGGATTATGAGTACTTCTGCGGATACTATTGATCTATTAATGAATTTGAGAGACGGAGTTCTACTATGTCAACTTCTAAATCACCTTCACCCAAGAGCCGTGAATCTTCTGGAAATAAACTACAGTCAAGGCCGTACTCAAATGTCACAGGTACGAACCACGTTAGGCTTCTGCCACTGGAATGCCTAGAACTACATTTCGAAATATATCTTATGAAACCATGAATGTAGCAGCAAATTCAATTTGTTCATGGCAATATTGGCTTGTTGCTATGGTGTTTTAAAATTTAAAAAAAAATCAAATTTGTTGTGTCGTCCCACAAGTTCTTTAGTACGGTGGTGTATTTTTTTTCAATACTGTGTGTTATTTGCCTTACTCTTTTTCAGAATCTTACTTCCTGGTTCGTATTAACAATTTAGCAACTCGGCTAAAGACTATGAGACTTATATTGGTGACAACATGACCCCATTGTAGAAAAAGGCTTTGGAAACAAATGCAAACTTTCGGACCGAAATATGCCCAAGTACTCAGTTGGTTCAATTGTCAGCGAATATGTAAATTTAAAAGAGAGTAAGAAACTGTACTAGCCAGTACAGTAAGCCTAGTCTTTACCATACATAACCTTAGGCCAAATGATTAGGCCTATGTAAGTTCATTTGGGACCCATGCTGCATAGGCAATATTTGATACAAGTTGCCTGTTATTGCAATTTTTAGACTCTTCCATCAAGTTTTGCCCACTTTTACACGCCGCCAAAAATTATTCACTGTTTTGTGAATTGTAGTTATTTTCTCCATCGCTTGTTGCATGAGAATGACATTCTCACTAATCAACCCAATCATCACAGTCCATGAGCGGAGCGACTACCACGCGCCATGAATACAAGTATATTCCTTGAGTCTTCACTGATGTGCTGAAAGAAATAGTCCATCAACACAATAGTGATAAGTTCATGTTAGTGTTTACATCTTTTACTTTTAGTGTTATCTCCTACATTAACTAAATTGGCAAGTGAGTGAGTGAAACAGTCATTACATGCATCAGTGTTCCAACAAATTAGACAACAACAACAAAAAACACTACAAAGGAACAAATAGTTGCTTATTTTATTCTGATCTTATAATTCAGTCAAGTGTCTTGATTTAAATCAAGTTTTGTTAACGAACAAAGAGATCATGTACACAAAAGCAATATTTATCAAAAGCATATGGATTGATAACAATCAATATGTTAACAATCCTCGGTTTTGCTTACCTTTGTTAGCATGTGTTATTTTTCACACCTGTGCATGGTATTAATTATTGATTTTGAAAGCAGTCAGAGTAAAATTCCATATTGTCCACTGGGGGCGAGAGAGATAGTTACTGAACATGTGCTTTATACAAATCTTGTAAAAGTATGAATGTATGAAGGCAAAGGATGGTATGGACATAACCAAGCTTGTCTTTGACTTGATGTCTGATAAGTAGAATGTGAAGTAGAAAAAGCTTTAAAACGTTACTTTTATCAATGTGGACAGATACTGTATGTGTTGCTCATTGCACACAGGTAATATTGCTTACTGTGTACATGCATGTACACACGCATGCAAATTTACATCTGGCAATGGTGAAAGACATCGGTAACAGGTATAAAAGTAAAATTATTTTTCATAAATTCATGTACTAAGAAAGTCCTAATCTGTGTTGCCAAAGTAAATTTATGCAAATCTATACATGTATAAATTATTGATTTTTTAACACAAAGTAGTGCAGTAATTTGTGTACTGTAGAGGAGAGGCTGTTAAAATAATCTAGCATTGAAGAGTTTGTTACTGGCAACTTACGACACATATGCACATTTCCTCCATACCCATATTTATTTTAACCCTGTGACAGCAATAATGTCCACATTTCAGCGCAATAAGCACGCTCTTCCTTAAAGAAAAATCTTGAACATAAAAAATATTTCTCGTCCCACAACATTCTATTTTCTGATTACGAACAAATCTGTATTCTGAGTCAAATTATTCAGTCCTGTTGGTTGGTATAACACCTGCTGTCTTAATTAATGTTAATAGCTCAGCACATACCTAGAGTGTGTATCACAGTACAGAAGTTATCTCTGTCTAACTATGCATATGTACGCATGTACATTTTTCTCTCTGGCTTTGCAAGGTGAGAAAATTAGAACGGAGCTAGAATAGGTTGAACACTTTATTTCCTGCTTAACAAGATTTTCCTTATCTAACAGTACCACTGTTCCTCTCCTTCTCTGTTTGAACTCCTTTTTGTAGCTCTAGCAAAGGTTGTTTAATAACACATTATATGACACTTATTTTGTCTTGTCTGAGCTATAACAGGTAGGATGTGTGATTTTGCCCATAACCCAAATTTCCCAAGTTCAAGCCCATCAAAGTAGTGAACTCCATGTTAAACAGTATGTTGACCTATAACCTACAGTATATATAGCACACAATACCAGTACTGTAGATGTATGTTTCTTAGTGTGCCTTTCCTAACCTCCCAGAGTGTTTTATGCACAGACGCATTTAAATATAAACACATCAGTACATTTAATAACCTTAGATAGTTTTGAGGTAAATAATATTTCTGATACAATTTTTAAAAGCGGAATATAATCTAGACACAACCAGGTGGTGGAATTTTCGTTCAATTCCTAGTGGCAGTTTTGGAGATGTTTTTCAAGAATCATTCCAAGTTGTACCAGAAGTTACCTTAAGTAGCAAACAAGGGAGATGACATAGCTGAAAAAAAAGTTAAAAATAAATACATAATAATAAATAGAACATGTACTTTATGTTCATTGTTATTGGACTGAAGTTGGAACTGTACCTAATTCAAGATCAAAACAGTTGAAGTATAAAATAAAGAATTTAAAGAAAACATCTTTTGACAATGTGCATCTCTGACATCACCTGCCTGCTTTAAAGTTAGCGCATTTGAGTAAATAATATTGCAAAGGTACCCAGTAGTCAAATCTTATCAAAAAGTAATTAATTTAGTTTTGTTTAGTGAAGTTTGATCTCAAATAGTGAAGCAAAAGTCAAACACCTTAACATTTTTTGGGGAAATTTGCTTATAACATGTGTTTTATATATTACTGTACTGTAAGAAAGCCGTCCGACCGACGAAATATGGAGGATTGAATCAAATGCATTACTTACTCATTCAATGACATTCATTTCGAGAAAAAAAATCTCGAAGGATGTCTTACATGTAGTATACGATAATTGCCATCAAATGTTAATTTGAAATGCTGAGCATTTAAGTTACCGTTTGGGTACAAAATGGGAGCACCTTGATCATTAAAATCTGAAAATTTGGCATGTAGAATTGTATGCAAATTCCAATTAGATACTACTTAGTTCCTCTTTTTACAGTCAAAAAAATAAATTTTACCACTGGCATATTCTAGTAAGCATTTACATAGAGCTGCATTTTGCATTGAAATTTCTACTTGACAAAGCCATGTAAACAAATGGTGTATTAGATTCACGTGAAGTATAATACAAGCGTGTCGGTTTCTGTTGCCAGCTTGCGAAGAGTTGCTGGTATATCGGGTGACTTTTACGAGGTGTCGATAATGTCACAGTGCTCAGGCAATTTAATCTGATTCATCTTTTATTACTCAAGTTTTGGATTGCTGACAGGGGTCGGTACTTCAGCGGGATTGTGGACGCATGTACTTCAGTCATTGCTTATCTGTCTCCACTCCAAATAGTGTCGATGCACTCTAACCATCCCGATCATGGATTTAGGTAAGAGTGCTTGTGATACAGGAGATGAAACCCTAATCAATGTAGAACTTGATTTATATTAGAAAATGCCGCTGCAATGCAAGGACTTGTTGGATTCAAGTGGATGAAATATAAATGATGGAAAAAATACAGATTAGTACTTCATGGGAGTAACAGTAATATATTGGAAGATGTGGGGGAGTGGGTGGGTGGGATCGGGGGGGGGGACTGGTATGGCACAGTTCCTGTTTGTTACTAGTTATTGAACAATCACACAAAGACACAAATGGGCAGCACTCCTCTTCCTTAGAACCCTGGACCTGTCCCTTGTAACATTTTATTAGGTTAGGGTACTAGTAGAATCCTCGTTAACTCAAGAATGCTTGGGCACATAAACTCTGTAAAAGTGTAATAATGATATGTAGAAAATCAGATTGAAGGGCGGCAACACAGTGTCAGTTGGTACTTCCAGGAAACTGTCGGAGCAGAGAACTCTAGGTACTATTCATGTATTCACCAATGCAGAAGAGAAGGAGGTCGGAGTTCGTAAGCAGGCTCTTAAATGTCAAGTATCAAATTTCAATTTAAGTTTACATTTTCATTGATAGCTTCCTCTTAGATGAAAAAAATATAAACTTTTGTGTTGATTCAGTGTGGTATGTCTGTGTGTTTGTCTGTGTGTCAGTATGTATGTATGTGTATAGGTAGGTAGGTAGGTATACAGTAGGTAGTCAGGTATGTACACTGTACAGATTGGGGTAAACGCACACATTTGAACAGAGCTGCACATACCCTGGACTTGTGGTCACATTTCGTAGACAAGCATTAGGCAGCAGGTTTCATTGCAGATAGCTATATATGTATAACACTCGATTTTGCTGTGCACACTGCTTGGTAGCTGGCTGTATAAAAGGAACATGTATGCAGTAACTTCCTTGAAATACCTAACGATGTCACTAGACCCTAGTAGTACATCCTTTACTATATAAACATTCCACTTTTATCAAACTGTATAAAGCATTGAGTGGATGTTTATACAGGCGCAAGATAAACCAAGATAGTTCCTCAAGGGATGGCTTTATTCTAACATAAAACTGTTATCTGAACGACAAGGTAAAGGTACAACATTCTGATAATGTGGAAATCCCTCACATGTAGACTGTAGATTCTGAACAGTGATATGGCCATGTATTGAAATGATTGATAATTGATATGATTCCACTAATTTACTGCATTCCTCTTTGACCTGTCTCAATTCTACTTAAACATATATACTTTATATACTTAACTTGAAGTCCCTTTTTCCATCTACCTAGCCTATTTAAGCTGGTTAAGATACAAACTTGCTTCCCGTTCAACCCCATCTTCTCTTCCTTATGAATCAACCAATCACAGTTAACAGCCTATAAGGGTACAAGCAATTTTCTATGTACACTGAAAACTTATATTCAGCTGATGGAAGCCATGTTGTTGCTTTGCAATTGTTGTATGGACATGGCAGCTGGATAGTGATACCCATCTTATGTACATCAGTTTGCAGTGAGATTCAGAAGAACATCTTATTCGCATAGCCATTTGACATGCTGTGTACTCCCTCGTCCCACTCCTTCCCCTTCCCCTTCCCCTTCCCCCTCCCCCTCCCCATTCCCAAAAAAGAAAAAGAATACAAAGAAAGATGTTTGTACCTAAGATGTAGGTTTTCCAGGCTGTGAAGTTAACCATTGATGAAGACTGATACCTAATGAACATCATCTTATTGGTTTCAATTGCTCATGAATCTTATTGAGTACAAGACATGTATAGTGTTTGGTGCTCGTTCAAAGGTTATGTTTTTTTGATTGTCATAGTTTCTTAATGTCTAAAGTTAAACTCTAGTGTAAATTTATCTAAACATGAGAATAGTTTCTACAGTTGTTTAGTTAGATTTAGCTTTTGGGTCATTTGACCTCGATAACTACTTCTACTATATACAGTATGTCATGTACTGACACAGTAACTGTTGCCATCCAAGTAATCGTTACTCACGATATTTGTTACAGAATTGTCAGACAGACAGCGTAACACACTCTGCATTATATACTTCACTCGAAGTCACTTACCTGTCTCCAAACAACAACTGTACTCTACCTGTGCAGTGTCTGGAGCATCTGGTAACCTTCATCATCGCCCTCTACTATAGATGGGCCCATTCCGGTCTACTGCCCTCCTCATTCCACCATCCAAAGTGTCAGGAAACTATTATACTGTAGGTGTACCAGCTAGTGGCCCAGTTCTTATTAAACTCTAAAACTCATCTTTAACTTTTCAGTTGGTCTTGTTCTTCCGTTAGGGCTGACAAAAGTAAGGAGACATACACGCAAATAAAGAAAAGTGCTCTCATTGACCTACTATCTGTCACTTGGTTTAGCCTCTTGTGAGCAAAATCTGTCTCACTTATTGGGTTTGTAGTTTGAAGTAAACATCCTAATCAACCATTTGGGATTTCCATATATCTGTACTGAATTCCATATTAAGTATAAGGTCACGGTCATTTGAAAGGTTGTCTTTGGTGACTGTATCCTTTTGAAGTTCTATCGTTGTGTAAAGATTTTTGTTGTTGTAGTTAATTAAGGTCAAAAACAACTATGAAAGGAAATGGTCATGCTTAAAGCCATTCTCTGCATAAATTGCACGCCTAGAATTTCACAATTATTTTTTATCTGTTTAAGCACTTGCTAAAAAGTACTACTTTGTGCTTAAAAACATCTACCTGCTAAAATCAAGTTTTCAGTGGCGTTTTTCCTGAATATAACAACACAGAAACGGTATAGGCAATAATATCCAGGCTGCAGTCATGGTTTGCTGAATACAGTAAGTGATACTTTATATTGCTCAAGTTAAGGCATCTTTCAAACGAGTAATCAATGAATTTGATTGGCTCTTCAACATCCCCCCCTCCCCCCCCCAAAAAAAATCATACAAGAGTAAGTGTAAATTAACCATATTTTGCAGTTATTGCCAAAAATGCAATTTTGCAAACTTAAGCATATTTTGCAAAATTGGAAAGTTGCAAACTTAAGCAGTTTTGCCAATTTTTCTGAAGACTTTTACTGCCTCCTTTAAAATGAAAGTTGAACCTAGTCAATGAAAATGACTACATACATCCTTTTTAGTACATGTATAAATACTCAAAAAACATGGTAATATGTCCCAAAATCAGCTGAACGATGTTGCTGAAAAAAGGGTTGAATAATTTTAACAAACAGACAGTTCAAGCTGTTTCATGTTGGAAATGTCATAACATAGAATACACATGTCACAACATAGATTAATGTGATCCAGCCTCTATTTTCAAAGATAGTGTCCGTCTTTACCCTCCGTCACACAATCTGTGTGTAAATTAGCACTGTACATTCATTACATGTTGCACAATCATGATCTCCATTCACCCCAAAAAAAGAAGAAATTATTTATTGGGAAGGCAACTAGGTTATGTGAATAATCTATGTGTAATTATTAATTCTGAAAGTAGAATGTGGCTATGTTTTGTTTCTAAAGTTATAATTAGCAATATTTCACTTTCACCGAATTCTCCAATTTCAGTGCTAACATGAAACAGTGCTTGTACTTTGTTGTCTTGCTTTCTTGATTTGGTTCTTGCTCTGAAGGTCAATGTAATTGGCAATTAAGGTATTTACACTTCATTATTTAAAGGCAAGTCCAAGCTATTCTATCCACGAAATCAAATATTAAATTTCATTGGAATAGTGAGTAAATGGTATCATTTTGGAGCTGAATAATTTTTCAATTTTTTTTTTATGGGGGGGGGATGGCGGAAATTAACCATATTCTATTAATTACAGGTTGCTAATTTGCATAATTAAAATATCAGTGTGACGTACAGGACATTTGAAATTTGATCTAACAGCCAGCAGCATGAATCAGTTGAATATTTGTTGTTCCAAACACAAATGTCCCCGTACGTCACAAGTTTGTAGGCTTTTAGGGATGAACAACGTTTCTTTTAGATATTCTGTGAAATTTTTGCCGTTAGTCGACAAAACCTCCCAAATTGTTTTCTAAAATAATGCTTAGCAGCTACAGTAACTACAATTATATAATCAAAGAACCGAATGTGACGTACGGGACAAAACGTGACGTACGGGACAAAATGTGACAGGTGCTTCGATGGTGATTTCTAGCGGAAACATTTTTCCCTTTTCTGGTTAATAGTTTCATGTACATTAAATGGATACTTCAACTGCACTGTGGGCTGTTTAAATTTTGTGCATGGACTGTACTGCGTAGAATCTGATGAAGTCTTAACATGCCCGAAAAGCCAATTTACGTAAACATCATAAGAAATAAAGTATCGACTGATTATCAATCTAGATTTGGATATAAATCTTCCAGGAACCAAGTTGTAGGTGGCAGTAATCTAAATCAGCATCTAAATCCTCAACGTTGACAGTAAATGAAGTAAATTTTTTAGAATGTGGAATCCACAGATTTAATACTAAATATTGTCAACGATGTGGAATCCACAGATTAAATACTAAATATTGTCAACTGTAATGCTGTAATGCTAACTCTGCACCATAGTAGACGTACAGTACAGTAGCTATGTACAGTAGTTCAGATGATAATTGGGAAAGTTTTTCCATCTCATTTTACTAAGCTTCGAACCGGAACATTTTGTAAAGGATTAATTAGTTTCAGTGTTATTTGATGATTTTGTACCAGTGTTTAATAGATAGAGAATATATATTTGAACAGTTTATCATGCTTTCCAGAGGGAAGCTATGGGCTTTATATGACATTGTTTCAACCATGATGTTTTAAGTAGAGTACTAGTACTGTATGTCAGAATATCAGCAAGTAAAGGTCGCACTGTGGGAGTCTTTCCAGAAGGATCTTTTACCTTGAAACATGCATCTACCTATTTGTTCCTCAAAGAGAGGCTCTAAGAGTCATTAATGTACATGGATGTTTAAATGTACGTATATTTATGCAGATTTTTTTTTTGTGCATAATGGTCGTTAACTTGTGCACCAGTTCCCCAACTGGAGCCGCTTTCCCTTTCCCCATCCCCAAATTATGAAATTATTGCACACAACAAACATTGGCATTCTAGGAATAGATCCAAATTCATGTTTTTATTGAAAAGACAAGTTCTTTATAAAGTCATCATCCAGAAATAATAATGTTAAATTTTCATAGTCGATTTGTTTAAGTGGAAAAAAAATGATATATCCCTAAGTATGCACATATCTTGTACGTCACAGGTTTTTTTTATCGATCGTGTTGTCACTGTACCACAATCACTTCACATTTTTTTTATTAATGTCATTTCAACATTGTACTTAAATGTTTAGGCTATACATCAGTGATATAAATGATTGCTGCACTTATACTTTCTGTGTGTTTTTAGCATTGAGGCTTTGAGTGGAAGAAATGAAAAGGGTTTTGTTCATCCTGTATGTCACGCTACATATTAATTTAAAAGATATAAAATTTTATCCAATTCATAGAACGGTATAATGTTATGATTTGTTTTGCCAATAAAGTGTTAGTTATAGCAACCAAAAGAGATTGTGGAATACATCTTTCTCGTAACCTTGACACACGTTTGGATCACTGAAATGTCCCTTTACGTGACAATGCAAATATGGTTAAATAATTGGCAAATATGTTTATAGTTGGTAAGGTAGAAGGGGCAAGTAAGTGTTTTTTGCCATTAAATACCAGAAACCAGGGAGTTTTCTGATAACTTATGAAGAAGGTGAGAAAAGTTTATAGGAATGTTCAAAGATGACTTGGACAAGAAGTTTAGTCTTCACAAATGTATGATAAGGGGGGGGGGGGGGGGGGAAGAGAAAAGAATACTAGGTATTTTTCTGTAGCTGTTCCAGTTTTCATGATATTCACCATTTAAACATATGGTAAATATATGGAATACTCTTTCAAGGCTTCAAATTGGTATTGCCTTGTTATTATATGTCATTTGAGGCCCTTATAAGACCCCCTCCCCCTCCCCGCCCCTCCCCCTCCCCTCCCCCCTCCCCCCTCCCCCTCCCCGCATCATATAATTCCAATTGAGATTTGTGTTGCATCTGAGGAACTGACCTAATGGTCTGTGTATGAGACGTAAAAGTCCTGGTTTTGAGTACGGAACAAACAAATTCCATTAAATGTTAGCTCTTTTATTTTTTAACAGATTCAAATTTCTTAAATTAGCTTTATTTCCTTTGATCAGTATAAAAACTGAACGGTCACTGTAGTGTACAGTAGGTCAGTTCCCAAAGTCATCCTTCCAATTTTAAGGTACTGTAAAGTAGATGGGGAAAATACATACATAGAACGAAGATTGGTACCTGGAAGTGAACACTTGTTTTAATTACAGTCGTATTTAATTCTCCATATTTACTTTGTTCCTCGCTTACCTGTCTCCTCACAACCTTAGCACCCCCTTCTACCATGCCTAGAATGAACTGGTAACCTTTTAACACTGTGCGCCCTCCATGACCGGACCCCCCCCCCCTGGTCTATGCCCTTCATTCTCATTCATTTCTCATTCTTGTGTTTTAACTTTGTTCATCTCTCGCCTTTCTGATCTTTAGTACGTACTTTGCACTATACATGCGCTTTGGTCTACATAGCTAACCAAAATTTGGTAATGTCTGTACCCCCTTTCTACACACTGCTGGGCCATATCCACGCTTGTTCTTCCTTCCTATAATCTGCCACCGGGAAACCCGTGCTCGTGACAATTTTCGTCAAACTCCAAATCATGACGTACAGGCCTACGTTTCACCTACGTGTGCTCTTTGAACAGGAAAGTAAGAGCTGAAAACCCAGCGACTCTGTTTTCTCGCAATCGTGGGTTCACATTTGCACAGTGTCTGGTTTGTGAACAACTTCACTTAGCGATGACCCAGCGTTCTTTGAGCGGCGGTTGTTTACATAAGACTTTGAAGAGATCTTTTACGTTGCCATGGAAGATAACAGAGACGTCCAAATACGGAGGCTGAGCATCTTGGAATCGGCAGCATTCAGTGCAAGTACTTACTGACTGAGGCATTTCAATTAAGAACAGAGCAAGTTTTGCTCGTCTCTTGTTTCCAGATCAGCTAAATTGCAATTTATGATCAAATTCTTGATATATATACATTAGCAGTGTCTTCTGGAGCTTTTTTAGGTCGTAAAGTCAAGTGTGTGAAGTTTATGAAGTGATGCATTTTATCTTTTTTTTGCTGCTCAATCTATTGTGTCACTTGGAAGCAGCATTCTCTATTGTTACTACCAGTATAATGAACAGTACAGAACAATAACAGATGGGGAAGCTAAGAGGCAATTTCACTATTGGCAGTTTTATAGGTTTCATGCCACCTTTGTTTAGACATACAGTAAGGGGTTAGTAATAATGTGTGCCACAGTAATAGTATAAACAATTCGTTTAAGACAAGTGCTGCGGTGTGTCATCCTCACGTGAATATCACGTTGCTGGTTCCCATGGCGACTGATGATCAAAGATCTGCTGCTTTCATCGTTCATGGAAAAGAAGTAAATTTACTTCTGGTCCTCGCTTACCTGTCTCCTCTTAACATCTGTTCTCTTTGCTCCATCTCGTCTAGAGTTGACCCGGTAACTTTTTCTAAATCGCAAGTAGCATCAGAACCCTCCACAAGAGGGAGATCCTTCTTGCGCCCTCAAATGTGAATGAAGGATAAGGATGTCCTATGATAGCTGGTTCCCTACCGCCTCATTCTATCACCCAGAGCAGGTCTCCATGTGTGCTCTAAAGAGCTGTTGGTATCTAGGCGGTTTGTCACTACTTTCTTCCATATTTTACTGCACACTTCAGATGTCGAAGTCCAGGGGAGAACTGCTCCCCAGCATCCTGTCAGATTTTGTTTATGGTCATTTCTATGTTATATTGTAACAATTATTGACAGTTTTGTGCAAATCTGGCATGAAAAGCTCTCCTTTCGTTAACATTTTGGCGGGGGAAAGCTCATTGCTGTAATTGTCATAGACCATAATTTACAAAATTTCAAATATCAGTTTAATATTGAGAGGGACTAAAGTTCCATATGATGCCACTTTTAACTTCAAGAAATACTCTTATGAGCTTGGGGAATCCAAAACGAGCATTGAAATTGAAATTGGAAAACTTTTATTTTTTTCGGTTCAAATTCATGCATGGGATCGGTGGCGCCCTTCTGATTACCTACCTGCCAGTCAATAATAATCCCATAATCCTTCCCCATGTTGAAAAAAACAGACCATTTTTATGACAAAAATTAAAATATTTAGAGGGCTTGAAGTCCATAGGATGCCACTATTAACTTTAAGTAAACACTCTTGTGAGCTTGATGAATCCAAAACGAGCATCGAAATTGAAATTGGAAACTTTTATTTTTTGGTCGATTATTTGGTAAAGCTATAGCCTTATGATTTTATATTATTCTTCGGAAATGCCAAATTTAGCAATATCCTTTTTGTCTTACTTCTAGAAAAACCTCCCTGAATTAATGGTTGGTAGAATGGAAAGGAAAAACTGTAGTCTGTGGGAGCAAAGAGAGAAAAAATTATGAAAATTATGCAAATTTAATCAAAATGTTCTTCTCTCTCCCATAAAAATGTATTATTATTATTATTGTTATGATTATTATTATTTATAACCCCTTACAGTATGAGCCAGATGCTACCATTCTAAATAGCTCTAAACTTACTTTATAACATTAGTGTTGCTAGTGGTATTAGTGGTGGTTGTCGATTGGTACACCTTGGCCTCTTCCCACAGGGAGAAAAGGTATGTGGGGTATCTGCTGACTAATTGTTACTGTTTAATCCAGCTGTTGTAGACAGAGATGCTTTGAGAACTTTTTACAGTTATGGGAAACAAATATTACAGATATTCATAGATAGCTTGGCTTCAGAACACAGGGATAAATGAGTGATTTATCACTGTTGAATGATTTAAAGCTCCAAGTTAAAATTATTTACTTTACTGTGAGGTTGTGGGTAGTGCTAAGATTAACCATAATAAACAAATGAATAATTCCTGATTGGTTGAACAGGTGCAGAGTTCCATTCTTGTTTATGGAGCAGCTCAGCTCTGAGCTATTCTGACTGTGAATGGGGTCTTCCCTCATGGTCATGACACGCTGTATATATATATCCAGGGCTTGGAGACTCCATTTAGCTTTCTAAATATACGTTACGTGGGGTAAATGGATGTAGGCAGTTTGGTTAGCTGTCAAAAGTACTGTCAGTGGGGGAGGAGAGGGGGAGGGTATATGTCTTCCCCCTCACTGGATTTTTATCCATCCAGGGGGGCTTATATATCTGGGGAGAGAGATAAGGCTCCCCCCCCGAAGTATACACGGTTGTGCCCCTGTACCTGTCTCCCGTCGAAAAACTAATATAAGCACTCTTGCTACAGGAATACTGTGATTAGAGTGAATTGGTACAATTTTTAGCACCGTACATCCTTTAGCGACCTGTCAATACCGGGCAATGACACTTAAAATGCTGATTTTGTGAGGAGATAGGTAAGCTTATTGCTTGTAAATATATCCAAAAACACTGTTTTGGAATTTCTGCACTGTAAAAGCAGTGATTTCACTGCCCACAGCTGTTTCTTTACATACGTTACTGTAAAGCACTACAAATCTCCCCCCTTCCCCTTGGTTAATTAATCTAGAGATTAATTTAAGCTGTAGAGATCTCTTTGTTAAAGGAGTTCATTGGGGGCCAAAGGGTAAGAATGTGAACAGTTGTTATTGGTAAGGTAGATAGGAGTGCATAGGTATAGAAGACAGGTTTGTAAATACCAAAACCAGGAAGTTAATGGGGGGTTTCCCAATGGTTTCAAAACTCTTCAGGTCAAAAACAGCCTAAGTGTCTAACATTTGGAGAACAACTTTATACTTTTTCACTCCTGAGAACAGAGTTACCGAGTAGTAAAATGCTACCCCTCTGCAATTTTCTCCGTGCGCATTTGTTGTTTGTAACTACAGCAACAATCTTATAACTGTCATGTTTATTTTAATGCAAGGAGTAAATGTAGAAATGATTCATTTTATATGTTATCAGTTTGCTTCCTAAGCAGTCTTTAAGGAAATGTTTGGGATGTTTGGCAACAGGGTGACACTTACTAAGGTTCCGAAAGTATGTTTTTAGATGGGTCTGTATGTACTAATTAAAGCCGCCTAGGTTGTGATAGTTAATGGTCGTTCTATAAATAGCGTACAGTCATAAACATGTTTGTCATCAAAGCTCACTTTCATTTTCGAAGTCATGAACAACGTTGTGGCATTGTGGCTTGATTTCGCCTTGAAATGTGACATTAAAATCCTATAGCAACATGTACTGACGTAGTTGATTTAGTTTGACTAGTCAATTTTCATTTCGAATATGAAAGTGGAAATTGCAAGATTAGGAAATCTTTTTCGGTATCTCCAGTTTGTCTTTTCAAGTTTAGTAATTTCCCGATCATTTTCTATTTCACTATATAATATGAAACTTTTTCTAATGAAAAAAAAATGAAAATCTTCGTTATAGAAATAAATTTTCGTGTAAAGTAGCATCCGATAACTTTTTGAAAATCAGCATAAAAAAAAAAAAAACCGTTTCCAGAGAGTTCCGGGTATTAATTTAGTCTTTTGAATTTGGGTAGCAATTTTGAAGTTTCTGAAGTTTTTCCACTTAGAATATAATATAGTTCTTGTGTAGAAAAGTGCTGACATTTTTGCTCAGTTCCGTACAAGATTTTTTCGCCGTCAACGAGAAGACGATCAACGACCAAGCTAAACACGCGGGCACAGGTTTCTTACCCTTTTATTTCATACACGTGGAGTGACTGAACCACCATGAAAATTATAAAGAGCAAAAAAAAAGATCAAAACTAACATTAATATACAAACATTTTGGCAAAACATGAAATCATAACATATTACAGAATATGATTTTCCCTTATAAATACCACAAAAGGAATAAACATAACAAATAACAATTTGGTCAAATGAAACACACTATAAAATCAGAAAGTAAAATGGACGACAATTACAGCCTTAATAATAACAACATTCAAACTTGACAATCGTTGCCGGACAAAACTACCACGGACAACGAACAGCGACACACGGGGGGGGGGGTCATTCAGAGGTTTACTGTTTCTTTCTGGAGAATGTACAGAATACCAACAAAAAATGTAATGTAACCTCTGGAAAAATATACTCTTCAAAGATAGTACTTTAACTCAAGATAACCTTACACAATTTAAGCAAAACTAAAAATACACTTAAAGGCAATAAAGATAACAGGCATATGTAGAAAAAGCACATTAAATACAAATCCCCAAAATGTGATGATATTCAAGTAGTCAATTACGAGATACTACCTTCTACCTTATTAGCTGTCAAGGTTGATCAATCTCTGTTGAGATGGGAGAGGCTAGCCCTTGAACCTCGCTCAGTCGTATTTTTGGACAGATTCTGAAATTGTCTTGAAAGTACACTCCGAATGATAGCCGAAGATTTCATTCTGTACATGGTAGTATAAATTAATAAGATAGCAATCATTGATCAAATCCAAGTCAAAAATGCTCATTTAAAACTTTCAAGGTGGTTTTCAGAAAATATAAATTTGGTGTAGCAATTTTGAAGCCTAAGGCTTGTATGCCGCTCATAGTTTGCCACTCATAAAATTCTATCGTTTATATGTTTTAAAACAAAAGGTGCTATATATACATCTTTGCAAAAAACAACATTTTCAACATTTTTGATAGCCATTTTGATACGGAATGAACTTATTCTTTGGGTTTCATTTACATTAATGTAGCTGACAGTATTACAAATACTTGTTCGCTTTGAAATTAAATCTATTGTGTTAACCGTCGGAATTTGAAGAAGGATCAAAACTGGAAATTCTTGAAATAAATAAAATTGGTCCATGAGTCACAAATTCCATGACAATAGCTCAAAACGTTAAAATGCCAGTGCAATCAGTCAGTGTGTGTGTGTTTACAAGGTTACATAAATCTGACTTTACATGAGATCATGGGAAAAAAAAAAAAATGTTGGACAGGAAATAAAACTACAAGTCTCACTCATATCCTGAAAAACAATATTCTTTAAACAATAATGTGTTTGTAAATTTTATCAGCTCTGTTTGTAGATTTGAAAGGGTTTCTATTTACATTATTCCAGTGCAGGTGCTGTGTAAACAATTCAAAAGACCTTTGACATTGTCAGAATTAGCGTTAAGGAATGTTTCTTTATTATGGCAACCGAGTGTTTTGTACCTTAGAATGTACTATTAGAGTATATATACATAATAATATACTATCATGTCCTGTTTCAATTAATGTAACCGGACAATCTTTACTGTCATATATATGTCTAACGAGTAGGGTGGACGCAATATGGGATATTTCATGGATGTATATAACCAAAAGCCACCACCCCCCCCTCCTCATTTTTGGAGTAAATTCCTGTCACAGTGACCTGACTCCATAGTGCATGCACAATGTACCTTCTAAAGGTAGCTAAAATTTACTTCGTTCCCCACTTACCTGTCTCCCCACAACCTATGCACCGCATTCTACCGTGTCTAGAATGCCCTGGTAATCTTTTAACACTGTACACCCTCACTGGCCCAAATGGCCTTCCTTCATTTTTCTACCCACAAAGTGTCTCAATGTGTTTTTCGGAGTTAGAAAAATTTTCGCGAAATTCGCCCGGATTACCTTGGATTTATACTCTAGAAGTTTCCTATCAGGACTTCTGCACTTCCAAGGATCTTTTCCAGCCTGATAAGTATCCTTTTCTTGTAGGGAAGGGTGTTTTTGGGGGCTGTTTTTAGTGTACACTCTCGCCCATGCGTTCGTTTTTTCTTACGTAACGTTTTTAGGGTAACAGGTAGTAGCTCTGCGAGACTACTTCGTTCGTTGCCTATACCGCCGTGTTTACGCGGATAGGCGTATATTTTCGTATGTACATGTTTCAGCTTTTCTTACTTTAAAAGATAATATGTTTTGCTTGTTTCATGTACCTTCGTTACTTCTTACGCTTTTGTGTGGGTTTTCCCCTTGTAGCGTAATTTGTAGCGTTGCCTATACCGCCTTGTTTACGCGGATAGGCATGTTTTTCCGTATGTACATGTGTTTCAGCTTTTCTTACTTAGCATAAGATGTTTTGCTTTCATGTACTTCGTTAATTTTTACGCTTTCAGTGTGGGTTTTCACTTTTGTAGCGTAGTTGTAGCCACGTTCCGATATCTCCTAACTAGTCGAGATAGTCGGCTCGTTTCGTTGTTTTTCATGTTAAGACGGGAGTATCCTTGATTTCATATATTGTTGTATATTTTCATGTTTCCTCCAGTTGTTGCTACGTGCGCTCCCTGAGTCTCATGACTTGGGGTGTACCTCGTAGCCTTGTTCCCCCCTCCGCTGGTTCGCGGTTAGGGGGTTCTCTCCCTTATATACATGTTTCGTCCTTTTTACAAGTTTTTCGATGCAGGTAAGTGGGTCACTCGTAAATATATAAACCAGTAAGTTTTATAATATCAGTGTCATTAAGACTCGTTTGTGCACATCAGTTTCTTATTTCTGACCATCCATTTTCCCCCCAATTAGCCTGGCATAGGTTAATTGAAGAAAAAATACTTCAGTTTTACAAACATCATGACCGGTGCAAATGATATTACCACATAATCGTAATCATCATCATCATCATCATCATATTTTCCCTGGTATGATTCATTGTTTAATTACTAATATAATTAACTGAAATAATTAACCAAATGCCTTGTTTCGAGTTCGTGATCATTTCATTAAATATTGCGGTAACGTCTCTAGGTATCTTCGGCAAACAATATATCAGGAATCAATCAAACACCTGAAATCGATTCATGTCATCGTAGGTATTAATAAATACCCCACTAATACCAGTAGAGAGCACTCGATGCCACAGTGGATTTATGTCACCAGGTGAGTTAAATTCTCAATGTGACGGTTGTTTTCCTCCCTACGAAACCAACCGTCCGACACTGCTCAAGGGATATGGACTAATGTGCTGCGCCAGTACCCTACGGTGAGCTCAAGGAAATCCCTGCGATTTAGCTTTGTACTCTTGGACGGCGACTTTTCCGTGATACGTAATATATACAGTATGCTTAGAGAGACAAGGAAATAGAACCCATTGGTACCTTAGACGTACACAGTGTGAAGCACTTCTTTGGGACTTCTTGGAAGTGTTTAATCTCTATTAGAGTAATACAAAAGGCAGAGGGTATTCAGTTGAGTGATTCACAAACTGGTAATTTAGCAAGGTCACCTTGAGCATTCCAATCGCATGGCCATTTTGTAGGTTTGTGTGTATGGGGGGATTTGATATGTTTGGAAGACTGAATACATAATGCCGATGCAATGTGATGCAACAGTCCCTCCTATCAAGCAGACCTGTTTGAAATAAATACATGTATATATGTACAGTATATATGTAAGTCTGTACGTAGGTCTGTGGCAGGAAGGTCCGGAGTGCGGTCCCTACCTTCGACTGATGAGTCTCGAAAAGGACGGAACTGGTCGTGAATTTTGCTGGTGTATCTTTATTGATTTGAAATATATCTGTCATACCACATGTGACACATTCAGTATCGGTATTTGTATCTATATTTTATAAAAGTTTTACCAAAAGTAAATACTTAGAAAAAGGAACAGAGATGAAACGATTAATACAAAGTTGACAAACATTTGTACTCCTTTCGTCTTTTTTCTAAGAATTTATTTTTTAGAAAAATTTTACATTCAGGAGTAAAACATGGAATATCTTCTTACTTAATGATAGCGAAATTATTTTTTGTTTATTTTGTTATTCCATGGAGTAGAAGAGAGTGTACAGTGAGTAGGTACTTAACTGTAGTTTGTGGTGATGGTTCTTTAAAAGCCTAATTTTTCTGGTATTTACACTTTTGTGATGTGGTTGTTAGTGGTGGAAAGCAGGGGAGAGGGGAAGGGGTGGTGGGGAGTGGAATGGAGATAGATCTAGTATTTCTGTTTTAAACCATTTTGTGAGAATATTTGGTAGCTGCCCGTGTAAATACTGTAGGTAAGATGCCCTAGGTGCCTACCTACTTTTAAGACTGTAGGGAACAAAACTGGTTAATGTAAAGTCTCACAGCTTTTAACTGGGTACTACTGTAGCATATATATCCACATATTAGTTAGAGGACACAGGTATTCTAATAAATTTTGTGATAACTGTCATACCTTTAGTGGCCTTGTGGGATGTGAGTTACAGTGTATGTGCTCAATTGACCTTGGAGCATTTGTTGTGTGTGATTACTATGTGACAGATAATCCTGTACTTTTAACATTTACACAGGTTACTGAAAGTATGCGCCTGTTTAAATTGTGGCCATACCTCTTGTTTAAAGGGACAGATTTCATTCCAAGCACCAAAAGAGAAAAGAAAAAAAAAAAGCATTTTGAAATAATAGTGTGCTCTATATATGTAAACATGGTTCATAGATTTACCAATAAATGTGTTAAGTAAGAAGCAGGACTGGGGAGGCAGAGGCTATTTTGAAGTTTTTATTGGGGGGGGGGGGCACTGGGGTGAGGCTGAGACCAATATTTCTTGAACAGTGTCCTCTGTGCAATAAACACACAGAAGGTAATCAAGGCTTTTATAGAGGCAATGGCACTGAAAAAATGTTGATAATGATTAATATGCTGCAATTATTAGTTGATAGAGATATTCTTTTATCGATATCAATCATTTGGAGTTATTCAGTGCTAATTTTTCAATTTGGCAAAAATGTCAGGGAGGGGGAGGGGGTTGAGAATGGAACAATTTGTTTCCTTTTGTAGGATAGAAAATTAAAGGGGGATGGACAAAAGAAGAAAAAATAATCATTCAAAAGTTAAGGTAAACTACTAGAGAAATTGAGGTAAAATTGACCATAAATTTACTAAAAATCAAAGCAGTGAGTTGTGGGATATATATATAGTACACACTTTAATAAGAAATAATTGTGCCACATACAGGAAACCATCATCATAACAGCTAGCAAGCATCTGGGTGCACAGTACTACAGTATCCTGCATTGCGGTTTGGAGGTTACAATATGTCTGTTAATTCTAAAGTCATCAAATGTCTCAAACTAGAAAATAGTCAAAATCAATGCCAAAGAACTGTTGTTTTTTCAGCTGTAATTAATGATCTGATTTCTCCAAAGTTGTCATTTACAACAAAGTCAGGTGATATGTTAGACATTGATTTAAGGTTTTCAGAATAAATATGGAATTGTCATAGAAGGTGAACATTGTTGTCAGATGGTTAGTGTTAGTTCCACGGGGGGGGGGGAGGTTTAAGGGGGGAGGGACTTGTACTATTTGGCAGGAGAGGCTGTCTGGTTCCATAGTAAGGAGAAAAGTTGGAGGAGAGGTGAAACAAGAATAGCAAAAAAAAAGAGAAAAAAAAGGGTTTTACACAAATATCTTGAATTTGATGTAATGAAGTAGTTTCATCTTTACTTCGCTCCCTCGTTTACCTGTCTCTTCACAACGAACAGCACTCTCATTCTTAAATATCCAAACCCTGGTTAGTTTTAGTGGAAAGAAAATTAAGGTCCCTGAAAGATTTTCTGTTTTCTTTAGTTGATCCTCTCAAAAACTTCAAAACAGAAATTATTTTATATAGGCAGAAACCTAAAAAGGTTTGCAAATGAAAATTTAATTGTGGGACACAAAATTATTGTTGTCCACTGTCCAGTGACAGGTACTGACTAATCTTGGGATCTAAAATATTGGATATCGGTTAATCTATTAGCGGATATTGACAAATATCAGAACAGTCAATCTCATGGTCAGAATGACGCTCACTGGCAACCAAACATAGGTAATTATCAAAGTATAATATTTCTTTCATTTTTGAAGGATGTCAAAATTAAAATAAATTCAATGAAAAAACAAAACAAAAACCGAAACATAGAAATTGATTTGTGAACAGTCTCCATGGAGTTGCTGAGTATTACTACTCATTTAAAGAGTCAGAGATTCAGTCTTATCAATAAATCTTGATGCCACTTATGTCATCTCATGAATGTCACATCTCAGCTGCTAAAAATACTTCTTCCAATAATTGCCTTTCTCCTCTTCTCCAAGACAGAGAGTGAGAGAGAGAGAGAGAGAGAGGCAGACTGCTTCAAGTGGCCGACTTTGAGCAGAATCATATTGATTCTATCAGGAGCATCTCTTACAGGTTAATCTAGCCGTTACAAAATTCAATCAGGATTCTTAAATTGAACTAATATTCTTGATTGAATCAGCAATAGTGTGTACCGTGGGATAAGAGTCAGGCTGCTGCTGCTGCTTCATGCGATGTCAGTTTCCTGAGAGATGGTGTAATCAAGAAAACCTTTGCAGTGGTTGAAGCATGAGAAGGAATCTGTGGGCTGTTGGACGTCAATTCAGTGACCGGACTGTGTAGCGTAGATGATGCTAGAAAGTATTCTAGATTCATGGTTCACATGCGGTCTGGAATACAGGCCAGGTTTGGGGGAAAAATAAGGGAAAAGGAAAAACCTCTTTACTAGCCCTTGAAAGTCCTTGAATTTTAGTCTGGGGAAGAGTGAGGAGGCAAAATCCTCATTTAAATACTTTTTCTCATATATGGCTTTCGTGAGGAAGCTTGGTGTTTAATGAGATGTGAGATAAAGTTAGAAGTATATTACCAAGCTGTGGTGAAGAGTTATGGCTACAGCTCATGTTTGAGGTTCATTGATTGCCTTCCTACCCCTCCCCCCTACCCGCTGTACGGAACTAAAAAAAAAAACGGTTAGCATAGGTTACATTTTGCAAGTGTTACGATCGTGTGGCCTACTGTAGGTAGTGTAACATTAGGCCTTCATTAGTGTGTAGGCTGCATTAGTAAACTGTAACAGACATGTTTTAGTCAGATTGTGAAAAAAGACTGGAATTTCACTAATTGATTCAAAATGTGGGAACTATGAAAATGATGCCAGACCTAATATTTGGTGGATTAGTATTGTGGAGATATATGATGATGATGTTTAGTTTTCATCATAAATCCCTCTTCTCCCCTCTCCCCCGCCCCTCCCTTTGCAATGAATGAATGAATTGGCAAACAACTGTTTACACATGCTCATTTGCAGTATTTTTAGTAAATTATGGGAACTTATTTCAAGACTTTGATGCAGATCTGTGTAGTAAAGTGTTGTTGTACTGTAAAGAAAACGTTATACCTCATTTGGTCGAGTGCTGTTGTTTGATTTCACCATGTGAACCCACTACGAACAAATATTATTTAAAGATTTTGTAACTTGTGTACATATTCTGCCCCTATGCTTTGTTTATGCCAGGGAATGCCCCTCTATACCCATTGTTACTATTTCCTTGTGTGTGTTCACAGATTAAACAAACTTCATATCAGTGTTATAATAGTCAAAGAATATACCAAACAAACCCACATACCTAGCATCCTTTTACACTGTATAAACAGCCATGTCATCAGCCTTGTCCCCAAATCTGCTAGAAATTCAAAATTATGCTCAGATTTCAACAATCACTTTTATTGTCATCTTTGACATATTTGACCATACTGAGACATGTAAAATAACTAATATAGCACCCTCTTCTATGTTTGGTAATGATACAAAGGATCAGCTCTTCTAGCAAAGAACTGTACTTTTGGAAAACAAATTTCAGGGTGATAATCTTTTAGTCCAATTTATAACCTGTGCAGGTGAGGGCTTAATTAGGGAGCGGTTGCATACTCTCCCTGAAATAATTAATTAAAAACTGGATTTAAAAGAAGAGGACTCAAGCACAAACTATTCTGTTGACAATAAGAAGATAAAAGAAAAAATATTGAAGTTGGTTTCCTTGGGGAATTACTTCCTGACATATAATCCTTTCTTTTTGTCCGTTCACTCTCCAGATGTGTGTCTTTTCAAAAAGTAAAAATACGTCTTAAAAGTAATGTAGCTTTTAATATAGATGTATGGCAAAGCCAAGGGAGGTATTAATTTAAGTGCATACTTTTCACCATTTTTATTACAACTCTGGTAAGCCTGAAGTGCATATAAATCTATGTAGGTGGCCACAAAATAAAAGGGGGGGGGGGGAAGGGAATCCCCCCATAAATGGAGTTACCTACACAAATAGGTACAAAGGGTGACAATTTTATTGCTTTTAGAGGTTGACAGCCTTTAGTTATGGTAAATGACAAAGCTTCTGTGGCTTACGGTCTTGGTTTTTTAATAATTAGTCGTGTAGTTTTGTGACCACAATTACTTTGTATAAACTGCTTAAAGGCAAGTTACACTGTACGTAGAATAGTTATATAAACACACAGTATATCTCATGCCAGTCCACTGCAGTCCATTATAAGTAGGGTTCTTATTGTATGGACAGTTTTTCAAAAGGAACCTGCTGTATTTTGTCACTTTTCAAGGTCAAATGTAATTCAAGGAATTTCTAATTTTGGTAGGTGATTTGAAGACCCTTGCATTTGACTTTCTTTAACCAGTGCAGTTTAGTGGGCTTCTCTTTTATCAGTCGGCTTTCCCAGCTATCTAGAAACATAAACTGCCTTCATGCCATATATTGCCAGTCCGCTTATACTATAACAAGAATTGAGGAGCCCAATTTGAAGTGAAGTGGGGGAGGGCAGGGGGAGGGAGGGAGGGATGGGGGAGGGTTTTGGACAATTTGTTTTTAACTCTGTCTTTTGTGAAGTCAAAAGCAAAGATGCTCATCAAAGCTTTATAAAGACTATTTTTTTGCTGAAAACATTTTAGACTTGCTGGGAGTGGGAAAGTGGGTATATCCCCCCCCTCTCTCAGCTCGGCCATTGCTATACACATTTTTCACTTGTTCTTTTGTTAACTAATTTGCTTTCTTTGTAAAGCTCCTTGAGCAGTGACTTTTGTCTACTGATTTGGCGCTATATAAGTCTCATTTATTATTATTATTATTATTATTCATACTTACCTTGAAGCATCTAATGTTACATGAATTCTCTTTTCAAAATCTTCAATTCAGCATACTATATTACAAAGGGTCTGTGAGTGATGTTACACAGGGAGGCTGTTCATGCAATACAATCCAAACACAAAACAATCTACTTTAAAACCATAATTCATGAAAATTTGAGTAAACACCTTGGATTACCACTTCAAAGGGTATTGGTAAAACCTAATCCAAGAACCTTGGACTATGCATCTTATGCCATATAAACTAGCTTATCTATTAATAAACAGCAACTTCTGAGTGGATGCTATGTGAAACATAGTGTGTAATATAGTTGTGTCTTATATAGGGTATTCATGCTTTCTCAAGGGTCAGGTCAAGGTCAAGAGGTACAAAACAATGGCACCTCATCACACATATGTTCAGTTTAGAGCAGATATACATACAGTAGGAAAGGGATAACGTATAATTTTCTCTCCATTAAGTATGCTTACCTGTCTATTCACAACCTCAGCACACACTCTCTACCTAGAGTGAACTGCTAACTAACCAGTTTAGCATTGTACACACTTAGCAGGTGTTCACCAGTCCCAGACCCCTCCTCATTCTACTACCCAAAGTAAGTGAAGCAGTGCTTTTTGGTTCCTTGCTTTAGCAAAAGGAACCTATGCAGTCAGGTTGGCGTGTGTGTGTGTGTGTGTGTGTGTGTGTGTCTGTGTGTGCATCTGTGACACTTTCTTGGGTACGCTCTATCTCAATAAGGGAAAGTTGGATTGAGGCCAAACTTGGACTATAGATCCACCATATGGAGAAGGTGTGCCCTATTGTTTTTGGTGCCCACAAAGGTCACCAAAGGTCAGTTATGGTCAAAAAACCGAACATATTAAAACTGCAATAACTCCCAGTGCCAATGTGCGACAAGGTTGATATTTTGGGAAAAGTTGTGAACTGGTTAGGGGAACATTTTCAAACTTAACGGTCATGTGATCCGAGGTCACCAAAGGTCAATGAATGATAAAAAACTAGTATTTTTGCGATAACTTGAGAACGAAATGTCCGTTAGGGTTGGGAGTTGGTCCAATGTTATCCAATTGTCGACCCGCATCTGGGTGACCCTTGACCTCAATTTGACCTCTGGTGACCTTTACGTGTTTTTGGGGATTTTTACAGTTTTGATGCTATTTTCAGATGTCAAAGGTACCTTCTGATCATAAATGTCAATGAGTTGACCCCGTGTGACCTTTATGTGCGAAGTTATATGGGGTCAAAGTTTTTCGGTCGGAGTTAGGATGGTTGTACAGACTTTTCGTTTTGTTTTTTGGAATCAGGAGATTAAACTACATCTAAAACCAAGGTCAAAAGGTCAAAGGTCACATTAGAAAAAATGTGCTTATTTTGGGAGGAAACGAGCAAAAAAGAAAATGTTTGGTTTTGATGCTAGATTTGGATATCAAAGGTACCTTTCGATCAAAAATGTCAATTGGTTGACACCCATGTGACCTTCGTGTGCGAAGTTATACAAGGTCAAAGTTAATTTTCAGACATTTAATGCAACAACTCCCAGTTCCAAGGTGTGAAATGGTTGATATTTTTGGACAAGTTGCAAATGGTATAGGGAAATATTTTCAAACTTAACGGTCATGTGATCCGAGGTCACCAAAGGTCAATTAATGTCAAAAAACTAGTATTTTGGGGGTAGAAAATGGGCAAAGAAAAAAATGTTTGAATTTTTATAGTTTGATGCTCTAATTTAGGTCTCATCAATCAAAAATGTCAATAAGTTGACCCAAGGTGACCTTTGTATGTTAAGTTATATGAGGTCAAAGTTAATTTTCAGACATTTAGTGTAATAACTCCCAGTGCCAAGGTGTTACACAGTTGATATTTTGAGACAAGTTGCAAATGGTATAGGGGAATATTTTCAAACTTAACGGTCATGTGATCCGAGGTCACCAAAGGTCAATTAATGATAAAAAACTAGTATTTATGCAATAACTTGAGAACAATATGTCCATTAGGGTTGGGAGTTGCTTCAATGTAATCCAATTGTCGACCCACATCTGGGTGACCCTTGACCTCAATTTGACCTCTGGTGACCTTTTTAGTGTTTTGTGGATTTTTACAGTTTCGATGCTATTTTCAGATGTTAAAGGTAGCTTCTGATCATAAATGTCAATAGGTTGACCCCCGTGTGACCTTCGTGTGCGAAGTTATATGAGGTCAAAGTTAATTTTCAGACATTTAATGCAATAACTCCCAGTTCCAAGGTGTGACAAGGTTGATATTTTTGGAGTAGTTGCAAATGGAATAGGGGAATATTTTCAAACTTAACAGTTATGTGATCCGAGGTCACCAAAGGTCAATTAATGATAAAAAACTAGTATTTTTGCAATAACTTGAGAACAAATTGTCCGTTAGAGTTGGGAGTTGCTTCAATGAAATCCAATTGTCGACCCGCATCTGGGTGACCCTTGACCTCAATTTGACCTCTGGTGACCTTTTCGTGTTTTGTGGATTTTTTACAGTTTCGATGCTATTTTCAGATGTTAAAGGTACCTTCTGATCATAAATGTCAATGGGTTGACCCCTGTGTGACCTTCGTGTGCGAAGTTATATGAGGTCAAAGTTAATTTTCAGACATTTAATGCAATAACTCCCAGTTCCAAGGTGTGACAAGGTTGATATTTTTGGAGTAGTTGCAAATGGAATAGGGGAATATTTTCAAACTTAACAGTTATGTGATCCGAGGTCACCAAAGGTCAATTAATGATAAAAAACTAGTATTTATGCGATAACTTGAGAACAATATGTCCATTAGGGTTGGGAGTTGCTTCAATGTAATCCAATTGTCGACCCACATCTGGGTGACCCTTGACCTCAATTTGACCTCTGGTGACCTTTTTAGTGTTTTGTGGATTTTTACAGTTTCGATGCTATTTTCAGATGTTAAAGGTAGCTTCTGATCATAAATGTCAATAGGTTGACCCCCGTGTGACCTTCGTGTGCGAAGTTATATGAGGTCAAAGTTAATTTTCAGACATTTAATGCAATAACTCCCAGTTCCAAGGTGTGACAAGGTTGATATTTTTGGAGTAGTTGCAAATGGAATAGGGGAATATTTTCAAACTTAACAGTTATGTGATCCGAGGTCACCAAAGGTCAATTAATGATAAAAAACTAGTATTTTTGCAATAACTTGAGAACAAATTGTCCGTTAGAGTTGGGAGTTGCTTCAATGAAATCCAATTGTCGACCCGCATCTGGGTGACCCTTGACCTCAATTTGACCTCTGGTGACCTTTTCGTGTTTTGTGGATTTTTTACAGTTTCGATGCTATTTTCAGATGTTAAAGGTACCTTCTGATCATAAATGTCAATGGGTTGACCCCTGTGTGACCTTCGTGTGCGAAGTTATATGAGGTCAAAGTTAATTTTCAGACATTTAATGCAATAACTCACAGTTCCAAGTTGTGACGAGGTTGATATATTTGGAGTAGTTGCAAATGGTATAGGGGAATATTTTCAAACTTAACGGTCATGTGATACAAGGTCACAAAAGGTCAGCTAATGTTAAAAAAGTAGTATTATGGGGGGAGAAAATGGGCAAAGAAAAAATGTTTGAATTTTTACAGTCATGCTCTATTTAGGTCTCACCGATCAAAAATGTCAATTGGTTGACCTCCGGGTGACCTTTGTGTGTGAAGTTACATACAAGTTCAAAGTTAATTTTTTGACATTTAATGCAATTAAATCTCAATGCCAAGGTGTGACATGGTTGATATTTTGGGACAAGTTGTGAATGGGGTGGTGGAACATTTTGAAACTTAAAGGTCATGTCATCTGAGGTCACCATTGTTATCATATCTGTTTACACGCTTGTAGGTCTCTTATATTTCTTACATTTTCGACGCCATATTTAGATCTCAAAAGTGGCTTTTAATAAAAAATCCGATCACATTTTGTGATCACAAAAGTGTTGGCTATAGTGTTGGTTACTTTATGGGAACATGTAGGACCACAATTACTTGGACTATTTCAGCCCAATCTTGCTTGATAATATTATGTGTATTGTCATATACCCCAAGCAAGGAACCACAGTGCCCTTGGGCTCTTGTTGTTTTTGTTCGGACTTTTCACCTGTTCAGAAGCAAGAAAGTTTCCAGACAATGGGTAATCGACGATTAGCTAATCAGATCACAGGGAATATGGAAAAAGCATCAATGACTATTTTTAGCAAGAAAATCTCTGTGATGGAATTGTTGTTAACTCTGTAACCTTGCCCTTGATCGTTATGATTCATTTGTTTCCAAACAAATTCAATCATCAGTAGGATTGTTAGAAATTTTGGTTTTTTAGAGAAGTTGTGGTTCTTTTTGAAAAAAAAAGGAAAGAAAGATGTTCATTCGAAAATGTGCTTTGATATGTTTTGCCTAGGCTAGCTGTGAGTCTGTGTACTTTCTCAAAAGAAAATTGTTTCTCAAAAGAAAATTTTGCGTCTGCCAATTTGAAGAGTTTGCGTCCCTGGCGAAAAGATTGCGTCCCGGATGCAGAATCCTGCATTGGTAACCATGCTGCCTCATTCGAGACTTATCGACCAACCCTGAGTGACAGACGCTCCAAGAGCCATGCCTAGAAGGAATATAAAATATGCAGAGGTAGTCATATTAGCAGCATCACTGGATGCACGCAATCATCAAAGCAGGCGAAACATGATCCGAGAAAGAACTTCATTCCGGTACTCAGAAACGCAGCTCAACTCTCCAGTGGTGCTGCTGAAGAAGATGCATAAATCATTTACACGAATTGAAGCATACTTAAGAATCACAGTCGTTCAGTGGTGTCTTTTTTACTCGGTTTGGGTGTTCCATTCTGGTGCCATTACCACCCCCAGTATAAAACTGGGGGTGGTAATGGCAGAAGTTCCAGCTAAGGGGGAGGGGGGTATGTTTCAATTAGATTCAGCTCAGGAAACAGTGGATCAAGACAGTAAACTTGGAATTGTGATCCTCACAGAATTTGAAGAATCTTACTAAAGAGCAATTTAAAAAATATTTTTTTTAATAGTTAACGCTGTCTTAAATTGCAAACCTCCTGATTGGTTCGTGGAATATTTGGTTTTGGAAACTTGAATGTATACGATGTGTTTACCAGCTCCGTAGGTATGGCAACATGGTGGGTAAAAATGTTAAGGAAGAATGTAAAATCACACACTGTGGCTGGAGTGCAAAACCTGAAATACTTTTTCATAGGTTATTATTGCAGACCTTCTGGTAGTTTTTCTTCATTCGATCAAGTCATTTTCCCATCTAGCTAACTTGCAAAATTTTTTGGTTACTTTTACGCAATTTACCCTTTTTTTTCTCCCCTCCCTCCTCCCTCCCTCGGCACCAACTCACTTGTGGATTGCTGTCCCCATTTTCTTCCTTCTGCATTTGCAGCAAGATTTTCATCTGCTCTAAGCTAATTAATTCTTTAGTTTGCCTGCTATTTCTATTGTACAATGATGAACACAGCAGTTGCCAAAAAACATAAACAAGAAACATAAAAACAACAAACAAACAAAACAAACAAAAACAACAAAAGTCAAAGCAATAATAATCAGCAGATGCAGTAGATCCAGTAACTAGGCAACACTCAGCGCAGGGATTTTGCTTCCCTAAGTGTAAAAAGAACCCTTCATGGAGACATCTTATATGAACTTGCAGATTGTACCTTCTCGTGAGTTTTTAGAAGACTCACCCCACCCCCTTCCCCCCCCCTTTGTCATCTTCCCCCACTTGTGATTTCCATCCAAACACTACTAGTATCTTTTTCTTATGTACACTTGTCACCAATCTATACAAGGTTAATTTGTGTAAAAGGTCAACACACACCACTAAATGAAACTAATATCAAGCATGTTTGATGGTGAACTTGTACTTAGCACACAAGCTAAATTTGACACCCCATTGAAGTCAATTAAATCCTACTCTCGGAGGTCTCATTTTTATTGGTTAATTACAGGCACCCATACCGCTTTACTTCAGTTATTAAGTTGACCTTTCATTCCACGGTCTCCATGGAGTTCCATATCCGTCGTCCATTGACATCGTCCATGTGGATCGTAGCATGTAGCTGAAGGTGATAGGATGATCAATGAGCCACCGCTGGTAGTCAACTCAACTTAAAAGCTGCACAGCATTAATAGTTTAGAATAGCTATGAGCTAACATTGGTAGTGCATCTCCTCGGTCATCTCAACTTAAAAGCTGCACAGCGTTACTGTAGTTTAGAATAGAGATGAGCTACCATTGGTAGTGAAGCTCCATGGTCAACTCAACTTAGTAGCTGCACAGCATAGTTTAGAATAGAGATGAGCTACTATTGGTAGTGCATCTCCTCGGTTAACTCAACTTAGAAGCTGCACAGCATAGTTTAGAATAGAGATGAGCTACTATTGGTAGTGCATCTCCTAGGTTAACTCAACTTAGTAGCTGCACAGCATAGTTTAGAATAGATATGAGCTACCACTGTTAGTGCGTCTCATTCGTGAACTTAAAGCTATCCAGTATATTTCACAGGCCTCGAAATTTCAGGCTGTTGACTGGCTAAATGCCAGTGAATTAAGCCGTTTGCCCACTTCGCCAGTAAATGCACTGACATAAATACGCACTGGCATGATAAGTGGGTTAACAACTAAACAATCGACAAGATTTCCTTACCTAACATAATCGACTTATTTCACTGCTTTTATTTTGCAGCAAACGTTTCCAGTCATGTAGCTTAGGTAAATGGGAAAGTGCATATATATGGAAAGATAAAATCCCCAAACCAGGAACTTTTCCCTGAGAATCTTGTTGGGTGGGTCTCTGTATGGTTTCGTAAGTTCCAAGTATTAATGTTGGAACATTTGTGCAAGATACAAGAAAGCCTGTTGTCATGGTGAGGAGATGTTACCTTGGTTAATCAGCCTTGGTCGTAAATTTTTGCTTGTAACATCAATTAATAGATTTAGTTGATAAAATTATTCATTTTCTTTTAGTTAAATTTGTTCCAACTTTCCTGGAAATATATGTTCACTGCAGATAATTTGGGTAAATCTAGTTCCGCATACTATCACAGAACCCCTTTTGGCACCCAGATATTATTACCGCAGAAAATTAATTAGTCGCATCTTTGTGTAACTCTAGCAGACTTTTGCATCATCGTGCCTAAACATTTATCAATACAGTCTCTTCCCTGAAGAAATATAATACAGCGTAGTGTCGTGAGTTCGAATATTATTGAAAACCAAATTAGAGAAATATGACAAAGAAAAAGAAGGAATTAGATATTAAAGGAGAAATAGAAAAGTCAAACATTAAGATCTGACTTTGCGTCACCTTTTTCGATCCTTCAGAATTTAGTAGAGACGATTGTCGGTGCTGCAGCTGGATGCTGACCATTTGATGAGTGTATTAATCTGCTATGAAAGGACCCGCAGAAATATGCATAGTTGCATATATTTTAGTGTAGGCTTTGTGCGAAGAATAAAATGCCTGTGGCACTCTTAATTAATTCAGTATGCATAGAGCTGGTAATTACACCGCATGATTAATCTAGCATAACACCTCACGGCTAGTGCTTGTTCACATCAGCACAGAGCTGGAATATTTGCGAGCACTAGCTCAAATGAATGCTACATTTTAGACTGTAAAATTGGACAGAAGAATCTACAAATTGTTTCTCAACAAGTCAGAAGAATGTGCTCAGAGAAACAGAAACAGGGACGCCGTCGTTAAGTGTGTTTCTCGAGGATGTGTATCGAGAAGAATCTTGAGTAATTCATTTTTAGTGTCAGAGTACTTTTATTTTCTGCGACGATAATTGTCGGATCAGACACATTAGTAGCAGCTGTGTATCTCTTGGAGCTCAGTGTGGTACTGTAGTTAATTATGGAGTAATTAGAGTCTGTTTAGAGTGAGGAACAAGTCAGTCACCTTTTTGATTGATGAATTGTAATCATGTTCTTAGAAGAAAAAAGAAAAACACACACACACAGTCACACACATACACACAAGAAATGTCTAGGAAAATGTAGACAAATTTTTGTGTGTTGCTGTAATGGGATTCCAACATTCCAATGTAATTTGGTGTAATTTATAACACAGAAAGTGGCAGGGAAGGGATTTCTCTTTAAATTCCTTTTTTTTTTGTGTGTACAGAGACAAGTAAATGGATGTAAGGAAACTGGCTGGGATATTAGAAAGAAGAAGAAGAATAAAAAAAAAACCTTTGGCCTTTCCAAGATAAAAAGAAAACAACTGATCGAAAACACTATAGCAAGCACAGCTATGACATCACTCTTGTTTGCTTCGAAAGGTCTATTTTGTTACAAATTGACAATTTCAGCGAAATAGATCACTATTTAGCAAAAACAGTCAAGTACATGTAAGGAAATGGGATTGCAAATTTCACCCAAGATACTGAACGATTGTTGACTGTTGACGATTCTGTCGAGCAAGCCATCGCATACTTCCCTCTTTATATACGAAAGAAAACTCCCAATATAAACAAATATATAAATACGTACAAATATACTGTCCCGAGAAATGATCTTCAGTTCTTTGTAATCCTATCCCACGCTTGATAATTGTTTCCTGCAAAGAATCACTTACAAGGCTACATATCTATATATATACTCTATGGTGCAAATTAAACCTGGCTGAGTGGTGCAATATGTGTTTACTTAGATATGATTAATGCCATATCATCATATTGTACATATGAACAGACGTGACATTCATTTGTGATAAGAATTGTCAACTACTTTTTTTTTTAAATTGTCAAAACTTTTCAATGGCAGAAAGGTCTAACCCATGCCGTAGTTATTCGGTCTGTTCGCAATTTTTTTTTTTTTTTGCGACACCAGTGTTGTCATAAAGTTGGAATAGACACTATATTAGTTTGGCTTCGTTCCTCAGATTACCTCTCTCCTATACATACCATGCCTTCAAACTGCTGTGCCCTGGTGACTTCATTGCTCAAGTGTCCATTCGTAAAACATTTAATACAGTATATATGTTTTTGGTAGAGATTTTGCACCGTAAAATGTCCTGTTGGTATTTTTTTGTCCCCTGGGAAGTATCGTTGCTTATAATTAATCAAAGCACAGATTTTTCTGGGGGGAGGGCGGGGGGGGGGGATGTGATCTAAGAAATGTAATCATGAAAACAGGCTAAAAGTTAAAGTAGACTCAAGTCCTGCTTTAGTTTCTGATACGAAGAACAATTTTCCAAGATCAATGAAGTCTGATTTATGTGCAAAAAGAAGGAGAAAAGCATACATAGCGAAGGGGTTTCTAGAGTTGTAGAGAGGCAAGCACATAGTTCAATTATTTTGTTTTGGTACTGCATCATCGGGTTTGTGCATTTTGTCGTACAAAAAGCAAAGTTGTCTTTGTATTATAATGTTTATTAACATACTATGAAATCAGTTAGTATCATCTCTTCTGCATGTACGGAATTTTGATTTTGGAGTAGTATTTTGGTCAAACCCTCCTGTTTAAAAAAAAAAAATTATATGGATATTAAATTCTATTTAGAATGCGGAAAAACAGTGTGCAATTTTTGTTTATTTTCGGTACGTTAAACAGAATAAGCTCTTTAATGGAGAAATTCTACAGTCTTTAATGACTTGCCTCTTCCACTCCCCATCAAGGGGGGGGGGTGGGGGGAGTGGGAGGGGATTTTGTATATTCAGTGTACTAAGATGGTCATTGCATGATCATACATGTCACTTGAAACCTGGATGAAATTTGTTTCATTCCCTCTTATATTCTTATTTTTCTCTCTTCTCTTTCTCTTTGACAGTTTCTGTGCATCAGAAACATCAGAATATTCCTCCAAGCATGTTCGACAGTCTTCAATATAGGACAAGAAGATCTTTTTGAGCCTATGTGGCTTTATGAGGCCACCAACTTCAAGATGGTTAGTGAACACTTGTGTTTGTACATGGGTGTATGCGTGTGTGTATGTATGTGCCTAATATTGAAATGGAAAAATTGAAGTTTGCAATTAGTGTCATTCATAAAGATAGGGACAGTTTGAGACACTTACTTGGTATCTGGTCAACCAGATTGGAGGACATACTTTATATGAGATAATCATGATATATATGTATGTATGTATGTATGTGTGTATGTATACGTGTGTCTATGTATGTATGGGTGAAGGTATGTATGTATGTATGTATGTATGTATGTACCTAATATTTTATTTGATATAATCATGATATATACCAATTATTGCTGTATTGTGATGTATGAGGATGAGCAGATTGTTGAAAATTTGAAACTTATTTGTTCCTTCAACTACCTACAGTATTCTGCATTTAAGTCAAATAAATACAAAACCATATTGCAATTTATTTTTAATTATTTTTTATAGGTATGACTTTAGTCATTTATGTATTTATGTACTGAGTGTTTCATGTAAATAACCCATGAAATCTCTTGTCAGGTTTTAGACTTGATCTTATGAAAGTCTTTGTTTTGTTTCTGTAGGTTCTCCAAACTCTTTCAAAGCTGTCTAACACTAGATTTGCCATAGACAAGGGAGCACGGTGAGTTCCTCTATGTATTAAGCTATATATACATATATATATATATATATATATATATATATATATATATATATATATATATACATATACATATATATATCTATCTATCTATATGCATTCTATTTTGTGGTAATCACAGGTTACTTCGAAACGATCAAAAAACGATCGGTTTGAAAAGGTCTTCTGTAAAACAGTTGAGCTACAAGTATTTGAAAGTTCTTTTCTGGGGGTATTAGCAGACACCAAGGAAAATATAACTTATAAAACACATTTCCAAAGTTTCGGTGATAGAAACCGCTTTCATAGTCACGCATCATAAACTATTGTTTACCTTTTGAGCATGAACGAAGCACCTTTGTTTGAAAACCATTGTTCTCGACAAATATCAAAAAAATAGACACACACACTGACTTTTTGTGTGCAAAAAGGTTGTTAACTGGCAGTACACAGTGCAAGGTCGGTTTGTCTGAAAGGTGCTTTCTTTGAAACTTTAAAGAAAAATGCTGTCTTGAAATAGAGTGTTTGTCCCCAATTAACAGTCACCTGTTCATGAGTACAGTTATGTCAACATGTGCAGATGAATAATAACAATATTCTACACACAGAGACATTCTTTCTTTGTTCCCTGTACATGAATTTGACCTTCTCGAGTGATGTATCACATGAACTTCCTGCTCAGTCTGTTTTTGTATACATTATGCTGTGGATACAGTACTGCTCCCAATGCATGGACTGCCAATCGTGCCAAAAAGAATTTTGCTTTTGCTTTTTGCTTTTAGCTAACTTAAAGGTATGCTGTATTGGTCCCAAACATGCTAGATATTCAAATATGGTCACCTTTGGTCAAACTTCTTAACCTGTTTTTATTACAACCTTCGAGGAATATTTTTCTCACCGGGTGATTCAGTCATCTTGTGTGTATCTTAAAAATTGTCTGAGAACAATTTGGAGAGCGAAGATCTCCAGGGAAGTACTTTGTTGAAAACTTCTAGCAAATATCGCGTGCTATAATTTGGGGCTAATACAGGCTTTTAAATGCCCAGTCTTCATCATGTTCTGTATTGCACTCCTATCTTACCCGCCTCTTCTGCCTGATCCATATGGTGGTGACAGATAAACACCCCACCCCACCCCTTCTGACCCACCTCTGGGTCGGCTCCTACTTATGCCACATTGGAGTCCATCATTTGTGACCTCAGAAGTAGGTCAAAATTGGGCCTACTTCTGAAAGTTTACTAACTCTGTAAACTGGTGAGAGCAGGCAGTGCAATAGTAGTGAGGTGAGATTGGTAACTATTAGTAGCTTGTCAATATCCAAACCAGTCAGGGTTTGGGATGTCCATCAGTTTGGACTGTAGTAATACTTCCTGATTTCTGAATTTTGAGAGAGTAACTGGACCTTTTGAAATACTTAGAACCCTTGATATAAGGACTTTGTTAGATTTCAGGAAACTGTTTCCTCAATGTCAACTTGTTTGAATACCAGTAATGATTGTTAATTGTGGTATACCTCAGTCTGACATTCCATAAATTCTTTCTTTCTTTTCGCTTGGAAAAACCGTTGAAAATTAGTACTACATATAATTACTATGAAATTTTTTTTTCTTTTAAACTTCTTGAAGCATGTAGCTTGGAAAGTGAAAATAGGTGATAGCAACTAACCTTTCCGTGAACCCAAGGCGTGAAATTTAGCCTATTCTCTGAAGCTTAATTTCACATCATTCTCGTTCCGTTTATTATTGTGCGTGAGTGTTGAAATTAGATTTGACGGAAATGGTGTGCGTTCCTATAAAAGCACTCGCTTGAGATCGTATGTACAGAGGTTTTTTTTTTTTTTTTTTTAAAGCCAGGTTGGTGACATGTCTTGAATATTCATATAGTCATTGATAACAATGACTATATGAATATTCAAAGAGCTGACCTCATTGTAATTGTTTGTACAAAACGGTTCAACCCTTTGAAAGTTGAAGTAAAAACCCTGATGAAAACCAATCAAAAAAAAATCAAAAACAAACAAACTAACAATTATGAAAATGCTTTTAGAATTGTGTTTTACACAACAGTCCTCTTGTTGTTGTTTTTTTTTTATGTATATAAACAGCAGCAGTGGATGCTAATGGAGCTTTGTACTTTAAGTTTAGTCTATCCAAATAATCACGGTGTGTTTTTAATGTGCTAAAGTAGTTCTTTCTTTTTGTCCCGGAATGATTCATTTATTTGCAGTGAAGCTCATGAGATGAATTTGTACATTTTTAAGCTGTTGTGAACTTAAACTTGTATGATGAAATAAAGATAGTATTAAAATTTGTCATACCCTGTAATTCTATGAAGTACAAAAATTAAATTTTTATGATATTTTTATTATTTTTCCACATGTGCAGGCCTTTCTATCTAGGAGAAGAGAGGATAGACGATGACATATACGGTGGCCTCGGAGATGACATGGAGTAAGTCAATTCTTGGCTTTTGGATATTGAGAAATTATGAAATCACATACCTCTCTCCACACATCTGCGCAATCCACATGTTAGACTGTGTGAATGAAACTTATTCTTAGGTTTGATCCAATATTACTTGTTAATTGGTGGACTGATTAATGTTAATGCAGTCTGTATGTTTTTCTTGTGTTGTTAAGCACAATTAAACATATCAGAAAATGCTCAATTTTTTTTTGGGACCCTGATAAAATAGAAGAATTAATTCTTTTAGCTCACATTGTTCAATAAATCCCTCCCCTCCCCTCCTCTCTCCCACCCCCCCCCCGCAGGGGTTACGAAGCACTAACAACAAATTTCCTTAAAAGAAAAAGTTTGTCCGTTGATGCTTTATAGGAGGTAACAAAAGTCTTTCATTGGCTAATGGGGTGGGTGTAGTGGGAAAGGTTAAAAAATAATGTTTTAAAGCCATTGGGGAAATGTCAAATACCTGGGTGCCAAGTTGCTTACCTGGTGTAAAAAATTTAATCTACTCGCTTTCAGTAATAGAACTGGGTACTAAAGAGAAAAAAAGGTCCACAGAGGTTTTGAAACCTATTACTCCTTTAACCTGCTTTTACGTATACTCTCCAACCACCCCACCCCCTCCCTACCTCCCTCCCTCTCTCTCTCCCTCCCTCCCTCCCCACTCTGAATTTTAATTGATATGCAATGAAAGTCTCATGGTCCAATTCTGTTTTATTTTTTTATCTTTTAGTAAAGTGGAAGATATCTACAGTACGACCGACGATATATACGCACCCATTCAGGAGGAGGCAATAGATGAAGACATATACGATGATCTGGTCAGCGTGACCAAGAGGGGAGGGATCATGCCAACCCAAGAAGCGGTGAGTTTATCTGGCCCCTGGATGTGCCATTTTGGTCATCCATTTTTCGTCATCAATCTACGAGCGACGTAAGCCACCGTCTCGTCCGAGAACGACTGCTCACTTCAAACCCATTTTTTTCTCTCGTCACTTTTATCGGAAGTATACGTAACGTCATCACAGAGACTCGACATGGATATCAAATTCCTAATACAAAGAAGCAGCTAATGCTAGCATAATCTTGATAACGCAGGGTAGCTACGCTTCTGATAAACAGATCGCTCGCAAAAAAGCCGAGACGAGTCTTCCTCCTTCGATCCCCTGTGATTGATGAAACCTCTGACATTCAGAGGGTAATTTTCTTGAAAAAAAATTGAAATGGAATTTATTGCATGGAAAATAGACTGCTAGTGTTTTTATTTAAGCAACATTTTTGAGGGTTTGCTCAGAATTTGTTTTCTAACTCACTTTGTATGAGAAAAGTTCTGACAAAAAAAAACAAAAAACTTTACAGATGAATGATTATAACTCTGTCAGTACACTGTTGCACAAACATGTTTTCATGTTAATATAAACCACATAAAAAATAGGCAGATTGGGAAGATTTTTCTAATATTTGACTTGGAAAAAATGGAACAGAACACTTGAGATGCCATTATGACCAAAGGGACTAAAAGCTTAAATCCTTGGTGCATTTAATTTTCAACTGTCTGTCGTATTGAATTGGCAGTAGTTCTTGTGGTTTCATAACCAAACAAATGGGTAAGGTATGGAATCACTCCAGATAACAATTAACTTATGCTAAGACTGTGAAGGTTTGAAGAAGAAAATAATCTCATCAGAACATTTTGTTTTACGCTCCAAAAATTGAATCATTAGCCTCTGGCAACTCAGGTGTGTTTTCAATTAGTTCTATTAATCTTATCCATCTCATTCTTAAGAGTGAGTACGTTAAAGAGCGTATGAAATATAACAAGGCTTCGTCGAGGTGTCCTCAAGTTTTCTAACCACATAATTGTCAGAGTGGAAAAAGCTTGCCTCCACCTTCATCAATTAAATACTCGTGATTGAGTAGTTCTGGTTTTTATCTCGACATTTTTTTTCTTTATGGTCCTCCTCGAAAAACTAATGATCCGTTTGACAATTCTCTCTCCCTGCACGCACAGCCGACGGAAAGAAGAGACTACTGCTTAAACGAAATCTCCGAAACGGAAGGGAAGTACGTGGAGGCGCTGACTATGATCAAAAATGTAAGTATATGATTACGAGATCACAACGGTTATAGAAATCCATCCGCCTTGCTCTCTCTCTCTCTCTCTCTCTCTCTCTCTCTCGAGAGATTTTAGGAACGAGGGGGGGGAACCAATCCCTGAAATAGACGTCTCGCTTGAAATTATCACCAAAGTTAGAGTTTGAACACTACTACAGGAATCAGGGGTGGCCTGAGATCATGATAAATGATCTTTGTAACTTCCAACTTGTTCCCTCACATATATATTAGCATTCTGTCGACATCCCGTACTCACGAAATTGCCGATAAATGTTTTTATTCAGTAAAAATAGCGAAAGAATTTACAGCTAGAACGGGCTTGTAACCCAGAGGTTAGCCAATTCGATTCCCGTTTTTGGAAGTTAATTTCTTTGTTCTTTTCCATGGTCTAGCATAGTTTTTCTTTGACTTGTGTAATAATGTAGTAATAATATGTAATAATATTGTAATAATATGTAATTGTGTAATAATATGTGTAATAATATAGATATATATATATTTTGTGTAATTGTATCACACTTCCTTTTGACCATATACCACCGAGTGAGGTAACACCAATTAACTTCTGGGTAAAACATGCTAAAACTAGAGTGTGTAAATTGTGAGGAGACAGGTAAAAAAGAGGAAGCAAAAGTACATAAAACCAAAAGCAAGAAAGGTAAATTGGGAATTTTCCTGGTGGTTCACCCATAAATCAAAGTAGGTAGGGCCAGTGCTTCTTCAATTTACAACACACTTGCTTGCTAGGATAATTAGCATTATCCTTTCAAACTTTTCTGAAGTCCTATTTTGCCCTTTACCCTCTTCTTGGATTACCCTTTGACCCTTGGATTACCCTTGTCTTGGATACGTCACCATCCTTCTTGTAATCGGTGGCTTTCAATTTAGCTTTTTCATCTTTTTATTTTCTATCATTCTATTGCCTTGGGAATGGTATCATTATATTGTAAAACTTCTGTGGTCATCAGCTATTTAATAATAAATGGAAGTGATATATATATTTATTGTGTTAGGGTTAAACATGCTTGTTTAATAAATAGAACTTGTAAACACTGCAGCTAATGTTCAAGAAAGGGTTTCTCCCCTTCTTTAGAGTTCATTATTTATACTACGTGTAGGTGGTCAGAGGCCATTCTCTGTATATTAATAGTGTAAAATTGTGGGAAGCAATACCTCTCTTTACAAATCAAAAACAAAAATTGTCCTATGATTGAACCAACTTCAAACTCCTAAGATGACAGTCAAACTATCTTAGGGAATAAATGAATGATGCAGAATGTTTTTTTGTTTTTTTTGTTTCGCTAAACAACGTCCAGCTTTGATGGAGAAAACAGAAATCTTTCACGCCTGGAAATTCAGTTTGGCGTCAAGGCTGTTTGACATTTGCATTTTTCACGAGTCATCAAATTGAAAAAACATCATCTCTAAGTCAGTTCAGCCGAGAGGATTTCCAAGGCCATTACAGAAGAGTAATAGGACCATACAGTCTTCATGCATTAATTACCATCTCCTCTGTCTGGCCTGCTTTGTGCATTTTGAGAGAGTTGCTAATTAGCTAAATTGAAAATCCCTGTTACCTATAAAATGTGCACTTCAGGAGGAAAAGCAAAAAAACTGAATATTATCAGGTGTGTAAATGGAATATTAGGGAATGGTTTGGCTGATGTCTAGTGTGAGAACTACTCTCATTACTCTTGCTCTGTGAAATATTGTGAGTTTTATTGTACTTTCATTCATCCAGAGTCATCTAATAGCATAAAAAGTATTTTTCTCCAGTCCCCCCAACTTTGCCTACGGTAAAATGTCTGTGGAATAGAAAGCTTGGTTTAAAAACTCTTTTTTCGTTTGTGTGTGCTTATGAAAGCAAAAAGAATCTTCGGAACGATTTGTGTGTATCTATGTTTGACGTCATGGCCTGTGAGCTCTCGGAAAGACAAGGTGGTTGAACTTCATGCTTGGTGTGTGGCTCCAACATAGTAGTGAGTTCAAGAGCCCTCGTGTTTTCTTTGGCAGTTAAAGGTCATTTGAGGTCATGAGAAGTCAAAGTCTGCAAACTTTGTAAACCCTATAAAATGCAAAGGAAAATCCCTTGATGAACTTTGTACTTTGGCCCAATTTTTATCCATCTTACAAAAGTACAAGAACTCTATTGTTTTTTGGTAGAGGTCAAAGGTCACTTAAGGGTCATCAGAGGTCAATGTCCAAAAACTTTGCGAGCTCAATAACTTTCAAAATTAAAACTTGGATGGGCTTCATTCATGGCATGGAGATTCATCTTATTGAGTAGCAGAACTCTATTGTTATCAGTTTAGGGTGAGAGGTCATTCGAGATGAAAACTTGAAAATGTTGCGTGCAGTGTTACATTAAAATGTTCTCACAAATTTAATACTTTGCAAGGAATCACTCCGAGTGTTGGCTCTCCGGTTTAGAATGTTTTTGTTATCAATCCTTTGTTTTACCCCTACAGGAGTTCATAAGCCCTCTGAAATTAGCTATAACCAGAGAAGACAAGGATAAGATATTTTGTAATATTGAGGTAAGCTACTCTGTTTGATGGTGTTAAATAATATTTTTTTAATTGCTTTTTTTTAATGTTATATAAGGAGAATTGGAGTTGAGGTTGAAGAAGGGGGGTGGGGGGGTAGGGGAAGCAGAAATGTATCGCCTTGTTTTGCCTTGCGGAAAGTATTGCCTTGAGAAAAGTGTTTTATCACCCCAAAGGTGTCTCGATTCGTGCGCAGTGGAAGGGGTCGGGAGAGACTTCTTTAATTTGACTCCGGTTCAATACTGTAGCTAGTTACAAGTGTTATTGGGGATATTGCTTTGTTGGTTTCTCAAACTATGGCAAATGATACTTTCAAAATTTATAACTAAAGATCCTTCTTTACCCATTTTCACCTTACTCTCACTTTTCTTTAGAGCTAGATCTGGGTTGATGTTTCATTACCAGAGAGTTGATTGAAGAATTAATTAATTAATTGTTGGGCAGGGGTTAACTGTTGATGATAAGAAAGGGAGGGGAAGGATAGGGGTGGGTGGGGAGGGAGTTTCATTTATTATTTATTTATTTTTGTTGTGAAATTTAAGAAGAATTTCATCAGATTCATATCTTATAAGTCAGGGTTGTCCAACCTACGGCCCGCAGGCCACAGTCCGGCCCGCCGCAGGGTTGCGTCCGGCCCGCCAGAGAGGCTCTTCGGTGTGAAATTTAGTGAGCAGATTCATTGATAAAAATTTGAAGCCATATAATCAATCATTCGAACCTTCTGGGTCCAAAAAAAAAACTTCATACAGGTCAGTTTGTATGTTTGTATGGCACTCTCTCAGCGGAGGGGAGGGGAGGGGGGCCGGCTGGACTGTTTTATCAGGAAGGAAAATAAGTTAGAGCGCTCCACGCGCAGTGCTCACATTTTGTTGCCTTAGGCTTCGCGCAAAAAGTCGAAAAATCAAGCGAAGGGTTCATACGGCCCCCTACTTCATCATGATCATTCCATGTGGCCCTCCTCTGCAAAAGGTTGGACAACCCTGTTATAAGTGAACCCCATAATATCTGTGCTGTACTCTGACTTTAAAATTACGTGCAATTTGATAATGGCTTAAAAGGTTAAAGGTTTTTTTTTGCATCTGGGTGGCTAGTTTACCAATCCTCCCACACATTACTGAAACTTAGATTAAAATAGATCAAACTTGAGAAATCATCACAAATGTGTTCACCAAGCGAAGGATAATAATTTAGTAATAAAAAAAGAGAATAGATTCATAAATGCCGACTCTTTTTACATCGTTTTTAGGACATGTAAGACAAGAGCCAAAGTGTAAATATTTCTAACATTTTAGACACTTCAAATTTTGAAATGATCTTTCATCAGACAGTGTAAAGTTGTTTACATTCTTTTAGTATTGATTGATAATTCAAAAAATTAAAAAAAAAATTAAAAAAAAAAAATTCAAATAGAATACTGTGATTGAGTTCGAAAACAAATTGAAAAGCAACAGTCGACATTTTCTTATTTTTTGATCCTAAATTAAATTTGTCTTTTTGTCATTCCAGGAGTTGCTCAAAGTCCACAGTGAAATGTACGACAAGATACAGGACTGCTTCTTCAAGAAGACACCCACCATTGGATCCATCTTCATCAACTTCCGAGACAAACTCTTGATCTACGGCGAGTACGTATCCAAGCTCACAGCCGCCCAGGACCACATCGACATTCTCTGCTCACGAGACTTGAAGCTAAGGAATTTGATCGAGGTAAGACACGAATGTTACTTTTTCATGAATGCATGCATTATCGTGATATTTGCACGTGGATGGATAAATAGAGTATCGAGGACATGCCTTCCCTTAGATTGTTGATTGTGGGAACTGTGAATCGCACTATAACAATTTAATACCCTTGTTGTGCATTCAATCTCGACGGTCTTGTGAAACGATTTTCTTTCTACGTTTTTGGTACTGTCGTGTAGCAGAGAATCACGCAATTATGGTGATGCACTGTTTTTTGCCAGATTTTTTTGGCCCATTCACAAGTGATTAAAGGAACGAAAAATTCAAACAAAACATTGATTTGGAAACAACACCATCAAAACGTTAGTCGGACTCATGCACAGACAGATGTATTGACATTTCCGTGCACAAGTTTGCATAAAGTTATATGCCGGGTAACATGCTTTATGTCGTCAGTCAAGCAGAGGGCGCCCTTGGAGGGACACATGTCATTAATACCAATTGAGTCAATAATTCCAGGCGAAAGTTCACTGTAAGTGAAGGCTACAGTTGGCACGCCGCTTCCGTTGGCGCACGTGTGCGATTAATATTTTGATCGGGATGTTTTGTTTTCTAAGCACTGGACACCGTCATCGTGTGACTGTTAAACAGGAACAAAATTTTGGACAAAAGTACACAAATAATAACGAAAAGAAATTATAAAGAAAGAATTTATAATGGGGCGTTTAAAAGGGCAACTTTCTTAACTGTCGGCGTTTATGAAAATATATCATGATAAGCATCAGTCTTCACCAACTGTACAGGCGTGACATGTTCATGAATTATTCATGAGGGGCACATAAGTCTATTTTCATCGGCACTTTCTTTCTTGAGTGTGTGTGTCGTCTAGCCACCTCGCTAGCAGCTTACAGATAGACTCGAACTTATAGCTTGGCTGGTTTGGAAAGTTTTATTGTCAGTTATTATATGTTGAACAAAACTTCAAAATTCCAAGAAACTTCACCACAAAAGCTACGAAAGAACTTTTCCAAACTGTTTGTCCGGACACCTGTGTAACAATTGATCATACTGCTTCCCTGAACAGGGCTGCTTGTGACATGTCGATTCAATGCCTTCTCCCTTTTGAAAAGTTGCTAAAGGTATTGGGTACTTTTATATCTCGTGGGTGGAGTCGGTTTCATAAGCAATGAGTTAAATCCAAAATATAGTTACCAGAGATTCCCTTGTACTCAAGGGGGCGGGGTGGGTGGGTGGGAGGGAACACTGCAGGGAGACAGCAATAACAGAAGTTCCTATATTTTGCTGATACTGCGTACCCGTGCGTACAGCGTACCTTTTTTCTTCTGATCAGCTCATATTCGTGAGTCATAAAAAGGATGACGTCAAACGCACAAAATTAATTTTGACCATTTAAGAAACACTCCTATGGGTCCACGTTGTATTTTTAAGTGATTCAGTTATTGAGAAATGACCCTTTGAACAAGCTGAGGATCATGAAATAAAACGGCTGGACTGCATAGTCTAACATGTCAGAGAGCATTAGGTCAGTTCCTCAGATACAACACAAAACTAGATTGGAAATACATGAGACTGTTATGGCCTCAAGCAACGGCATGTTTTCAAAGGTATTTCTCATTTGTCAAGGGGATGAAAATGGTGTAGAATAACGATGTCCAAGGGTTGTGCATTTTTTTTCTGTAGGAAGTTAAAAGAAATAAAAAAACAGTCTGCAAAACAAAATAATTCTAGAAAATGACATGTGTAGAAGGATTCTTCAGAGTCAACAAGATTTGTGATTTTTGCCTCAAAACTAAGAAGAAATAGTCACAAAATTTGCTATAATTTCTGTATGTTTCCAAACTATCTCTACCAGTCCATAAAATATGAATTGCTAAATGGATAAAAAAAAAAATTGGGATGGTATAAGATCATTTTGCTGTTTTTTGTTTGGTATTTCCTTTGAACAGTTTGTATTATTGTCCATTTAACTAAAAATTGACATTTAAAGATTCATATTTTAGATAATACATTCTAAGTATAGTCAAATCCTATTGCACTTGTCAGTGCATAGTTAAGAACCCATTCAAATTCTGTACTTGGCTTCGAAACCGTTGTCAGAAACCTCAAGTCACTCCGTTTCTCAAGTAGTTTTTTAACGCCAACCTCTTTGAAATGTCCAATATGAAGTGCATTTTGTATTCTCCCCCCACACCACCACCCCCGAGGAAATTAAAACACTCTGTCTTTGTTGGAAACAGAGAGAGAGAGAGAGATTCGCATTGCCTCTCCATGTCAAGTGAGATGGAAAAACCATTTCATTGGACGACAGGAATTAAGTAGAACAAGGGTCCTTTGGAGTAAAAAGGGTTTTGTTGATGTAATAGGAGGGAAGATCTCTCACCTCAGTTGTGTCAAATTGTCATCTGTGATGTAACGAACACTATTGTGCTTCACATAGCAATATGGGCGATCCTGGCTTAATGAATTGAATTCTTAATGTATGAAACCCTCGTACTTAGACAAGAGGCAGTTGAATTTTTACTCAGCTGCTCAAACAATCAAATTTATCAGCTTTGATTTTTTTTTTTTCGTTATCTTGTTTGAAGAAATTATGGAACAATATTGACAATAGTCCAAAGGTGAAAAGTAATAGTAAAATGAATGCAGCAGAAGGAATCATTCATTATTTAATTTGATGATTAAATAATTTCACTAAATGAACGGAACTGTAGCGGTTTGAAAGCTGAATAATTATTTACCGTTTTTGGGTCTCGAGAGTTATACCGCATTGTGTACAGTGTGACCACGGCAAAGATCTAAATCAAACTCTATAGGTTGTTTACTTGCATGTAAATTTTCATGTCACAAAAATAGTTTGTTGAGGACTTCCGCTCCCCCCCAATATTGTGTTTACATTGCAGACATCAAAGGAGTTCAATTATTCTGAGTTGTAAAAAAATAACTGATTCTTATCAAAAGGTTGGAGTTGATGAAAGGGAGACAATAATAGATGGAATGGGGGGGGGGGGGATTGGGAGGTAGGGCATAGGTAGTTGTCACCGGGTGTAAAATGTGAGTGCAGTATGAGAGACAGGACAGAAGGGGTTGTGTCATAGGGCAAATTCAAAAGAAGGGGGATGGAGGACGGAATTTAGGGAGAGGATTGTTAGTTGTTCCTTGTGGACTTCAATTATAAATTCTTATAGCTACAGTATCATGTACATGCCGTTGGGTTACCATGTTACCAATGCATTCCTTTCTTCTATGTAAACACTTTGCAAGTTGGATTGACAATAGTCTTTACAGGTGAGTTTTATTGGTGGTGTTTTGTGGCCCTGTTGAGTGTTGACCTGTTTGGTTGGACTCTTGTCATTTTATCATTCTTAAATTGCTTAGATTGCCATTGTGCCACTATTGGTGCTATATAATCGTGTTGAAGAACTTTGCAATTTTCTGTGTCATTTCACCGCCTACTTTTACACTGTTGCCAGGCCTCACCACAAAGTACTGTCCAAATTTTCTTGAATGTCCCCCCCCAAAAATTGGGGGTGGGGGAGGGGGAGGGGAGGAACATTAAAATGTCAAAGGAAAAGACTTTGTTCAGTTTTGTCTCATTTGGACTTGAATCTCATGTTCAAACATTTTTTGGTTGCTAACATTTTGTCGTCATTTGTTAACTATCGATTAATTAATAATTAACCGTAATATTGGAGAGTGAAAAAGAGGTAAAGACCCTACGTTTGTGAAAATTGCTAATTCTCTTTTCGTCAAAACGTTGCATGCCTTAACATGTCGATACATCGGGATGAAAAGTGTCCATGAAAGATGATGTTTGGGAACCGGCAGTCGTAATTGTCAAAATGCTGTATTCATATCGTCAAAAATATTGCAGACCGTATTAGCAAAATCATTGTACAGTATTAATTTCAACATATTGAACAAAAGGTGTGAAGTCATCACTTTACTCTTTAATTAGATCCATTTTACCCTTTTTTTGTGTCTGTGTTATATCAGTAGCGCACTATTTGGTGCACAAAGCTATCGACAGAGTTTCAAACACTGCTTTCCGTCGTTCGTATTTGATTTTGTGCACTGGCGAACAATTTGTTCGTTGCTCTTACCTGCCCCCTCCAACCCCCCCCCCCCATTTGTAGGAGTCGGCAATTTGGTGGTGATCTGATACCATTCTACAGCTGTGGAAGAGTTTTTATTTTTTTGGGGGGGAAAAAAAAAAATTGGAAAATGATGGAAGTGTGTCTTTAAGCCAGCTGTCACCCATCTTTGATCACGCTACAACAGATGGATGACATTGCTTCTCTATGTACCGTTTATTCTCTTATTCTTGTGACCTTTATGCTGAACTGCTGCTAGGTGAAGTATTTCGAATGACTGGTTTGGAGGGAGGGAAAGGGAGATGGGAGGAGGGGTATGAACAAACTTAATGTGCTCCCAGCGTTCCTCACCCCTGTCTTTGTCATCACTGGTAAATTATTCATGCAAATTTTTGTGTTGCCCAGTTGACATTCAGTGGATGCATGAAGTTGGCTTTTTAAATTTAACTGACGGAGCAGTCCTGATTCAGATACTAGCTTGCAATTATCGAATCCTCTATTCAAAGAGTGTCTTACACGATATCTTTACTTTCGTGCCTCTCTCTTTCACCTTGTTTCCTAAACTTGTATACGCACTCCGATCTATATTAGAGACCCTAATCCTAGGCTGAGAACCTAGATTTTATGATCCAGAAAATGAGTGTCATTGAAAGTTAGGAGCAGTCACAGAAACAGAAATTACCGTTTCATTATCTGGAAAAAATACAGGATATTACACGAGTAGTGGCTGCAGCCCTGTTCATAATTAATGACATAAATACTTGGTTGGCAAGAAGCAGCCAAACGAGGTACAAGCTGTGAAAAATAGCAGTTTTCTTTCTCAGGTGTGCAAGCCACATCTTGTGAAATATTCAAAATCAGTAGCCTTGCTTTCATCCTTTGCATAATCAGTGTTCATCTCAGCATGTGGAGGTAGGAGAGAAATAGGGAAATTTGAAGGGGGAAAAAAAATGCAATATTCTATGTACCTCTTGTTTTCAGAGATGGTTAGTTTCAAATTAGCAGGGTAACATGGAACTGGTAAATACTGTAGATAGATGTGCTGTAATGGTGCATAAATGCACCATAGATGGTGTCAATATGGATTTAAGCTGGTCTTTGTTGGCGTATAATGGACGCATATGCCTGGTAATGGTGTAGATATTATAAAGTGTTATAGCACACACATGTGCTGGGGAGGGGGGTTATAGATGTGCAATTACGGTGCATATGTGTCGTACTGCTATATGTGTGTGGTAATGATGATATAAATGATGTGATCAAGGGGTGCTGGTTTAAACGCTTCGTTACAGTCCTGATGTGTGGTGTTGGGGTTTATGGGCAGTTACTATCTGTTGCTATGCATATGTGGTTTATTGCTGTACACATATGATGTACATTTGTGGTGCCTAAATACAGTACTGGTATTAGATGTGCAATTACAGTGCAGATATTAGGTATCGATGCTATTGCTGTAAACAGTTACTATGGGATGTATTGTACTGATGTGTTATGAACTATCATAGTGCATAAACAGAGTCCTCCTGCTGCGTTGCTGTGAAATACTAGTATAAGGTGAGCCTTAATGGTGTACACATGGGATACTTGGTGTGTGTAATACTGCATAGATGTGCCTTTATGGTGCACACATGGGATATTTGATGTGCAAAATACTGTGTAGATGTGCCTTTATGGTGCCCACATGGGGAATGTGATGTTTGTATAATAATGTATAGATGTGCCTTTATGTTGCACACATGGGATATATGTAATACTGTATAGATGTGCCTTTATGTTGCACACATGGGTTATTTGATGTGTGTAATACTGTATAGATGTGCCTACATGGTGCACACATGGGATATTTGATGTATGTAATACTGTATAGATGTGCCTTTATGTTGCACACATGGGTTATTTGATGTGTGTAATACTGTATAGATGTGCCTTTATGTTGCACACATGGGTTATTTGATGTGTGTAATACTGTATAGATGTGCCTACATGGTGCACACATGGGATATTTGGTGGATGTAATACTGTATCGATGTGCCTTTATGTTGCACACATGGGTTATTTGATGTGTGTAATACTGTATAGATGTGCCTTTATGTTGCACACATGGGTTATTTGATGTGTGTAATACTGTATAGATGTGCCTACATGGTGCACACATGGGATATTTGGTGGATGTAATACTGTATCGATGTGCCTTTATGTTGCACACATTGGATATTTGTTGGGCACAGTACAAATGTCTAAATCATTTGTCGATGGTAAATTTTAGCCACAGCATTTTTCAAGTTTCTACGACCCAGGCGAACCAAAGTAATGAGAAAACATGACAATTTTAGCATAATGAAAATGTGTTGTCATTATTTAGACTTGATTAATTTCCTGGTCTTCTATGTGAAGGATTTTCAAACCCGAAATTAATATATCTCCCAAATGCTCGAATTTCTTCTTCAGGTGAGTTGTTTATCAGAAGCTCTGAAATGACACAAGGTCTCCATTAATTCTTTATCACATATTCTGATGGTGATGGTTAAGTTTTCTTTTTGTTTGTGGGTGGAAGGGGAGGGGAGGAGATTTTGGGTTTTAGCTCATTGGGAAGTGTCTCTTTCGTATATCAAGGTTAGCAATGAGGGTTGGGTTTTTTTTTCTCTCTGCTTTGATGCCCGATGTAAACGTAACATAATTGTACCAACGGTGGAGCTCATCGTTTAGAATCTTATCCGTGTGTCTGGCATGCTGTGAGTTGAATAAGACTTTCGTTTTTACTGTAAACCAGTAAAATGTTTCTGTGCTTTCATTGCAGAAATGTCAAGAGAAGGCCAATGGTAACCGCTTCAACCTCCGATCGTTACTGAGTTTACCTATGCAGAGGATGCTCAAGTACCATTTGCTCTTTGTGGTGAGGAAAATAATGATTATCTCTCAAGCAACAAATCGCTCTATCATATGTGCAGTGATTTCTTCTTTTTGACTTTACTTTGCTAAACTTTTTTTAGTCTTCGATTGTCAAACTTAAAGACTTGGGATCATGGACTCATTACAGAATTGCTCTTGAGTAGCAGCTGTCATTCTGGGGTTTACACTTCAAGTCAAACACTCTTCTTCGAGTGCTTTCCCATTACTAATTTTGACATGCTTAGATCAACTGGATAAACTTTACTTGCGGCAAAACTCAAAGCAGAAGAAGACGTTTTTTTGCAAAGGGAATAATCGTTTATACTTGTTAATGCTACTCGTTTCCTAGGCGATAGGGCATTGGTCAGCATGTCTATTATCAAAGCAGAAAAATTTGTTCCTTCTGCGTTATGAAACATGTTGGTTGCTTGTTGCTTGCAACATTCCCCTATATCCCAATTGTAGTATTTTGTACATTTCCTATACATTAGGTCTGTCTAATTATGTCTGTTTTTCGTAAATGTTGCAATCATTTTTCGTGGATGGCACCTGCTTTTCATTTCAGGAACTAAACAAACGAACGAATGACAACCATCCAGAGAAAGATGAGATTTTTAAGGCTTTGCAAGCTATGAAGGTGAGTAATTCAGAGATGTCAAGGGCCTAGTAGAAGAAAGAACTGAACCAAGTTGTTTTTGTTACCTTTCTTAACTGTAGTTTTGATGAAAGTTTTAGTTAATGAGCTGTGCATTATCTGAGAGAGAGAGAAAAGATAGGTGCTGTTGGTGTCCTTGTGAAGCTACAGTGCCAGTGTGTACTGCTGGTATCCTTGTGCAGCTACAGAACCAGTGTGTGCTGCTGGTGTCCTTGTGCAGCTACAGAACTAGTATGTGCTGTTTGTGTCCTTGTGAAGCTACAGACCATTGTGTGATGTTGGTGTTCTTGTGCAGCTACAGAACCAGTGTGTGATGTTGGTGTCCTTGTGCAGCTACAGAACTAGTGTGTGCTGCTGGTGTTCTTGTGCAGCTACAGAACTAGTGCGTGCTGCTTGGTGTCCTTGTGCAGCTACTGAACAAGTGTGTGATGTTGGTGTCCTTGTGCAGCTACAGAACTAGTGTGTGCTGTTGGTGTTCTTGTGCAGCTACAGAACTAGTGTGTGATGTTGGTGTCCTTGTGCAGCTACTGAACAAGTGTGTGATGTTGGTGTCCTTGTGCAGCTACAGAACTAGTGGGTGCTGCTGGTGTTCTTGTGCAGCTACAGAACTAGTATGTGCTGTTTGTGTCCTTGTGAAGCTACAGACCAGTGTGTGCTGTTGGTGTCCTTGTGCAGCTACAGAACTAGTGCGTGCTGCTTGGTGTCCTTGTGCAGCTACTGAACAAGTGTGTGATGTTGGTGTCCTTGTGCAGCTACAGAACTAGTGTGTGCTGTTGGTGTTCTTGCGCAGCTACAGAACTAGTTTGTGCTGTTTGGTGTCCTTGTGCAGCTAACGAACAAGTGTGAGATGTTGGTGTCCTTGTGCAACTACAGAACTAGTGTGTGCTGTTTGGTGTCCTTGTGCAGCTAACGAAGCAGTGTGGGATGTTGGTGTCCTTGTGCAACTACAGAACTAGTGTGTGCTGTTTGGTGTCCTTGTGAAGCTACAGAACTAGTGTGTGCTGTTGGTGTCCTTGTGCAGCTAACAAACCAGTGTGGGATGTTGGTGTCCTTGTGCAACTACAGAACTAGTGTGTGCTGTTTGGTGTCCTTGTGCAGCTAACAAACCTGTGTGTGATGTTGGTGTCCTTGTGCAACTACAGAACTAGTGTGTGCTGTTGGTGTCTTTTTGCAGCTAACGAACCAGTGTGTGCTGTTGGTGTCCTTGTGCAGCTAACGAACCAGTGTGGGATGTTGGTGTCCTTGTGCAACTACAGAACTAGTATGTGCTGTTTGGTGTCCTTGTGCAGCTAACGAACTAGTGTGAGATGTTGGTGTCCTTGTGCAACTACAGAACTAGTGTGTGCTGTTGGTGTCTTTGTGCAGCTAACGAACTAGTGTGTGCTGTTGGTGTCCTTGTGCAGCTAACGAACCAGTGTGGGATGTTGGTGTCCTTGTGCAACTACAGAACTAGTGTGTGCTGTTTGGTGTCCTTGTGCAGCTAACGAACCAGTGTGTGATGTTGGTGTCCTTGTGAAGCTACAGACCATTGTGTGCTGTTGGTGTCCTTGTGAAGCTACAGAACTAGTGTGTGCTGTTGGTGTCCTTGTGCAGCTAATGAACTAGTGTGTGCTGTTGGTGTCCTTGTGCAGCTACTGAACAAATGTAGGATGATAGTGTCAGTGCGTAGCTACACAGCAAATGTGTACTGCTGGTGTCTTTGTTCAGCTACAGAACAAGTGTGTGATACTGGTGTAATTGTGTGTTACTCAGGAAATGTTGAACAACAGGCACTGGTTAAGTAAGTTAGTTACTGGGCAGAAAAATAATCCCAACTTTGGTTCAACTCTGTTGGCAAATTTCTCAATAATGAACAGAGAAATGGAAAGGATAAGGAAAAAAGGAGGCAAAAACAAAGAAGGAAATGAAAAAGAAAAAGTTTGGGATAATTCTGCAATTGAATCAAACTATTACCATGTCTGAGGAGACTCTGTTGGCAAATTTCTCAATAATGAACAAACAGTAGAAAGAGAAATGGAAAGGAAAAGGCAAAAAGGAGGCAAAAAGAAAGAAGGAAATGAAAAAGAAAAAGTTTGGGATATTTCTGCAATTGAATTAAAACCATTACCATGTCTGAGGAGACATGGTTGCTGCTTCTTGGAAGTCAAATGTGTTCTGGAAGTGATGACTAGACAACAGTACCATGCACAATGATATGTCTTTTAGCAGAAACTAATATAAACTATAATATCCTATATTAATACTGACTTCCTATACCTATCCTACACTATATCCTATACCTATCCTATCCTACACTGACATCCTATATGAATTGAAGAATATGTACAACTATACAGATTTTGAAAAAATGAAAATCGGTGAGAATTTTTGGCCGACAAATGTTTTGAAACTATCGATTAGTGACTTGCAAATGCTGATAGACAAGAACTTAAGAAAGTAGATTATTTTATAGTTTATCGAGACGTTATGTGTTTTTTGTTTTTGTTTTTGTTTTTTCATTTTCCCAGGATTTATCAGACTTTTGCAATGAAGTGAAGAGAGATTATGAACAGTTGGAAACTCTGCAACAAATTCAGAAGAGGTCAGTCAGCAAGCTAAGAAATTCAAAACAAATTCAATTTTTCACTTTCCCATTATCATCGTCATCATCATGATCATTGTAGGGGTCCTTGCATTTCAATGAGAGGTATCGATAGGAAGTTTTGTTTACATTTCTTAACCTTAACGAAGAAAGGAAAACCTAATAAAATATAGTTGCAACGCCTAATTACCCATAAAAACATATCAGCCAAAACACCAAACCCAAACACCTTATATAACACAGATCCCTACATGATACTAATAACCCCTTGAACTGTTAAAATTAATTGTAACTTGATACCCACCCTCAAAGTCAAATGTGTCACACACAAACTTGTAATACATTAATTAGTACAACACTATCACACTTGCATTACAACAGACCCACAACAGAACAAGATCAATGCAAAGACCTCAAAATATCACAACTGAATCATCACGTGCCCTTAATAAACAACATTGGCTCTTAACAGCATGGCAAGCAAATCACCTTGAATAAATTACACTTTAATAAGAGACAATACGTAAATAGCCTCCCTGCTAATAAATTACGAATGAATGCATGACTAAAAGTCAGGCTCCTGAAAGCTAAAAAAGTAATCTTTAAAAACAAATGAAACCCCACACTATAACTAGTCCCAACCTGGAAAAAATGCCACTTGAATACCCTTGTGCTTTATAAAGAGAACCAGTGAAAAATAAGATCTTTAAGCTCCAACCCCGCACTAAAAAGTAACTCTGCCGTAATGCACGATGAAGGACGTTTCTAAAACAACACCGGAGTGCAAATCCAATAAAGCACAAGTTAACACTAGGTTAGCACTAAACATGTGAACACTGCAGTAGCCTAAGCAAGTTAATCCTTACCACAGGAACCCAAACAGTTAGCATAACTCTAAAAGCTAAGAGAAGGGTAACCTAAAAATACCCTTAGATAAACACATTCATCCCAGAAACATTAACAATAATAAATAAACTATAGATAAACATTACCTACCAACACAACTTCAAACAACCCGTTACACTGCCGCAAAACAGCAAGCTGTGAAGCCAGCACTATTTATCTATCATAATGGCCGAACGATTTTTGACCCCCCACGGTTCCCTAACAGGAGGGCGCTATTGCAGAATTCTACAAAACTGTAAAGTGAACATAAATTTGGTATCAACCATCATCATCATCATCATCATCATCATCTTTTTTTTTTTCTTTAATATTTGTGAAGACTATTATCAACATTTGTATTTACTAATTTCAATTGATTCTTTTAAATCTTTGTGATGTTTTTTCTGTATCAACTTTCCAAAATATTTTCTCACAGTGCTCTTTCTAATTTCTGCCATATCTTTGGAATTAAACTTTGTTTTTTTTCACCCCCCTCAGTCTTGTCAACTACAATCAGAGTCCAGTCACTGAACTGGGGCGTCTCCATCTTGATGGGGAGCTGAAGATTAGAATCAATGCCCGGAAGGCGTAAGTTACCAGACGAAAAAAAAAAAAAAGAAGGAAAATAGAAAAATGCTCTTAACCCGGAAAGGGGGTAAAAGTTTGTGTGGGAGGGGGCAGGGAGGGGGGGCAGGAGGGGGAATTGAATTGTAGAAAAAGACAATGTTTGAACATGTAAAAATAAATTGCAGATCTTACAAAAAGTCTTCAAAACTACAGAACTACAATACAACAAAATAACAATAAATATATAATGTGCAGTTAACATTACAAGTAGTCTATATAAAGCAAACTGATCATCTCCCTCAGTGGCCTTAGGATAGGGTAACCATCATTTTATCTGAAGAAATGAAGAGAAAGATGTCACGACCTGGAGAAGGGGTATAGGTCTAAGTACAGGCTGCCGCCACCCTCTCCACAATTAATTTATGATTTTTTTAATAAAAATTTTTTAAATGATTTTCAATGCTACCTTCATCAAAATGGTGCCAGATTTATTTAATTAAAAATGAAATACGCCTCATCAGATTAGAACGGTTAAAGGACTGCTTTTATTGACAATCTGCCTTTCCATTTTAAAATTGGATTCAAGCAGAAGACCAAATCATTGTTGAGACTTGTTTGTGTATGTATATTAGATCCTCCTGCAAGCAGGAACTCGCGAAGAAGCCCCATTGGCTTATCAAAGCCGCAAGCTGACCGAAGTCAGTCTCTTACATTCATATTTAACGTCCATGATTATGAATTGTTAATTGTCAACAACTCTGTAACTGGACGACATACATTAATCTGGGAGTGACTCGAACCAGGGACCTTATGATTGAAAGGCACCGGCGTGTTAACCACTTGAGCTACTTTGCCACTGAGCTTTACTACCTGAAAATTCTGCAACTTTTGGGGAAATTGTGGAAATCCCCTTAAATATTCACAACAAGATAAATAGACGAAATAGAAAAGAGCGCAAAGTCTAGTAAATTCTGAATGACTGGTTAATACCACTCACTTACTACCTCAGGATAAATAGTTCAAATTGCCATGTCTGTAAGATATTTTTTGCTTCATTTGGTTCTCTCTGTTTTTTCCTTACAGACCTACTGGTGCAGCTCAGAAATCCTGTTTTCTGTTTGACAAAGCTTTGCTGGTGTGCAAAGGAAGGGTAAGTCAAGTTACAAGTTTCAATCTGGGCTAAAAGTTCTTCTTTTTTTTAACACTTTGTAGCTAAATAGAATTCTCTTTCGGGTAAATCATTTTTTTGTGGGTTTCTGTTTTTGGACTTGGCTAACAACATCTTGCAAGGTTTAAAGGATTGCAGATGGAAGCCCTCTTTGTTTCAAGTCAGATAATACTCTCCCCCCCATCCCCCCGCCCTCAGCTTACCCCCTACCCACCCCTTCCCTTCCCCCCTGTTTTTTATTTTTATATTTGAAGTCACTCTTTAGTTGAGTTAGTGCTTATTTTGGGAGTCTTATGTAGAGCACAGAATCATATTTTGGTGGAAAGTTTGTTATCTTGGTACTCTTGGAGGGCAATTTGCATCTAACAGCTTTAAAGTTGCTTGAAATTCACTGCTCAAAAGGTGTAAGGAAAAAAATAATTAATAATAATAATTATAAATAAGAAAAAAGTGGTGATGGCTTTGCTTTAACATCCACAGTATTCATACAATATATTACTACTCTCTATGGTATTATGAATATGCCTGGTATTGGTGGTTATGTTTGTTGATTTATGTGGGGGGGGGTGGAGGTAGCCTTATATGTGTCTGCCACACAGGGGGAGCCTTATAACCTTGTTATGGTAGTGACTTGATGAATTATGTTTCCATCAAATGGACAAACGTTAAAATTGGCAAGATTGAACCACACTCCAGTTCTTGATATCAACTTGCTTTAAAGAAAATTGGGATTAGTGGAAAGCAAGGGGGGGGGTGAGGGCTCTCAGTTGTAGTCGTTTGAGACTTTTTAATTAATTAATTCAAAATGGTTAATCTTCAAGTTCACAGAGGCATTGTAAACTGATCGTAGGAATTTTGGTGAAATTGAAGAGAAATGAAAAGAAAAGAATATAGAATTCAAAAAAAAAAAAAAAAATCCTCAAGATTATTGGAGCAATGGTTGGAAATGAACTAAAATTGTGCAAAATTTTGTACTGAAATCTCACACAGCCTCTTGAAGATAGTTTGTTGCCTTTCATTACTGAATTAAAATCAGTCTAGATATTTACCATAAACAATTCCTTGTTTGTACTGTTATGTCACATATGAATCAATTTATCAATTGAGAATATCCATTTATTCTCATTTCATCCCCCCTCCTCCAATAAATGAAAAGTTGGTTGTTATCAAAACTTTAAATGAAGTTACCCTAAATCTTGTCTTCAGATTAAATGAACCTGCTGGAAGTTGCTGTAGGTGGTGAATTTTTTAAAATTTATTTTGAAAGATGAATAATTTCAAACTAGGTGTATTGATCTTCTTGTGGTACAAAATGAACAAAAGCAAACACAAAGTATGACTCTGTATTGGGAACAAACTATAAATATTTAACTCTAAGCTTTGTGTGGAGGGAAAGGTCACGTTGTAACACAAGACGTTTCTCAGAAATGCTCGCGTTAACTTCGGCAGTGTGTCCCAACTTTTCTTGTTCCTTAATTTCTTGCATCGGTCTGGCCATAGTCGAAACTGAATATTTTGTACATCATTAGTTGTCAACAGAGCAAAGTTCCCACCACAGATATAGAAATAGAAATGAACTTATATATTTTTTATGATGATTATTAATCTTGGTTTATTGGGTAATGTACAGTTGATTAATTTCAGCGACCAAGAAAGTGAAACTGATATGATAAGTTCAGAAGAAATGTCAAAGATAATTAAGCATAAATTCTTGATTGAAATTTTTGTTGAGCTTACCGTCGTCTGATGTCAGATTTGATGATCCCCGTTATTCTGTCCGTCCTCTCGGAAGTGTCAGTCATAACCAGCATATATCTATTTCCTCCCCACCTAATTAATTAATTAATTAATTAATTAATTAATGCGAGTCGCCATCCTTGGGCATGATGCATTAATATGTATAAACCTTTTTTCGAAACCATTTTCAGCTTGCATTTCTATGTATATCAATGTATTATTTATCCTTCCGTGTAGAATCTTGTTATTAAACACACTATAATCATTTGTTATAATTGGTTGAAGTATTTCTTGTAGCTGTAGATGAAAAATGGATTTTACAGGCAACAAAAGTTTTATTATCTCATCTGATTTCATTGATGCATATTGAGTACAAGTATGAAGTAAGAAACAAAAAAAAGAAAAAAGGAGGTGGGCCGAAGAAGAAACAAGGGTAGGAGAAAATACAATTGTATTTCTTTGTGGTAACATGAAAATGGGTAGGAATTCCAAAATTGCATCGATTGTTTTAAGCCCTGTTTTGACTCTCAAATTGTTGATAAACTTGATTAAATGTATCACAAAAGTTTGTCACATATTTCAATTTAAGAAGATCACTTTCATAACGTGAGTAGACATAGAATGTTTCAGACGAGGTCAGAGGTCAACAAAAGCGAGAAAAGATAAAAAAAATGCTTTGTCATGCTTTGTTTTCAAGGGACATGACTACTGGAGGAAAATTCCCAGATATTAAATCACATTCAATTTTTTTTCAAAATTTGAAAGATTTGTTATCGTGTGTCAAAATCATTTACCCTTGAAGTTAGAAGGAACTTATGGAGGCTCAGTTATTACAGCATCAGATCTGAGTTGCTAGTAGTAGTGCAGTCATGAACTTGCAAAACCACCGTTTTTGGTTTCGATGATAATCGTAACCTTTGCATCCATGATGGCGTGTGTGTGTGTCCATTTGTGACGCCCAGCTTTTAAACACGATATCTCAAGAAGGGAAGCTTTGGCAGACCTCATATTTGGTGTGTAGAAGTAACCACATTGAGTACAAGAGGCCTATTGTTTTTGGTGGAGGTCAATCAGAGGTCAAATTTTGAAAACCTTGTAAACACGATACCTCAATATTGGAAAAGCTTGGGCAGATCTCATACGTAGTATGAAGGTGTATAACATTGAGTACAAGAAGCCGATTGATTTTGGTGGAGGTCAAAGGTCATTTGGGTACAACAGGTCAAATCGTGAAAGCCTTATGAACATGATATTTCAAGAAGGGAACCACATGGACAGATCTCATATTTGGTTTGTAGATGTACCATATCAAATTTAAGGATTCATGAAGAAAACTGCTCATGTTACATCATCGAAACCACAATGCATTTTTGCATTCCGGTCTATAATTTTTACCCGTAAATTTCGGTCACTTTCGGACATTACCAAAATTTGTCCTCTTGCAGAATTTATTCGACAATTTATCTTTTGTTCTGGAACAACCCTGGAAGAAAGGAAATTAAAAATGAAATCCAAATATTCCCCGCCCCCCCAAAAAAACTGTAGTTTTACGATCGTCCTAGGTACAGTTTTTGTCCCCCCCCTAAAAAAAAAATACCCCTCTGGGTAAATGGTGTGAACTCTCTCAGCCAGAAATGTGTGTTTAATTTATCTATTAAACCTGTCTGCTGCTTTTACCATGGCTATATTATATCTAACATCTCAGTGGTATAGTCGTGAAAAGGTCCTTGACTTACAGCATCATCATTCCTTAGTCCATTAGTCTCTGTCATTTTTTCCCCTCACTAGCTGAATGTGGAGAAACTCTGGGTAGGTAGTACAACCCATTCCCTTTAACCCTGCTCCTCCCTACCATCTGCTTGCTTTTTCATTAATTTGTTTTTTTTTCGTTGGGGCGGTTTTTTTGTACATTCAATTTGCCTGCTCTTCACACTGTTTTCTAAACTGGTCAGGATTCCTGTGGCAACCAAAAGTTTTAGTTTTTGTTTTGTCTTTGCAAAATAGAGAACTATGCATTTGACATGGAGTGATTCGGTAAATGATAGTCACATATACACAATGTTTTTGCAGAATCAGATATTAGATGGAAACCATAAGTTTGCATCGTTAGAAAAATTTGAAAGTCATACGAAAAAACCTGTGGGTTTGTCTACTGTGATTTTACTCGAAAAATAAATATCAATATTTATTTTTCGTTCCTTTCCTTCTCGTTTCCCCCTTACCCATTTCATCAATCTTCCATATCATAATTCTCACTCGTGAAGAGCTCATAAAGAAAAATGATGAACAGTTTTTGAAACATTGCATGAGGACAAAAAAATCTTTTCATATCTTAGTCACGTTTTTGTTCGAAAGAAAGTTCGAGAAAATTGCACTAAAAATTCAGAAATTATCAATTTTTTATCCACACCTGTTTTAGCTGTCTCCACCCGGTCATGTCACACTTTCAAATTTACGTTCGATGGCACCTTGATGATTAACATTTCAGAATGGCCGCAGGAATCCTGACATTTATCATTTTCTTCACCATGTGTAATACATAATCCTCCCAGTTTATTTGTGTATTTAATCCTTTTAACTTAGGTTCAACCCTAATTGACACTTGTTGTTTGTTTTTCTCGTCGTACAAGTTTGCTACTACACGTTTTGTACACTCACAATTGCATGTGAAGGAAGGAGGAGTTTAAACACTTAACTTCAGAACTGGACGACCTATTTTGTTTATTCGTTGGGTCTCAAAATTACGTATCACATAAACTCAAGACAGCCATGATTACTACGTCATCACATATTTTACATTGAGGCAGAGAAACCCTGCCTAGTAACCAACATCTGACCTTTGAAGCCTTTTGCAGGGAAGAGTATAGAGAGGGGGAACGGAGGGTGTGAGGGAGGGAGAGGGAAGGGAGGGAGGGAGGGAGATCATCCAATTAAGTACAATGAAAACAATATCATAATCTCAAACCAGAGAATGTTTTCTTTTTGGAAATCGATTGGGCATCGAGATCATTTTGTGTAAGATACAGAGGGCATCAAATTCATGATGAGACATATATCAAATTCTGTTAGCTTTGCCAGATGTCATTTCTATCAAAACCCACCAAAAAACGTTGTCAACCAACAGAAGCAGGTTTCTGTCCACTTCTTGTCGTTGGTATATTCTCCAACCCATGTAATACTTAAACATTGCATCCTATAAAACTAATAAAAATGTTAATGACAATGCCCCCCCCCACCCCCCAGACAGCATTAGCTTCCTCTAACGTATGCCTTATCCGAACCTTTTAAGAAAGAGTGTTTGCATAGGTGAGAATTAAGGGTATATTAGCTATGGAAACGAAACCCGCCCATGTGTAGTTTCTATCCAAATGGCATCCCATGGTTAGTAAGTGAGTTAAGTATTCTTATCTTTGTTGCTATAGCAACGATATCACCAAATAGCTACCTGAGTAGACTGCATGATTTGTGTGCATCTCCTATATAACATCTATGCACAAAAATATGACTGGCAGCATGGCTGGCTGTGCTTGTGACACGTTCACATCGAAAATTTGTCCAATGAAAAGACATCCTTTGTGACAGATCTGTCACCCGATGTAAAAATAGTAGACTCTGTGAATTAATTGTTGCCGTTCTTTTTTCTTCTGTGGGACTGTCCTATGTCTTTCTCTGTGGCCTATTTATTGTTGCGACGTTGCAACGTACTGTCACAGTGTGACCTATATGTATGAAAATACCCATTTATTCACCATTCCTCATATTCTCTGCTTTCACAGCTTTAACAGACTATATCGTTGCTCCTTTAACAAACTTACTCTGCATAACAGACTAACTGTGTTGTTTTCCCTCACGCTGAAAGCGAACACATTTCAATCAATAGTGTGAGGTTGTTCGTTTCCTGGTGCATAGAAATGCATCTAACATCGTGTCAGTGTTTTGTTGTCTTAATACCAAGTTATATCTATTAGCCCTGCACCTCAAACTGGCAACACTATATGCTTCTGAGAATTGGCTTCAGAGAATTGGCTTTCGGTCCGATAGGGTGTAACCCAATTTGTTGTCTATAGTAAATCGTAAATTGTAAAAGTGTGCTCAAGCAGAAGAATGAGGCGTGTCAAGTTTGAATTGCTTTCCATGAAGTTATTAAATTCTTTGAAATGATATTGTAGTATCAAAACTGATCATGAGTATCAAATATAACAAAATTATGATAGTTTTTTCAGTCAACAAAGGACCTCAGATTGTTTGATCATTTAATAACAATGGTCTGAAATTAATAATAGTGATGTAAATGAGAACAGGAAACATATTGAATATCTAACGACAATTGCTGTGCACTACTGCTTTAACTGTGTACTGTTATAGCTACTAATATCACATGTTATTCCTAACCCTCTGTGTGTTCCCACCTTCCATTCTGCATGCATGACAAAACGATGCTTATTTGTCAGATTTCTTGGGGAAAAAAATAATATGTAACTTCATCATTATCTTAATTTTCTTCATAACAGTCATTTGTTCTTATGTTCAGCATTACTGTTTAAAAGATACTCGTTTTAAGGAAGTTTATTTGTACAAAGTTAAAAAATTTCCATTCTGGATAGACAGTATTGTATTGTGAAGCATTTATTGTGCATATTTTGATATTTTAAATGCAATCTCATCTCAGGGATGAAGATCAGAAAGATTAATTATAAGAGAAATTGACTTTTTGTAGTACTTTGATCAGATCCAAATTCTCTTTGGTAAAATATTATCTTTTTTTGGAAGTAATGTTTCTTTTGATTTTTTGGGGGGTTTTCATAAACAAGACAGCTATATATGAATGTATATATATATATATATATATACAACTACATATAATACATGCAATTACATACATAAAACATATACATACATAATAAACATACATAACATACATACATACATACATACTAAGTACTAATGTTTTGTAACAAAATATATTTGTGTGGCATGTCCAATGGTAGGATTGGGATGTAACATGGACATAACTTGCTGAAGGAATCTTGCTCACATTCCTCCTTCCTTGTTCCTACACAAAGTATTTACCCAAGGTCAAGTTTTGAATTGCACTGGCATAAAAGTAGCGCTCACATGTTTGTTCTAAGTTGGCTGTAATTCACCACACACCTTGCATTTGTTGGCATATAAAGCTGTTTCTTTAACGACACAAATTTTTTGAAAATCTGTTCTACGGTTCAAAGAGTCTTGTAGGTGACTGTGTTCTGTGTGTAGTAGACTGTAGTCAACCTAAAGACCATATTGCAATATATATATATACTTAGTCAATAAAGACTGTCAAAAGTTTGGATATGGATAGTATCATTGCTGCATGCAGTCGTTTGACACATCTGACTTGAAATCAGAAATGATGGGCAAATATTTTCTGAATTGGGAGGGGTCGGGGTGCGGTTGGAAGGAGGAGACAGGTGGGTTGAGGATATCTGAATGGTAGTGTTTTTTGCTCAGGTTAGTGTACTTGTTATATTGTCACAAGAGCAAAGGGAGAAGTTTGGTTAAGTATAGGGTAAAGATAGTCCTACATAAAATGTATCACTCCAAATTTAGAGAACTTTTACAAATGTGCATCTGAACATTATGTACATTATGAGCATGAATGTTCAAGCATTAAAGAAACACATCACTGTGGCTTGTGTGACTTTATGGCTAGCATTTTAAAAGCATTCTCCACTGATGAAAGAGGGACATCTCCTAAGCATACTGGTAAAAATTTGTATTCGTTTTGTACCCAAAGTGAACTTGAAGCAAACAGGTGTGACCTCATAGCTGAATACTAACAATTTTTTTTTTGTTCATGTTGAAATGTACATCAAATATTTTTCTTCAATTTTGGGATGCATTATTAAACGTGGGATGCATTTTTAAACGCGGGATGCCTTGACAAATGCATCCAGATATGTATACAATTAATGCAAGTGCACTACAGTCATTGGAGTTAATATTGTTTTAACCTTCACATCCCCTTAGACAAAAGTGCAACCCTATCCAATCCTGACGGCCAGACAACATTAAAAGTGAAAAAAAAGAAGAAAAAAGTAAAGAAAGAAAGCAAGTTGCTGTCGATATGGAACTTTGAAACTACACGTGTTTGCATCAAGGTAGCATATGCCTATGAAATGTCCCATTGACCTATACAATAAATAATGAAAGTAATGTGGTCTCTGAGTGTAGATAAAAGTTCTCACTAGCTAAACGCTACCCATCACCGGATAGCTGACAAAATGGCCTTCCATGGTACCGTCAATGTTCCATATCATGACCGTGCAAATTCATTGCTATGAGAGCCGGAAGTTTTTGTCACTTGTAAAACAAACCTCTTAATCTAAGTATCTAAGTAGTAAACAATATCCATACACCTGAGAGGCCTGAATGGGTCTAAAATTGCCTCATTTGGCCTCATGTTTTGCACCACATGTACTTCAATTCATGCTCTTCAATACCAAGCCATACACCAATTGATAACATATCAAAAACGATTGGGCGGATTGATATAGACTCTTATAAGAGTAGGGACACCTTTTAAGGTTCACTTGTGGTACCAACTGTAATAATTTCAAGTTTTCACAACATCTCAAAAACACTAAAAATCCAATATTAGGAATGGCACGCAAACATTTCACTACGATGCAATAGTATATGTATATTTGTTCTACTTTTATTAGTAAATTTAGCACTGGGCTGTCCTTTATGCATAGTTCATCAATAATTGAAGGCAAATCATAGAAGTGGGCAAATTTTCTGTTATTTTGGGGGGTTTCCTGTTTTTTTGTTTGGGTTTTCTTGGTTTGAGTTAATTTTCTTTTGATAATCTTATTTTCTGTCCTGTTTTTCCAATTCTTTTGTTTCACTTTTGCAGAAACTCACCTGAAGTGAATTTTAAATATTGTCTCCCAATAAAAAAAGTATACTTTGGTGCATTAAAGCATAATATATATTGGTTGATTGTTTTTATTTTTAAATTTGTGGCATCTTCTATATATTTTAAGATAATTATGATGAAAATAATTGAAGTTGAAGCTGTTAAGATCCAAAATGTGTTTCTTTTTTTATTTTAGAAGTTAAGAAAAGTTTTAAAAGAGCATGACCATTTTTGGCAAAATTTAAAAACTGTACTCTATAGCTCTGTTGTTAAACTGTATCAACTTCAATAAAAGAGAGAGAGGGGGGGGGGTGGGTAAAAATGAAGTAAGTGTTTTTTGAGGATTTTTCCCACAAACCATCCTGTTGCAAAACACAGTTTGTGCTAGGCTTTTGGAGTAAATAAGCAGTGCAGTAAAACCAGCGTTGTAACAACTCAAACACAGACACTCACGCAGACACGTACATTTAAATATCACGAATAAACGAAAAAGCAGGATTAATTGATAAGATTTTACTTGCGTGATATAATATCATAGATATTAGATGAAGCTTTTTACACCTTGGAAAGGATCATTTTTTAATTCCATTATGATTTATGTAAGAATTTTGTGGTCGTTTGTCACAAGTACTCTTATTGATTGATTGGGTTTTATGGACTGATTGATTGATTTAAATGATTTATTTTATTCTCTCAGGGTATGGAAACACACGATTTCCAATACTCCATAGAACTGGAGCACTATGACGTGGAGGAACTACCGAAAGGAAGAGGGAAGGTAGGTACTTTTTTCGTCACCTCGGTGTTAACAATCGATATAATTTTTCGCCATTCATCTCTAGAACTGACTTAAAAAGTTTCCATTCGGAGATTTTCTTTATATGTAGCCGCTTATAATTCCAGCGACACGACGCATAACTGGAAGTGAATGTTCAGTCAAACGCTGCTTGGAATTGAATGAAGTGAGAATTACCCAGCACTTGTTTTCACTGACTCTGAATTTGGATGATGTGGTCTCCATCTGGATGTGTACAAGAGTATTTCTTCCTCTGTTCTGATCTGGCTTTACCCTCATGATTATGTTTAAATATGGAAATCTGATTTTCGCCTGCCATCATTAGAATTTTGGTCTGGGCGTTTTTTGTTTTTTGTTTTGTTTATTCCTTGCGGGAGGCAAAAAGGACCTATGCAATGGTGATGGCATGTATGTATGTCTGACAGTAACACTTGCTTGAAAACACGGTAACTCAAAAGTTAGCTTTATACTTGGTGTGTGGATCCATCTTATTCAGTACAAGAACACTAGTGTTCTCTGTGAAGTTCAATGGCCATTTGGGGTCAACAGAGGTCGAAGTCTGAAAACTGTTAGTTACCTGAAGGGCTCTATAGGTCTTCACCAAAACATACCTGACATCCAGGTAATGAAATCTGCTTCAGAGTTCATACTGGTGGTTTAAACGTGCACTCAAAGGGTATCTCCCTCTGAGCTTCAAGGAGTCAACAGGTTATCTCAAATCGTGGAAAACTTTGCCATTTCTCAAAAATATTTTCACAGTATACAAACAATGTCATATATACCTCTAAATAACAATTTCATGTGAATTGCTAGCTCAAAGTTGGTCAAATGTGTCTATATATTTCACATAGAAAACTGTTCTCTCTGGATATTGAAACATTTTTGTTTAAAATTCTATACAGTAAAATCCTCCAAAATGACATGGTTAATACCCCACAAGTTACTTCTACAAATCTTTTCTGATTCTCACTTAATTCTTGGACAAATGTAACTCACTTGCTCTACATTAGTCAGATAGTTACAGTATTTTGAATTTTGAACAAATTGTTTGGCAAGTAATCACAAAGCTAACTGGGTTTCTGGTATTTATTTTCCCCCGCAAGGTTTGTCCATGTTTACGTTGTTGTGTGTGCTGTAATGTTTTGCCAGTTGTCCATTCACAATTTGTTCGGCAAATCCTCAATCTGTCTGTCACACCCTCATCGGGGGAATTCCATGAGACCGAAGGTCCGCGAAACCAAATTTCCGCGAACATATGATCCGAGAGACCGATGGTCTGTGAGACCGATGGTCTGTGTAGACCGATGGTCTATACATGGTCCATCGATAGGCGTAACTAGACTTTTTCATTAGAGGGGCTTCAGAGCAGGTCAAGGAGATTGACAAGGGGGGCAATATTGTTTAAATAGGGTATCGCTATATCTAATTATTAAGTTATATTGTATTCTCATATTTCATTTGGGGGAGGGGGGGGGCAAGACTTTTGAGAGAGATACTTGTCTTTACCACTATTATAGGCCTTGCAATAGTTCGGTCTTGCGGACCTCGGTCTCGAAGACCTTCGGTGTCGTGGACCTTCGGTCGTGGCCTGTAACCCCCTCATCTCCCATATGTTTCGGCAGGTCTTTGTTAATAAAGAGTCTAAACCTGACCCCTTACTCTTCTGCCCCCAGTGGAGTTACTGCTTCTATCTACAGCCCTCCAGTGGTGCTGCCGGTGCAACAGAACTCAACAGCTATGAAGTAGCCACCAAAACCTTAGAAATGATGAATAAATGGGTCAGTGCCATCATGATGTCCAAGTAAGTACAGACATTTCAACAACAACAAAAATAGAAGCAGGTTTACTGGTCCAGAGTAGAACAAAAGGAAGGTGACCACTGGAAAACATTGTAAAACATTCTGTAATGAATGTGATACACACATTCATCATTGGGTACTCAGTGATACCAATGTATTACATTCTTTGATATCATTAGTGGGTTACATCTCTATGTACCGACGTCTCTATGTTCCGACGTCTCTATGCTCCGACAAAAAGAAAAAAATTGTGACAATTTTGTTTATCAAAAAAATTGTTTGTACCAAGAAAACAAGTTTTCAGACCCCAATATTTTGGGACCAACTTTTTTTGGACCAAAATCCCCCCCCCCCCAAAAAGAAAATGGTAGGCCTACTTAACACATTTTATTCGAATATATTCGAACATTTGTCCAAAAACGATTTTGGTCCCAAAAAATTTGAGTACCAAAAATATTTGTCTCAAAAAATTTGGTCCAAAAAATGTTGGTCCAAAAAAAATTAGTCCCAAAAAAATTGGGGTCACAAAACTACTTTTCTTGGTACAAACAAATTTTTGGATACAAAAAAAATTGCTCAGAATTTTTTCTTTTTGTTGGAACATAGAGACATCGGAACAGGGATGTCACCCATTAGTGTAATGTCACTGGGCAGTTGAAACTTTGATGATATCAGTTTGTATTCTGCAGTGCCATCAACAGATATGGTACATTACCATTTTCGTCGAAAATCTTTCTGACGAAGCAAAACCATCGATGAGATAACTTAAGTCACATAATAATCACAGAGTACGTAAGTCTCTTTCAAGCAGTCGTTTTAACACAATGAGATCAATATCCAATGGTTGTGTCTTGTAAATCTCCATTGATCAAAACAAAGAACGACTGGAATTAAGCCTAATGCCAAACTTTCAAAACTTCACACACAAGCACTGATCGTAGTTGATGTGTTCACAACAAGCACTACAAACCACAAGTACAAGTACTACAACAAGCATATTGTGGAAAATTGCTCACATCGCATTGCAGAATCCAGAATGTTTCTAAACAGAAAAGCAGTTATCCAAAACGAAAGGAAAATTTAAATGGATATGGCCTCAAAAAAGAGGCAATCACAACGATTTTACTCCACACTACGTCATCTGAAAAATAAATTTACCAGGTATAGCCTACTACTAGTACTACTACTAATTGGCTAAGCCTATCCTAGTAGGCCTACTGTACTGACATTAAGCCAGAATAGGCTAGGCTGCTGAGATCAACGTAGCTTTCATTGATCATAGAAGATAACATTAAGGATTTGGAAACAGGTGAGTTATGAAAGCAGTGTGAATAAAAATTTCAAAAGCAGTCGGTGGTTTGCATTCATATTGGAAAAGTATAGCCTACAGGTAGGCTACACTTGTATGTAGGCCTACTGTTAGGATATGACTAGGAGGAGTGTATGACAACATGAATTCAAAGTGGCCCTGTTAGGACCTCGGGCTATGATAAGTTTGTGTGTGTACTGTAGGGCCAACATTTATGTAATAGTTTATAGAAAGCCAAGTAGCAATCTCTGCATGGACTCTATATGTCATGCTGCTGGTGGCATCTCTGCACCAGTTGATACTCTGTGTTATCAATGTGTGTTCTTTAATATAATCGGTGTGATATGTCAGCAGTAAATAGTTTCATAATATCAGTTTGGATTCTTTGGATGCCATCAGTGGAAGATTCCTTCACCTAGCTCAGTTCACTATACCTCCTGTAAAACCCAATTAAAGTTTAATATCAGAAAGATAGCTGAAAACTTTTCAAAACGACCAATCTTTGGAATTCTACTGATTTCAGAATCATAATATTTCAAGCTTACTGATTTCGGTGTAATCAAATGTCGTGTATCATTTTATTTTAAGGGTTTCCCATCATGTTTAGTTGCAGTAGTTTTTGGAACAAAATCAAACTTTAATATTCTTTTCCTCGTTTCACTTCCTATGTTTCCTACACAGGGAGAATATCTCTCCACCAAACAATACCCATCACCAGTACGTCTACCACTCCTTCCCACATATGAAAGCCACCTACTGTGCAGTCTGCAAGAAACTGCTCAGGTACGTATAGTAAGAATGATCACTGAAGTCTTTCAGTGTGAGACCGCCCAAAAATGATGTGGGGGGGGGGCGGGGAAGAGTGGGTGAGAGGGTAGGAAATTATTTAAGTTTTTGGAAAGTTACCCAAGTTATATGTAATTTAATGCAACTTGTAGAGTAGGATTTTGCACTTGATGACTACAATCAAGTTGACAAACACCATTTTTATCAGGTATATCACCTGTAAGGCAAACCATGTACGCCTGGAATCCCATGCATGATGTCACCAACGTTTAGTGATTTTGCAGTGATGACATTCCGTAGTACAATGACAATGAGAAATAATTATACAGAATGAAAGTTGAAGTAGCAGTTGGCTGAATTCAAATAGTTATTCTGCAGGTAATCCCCCCCGCCCCCAGCACTTGCAGGCGCTAGTATGGCCAGCGCTAGTACTACACAAAATGTACAACAAACGTTAGGCTATAGACTTATACTGCCAGTATTGCCTAGCCTAACTTAATTCTTAAATATAAAGTCAGAGGCCTCGACGTCGTGCGTGGGATTCTGGGCTCACATGGTGTTCTTCACCTGTACCAGTTTTCCAAGTGGAATCATTCATTCAGTATTCATTAAAAAAAAACAAAAAAACATGCCTCATGATCCTTTACTAGTCATTGCCAGTGATAGTAGGAGTTTGTCTCTGCCAATTTCAATTTGTCCTGCTTTTGACATCAAATGGACAGTTTGTCAAGAGGGTAACTCTTACCCCCCCCCCCCCCCCCCCCAACCCACCTTGTCCCATTAATCCTGTCATATTCTGTCCAGGTCATAGATTCCAACAATCCATTATGCATAATTTCTCTCATATAAAAAAAAGATATTCCAACTTATTAATTTTTTCCCCCCATTTCCTTTCCATCCAATAGGGGGATGTTAAACCAAGGCTACAAGTGTTCTGACTGCCAGATCCCTGTTCATAAGGAATGTATCAGGTCCAGTGAGGAGATCAAGTGTCAAAGTCTGAGGTCCAAAAGTGAGTAGTGATAGTTGTGTAGTTAAGTGTAACAACACTTAAAATGTGTTTGTGTGGAATTGAAGGTTATGCAGTAACAAGTTTCATTATTTATATTGTGAAAAAAACTGGCATTTGAACTTTGTAACTAGGAAGATTTGTAAGCCTCGTGCATCATCGTTCCACTTGCTATTATTTTCCCCTACATGTAACTATTTGTTAACACCTAAGTGTATCCACCTATTTCCTACTTTTCACATGTAAAGCAATAAAAGTTAGAAATATTTTGGTAAATCTTCTAAATATTATGATTTTTGTTTTATTTTCAGAAAAAGAAGTAGTACGAACGGTATGACTTGCTTTAAGTATCATTTCTCATCTTTATTTTTTCCTTCCTTCTTTCTTACTTTGTCAAAACATGTACTTGGATAGTATGTGGGCAGCAGACAACCTTTATAAATTCTGTTAGTAATAATTGTAGTAAACACCTACTTCAAGTTGGTTGGTGTCTGTAGAACTATTGTTATACATCATCTTAATCACTAAGGCCCAATACTTAAAAAGCAAGTCCCTAAAGCATATTAGAGACAAATTCTGAGGTATTTTTGCCTCATTTTGGTGTAATGAAATTAATCTCAAGACAACATTGTTAAGGTGGCTGTAATATTGAGAAAGTTAAATGAATTTGAGCACTTTGTTTTAGGGTTACTGTTTTAGGGAATTGTTTTAGGGTTATTGCAAATCTTATCAGCAAACTTGCAGCAGCCCCCCCCCCCCCCCGCCCTTTCTGGTAGATTGTTCTCCAAAACCATAAATACATTAACATTTTTTTGTTTAGTTAACCCTTGGTTCGGCTAGTACATTTTAAGATAGCTTTCAAACTGTTCTTTCTTTGGGCTGTCATCTATTTCAGAGCTACGAACAGTCAGGACTGCTTATGAAACAGCCCAATGGTTTTCCAGCTAGAGCAGACACCCGGGCCATACCTCTACCTGTCCCTGCTCGTGAAAATCTGTCCAGTAGACCATGGTCAGTCAATACCAGCTTCTTTTTGCTTTTAACCGAATGCGTCCTTCAAAACATTTAACGACTCTTTTTGTACTTCTGTCCTTTGACTTCAATCTCTCTGTCTTGCCTTTCTCGTACACTGTTTCACTTTTGCATGCTGCAATAACAGAACAGAACAAGATGTATTCTGTCAAAGCAATTCTAGAAAGAAAACATGACATGTTGAAATCTTTTCTCTTTGTCAAAATTTAATTGTTTAATCGTTTGGTTTATTTTCGCTCGTAAACTTAAAAGTTAACAGGGACAGCTTCTACGGATTTGGGAGAATGTAATACAGGCATTGATTACTGGCTAGAGCCTAAACATGATGCAGGTAAATTGTTCATGATATTGTGATATATGAAAGGCAAAAGGTAACATTGTGACCAGGTTTTGTGGCAAATACATTATTGTGTAACCATGTGTTACAAGCCAATGCAAGGTGGCCAGATTTTCTCAATTTCATGGGACGGTTCAAGATTTTCTGTACCATCACTAAATTAAAAGTGTCCCCAGGAATTATGTCCTGTCCTGAAAATTCCTAAATTTGATGGGAGGGGGGGGGGGATGAGTGGGGAGGGAAACCCTTGAAAAAAGTTTTCACTCTTTTGGCCCTCCATATTTAGAAACAGCTTGAACATTTAACTGTGATTGTTTAAAATAACAGATATGTATAGTTTAATCATGGCTCACAGATAAAAGCAACCTTGATCATTCAGTAATTTATAGCCCTGTAAATTCACATGGAAAACATTAATGTATACACTTTGTGAGTAAATAATGTGACTCAGTGACAAAATTCCCTTCAGGTATGTTTAGCATTGGAATTAAATCTTGGTTTATACAATGCTACAACAGAACCCCAGTATTTTATAAGAAACAAACTTCTGAGCCTTCAAACCAGCAACACCACATCTTGAACACTAAAGTATTCCCTAACTTGGCCCAAATGCTGATGACCTTCAAGCATAGAAATTATATCCGTTTGTCTTTGATGAAAATCTCACTCATGGAAAACGATGCTTGTGATAGTCGACGATAACAGCTCTGAATATTAAACAAACTGAAGTGGTTTTGTAGCTCTTTCAAGGGATAGTTTCAGATATTTCAAATGCTGTTCAGTTCTTTACATCTTTATATTTATCACCAACCATGACATGTTGATGAAAAAGCTGCTATGGGTCCAGTTTGGGAAAAATAATTTCTACCCTTGACTCCCCACCAGGTACCAAGAAGGCATCGATAGAGATAGGGCTCGAGAAATCTTGGAGAATTCACCAACAGGTACTTTCATAATTCGATTTCGAGACAACAAGTACGCCCTGAGTCTGAAGTAAGTATACCATTTTTTTGTGTCTATCCTAAGCTTGTGTCGCTCTGCCTGTTAAGGAGAGGGGGGATGAAGAAAGGGAAGTCCCCTAGTAACGTTGATACTGTCATTAAGTGATACTTCAGAATCTGCAACACAGATTAAAATAAAATATAAAATTAAAAAAAATCCCAAATCCAAAAAAATCAGAAATAAAAATTCTCTGTAGCCGAAACATCTGAACTTAGTTAAAAATAAATGATGTATTTTGCTTTTTTTTTTCATTTTACGTTTGCTCTCTTGATGCCATCACATATGCAATACAACTTTTTTGTTACCATGGAAACTCCTTGATTTAAAGTGTGTCTGCTCCTGGTCATTTCACAGATTCGATGGTGTGAAGCACATGAGGATCATTTCAACTCCTTCCCAGGGTTACTATCTCCAAGAAAGCACGACATTTAACACAATTGAGGTAACTTTATGTAATATAATAATAATAATAGTTGCTTTTTATATAGCGCTTTATACCAGCGATAGGTCTCAAAGCGCTTTACAGACGTTATAGTACCCCTGGTCAATGATAACCTGTCCCAGAGACAATCCCTCCAGTCGGCAGCAGCTATATACTGCGCCCAATTACAAGTTACCTCACAGATACCCATTTAACCCCTGGGTGGAGAGAGGCAAGTGAGATAAAGCATCTTGCCCAAGGACACAACGTAATGAACTAGGCAGGAATCAAACCAGCAATCCTTGGATGAGTTCGACGCCTTAGCCAATTGGCCACCACGCTCTCAAGCTCTGTCAAGTATTAACATTAGAAAGTGTTGTTTCTATCCGTTTACGCGATTTAATTGGATTTGTCATTAATTTCTGGTTGTTGACATTTTTATACATGTCGTTTTGCTGTCTTCTAACTTCTGATTCAGTGTCATATTTTGAATGAAATGGGCAGAGAATTGTTTGTGCCATTTGGGGTAAGATGTTCTGTCTCTGTTGCAGGCCATGCATAGTAAAGGCAGTATATCTGGGAAAAGCCTGATTTAGTGGGAGGGGGTGGGGGGGGGGTAGAAACATTTAATAGTTCTGTGAGAGGGGGCATTGGTGTCTAGCCATTTACCTGATATTGTTGGATTGTCATTAATAGTTACATAATCAATTGTTCTTTACTTTCACAGGCACTGGTGGAATACTACAAGCAGCATCCCCTCAATGAAGTATTTAACAATGTCAACACGGTTCTAGCCATTCCTTTTAGAAACTTCGGTAAGTTCAGAATTTACATGATTGTACAATTCTTGGTGTGTTGATATGTTAAGTGGATTGCAACACTTTTAGGGGTCGAATAAAACCATTTTGCAACCAAGCATCCGTAATCATTTAAATTTCTCATGGGGTTGGCGGGGGAGGGGTACTTCCTGCATGCCCCTTCCCACTCCCCATGAAACATAATGTCAATCAGCATTGTTAATTACTTCAGTGGTTGAGCTGTATTCTGCCTAGCAAAACAGTTACTATAGAACAGCTACTGCAGGGGTGGGCAACCAACGGCCCGTGGGCCACATGCGGCCTGCCAGTGATATTTTTGCGGCCCGTGAGATGAAAAAAGATCAACATTTTTTACATCATCACTAAAAACGAGCTAGCTGCTCAGAATTTATCGGCACTAATGATGCTGTCAGGTAGGCCTATTATCCCCTTTAATTATCAACTGTACTGTATTGACATTATGTTTTTGTGCAACAGATTAAGTACACACACCTATTGCTTGAAAGTCCTCGGAATCAAAGGTTTGAAATCAACAGCAGGTTGTTGCTTAGGTGCGGCTCAGTCAATTATTACACTCCTTATATCTGGCCCATTCATTCAAAATGGTTGCCCACCCCTAAGCTACTGAATAGCTTAGGCAGAACAGACTTCTTGTAGAAAGTTTCAACTTTCAACATGTCAAATTTGATTTTCAATTTTCAGAAACAGATCAGATTCAGAACAAGAACTTCATTGCCCTTGCCCGGGCGCTTTATGATTTCTCAGCAAGAGACATTCGTGAACTGTCACTACAGAAGGGAGACTTAGTCCAGGTGACCATCAGGCCCCCGTCTGACCGAGGATGGTGGAAAGGAAGACTGCATAGCAAAGTTAGTCAGATTTATCTATCGTTCAAAAATATAATTTATCGTGAATCTTATTTATCTGTTGTATAATAACTTCCGTCCAATGCGACCTGTTCCTCTTACCATAGAGGCGGGGAGCAGGGGGGGCAGACTGCCCCCCCAAATTTCCAGGGGACAAGAAATTCGGGCAAAAGTCCTGAAAAATTCGGGCAGCCTAAGAAGAGAAAATATATTTATATATATATATATATAGGCCTATATATATAGGCCTATATATATAGGCCTATATATATAGGCCTATATATAAATATGCAGTAGCTTGCCCGAATCTTTTCAAATTTTTGCCCGACAATTCCATGATTTTCTTTATTTAGCATCATGATGCCCGAATATTTCCGTGTAACACCAGCGTAAGCGCAGCTCATCTGGGCTACCACGCTTTTTGCACGATCAAATTTTTTTCTAACTAGTCAACTGTGTACCTGGGACATCCCCGACATGAGTGTATATAAGAAACATTTTCTTTTTCATGGATGGTGGGGGGGGGGGGAATGCCTACAAGCCTAGAAGTACAGGTTTATCATATTCTTTGTTATATTTTTTGTGAGACAAATTGCAGTCTCACCCGACACAGCGACATTATCCCGCCTTCGTGTTGTTGAACAATGTATGTTTTTCTGGAGTTAGCTGAGTACTGTGTTAAAATAATAAATACGGTAACTAAATAGGAGCTTAAAAAATATACTGTCCTATTTTTCCACTTCAAAGTGATGTTACCATTTTTTCTTCTAATTTACCAAATTTTTGGGGAAGTGTAAATTTCTAAAATGTGAGATTATAAAATAAAGAATGTTTAGATGCAACTTGCAAGGCCTCAGAAGTGCCGTTTCCGGCAATCTGAGAGGCATTTATTGCCATTTCTCTTGTACGCTACGCGCCAACCAATGGTGGCGCTCCGCTTAGATAGTGTCACAGGAACTTTCGGGCACAAAAAAATTCTGCCCCCCCAAACTGAAATGGTCCCGTACGCCAATGCCTCTTACCTGTTTTTCTTACTTCTTTTAGGAGGGGTATTTCCCAGCCTCTTATGTAGAAGTCATCAACGGTCAATGAGAACACAGAATAACGACAAACCAGCTGAACGCGGTATTTATTCCTGGACTTGAGCAAACCAATTCTTTCAGATACCTTCCTTGTTTAATACATCGATTTCAACTTCAGCAGAATTGTGTACATGTCGGCAACCAAGGATGGATGGATGGATGTGATGGCAAGAAATTTGCGATAAGGAAAATCACAGATGGTATTTAGTAGCGGATAGGATTACCACTTTACATCTAAAAACTGATGGGAATGATTCAAAGACATGAATTATTTTTAACTGGTTCCACTATTTACCTTGCAGAGCTCCAGTGGATCTGCCCATTCAGACTTGACAAAATTCATCACACTATTAATGTTTTGTAATAGAATGTTAAGAACAGGTATTACTCATGCAGGGGATTGTAAATAATTTGCACCAAAATAACTACATATATTGTTTCAAGCAGTACACAGGAAGAAGTCGTATTACTATTCCACAATTCTAACAGTTGTAAAAACTATGTATCGAAATGTATAGCATAGATTCGCCTGTGAAATTGGACTTTGGAAAATTCTGCCTAGAGAATGTTCTATGATTATGATTCTCATTTCCTTGAACTCAAATACTTTGTACACAAGTCTTTAAAATTGTGACATGGTGTGATAAAGACCTCATTCAAAGTACTGGACATGAAGGGGAAGGGGGTCTTTGTTGTTCCCAGGTGACTGCAGTTTTGTCAAATGTGAACTTTTATCTGAATGTTAAGTAATGTTATTGGGATTTAAGTTACGTCCTTAAAAATGTTATTCCAATGAAAATGTGAAAAGTGCAAGAGAATGCCAGACGCAAGACTGGTATGCTTAAAGGGTGTGAAGACTCGCGCAAAAAGAAACGTCTAATGCCAGTAATCTGACCTAGTTTCGAATGAGGTGTAACATAAATTTAAGACACCACAATTGATCCCAGAAAATACAGTTTGCATATACCATCAGTAATTAGACACTAGTGTACAGTTAGTACTTACATCTGCGGTCAATACCCACAGCAGTGTTCAAACAATATAGCGGTGGACATCTCAGGTCCAGCTTAAGAAAACAAGGTACCACGTTTCATTACTGTCTGCATTTTGTACCGACAAGAGAAAAACTTTACTTGCAAGCAACGGAAAGCTAACTTTTTCAGAGTGCGGTTTGGGGCAAGTCCTCAATGCCTTTAAGCCAAGCATTTGTAGCATATCCTGCATCATTGTGTCAATGAAAGTGATTGTGACCAATCTCATCTTGTAGTGTGTTTACCACACAAAAACTTGTAAAATTGCACTTAATTATAATACAAATACAGCTCAAAAATTACTAACACAGCAAAAATTTGTATCCAGATACCATTTTTATTATCCATTTCCCATTATAGATAAAAGCATTTCATCACGTAAACACAATGTGTCCGTACATAAATCCTTCCTTTATATGCACCTTTTTTCAATACTACAATCATCACTTGTAAATATCATCTCATAGGTAAGATGTGTATAGAGAGAGATCTATTTGAAATGAGAAGAATCTGACAGCGAAACACTTCCCACTTTGGACCACTCATTCACTGCTGTCGAAAATTCAGGGTGGGAAGTTAGGGCTTCCATTTGATCTCGCTTAAACCTTTTGTTGAAAGTGAATTAATGCTATTATATATTTTTGTATAAAATAAATAAAATTGTATTATCGGTTGGTGCGATTTTTTTTTAGTCTAGGCAAAATCAGCATTTGGAAATTTCCTAAGTTTTGCAGGGAATGAACCAATTCTTGAAAGTATGTAATGAGGATATGTATTTATCATTTTTTTTTGTTCAAATAGTTGTATCATTTTGCAAGTGCCTGTATCTAGAACATATCACTCAATTTATGAGGACTCACATTTAATCCTTTTATTTTGATACTTGTGGAGTTTAAATATTAAATACAGTCAAATTAATGTTTACATTCTTTCCTTATTTCAAGCAAGGTAACATGTAAAAGTTCACTCGTCTCATTTCGTCACCACAACAGATGTGGGATTCTAGAGTCCATTTTCTAGTTTGCACAAAATCAGTAATTGGTTGCTAACACCATCTTGCAATTAGACATCTTGACGTCTCAATAAGCTTGTTGAATGCTCGATGATGGTATAATAGTATAACTCTTGTGTGCCACTGGTTGTTATATTCATGAAGTCCTCTTGAAATTTTTCAGGATCCAACTGGAGGGGAGAAAAATGGAAGAGGTTAATATTCAGTTTAAGCAGGACATGTAAACTCCCCCTGCCCTCCCACCAAGGGTTAATCGTTCAAGCAACTTTAATAATGCCCAGAACCGACATCAGGGGAATATAATCAACAAGGCAAATTCAGTAAGAAGGTTCAAATTGCGTGATATATGGATCCTCATCATTTGTCATGGCTCTGGAAAGTTACTGCAACTATAACACTCTCCTGAATTTTTTTCCACCAATGCCAGAACCAACAAGAAAACCAAGAGGTTTTGAGATTCCTTGGCATCTAAATATTACTGTAGGTTCATTGTGTACACTTCGTTCCGACCTTTTATGAATATTAATGTAGCATCAACACAAATGTTGTTCCTTGCTATCAGCTCAAGTTTGATGAACAAATTGATATTTTAAAGAATTTGCTTTAAGCTCTACCACTCATTAATATTCATGCCCCCTCATTAATAGTATTGGGGTAGAATTCCGACTTGCAGCTGGAAGGTTAGGGGTTCGACTCCTGGCCGGGTCATACTGAAGATTTGTTGAAAATCACTCTTAGCCCCGCCCACTCATTAATATTCATATTAGCACCAAAATAAATAGGGATCGTCTACCCATGATGGGTAACCTATGTACCAAGAATGAGATCAATCCACCTTGGGATTGCTGAGAAAACCTAATTTCAAGCTTTTTTGCAAAAAACAACACTTAGCCCCGCCCCTCATGAATAATAATGAGATTGGACAAACTGTCACCATATTCATATAGAGGACTTTCCTCTTGTACCACCAAACTAAGTTCCATGAAAATTGAACTTACGGTTGCGAAGATATTGACATTTGTTGAAAATCACTCTAAGCCCCGCCCACTCATTAATATTCATGATATTAGCACCAAAATAAATAGGGATCGTCTACTCATGATGGGTAACCTATGTACCAAGTATGAGATCAATCTACCTTGGGATTGCTGAGAAAACCTAATTTCAAGCTTGGCGTCACACAGACACACACACACATACACACGCAGTCATGACCGCATAGATTCCTACGGCTACCGCCAAGGAATCAAAAATCAAAGTAAGTTGGAATGACAACTTTATCCCCACCAATCTCAGTATCAAATCTCAACAGAAGAAATGATCATCAAACAATATCAATGTTCCTTATAACAACAGGCACCCAAGTAAACATATCTATGAAAAGAAAATGTAATAGAATACCCCTTACCTGAATCAATGGCCACTAATTTTAATTTCCTATGAAGTCCTCTTGAAACTTTCAGGATCCAACTAGAGGGAAAAAATTGGAAGAGGTTAATATTCAATTTTAAGCAGACATGTAAATACAAGGCATACTTGTAACCCTTGATTGTAACCCTTGGGACCTATAAAACTCGCCCTGCCCTCCTTCAAGGATTAATCATTTAAACATCTTTATTAATGCCCAGACTGACATCAGGGAATGTAATCATCAAGAGTATTAATTCCCAATAAACTTAATAGCTAATAATTAAGTTTCTTGACTCATGCAGAAAACATTTTGAACTCCACTCATGCTATTAACCATAGCCTAGTGCATCACCACATGTGGGAACAGGCCAGCTTACCATCATGTGTGAAAAGTGATTAAATTTATGCCAGGTCACTGCTCTAAACTTGACAAAGACACGATGGGCATTCTCAGAAATTCTTTGTATTTGGTTCGATTCATTAATGGCAATTTTCCTCAACAATATCAGTAGAGGGAGCCAGATTTCATCATAGAATACCACAAAGTCTCGTCATTTAAATAAAATCTCAGAAAATATATGTTACTTTTACTTAATCCCATTTAGTAGGAATCGTCTTTCACCATGGCCTTTGACTAGTTATTTACTAAGATCATGAATTATTACTTGCCATGATCACAAAGCAATGTTGCTTGCTTATAAACTAACCTTCCTTTTCGCCATCTCATATTCCATCTTGGTGCAATGCCTTCAATGAAATTCTTAAGTAGAAGGGACGGATCAACTGCCACAGGTGTGCAAGTTAAGGGCGGAGAATCATCTGAGGGAAAAGAACAGAGAACAATATTTATCTTTATTGCAGTGTTTACATACACCTGCACTGAGTGCATTTATGGATCAGACGGACAGGACTGAAGCAATTGTTAAAGCAGCATTTTGCGTCCTTTTCTATGGTATTTCTCAACCTCACTGATGCCACAACAACATACATAACTAGCTTATCTATTCAAATCTTACTTCAAATGGTGGCCTAAAAGTCGAAAAATTTACAACTTTTTCTCGAATTTATTTTCCATTGAGATCCAAATAAACCTCGCCCATCATATGAATATTTTAAAGCTACGAAAGTCACTGGCAAATACTTAGTAAACAACATGCTTGATTTGTGTAGATTGTCTATGGCAGTTGTACCAGGGAGCTGTTAGAGACCAGCTCGCTGGTTGTACCAAGTTACCAACTCAACGTTTTGAATCTATTTTTTATCAACGGCTCATAACTACACCTGCATCTCTGATTGGTTGAATTCAAACTGGTAGGTTGGGGGAAATGTATGCGGTTAATATTAAATGTGTAAATTGACTGATTTATCCAAATCAATGGACTTCAAAAAAGTGGAAAACGTCAACACAACGCAAAATGCTGCTTTAAGAAAGGAGAGACTAGTGAAGACCTTAAATAATCCTAACATATCCTTATTGTTTAACAAAGTGGTCTTTTAAAGCAGTAGTAAACCATTTATCCATGTGACATTCCACTGACTCAGACATCATAACCATCATTGAAGGCAGAAACCCTCTCTGGTGGAATCTGCAGATGATAAATAACATCATCATCGTCAGTGAAATTAAAGATCTGATGGGTGAAACTGCCCTAATAGTGCTACAATAAACACTTCCATAAGCTGCTACCAAAATAAAAAACCCAAACAAGGTAGCTGTCATAGCCATTAACTTCTGTATCACAATCGTGTAAATATTCCTTCTTGCCGCCCTCTTCCTGGTTCTATTTTTCTTACCTTTGCAACATGCTCCACTACCATAGATATCACCATCATACCTGCAGAAAGGAAAATCATACTTCAAGATTATTTTCAGCTCTGCACTATCAAATAAAATTCAAAGCAGATATATGGCATTCAACTGGTTTGAAACTGACATCCTTGTATCAGTTATATCATGACATCCTTGTATCAGTTATATCATCTTATGATTACTTGCCATCTTAAACCAAGTTACATTTACATTTCAGCCTGCTTGTAAAATATTCATCAATGTCAAGAAGTCCAAAGCTCAGACATCCAAGGAAGGTACTTTCACCCTCATAGAGGAACTTATTCCTCTCTGGTGAAAAGGGAATAAATATCATCACAGCTGAGGACATTGTAACCCCAACCCCCCTCACCACAAATTAAGTACAAAAACATCTACCCTGACAAGCGACAAACTTTAGTGGACTATAACACTAGCAATTATTTTTTTTGTTAAATTAAAATATACTCACAAAGATAATCTGGTTAATTAGGTCCAGAACATCTCCCATCGGTTGTAGACTTTACCAGGAGCATCCTCTCTAGCAGACTTGCCTGTGAAAATAATAAAAGGATCTTATTTCAAAATCAGTTTTTGGCCTGGTCAAAGCCAGTCACTAAAAACAAAGTTAACTTTAGCCCACGTCCTCTTCACTTGCCAAAAATCTCATTATACGGCCCTTAAATATTCTTCAAATACCAAAATGAAACTCCATCATGGAGGAGAAATTCCGAAACTTGCAGTATACTAAAATTTTGAATCAAGAGGTGGGGGGAGAAGAGAAGTTGAGGTGGGTGGAAAATGGGTGAAAGTAGGCAACAGAGTATCTGTAAGTTACATTTTGAAAGCTCTCAGAGACCATATATATATAATCAGGGTTACTCATACGGTAATTCCAGCTTAAATATGGTGTATCATCATGGAGCAATATTTGAGTCAGTCACTTAGTAGAAGAGCTGGTGTGTTGGTAGGTGGGGTATTTGGTTCAGAAATCGATGATAGAAACTAGAAAGTTGATGAAGAGACCTACTTCTTGTAATTTCCTACGAAATGAACGTACCTTGTTTATCTTACTGATCTCCAACTGGACCTGGTTGTACAAAAAAAAATCAGCAAGGCTCATTACAAATAGGTTATACAATATTATGTTAAAATGTTACATATTGTTTAAGAAAATTTCATAATCTTGTCACAAATACGAACGTCACTTTTAATGTCCAGTAATTGATTTTTGAAATATCAATACATCTTACAGACTTGGAACATGCAAGTCAAGGAACCAAAGATTCCAAAAGATTCTGCATACCAAAATGATAACTTTAGTATGGAGAATTTTCGAAAATTTGCAGTATACTAAAATTTGGATTCAAGTTGGGGAGTAAAGGAGTGGGACCACAGAGTATCTGTAAGTGACATTTTGAAAGCTCTCAGAGACCATATATATATAATCAGGGTTTACTCATACGGTAATTCCAGCTTAAATATGGTGTATCATCATCTGAATCAGTCAGTCAGTCTTGTTCCTTACTCTGTGTTTGTGCCTCTTTTGAACAGCTGCAGGATTTATTCAAAGCACATTGCCAGGGGATTCTTTACCAAGGCGGCATGTAAGCAACAGCTAACTTAGTCAAAAGAGTTGGTGGGTGGTTGGTAGGAGGGGGGGTACTTGGTTCAGAAATTGATGATAGAAACTAGAAAGTTCATGAAGAGACCTACTTCTTGTAAATTGCTACGAAATGAACTTACCTCGTTCATCTCATCTATCTCCAACTGGACCTAGTTGTACAAAAAAAATCAGCAAGACTCATTACAAATAGGTTATGAAATATTATGTTAGAATATAACGTATTTTTAAAGAAATTTTCATAATCTTGTCACAAATGTGAACGTCAATTTCACTGTCCAGTTATTAAGTTGTGAAATATCAATACATCTTACAGACGTGTATCACTAAAGTCCACCAAAGCTGATCATGAAGTTGCTTTTCTCATTTCATCTGATAAAACTTGTCTCATATCACAACAAGCAGACTTGAACCAGTACGGCACAGTACCACCAAGCCCTTCTTGCATGTCATGAGTTTAATCTGGCACCTGGTGAACACACGAGATACCACCAAAAGATATCCCAGTTGCTTTGTAGTGCTTTACCACATAATATAGTAGAAAGTTATTTACCTTCATTAATTTCAATCCAGCTAGGCACCAAAAAAAATCCTCACAATGGATCATCTTGACAATGTAGGGATGCTGCAAGACAATAGAATATTGCCAAGTGCTTTCTCATCCATCTCCAACTGGACCTGTCGTACATAAAAATATCAGTAGGTTATTAGCAAGACTCATTACAAATTGGTTTTACAATATTATGTTAAAATATGTATTGTTTAAGAAATTTTCAAAATCTTGTCTCAAATGTGAACGCCACGTTTGCTGTCCAGTACATGATTTTCAAATATCAATACATCAATACATCTAACAGACTTGAATGACAAAAGTCCAAGAACCAAAGCCGATTTTTACAGCCTGCGATCAGGTAATTTCCATTTCATCCGATAAAACTTGTCTCATACCACAACAAGCAGACTTGAACCAGTACGGCACAGTACCACCAAGCCCTTCTTGCATGTCATGAGTTTAATCTGGCACCTGGTGAACACACAAGATACCACCAAAAGATATCCCAGTTGCTTTGTAGTGCTTACCACTAAATCAATAGAAATAAATTTACCTTCAATCCAGTAAGGAACCCAAAGAAACCTCACTATTAAAAATCTTGACAACGTAGGGATGCTGCAAGACAATAGAATATTGACAAATGCTTTAATGAACATTAAGTTTCATGATCAGCTTCCTCAAAAAAGGCTCAAGGTAGCAAGCAATAATTGAGAGAAACACAACTTAATACCCAAAATACTGTCCTACTGCTTTCAACTATTACAACTACTCCACCCTACTAGTAACACCCCCTCCAGCCCAAAGACAAATCATACAAAACAAGGAGCTTATTTTTTAAACAAATGTTGTATGATCCATATTACGACAGATAAGCATGTAAAACTGCAAATCTGCCCTGCATGGATCAGTTAATCTCGCACTTAATGAACACAGAAATTCTATTAGGGAAAATTCCAGCTCTCATTAGGGCTAGTATTACCAACAGGTTTAAACATTTAAATTTCTTGCTTCTTTAGTGAAACTGCCTGTACCTTTGACCAAAATCGTCAGGTTCGTAAATAATATTGTTAATGTTTGTTAGCACTAACAATGAGGAAGGATTCCAACTTACCAAGCTGTTGTTACTCTGTCAAAATGCCTTTTAACATGTGCCACAGCATTAAAGCCTGTTATATCCAATCTACCAAAAAAAAGAAAAGAATTTCAAGTTAAAACAGTCTTATCTGATAAAACAGATCACTTTGATTTTAAAGCAAGAGAATGCACTTCAAGCTATAAACCAAAATTGAAAACCCTGCAAAAGGAAATCAGTGGTTTTCGATTGAATTGCAATGTTATACTAACATGAACACCACAACATTTCTTAATGAACTTTAATACAAATATCTTTTTATTGAGGTCATGTCAAACTTCAACTATCAAAGCCCACAAAATAAAATCATAGTATGGCTGAGATGACAAATGCTAGGCTTGTTACATCTGCTCTAGTATAAAAAAAAATTATAGAAATTTTAAGTCCAAATATCAGACAAAACTGATGGAAGACATTTCTACTAATTCATTAATTATGAAATAATTATAGACAAAAGTTTGCACCATAATGATCAGCTCAGATTGTGTTTGGCTTATGAGGAGAGCGACCCCCTCAAAGAGTTTTATCAGCATCTAGCGATAAGACGGGGAAAGAAGACTTTCAAATCTGAATCATCATTGCCGATCTGTGCTCACAAGGTAATAGATATATAAGCTATGACCTTTTAAGTTAGGAAATGTTGCTTTAATATTCCATGCAAGTGCCTAAACATGGTACAAATTCCTTTGTCTAAGTAACACATTTTCTGAGTATAAACAGGTCACACTGCTTCAATCGATAGCATCATGAAACAGGCCACTTGTGTCTCCCCATTGTAATACACATGATAAATACCGACTGACAGCTGTTACATTTAAACATATGATGCAACATATCAAAACAGTTGCTCTTTTCTATAAATAAGTTTGGTCCGCTATAATCCAAGACATCACATGATGCAGGTTGAGTTGTTATTACGTACCATTAAGCAAGGACAGCAAAGGTTTGATGAGGGCGCATCTACAAGTTCTGAAATGACAAATAAATACATGTATTTTATGACATGCTTGAACAGATTGACCAGTGCTAGAATACTTCCATTCACAAAATATTTAGTTGGGAGTGGGGGGGGGGGGGGTAGATGAACTTATTAAAATGGTCCAACCAATTCTTCTTTCTTTTCCTTCAAGAGCAAGACTGGTTTCAATACAAGAACCTTACCTGCCAGTGACATGGAAATAACTGATGAAAATACAAATTGAGAGAATCAACTAAGCTTTGAGACTGTATTTTGGGAACAATGAAGGAATCATTGTGTCAATCTTAAACAGTAACATTGCTTTGCAGGAAATATCAAAATACTTTTACCATACGGGGGTGGGGAAGAAGAAACTTCCCAAGATATTGCCTCATGTATGTATTAGTTTTTTTTTCAGGATGTGCAGCATCAAAAGTGGCATGAACAATGCCTATCTTACATCTAAACATAATGTGAGAACAAGATTTTAATGACGTTATGGCTATCAATGTGATATGGATCAGACAGCACCAGTTATGATCAGCTCAGATTGTGTTTGGCTTATGAGGAGAGCGACCCCCTCAAAGAGTTTTATCAGCATCTAGCGATAAGACGGGGAAAGAAGACTTTCAGATCTGAATCATCATTGCCGATCGGTGCTCCATTTCACATCTCACTAAACTACAGGTTTCATTACAAATTTGCCTATTGCAAACATGACTCGCTTCATACTCTAGCTCAAAATATAATGTACCCCACTCTTAAGCGTTTTCAACGGTTATTGTTGTTCATGCTGGCATTGTGCAAATCAATGTCATTTTCTCTTTAAGGAAGAAAAGTTGACTGCCAATTCCCAAAGACCATCAGTCTAACTCACCCAAAACCAAAGTCAGCCGGTAACTGGTCCAAGATTTGTGCAAATCCATCTGGAATAGAAACAAAATTTGAAAACCTTAGCGACAATACCAAATTTGAATTATATTCAAGAGGAACAAGCTGTAATCTCATTTTGTAATATGAATGCTGGCCTACAATTGATTTCCAACAAACCCCCAAAAAAAATATCATGATCTTCCAAACATTCCAATATATTTTACTACCCGCAAGGAAACCTTAGTGACAATAGCAAATTTGAGTATTTTAAAGCTATATTCTCATATTGTAATTTAAATGCTTGCCTACAATTAATTTCCAACAAACCTTAAAATAATATCAAGTTGAATTTCCAAACATTCCAATAACAATTTTTACTACCCACAAGTTAACTTATTGCTCCATGTTGGGTTATAAGATTGTATGCATCAGAGTTGGTTGCACAATCATCCAATTTATGTTAAATCAATTTGTCATTTAACTTGATTAAACTTGATCGATGCTACTCCCATCAGAACATTCAAAGCAGTTTATCAGCAAAAGTCCCTTAGGGCTTATTCTGATCTGATGCCAGCTGCTTGAATAATCATCACATAAAGGAAGAGCCATCAAATTCATCTTCCATCGAACCCCCCCCCAACCCCCTTCAGTCCACAAACTGTGGAGTATAACCCAAAGTGGGTCACTATAGTTCTTGACAAGTCCAGGGTATTTCCTATAAGGGCAGAACTTGTGGAACTGCAATAATGCTTTGTCGTGGGCAATTACATCTGCAGATCCCTGTCCTAAAATGTCATATATGAATCCATCTTATAAAGTTCATTCATCAAGTTATTTCATTTGAGACTGTTGCAACTCTTACCTCCAAACCGTGAGTCTTCAGATGCATCTTATTTTCATGTATGTGTACCTGTCATGAGAAGAGATATATAAAGTTACACTAACTGCTGTCCATGAATGTGCATTTTATTTTCCTCGAAATGTAATATATGTAGATAAATGAGTATCACACATCAGTATGACTAAAAGTAATCCTGTTAAATTTTAAGAAAAGTAATGAAGCAACAATTCTAAGTAACAAATTGAGATGGACTATGCCCTGTCGAAATGATGGGATGGCAGAGAGAACTGATGCCAACGTTGTTGGACAGAACTAAAATCGTCACACAATCATGCAACGTCTAGTTTGATGCTATTGCAGGTATAGATTAAATGCTCAAGCAAGAAACCTCACAAACATAAAACATGCCTACTTGATGCTCCCAAAATGAGGCATTGGATTGCAGTTGAAACTATTTAAAATTATTTTGTAAACAAGTGTCTGTGAACACATTAAATAAAACCTCAAATGCATTCCATAATCTATGGAAACCCCCTTGACATCAAAAGTTACTTGGTAGGGGGGAACAGGGGAAGAGGAGATCACTTTTCATGTCCCTTAGTCTCTCAGTGGCATTTATAAGTGACATCAGTATTATCAGATAGCAAATACTCAAAGCCTTCATCATTGAAACAGGAACATCGCAGAGATAAACACACCACTTTTCCAGACGTTGCCAGTCAAGCAAAAGATGTTCAGAGTTTGTTTATTTTATAGAAGCATGCAATGTCTTATAATTCGTACTCTCTGTAAACCTGCTCTAATTCTTTTCTTGACAAAAACAAAATGTCCTACCTCTTTCTTGTTGATTCCTCCTCCCAATGCTGGATATCATGGACTGGACCTTCCTGCAAAAGCATTACACAAAATATGAAAACAGATTACAATGTGTCCAATTTTGCAAGCGGTGCAGTTTCAATTGAAATCAGTGACATTTAAGCACTTTTATATAAAAAGTATCCCTAAAATGCCATTTAATTGTATACTGCTCTTCCCCATTCCTTCTATAAAAATATTAGTTTTCTTTAAGCAGCCCCCAACCCCCAAATGATTAATAAGAGACCAGCAGTGAACATCAGATAGAGCTAATTGCTGTCAACATTAAAAGCCAAACTGCAAAAATGGCTTCAGCAACGGATGAGTGTAATATCATCATTTGTTCACTCTGCTAGAAAATCTCTTGGGAAATTATATACTTTGTGAAGGATATGCCAAAGAAGCGTTTTCTTTTTTCTTTAAAGTGAAATGCACTTTCTATCAGAAAAACCCTGTTCAACCAGTTAAGGAATCAGTGATCAGGTGTGTAATATGGAGGCAAAATACTTACCATTTGAATACGGAAAGCTAGCAAGCTTGCTCTTCCAACTTTTCCAGTGATCCAAAGTTGTATCTATATAAAAACAGTTAAAGTAAAGGCATGAAGGAATTTCAAATATCCAAATAGTTCAGTGAATCAAAGAAGTATTCTGCGGAATTTTGATCATGAAAGTGATAAACAAAGATTTGTCGTAAGTGGACAAACACAAAGACATATTTAACTTATTGACTTATCTCTAAATGAGACTAACTTATTGACCTATCTCTTAACAAGATTCTTGTACAGTTATCTCTTTGCAGTGTCTCCAATCATAACCCATTTATTTGTCAAGTATCATGTCCTCAGAGTTGGTGGATCTTGAATCATCCGAATCATATGGATCACTCGAATTTTTTTATCATCATCGGATACGAATAACTTGAAAATAAATCAACTACAACGACTGGACCACCCTTGGATTAATTGCAGTGCACATGATACATCTGGCTGTGATTAATCCAAGGAATGCAACAAGAAAATGTAAACAAGAAAAATATTTCAATTGCCGATGGTCCATTAGGCACATTTAAACATGCATTGATTGATCATTTGCCAATTGTCTGTCAGGCACACCTAAACATGTATTGATTGATACATTAAGCTTCTACAAAAGAGACTCGATTGCTTGATGCCTTTTAGTACTACTTACCACTTGAACTCCTCGTTAGAAGCGATGCATAATATCTCTCAAGATCCAGTGCCTATACATAAATAAAAACAGGAATACAATTGACTGGTGGCTAAAACACATCCATCGATTGAAACAATGAATCTAAACAATATTAATTAAGTATCGTTCCCTCAGAGTTGGTGGAAATTGAATCATCCTATTCATATGGATCACTCGTGTTGATTATCTCATCATCGGATACGATACAAGCCCTTTAAAATATACCTGGATAACCATGTTGATCATGTGCCAAAAGAAACATGCACTGTGGTCTGCCTGGCTTACAAACACAAATTTAACACATGCCAACTTTACTTGGAATCCTTAAACTGTTACAGCATCCCTATCAATGTTACAATTCTCCTTCCCAGCATGATTGTAAGGTGTTGGATCACTAGAGAGTCCTGCTACCAACTCATCCCTAACCTCCACTTATTAACACCTTTCATCACCTCCACTAAGTAACACCCCTTATCACCCCCATCCAGCCCTGGTCTAACAATAATCATTTTACATCATTGCACTTAGAAATCTACATTAGATAAAGCCATCAACTTACAATAAGAGTTTTCACCGCTTCTAGCTCAAAACCACTTCTATTTACGATTCCGCTGGTATTCATAGATCCTGCATTCCAGGATACAGCTGTGGAATTTGTGAATGAAGGAAATAATAATTTAAAAAACAGGGAAGATAGAATAGCCATCAAAGTACCAAGAAAACAGTAATATGCCTTAACTCAGATAGCATTTCCAGTTTTATGTGAGAACTGATCAAATCTCTACATCAGCTCCTCAAATGTGGTTGAATTTTGTCCCAATTATTCATAAGTGATTTTTAAAATGCCAGGTGCAGCAAGGGCAGACATCCCAAAAATACACTCCTAGATTAACTACGTTGTACCCAATGGCAATACAAATTTATGCATCCATTTTCACCAATTGTTGGTAAATGCTTTGTCCATAAAAATGCTAATTAGGACCCCTTTGAAGTTCCTGCCTACATATAACTAGATGTGCAGATGAATGATACCTTCTCACCAAGGGAGACCACTGCGTCATTCAATTAACCTCAGATAGGAGCGAAAGACCATCAATTGTTATCAGGAAGCAATTGCAATATCATCATAGGTTAGAGATACAGTGTTAGTAGCGGAAGCTACTGAAGGTTACACATGCACATCAGTGGTTAAAAAATTAGCTTTGGCAGTTGACCCAGGTTATGAAGTCAAAAAGACTTTAATGGGACCAACAGAAGGCAAACATACTGGCACTTGCAGCAAAGAGAAAAGAAACTTCTGCCGGGATGGGATTAGAACTAGCAGTCTTAGATAACTTAATTAGATAATTACTTACTAGGCTTAGCATGTTAAAAGTTAAAAGCATAAAACATTTGAATAAAATAGTAATATTAATGGTTATGTAGGATAATATATTTCACCTAACATTTACTGATGTAGTTGTCCAAGGATACTTATGTCGTGGTAAGAGTCATGTTCTTAGCACCTCACGATTCAGTAACATACATATAGCAGCTGGTGTATTACAAGCTTAATAAGCAAGTATGCACAGTTGGTTACATGTTGTGTTTATAACGCAATGGAAATGTAAAGAGATATGCAGGAGTTAAAAAACAAACAATACCTTAACATGCCAGATTTGGAATTGGTTCCATTCGAAGGACATCTGAAGAATGAAAGAGAGAAACTGGTAGTAACTTTGTAAATGTTGCAAATGAAAAATTGCCTAATGTAAAGCTGCCATTTTTACCACCGGGCCAGTCAATGCGAAACATGCAATGCATACTGCAAGAGCTTCACAGTGAAACTTGGAAAGGGACACAAAGGAATGTCTTCTGCTTAATAGTAGCCCAGGGTAGAATGGTGAACTACTGCCAATTGACTTTTCATGCAAAATGTAATATACTTTTTGTACGATTGGCAAGTTGTGTTAACACAGTGTCATATTTTATTACGAAATGAAGATTAAACAGTCTCAGAATTTGCTTACATCTCCCTCATGATTAATATCGGACGGAGAAGGGTTAGAGCATTCATCATGGACTGCGGGGACAAGGAACAGAGCTTGAATGTAAGACAAACTTAAGCAGTCAAACAGCACTTACCTCTCAAAGATGGATCAAAGTACCACGTCACCATCCAGAGGCATCTAAAGAAAATCGAAAAATTATTTTAAATATTAAATCTTCTGGTAAATGACAAAATTTATCAATCTACTACCGTGCGCAACTATTAACAAGAGACTCAAGATAAAAAGGGTGCCAGGTCTGGATCTTTCCCTCAGAAATAGCCATGAATGCGTGGTAATTTTTGGCCAACTAGTTATCACCTCATTGGAAGAGGTACGGCCATTTTTTCTTCAAGATATTAACTCCTCTGCACCAGCATTTACGTTAAAGCAAGTTGACCAAAGAGAACTCAGATAATGCAAGTCATCTTCAAAACTGCCATATGCAGTTCAGAAACTCTAGTCTGTATTGCAAGTCATCATTGTTCCAAGGCCAATTATGAACTTAAATCATAACTTTTAGACAATAAGGTAATAAAATAAAAGCATCGACCATTTACTCACCAACTGTGGCTCAAGAATCCATGGAAAACTGCAAGGTAGTGTAAAAAGTCAAATCAATGTTAAAACATGTCATCCCAATGTTAAACATGTAATGTTCTGAATATGTCTCTGACCCAAATCAACGTTTCTTAAGGAATATTGAGCACCTTTAATGGGTAAGGCTAGAAGATTAAATTGGAAACACTTTCAACATGATAGGGATAGTTTACTCTTGCTTCAGCGATCTTGGTGTATTGCGAGTCATCATACAGCCGTGCTGCTCAAGAGTAGCAAATCAGTCATCATTAACAAGAGTAAAAACTATCTCAATGCTAATTAAACATGGTACTTACAATGATAAACACCATTAGCTCCTTACATGGTTCTAACGGTTCCAACTATATGGACAATGCCACGCATGGTACCCACAATGCACAACAAGATTAGTACACACATTGTACCTACAATAAGCACAATTAGAGCCTGGTTACAAATCAGTGGATAATATTTACCTGTAAAGTGATTTATCTCCAAACGATGGATCTAGAGGAGAGAATCAAAATATTATTGTTAGGATATATGGAAAACTTGTAACAGCTATTCAGTTCCAAACTAAAATGCGTAACTACCAAACAAAGACTATTAACCATTATAGAAATTTATTCATTATGATGCATATGCTAGCTCCTCACCTTCCCTATTCTCAAAAGACTCTTACAGCAGATTACTTATTTGTGGCAATATTGAAAACACAAAACCAATCCTACATTCTTTTCAGAGTGCAGAGACAGTATTGTGCTCCTATGGGATGTTGGGGGGGGGGGGGGGGACTGGGTAATGCAGAGAGATACAGACTTGGTTTACTCTTGCTTCAGCGATCTTGGTGAATTGCGAGTCATCATACAGCCATGCTGCTCAAGAGTAGCAAATAATTCATCATTAACAAGAGTAAAACAGTCTGTATCTTCTCTTAGCGACACTTTTCGTCCACCGTCCCAATGAATCTTGGAATTGCCCCTTCCCTCTTCACTTGCTATGTAAATTACCAGCTACTGTCTCCCAAGCCCAACCCACACATCAACTACTAGGTTACACAGCCCTTACATCTTGGGTACGGTACCAATAAAGTATTGCATGGATACCTACAAGCAAGTTCAACATATATTATCCACATACAATGGCTTAAGTACAGAGGAAACTGTTTCATAGACTCCTTGGAGCCCCATTTCAGTTATCTCTTTTTAAAGACACCAATAGGAAGCAAATAAACTTTCTCCAGTACAGCAAAAAAAGTTGCCTACCTTTGCATATCCTCACATCTATGCACTCTTGAACAGCTTATTATAAAGGTGGCCTGGAAAGTCTTCTTCTTATAAATCTGTAGGAATTGAAAGCAAAATTTGGCTCAAAATCTGCAGAGAAGTAGTCAATGGCTCGCGTTATCAGACTTTATATCATTTCGGAATAAAACTGCAGCAAGATTGGTGTGGATCAGGCTAGATTTTAACAGCACAGGCATAAATGCCCTAAGTCCCGTCTTGAATTTAGGAGTCATCATTTCCACACCATTGCTATCTAGAGTATCTTTACAGCCAATCTTTCTAATATATACAGAGCTTCTAGGACTACTCTGCAAGTAGATAAAGAAATTCCATGGGCTTGAGATTTGGGATACTTTTCATATCATGCTTAAGTTGTGAATGATTCTCTCTCCAGGCCTGGAATTGATTTTCAAACTGGCCTTCGTTGGTTCTCGTATGACAAGCTTCTAATTCACTTCAAAAAGATGATACTAACAACTACACCACATGATATTTACCTAATATCAAACAATATAAATGCCAGTACATACAACAGAATATTCTGGTCTGTTCCTTTATCTTTCCTAATTCCTCCATCTCTTTAGGCATCTCTCACCCCACCCTCCCTTAGAAAAATTTTGCTTACCAGAAATGAATCACTTCTCTAGTCTCCATTGTCATTAATAAGACCATATTTCACCGAAAATGGCTGACGAGCCGCCTTCTACATTGTTCCTCACCGGACTTCTAAGTTGTCATCTATTGGGAGATGAAATAAACAAAAACATCTCAATCTCAATATTTCCTAGTAATCTCAGATAAACAGTGGTAACTTAACAAACTCATCCATCAATCCAATCCCTCCTTACATCCTAGTTATTTTACTTGATAAGAACAATCAGCTGACATAACAATACGAAACTATTTGTTCAAAGTGAAGGTCTTCCATGCTATGAAACCAACAATCTTACCTAGAAATATGTTAACTAGTTGTAGAGCTCTCAAGACTCATTGTTGAAGTACAATGGAGGCTAGTGTATTCAGTCACAGCATATATCTTGAATTTTACACAATATCTCAAACCTAAAATATCTTCTACAATCACCACTACCTTATCTAAGTTGACCAGCTTAATTAGAGCTGTGCTTTCCTATCCAGAAACCAAATAAATGTGCATCTGATGTTAAGAAATGCTTAAGTTCCTCACAAACGAGCAGAAATATCTAATAAAAATTTAGCTTTTACTTAAGGTTGACAGGCTTTATTTAACAGTGTCAGCCCTACGTTATCATGACCTGACATAGCCACTGTTCAGATATTAGCAATCGCTAATTTTCAACAAGATTGTTCTGAAGGGATGTCAGAAAATATGAGTTATATCATCATAACAATGGCTTGACAGGATAACATGAAACCACTGGATAAAATGAGTTACATTCATCTCCAGTTATATTTGTAAACCTCAAATTTTTAATAGTGCAAGGTGTTTACGCTTCTTACCGTTGACCACCAACATTGCCAGTCCAGACTTCTACTTCCAATCTAGGGGGAAAAAGACAAGTTTCATTAGCTTTGTGATGAGATTTAACAAATTTTCTTCCCCAATGTTTGTCTTACCCAATGCTTGTCCTCCAATGTTTATTTACAAAAGTTATCTTCAAACCAGGTATTTCAAATCAGTTTACCCTTATGCTGGAAAATGGATCACATGTAAGAAACAACAATAGGTGGGGAATGTTTTCAACTGATAACCACCCATTTAGCAGTTATCTTCTGTAAGATACTTTTCCTTTGTGAACCCTCAAACCTGTGGATATATTTGAGGAATCATAACTTGCAAACAGTTCCTTCAGGATGCTTCTAGAAAGCCATTTTATTCTAATTGGGAGATGAGGATCAGTCCGCTCGTCGCTAAACAAAGTACTGAAGTCAACAAAATATAATCTGACGAATGACAGTCATCATTTCCTCAAATGAGAAAAAATATAGCAAATACCAAAAAAAGCAATCTGGAAAAATTTACAAGGACCAAAATCTCACCCCTTCCCTACTTCAGCATGGCATTAGACTACAAAGGCTAACTTGAATATGATTATTTACAACGAAAACTACTTCCAAATGGTATTGAAACAAATCAACACGTCTGCTCTTGTCCATTCTACAAGGCGGCTGTATAATGTAACACAAGTTGCCTTGAATTATTACCTCTTACTCACAAATTCTCTCTCATTGTAGCTTCACTGGCCCTGCGGATACACCAGAGACCCAGACGATGACCCGTTATGCTTCCAGTCTTCTCCAGGTCACTCTGTACATGTTTCTGTGGATCAACAAAATGCAAAGAAAATAAGAAACCAAACCCAAAAACATTCCACTATTATTATGTCCTGTTCATAAATTACAACAGATGATGGGAATAAATCAGTCCGCCCTAGAACCAACAACAGCGACCAAACCGAATTGTGGTTGTTCATTGATCACAAGGACCTCTGATAAAACTAGCTTGGATCATCATCTTTATTCCCAATCTAATCAAAGATATAAACAACTTTCATCGACTGAACTTTAAAGTCTTCAATTAAACAGACTCACCAGAAGATCTGAATAGAGTTGTCATCCTTCAAGATTGAAAACTATCAGTCTTGAAGGTAATTACTGCATAAAATAAATGCAGTTAAGTGCAAGTCTTAAAATAATCTGTCGATATTCATTTAAGTGAACGACTAAGGAAGGTTAGGGGGCGAGGGTAATGTCACCTCTGTTTAAGTAGAGATTACAAATTCTTACCTGAATCAAGAAAGATTCCAACTCCAATGCTTTCATGGTTATGGCAGAGAATTTGTCAAAGGAAGCTGCTGCTACATGCTTGCCTCCTCCAAAATGGTCTATTCTGTAAATAATTGTAAAAGAAACAGATTATAACGGGTCTGCAAAGGTAGAATCATTCTGTTGAGAATATGTAACCTTTAAATATGATTTTCCTAGTTATCTTCAACCTTGCAAGGAACCATCAGCTGGCATAACAATACCAAACTATTCTTCTACTACTATGATCACCTCTCAGATAACAGCAAATAATGGGAATAAATCAGATCGCCCTAGAACCAACAACAGCGACCAAACCGAATTGTGGTTGTTCATTGATCACAAGGACCTCTGATAAAACTAGTGTGTATCATCATCTTTATTCCCATTGAGTGCACGACAGCATGAACAAAACAAACTGAACGCATGATTCAAGGTTTCAACTTGGCAATTTACGATAAATAAACATCAACAGTTCAAAATTTAAGTACACAGAACATCCAATTTTCAACTGTTATTACCTGTTATTAAATGGAGAGCAAACTAAAGATCTCCTTACTAGTCAGAAAAATCAGATATAATTTTATCTAACCAGCATTTTGGGAACACATATTCAGTTTCATCCAAACCTGATGGGGGTAAACAGGGTCTTACTTCTATCTGTGTAAGAATTAAACCAGAATTGAAGCCAAAAGATGCTTTGACTCTACTCTGATTGCCAGCTATGTACAGACTACAAAAGCTTAATTTGAAGAGGACTTACAGGAACGGAGAAGCCTTGTTCTACTGGTCACTTACCATTTCAGATGATGACCTCTTCTGATAGCTTCACGACCATCTTCCCCAACGCTGCTGGTCCTATGAAGAACAAATAGTCAGATTCACATAAAAATGGGTGTTTTTCCGTTCCTTACAGAACCCAGGCTAGTACTAAGCACATCTGCCAACTGCTTCTATTTGTCCAATCTCAAACTTAACCATGCAGTGATGACTAGAATTTGGTGAGTTAACTTTGACAGTATTTGAAATGCAATTTGCACAGTTGAGCTAATGCATTGTATTGGTTATGTGATCTCAGCAATGCCGTCAAATGAGATATAGATCAAACTACATATGTTAGCATCTGAAAGCTTTTTGAAGAATTATGACCTTGGGACAAAATACCAAGACTGATTACCGCCAAAACACGATTTCAGAGACTCTGAATGGCCAATTGTTGCTCAGATAAATTAGACTTTTTTTCAGCAGTTTATCTCTGATAAGGGGTATCTTATATCATCATAGCAACAATCATGGAACACATTCAAAGCTCTGAAAACAGGTGGCACTCTTTATACTTGTTCTATATAAGAATGACACTAATCCAACTGTCCATTAATAATGCAATCTACAGGGACAGGCGATGCAATTAGTGAAAACTTGGACTAAGGGGCGGGCTATGTGGGTAAGGTCTGCTACCGTAACTAATATCAGGATTATTTAAGATTTAAGTGTAAATAAGATTAAAATTAAACCAATTTCCAGTTGGAAGATACCACCTACCTTCATGTTCTTCCAATATCTTCCGATTTGATTTCAAGACCTCCATGTGTGAAACTGCAAAGTATAAAGGAAAGAAAATTGGAATAGTGGCAGGCTTTCACAAAATGTTCATGTCAGCAGCTCTTGAGATTGAGTTTTTTTAACACATCTTGGGGAAGTCAACAAAGTTACAACTTGTTGGATGTTTCAAAGCAATACATTCAATGCCAGGAAAGAATATATCTTTTTGAGTACTATGCATTGAGGAAAAAATGCTACACCAATGAAAAGGTCAAGTAAACTGTAAAGGGATGCTACTTTTCTTTGATGAGAGACTGTCTTAAAATATGTCTACAGGCCTTTTAATACCTAAAATTTACATGCCAGACCAAATAAGTGAACAATTGAAAAAAATAATTATAAAGTCTGTCACACCTGATGCATCAGTGTAAACTTTTTCTCAGATCATTAATCATCAGCTGTCCCTATCTAAGAAGTGTTTCATCATTTGCAACAGGTTATGACAGAAAGCTACTCAGTGGAACACATCTTTTTTATTATCAGAATGCCTTATTTATATATAAGATGTGTAAAATTCAACCCTTTGCTATCAAGGCAATGCAAAACAAATTGAATAGATGGGACGAATTGCAGAGTTTCACATTAAATCACAACTGAGGTCTAATTGGGGAAAAGAGAAGTCAGAACAAAAATCCAACAAAATGAGGAGTGGGAGAGGGGTTGGTGTACCTTTGTCAAAGCACAAATCTGAAACCTGTCATAACAACAAAGGTGAGGGTGTGGCAGCATATGAATTCAAAGTAGGATTAAACAAAACCAAAGAGCATGCTAGGTAACAAATTTCTGTGAACAATTAATTGTTTTTATGGTTCTTACGCTAGGCCTACTCACCTTTCAAAACTGCTTGATGGAAAGTCAACATCTGTGAAGCCTGAAGAGAACAAAGATTAGCCAGGTTAGAACCTTTATTGAATGTTCTGGTTAGATTTTCTTAGTGCAATCATGTTATGCCTTATGGTGCTTTTGATCTAGAGGCAAATGTCAAATTCCTCAAAAATAAAATTTTCAACTGCTTAATTGCATAAAGCACATGGGATATGATTAGTTAATTTTAATATGTAAAATTTTCTTAGTCTTATAATCAGTACAGGCATGCAAATTAAATTGTTCCGTCTGGGCTAGACCTAGGCCCCTAGTAATAATTATCTAGGCCTAGCCTACCTCAGTACCAGTTACTCGGACTAGGCCTAGGCTAGGTCAGCGAAATCATTGCATCAGACCTATCGATCCGTCCTTTACGTTTTTTTCATGGTTTGTCAAAAGGAACATAGTCATCCTTTGCAAAATTCGCAGTGACCCAGTCGAAGTTCAATTGATGGAGCGGCGATAAGCAAGAGTTGTAGTTACAACAAACAAGACTTTCAGCTTAGGCCGGGTGCCTAACACACGGATTAATGAGGCCACGAGGTACACACGCCTAACAAGCAACACAACTTACTTAAATAGGAAAATAAATCGTGATATATTGAAGTATGCAAGCATAAATTTCGTTACCAATCATGTTAACCACCTTTGTGAAAACAACTGTAGTAAAACACTAAGGCTAAGTAAAGAAACGTGCCTCGAAAGCGGGTGGCAGATTCCGGGACTCGGTGGCTATACACGAGGTGAACACGCCTAACATGCATGTTAAGCTACCTTAGTTTGCTTAAATAAATTGCAAAAAAGGATCGTCGAAGTCGTCATAAATAGAAATATGCAGGCAAAAGTTAACCAATCGTGTAAACCTGTTGGAATATGGAAGGCTAAGTAAAGAAACTTGCCTCGAAAATCGGTAGCGGATTCCGGGACTCGGGAGCTATACACGAGGTACACACGCCTAACAAGTAACATTAACTTAAACTCACGTAGCTTACTTAAATTGGAAAAAGGATCGCAGTATGTTCGTTACCAATCATGTAAACCTGTAAATTAGGAAACTAACAAGACCTTTGTGAAAACAACTGTAGTAAAAAACGAACACTAGTTGAAAAAACTTGCCTCGAAAAAGGGTGGCGGATTCCGGGACTCTGGAGCTGAGCGTGCTCACGTCTTTACTCTTGGAGGTCCACGTGCAGAAAGAACGTTTGATTTCTATCTTGCCTATATTATCACCATTGAACTGCACACATCTCCTTTGGGGTGATCAAACAACAGCAACGTGACAGCGAAAAGTGCAAATAGATGTCGCTGTTTAAAAATTACAAGTCTAGCACCAGAATAGTATTGACCAAGTCGTTTGTTAGACTCTTTTCCTCACGTGCATACATGACTGTAAGTCCGTACATGCCTATCACCATAGGCGTAGGAGGCAAGGGGGGGGGGGGGGCTGGGGGGCTGCAACCCCCCAACCAAAAATATTTATGTAAATTTGGGCAATATGCTGAGAATTTTTTCGGCACCCACTTGAAAAAATTGCAATGATGTATGGCTAAAGGAAATCAATAGTTAAAAGAAAAATGTCCTTGGTAATTAAAATAAAGTTCTAAGCTTGCTTGACTAGTATGCCATTAAAAAAATTAAGACAGTTTGGACATAATTGGCCATCCATGCTTTTTCTCCATCTACATAAGATATTTCGTTGTTTACATTAGCAACCTGGGGTATACTGTGCAACTTTCACGGACCGTACAATGGCATGTGATGTAATAACCGATGCATGTCTATATGATATGTACATTAACACGTTGAATGCCCCCCCCCCCCAATCAAATTGGGCTCTTACGCCTATGCCTATCACGAACGCAATGGCGTCGCCAAGGGCAGGCCTGGTGGGGGGATCGGGGGAACACGTGCCCTCCCCTAAAAAATCGTGCCCTGCCCAGGTGCCCCCGATGCGATTTGTAGTGTTAAAAAACATACTCAAACAAAATCTTTGTTTACAAGACGAAACGTATTATGTTCCATCAGTAAAACTATTTTCCACCGACCATTACAATAACAAGTTGTTGTCTCACTAACAAGGTCACAGAGGCCCGCTACTACTACCCTGTATGAATTTAGTTTCAACACTCTTATTTGAAAACATTATCAAAGCAATAGGGATAATTTCCATTTTACTTTTCTAAACTTGTTTATCCGATTTGTAGTTTTTACTTCAAATTGTGACGTAAAAATTGAGAGAAAAAGAAATTATTATGATGTATGAAACGAACCAAACTATAATTTGATTACAATTTGACACTATCTAACACAATGATCCAGTTACTTGCAATTGAAGGATTAGCAATGCCTTGGAGCACAGAGGGGCGTAGGAAACCCCGTATGCTTCGGGAGGGGGGGGGGAGGAGCTGATACCCTAGAATAAATCCAAGGGGGCACAACATGGAAATATACTACTTCAGTGTACGGTGACGAGTGCCCGAAGATACTTCTTCATCGACGGTATAGACACGAGACCAAGCACCGTTTATCTGATACCGAATCTGCGACATCTGAGGGGGTTCAAGATTAGTATGGGTAGCGGATACCCACACCATTGACAGATAGTTACACCAGGGAGTTGTACCAAAACAACTCCCTGGTTATACATCTTTCCATGCAGCAAACGTTTTTACGTCATGTTCGAATGAAGGGTATGAATTAAGGGCAATAATATATACAGATCACCCTGGCGATGGTTACAAGATGGCGGTCAAACCAGGCGTATAGGAATAGGGGGAGGGGATGGTGCACAGGGACGGGAGTGGCGATTTCTACCCCTCCTACACTAACCCACATTTCTACGTAGGAATTCATTCCATGGCGAACTTGGTTGCTAGGTTATTCAGCTGATTCACTCGAAATTAGCCAAAAATAATCCCAGGCCGAATCTTGTTATAGTTTAATATATAATATCATTATTATTGAAGTATCTTGGAATAAGGCATATTAATATAATACCTAACTGAAAAACGTACTGCTTAATTATATCCTGTCGGGCGCGCGTTAACAAAAGATAAATCTACGGGAAAAGTGGTTTCTGATAGTTCACTGTACTCCGGAACTCGAATCCTTTATAGACATTGTTGTTATTCAACAAGTTAGCTTTTATGAATGTGTAGTCAGTATACAGGTGAGCCATTTCCGCCATTTTTATTAAGTAAGTTCAAATGCTAGGCTTTGACGGTATCATAGTGCGGTCTCATTTATCCGATGGTATATCACGGTCCAATACCATGTTGGAAAGTCGTAAATATAGGCTATGTCATTCTTTCTAATCGTTTGATTATGTGTTGGAAAGATATCTTATGTTTTACATATACGACACGGTCTGTCTCTGTTAGAGTAGCAGCTCCCTGGTCTCTGTGATGTTTCAGTAGGTGGTTGGCAAACTCTGTATGCGACGTCTTCTTTTCAGCTTCACCATCCCCAGAATGAAGTTTCAGTTTCTTTGTTGTATACCCAAGAAGGAAAAGGATCTAAAAGGAATACACTCTTGTGCCCTCACATTTGGCTCGATCGAGACTATATAGGCACGTTTTGCTGGAGGATCACCACTCGGAGGTCTTCCTCTTGGTCGTTTAGGAGGAGGTGCACCCGCTCCAAACACTCTCCATAGCTATAACGGACAGTGTTAAGGTTGTCAGATAATTATACTACACGAACGTGCAATTTAGGTATAGTGGTGCTGAGATGGGTATACACACATGATCGTATAGTGTGTACATTATCCTACGCACAACGTCTATAGAAACTTTTCGGCAACTTGGTTTTCCGAGCTTGGTAACCCAATATCCGCGCATGGACACTGAATTAATTGTACGCCTCCGACCAAAAATCACGATATCTGGCCTTTTAAATTTCAACATTCATGCGACTGTCACTGTTGTATCATAAATCCACGGTGTGATTGCCCTTTAACATTATGATAATTAATTATTCAGATTAGCCACGTTAACTTTGCTTTTAATGATTTCTTAGAAATGTAAAGTTGCTGGGGGCAGGGGGGGGGGGGGTTGGGTGAGGTCAGTGAGGCAACGGCCTAACGGCAAAGCATGCATAGGAGAAGGTTCGGAAAAGTATAGTGAAAAAAGAATATGTTCTCCGTTTCATAATGAACTGGTACCGCTTTGTTTTAATTATTTTATTGAACACGGTCAGTAAAATTGAGTAATGTGCATTGTCCCATAGAATATGCTTATACAATGTATTATCGATGTCGATGCACTCTCACTAACCTTACGGTATTCAGCAATTTATTCAGTTTGTTGACGTAAATTGGTTAGTGCATATTTTCCTACTTGTCCATATATTGGTTATAGGTACCATAACACAATTAGGTAAGTGTATGTTGGCGTGATATGGCTAACCATTGTCAGAAAATAGTCCTAAAGTTACCTACTGTGCGTGGGCTGTGCGGTGATTTTGTGGCATTTTTTGAGCCATCATCATTCTTTTTTCATGCTAGGATGTTGAAGAGGATGAAACAAACGACTGGTGGTCTAATAATCTGGAGGATTGAAGGTGACTTAATTAAGGTATTTTAGAAAATCTTGGGTGAAACAAGAAGATTCTGCAGCGACAGCTGGCAGATGGGTTGGGGAGAAGCCCTATGCTAACTAGTATTTGTGCTCTTCTAAGCCAAAATAGAAACGATGGCATGGTGGCAAATGTTGAAGTGTGCTGTAGTAGCCCAAGCCATTAGCTCTCTCATATGGTGGGATAGAACATATCAGTTGAAAACTTCAATCTATGCTTTATCGGCCTTGGACAGTGACGAGTTTAGTGTGTCAGTCAATGGGAGAGCAATCAATAGTGGTACGGCACTCATTTCGACCCATACATTCACACTGGAGAGAACTGATACTGTGATTGTATGAATTAAAAAAGATGGCGCTATAACAGAATAGAGACATGATTTTTGTAAGCGTTTACTTCCACTGTTTGTTGTCGATTTAATTAAAGTACTTGGTACTCGCTCAGGGCGAGTACTTTACAAGTATTTACATGAAAAACTACTTATTTAAAAGTGAATTAACAGCATGAAACTGCATAATTTTCCCGATCCTTTTGGCATTCCATTGTATTACCCAGGCTATAATTGTCATGTAGGGGTACGCCTCTGTCCCAGCATGCAGTATCATACTGTAAGTTGTCTAATGTATTACAACTTAAACGTATAACTGATCATCATCATCATCAGGTTTAGAACATCGACCCCATTGACTACAGTGAAAACAATTCTTTTCCGAGCCAGACAAAATTGCAGTTGAAAAAATGAAAAAATGAGTTTTGTTAACCGCTCTACAATTCCATGTACTATCCATTATCACAATCGTCTAAGTCCCCGCGGTACGCGGTTACACTTCCAGGCCGAAGCATTGGTGCATGCACACAACATAACCGACCCGCAGTTATAATAGTTCCATTTATCTGTTTGAGCGTTGAAAAAAAACAACACGTTCACAGCTGTGAGATATGTCAGAAGAATAAAATACCCGAGAGGCGTTTTTCTTAGCTATGTGAAAAGCGGCATAATAAAATTAATTGTAAAGTGTTATGCCTACGTGGTATAACTTCTGTTGATAGAACTGGTTAAGTTATGCCAATTACAATATTAATTAACTCTTGTCATTCTGCATGACTGTTCGCTATGTTGAACGTCATAATGATCAGGGGCGTAGCGAGCGGGGGGGGGGGGGTGTGGGGGGGGGGTGTCACACCCCCAATAATTTGGTCGCTGTCGGCAAATTTTGGGTCTGTCGGCAAAAGGAGAAAAGGTGAAGAGAGCGGAAGGGAAAGAAAGAAGGAAAGCTGAATAGAAAAAGGAGAACGGGAGCTTCTTCCGTGCCAAATTTGACTTAAAATATGCACCAGATTGCATCTAAGGACGTTCAAACTAATTTTTCCAAAGGGGAGGGGTAGACCCCCTACCCTTAGACCCATCCCCCATTTCAGTCACCACTTCCAGATCCGTCGGCAAATCAAATTTGACTTAAAATATGCACCAGATTGCATCTAAGGACGTTTCAAAACCAAAAAATTGCCAAAGGGGAGGGGGACACCCCCTCCCCTTAGACCCCTCCCCCATTTCAGTCACCACTTCCAGATCCGTCGGCAAATCAAATTTGACTTAAAATATGCACCAGATTGCATCTAAGGACGTTTCAAAACTAAAACTTTTCCAAAGGGGAGGGGGACACCACCTCCCCTTAGACCCATCCCCCATTTCAGTCACCACTTCCAGATCCGTCGGCAAATCAAATTTGACTTAAAATATGCACCAGATTGCATCTAAGGACGTTTCAAACTAAAAAATTTCCAAAGGGGAGGGGTCTAAGGTGAGGGGATTGCATCTAAGGACGTTTCAAAACTAAAAATTAGACCCCTCCCCCATTTCAGTCACCACTTCCAGATCCGTCGGCAAATCAAATTTGACTTAAAATATGCACCAGATTGCATCTAAGGACGTTTCAAAACTAAAACTTTTCCAAAGGGGAGGGGGACACCACCTCCCCTTAGACCCCTCCCCCATTTCAGTCACCACTTCCAGATCCGTCGGCAAATCAAATTTGACTTAAAATATGCACCAGATTGCATCTAAGGACGTTTCAAAACTAAAAAATTGCCAAAGGGGAGGGGCACACCCCTCCCCTTAGACCCCTCCCCCATTTCAGTCACCACTTCCAGATCCGTCGGCAAATCAAATTTGACTTAAAATATGCACCAGATTGCATCTAAGGACGTTTCAAAACTAAAAAATTGCCAAAGGGGAGGGGACACCCCCTCCCCTTAGACCCCTCCCCCATTTCAGTCACCACTTCCAGATCCGTCGGCAAATCAAATTCTCCACACCCCCCCCAACAAAAAACCCTTCGCTACGCCCCTGATAACGATGGCACTTTGTTTCCAATCTTATGCTGACGTGTCATTTTATTGGAGTTAAAAATCTATCTGCTAGGCAATCCGTATTACTAACTATAATTAGACCTTACACACTAGAGCTAGGCTAAATTAAAGCTTACCAATCGGCGGACAAGTGACATGACTGTTTCTGTGTACAACATATATTGCTATAGTATCACGGTTAAAGTTCCCGTGCCAAATTCATCTACTCTCTCCATTTGCCGGATTCATAATAGGGGGAAAAGGGGGAATTGTCCGGGCCTCCTGCCAGAGCTGGAGCCCCCTCTATGCAAACGCATAATAATTAAAAAAAAATAAAAATATTATTATTTTTTTTACATTGTAATTTGTTTTACATAATAAGCTAATCTACTTGGAGTTTTTGCTTGCATATATTTACATGTATACATGTATTTAATTCAGATTTAGGCCTTTAACTCATATAACCTTTCTCGATATATAACTAGCCTATATATAACTTATCAGTTCCAATAACACGCAATAAAGTGACTTTGATGTGTAAATTTGCAAGGTCATTTGCAGTGTATTTAAATTTCTGTGTATGAGAGGCCCACCGAACTTCAAGTGCCCCGGGCCTCCAAGGTACGTCTAAATCCGGCACTGACTGTACCCATGGCGTCATAAAGAAGATACAATCTGCGAGTAGTTAAAGGCATGGGCTCCAATTTTCGGTCCGTAAGTGGAACACTGGCATCCTACTCCGGCCACTCTACTGCCTTATTTCATGAGTGATCCTCTCCTTCCACACCGTTCAAATGTCATATCGGAATTCAAGTGAGCGCCACACCGTCATCTAAATTTAATATGGCATATATGTTTTTATGTCATAATTCGTTCATTAGGGTTCAGCGAGTAATTGCTTTTAAGAGAATGCTATAAGTGTATTTTCTTGGACACTATGTAGGATATGCCATACACACACACACACACATATATATTTATATAGTCTCCCGACACGTATACATTGTTCCCCCTCACCAACTTTCTGTACACTCATGCACATAGATTAGACGCACCCAAACCAAACTGAATGTTAATTTTTTTGAAGTAAACAAAAAGTGAACCAAACGAAATGATTCAGTCAGATATATTTGGATCTGGTTCAGTTTTTACATAAAATTGCTCGCCATGAACTGATTGAAGTAATATCGTCGTAAATTGTCGGATTTTGTTCATAAAAAAAAATACAGTTAACAAACTTGTATGTATAGCACTTTTACGAAAAAAAAGATATTTAGCAATGAATTATCTTCGAATCACAATTTTGACTAGTAATCCTTACTGAGCATACTTCCCCGATTCTCTGGAAATAAAATGACCTATGTTCTTCTCACATTCCACTATGACGATTGCATATTGTTCTTGCATCACTCACTACCTATGAAATAATTTTCGTCACCTATTGGTGATGTTTCAGCGAACTGGGTATCTCGGAATGTAATTCAACGTGTACTTCGATGAACTTCCTTGAAAAGAACTGACGAGCTCTTTCGTAACATACATATTCACACTAACTTTACTACGTGTTATAAGCTTCCACCAATCGAGAAAGGCCAAATTGCCTCCTGCCAGCCAATCGGAGAAGAACACGCTCACTGAATGGCGAGTAAAAAGTAACCATGTGCATATCATTACTCACACATTTCTTTCGGCAAAACACGTAGCAGAAGCACAAATTTTCGAATAGAAAATAATTTAAAGATTCGCGAGGTTATCATAGCGATTCATCATCCATCATATTAAAAAATCACAAAGAAAATCACTTTAGAAAAGACAACTTCGGTGAGTATCATGACATGTCTGTCGAGATATTTCCAAAATTTCCACCTATTAATTTGACTTGTAGCCTAACCATGTTTCATATGCGTCAGTTTGTAGCCTAAGCTGTCACCGGCACTTTTAGCCAATGCACTCGTTTAAACTAGGACTAGTGGATTTGGATTAACGTTAGGGATTGTCGAATTTATATGAAGGCCTACCGTTACTTAAGTGTTATTCAATATTAGAGGCCCTTGTGGCTGGACAATGAAAATGTGTGGTATTACGTTTTATAGCCTTACAAAGTTACAACTTACAGTAAGCTTAGTCTCTAAAGTTAGTGGTCTTGCACAGTTCAGTGGCCTCAACATAATCTAGTCTAGCGAGTTGCAGATTATATGTGACGCCTATGTCAATATTGCATAGCCAAGGTAACATTGCCACTCAAATAGGCCAGATAATGTGAAGGCCTGACTTAAAAGAAATTAGCCTAGGCTTAGCCACCCTTTCATTATGATTCTCATATTTTGAGATGATGAAATATTATAATTGATTGGACCTAGCTTCTAACCCCTCCCACTATTTTGTCAAAAACTGTCAATGACAGCCTGATAAAAATAAAGAAAAGCATGTTTCAATGATTTCCTCTTTTGTTAACAGATTAACTCATCATGAAGAGACATATGTTGATAGCGTTTCTTTTTGTATCAGCCATCTTGGCTGTGCAATATGCAAGAGCAGATGATGATGACGACGAAGAGGAGGAGGGAGAGGCGAAGAAAGATGATATTGGAACAGTAATTGGCATTGATCTTGGAACAACTTATTCATGGTAAGAAGTCCTATTCAAAACCTTCTAGTCTGAGAGCTACCATAAAAGTTTGGTCTAGTTTGTATCAAGTTTTGTAAATCATTCTTTCAAAAATGTTCCCCTTATCCCTTGTGAAGAATGTGTGGACATCTGTCTTGTCAGTGACTCTTCTGTTTTATCCTTTTTTTATTTCCTTTCCACATCTGTGTTTGCTGTGTAATCAGTATTGGCGTCATGATTTAATTTACTGACCACTCAAGATTTTTGTATTTTTCAGTGTTGGAGTTTTCAAGGGAGGAAGAGTAGAGATCATAGCTAACGACCAAGGTAACAGAATTACACCGTCCTACGTCGCCTTTACGGCAGAGGGAGAGCGTCTCATTGGGGATGCTGCCAAGAATCAGCTCACAAGCAATCCAGAAAACACAGTTTTTGATGCCAAACGGCTAATCGGGCGCAACTGGGACGATCCTGCCGTACAGAAAGATATCAAGTATCTCCCATTCAAGGTAATTGAATACAAATTTTTGGACTTAATTTAACTCCCTGACTACAACTATATGTGTAATGGAGAAGAACGACACCCAAGAACCACTCTCAGAAGATCAGATTCCTTCAATTTTTTAAAGAAATATGGTGGTTTGTTACCATATCCATACTGTTACTCTTTGATGATTATTACTCAATAAATCTGTGGCTCGTTCTACAATCTCTCCACCTCGGTTGACAATTTATGATATCACAACTCGATAAAATGAAAACAACCTTTTTAACCAATTTTGAAAATATTAATTGTTGGCCGGTTGTTTTCAGTACGAGTTGGTTATTGTTACAAAGAATTGAAATTATTGCAAATTTTTTTAAGACATAAGAAGTTTGGAAGGGTGTTAAAGGTAACGTTTGTAATTGTTGTCAATTTGCAGGTCATCAAGAAGAACGACAAACCTCATATCGAGGTCGATGTCAAAGGAAAGAGGCAACTTTTCGCCGCTGAAGAAATCAGTGCAATGGTGCTTGTTAAGATGAAGGTAAGTGTTTTGATGTTAGTTAAAATCACAAGTCGTTATTTTCACGTGGATGTTAAATGTGGTCAAAAATGAACGCTGTGAATAAATGACGTAGATAAGTCTTTAGTCGTACCGAACCTACCAAGTACTATTCGAATCAGAACTTCAGTTGGCCATTAACAATAAAAGCTAAGTACTGACCAACATTGTCATGGGATAGGGTACACAACACAAGATATGTATACATCAAAGTCAGGGAATTATTTTTAAAGTATGTACTCTTCTTCACTGGTTTCAGGAAACTGCTGAAGCCTATTTGGGCCATTCCATCACCCATGCTGTGGTCACCGTACCAGCTTACTTTAATGACGCTCAGAGACAGGCCACCAAGGACGCAGGAGTGATCGCTGGACTCAACGTCATGAGGATCATCAACGAACCGTAAGTGAAATAAATGTAAAAGTTCTCTCCAAAAAGTTGGAAATACCGGATGGCAGACATTTTCAGAAAAAATATTAAATGCTTGTGAAGAATGCATCCAATTAATTTTGAGATTCGGGGCTCGTTTTTGGTAATGAACGATTCAAAAGAAGATTGTTCCAGCCTATAAAAGCAAAAAAAACTGCACGAAAATTATAAAATTGAAGGAATTTTAATATTTATTAAAGTAATGCATTTTGGTTGGATAACCAACTGGAAAAAGCAGGTTTGATGGTGATAGCTTACATTGCATGTGTTTTCATTTGAAAGTGACTCTGGGTAGATCTTTGATTGGGTATTAAATGACGATTGATTTCCCTATACAAAGTGTTTCAACATGGTATACATTTCCTTTATGATAAATTTGATTCAGTTGAAAAAGAGCGATGAAAAAGATTTGCAGTCTATTGTAACCGTTCTGTTTTTTTTTTTATCGCAATCCACAGTACCGCTGCTGCCATTGCCTATGGTATGGATAAAAAGGAGGGAGAACGGAACATCCTGGTATTTGATCTCGGTGGTGGTACCTTCGATGTATCTCTCCTGACCATTGATAACGGTGTCTTTGAAGTGGTGTCTACCAATGGTGATACCCATCTCGGTAAGTAAATGGTGTCTCAACCGAGTAGAGTAGAACATTCATTCGACGTGGTCATATTACACCTCCTTCCAGTTTTACTTAGTCACTTTAGTAAACTGCTTTCCTTCTTACTGCTCCTGTATCAACTGGATGCATGATTTTGAATTTGAGAGTTTTTACATGTTGTAATATCTTGAGAAAAAGAACATGATTGCAGCATAAATTTACTAGAATAGTCTGACAGAAATCTATCCAATTGTAAACTCTATGGTAGTTTGCTACATCATTGAAGATTAACTTGTTTATGTTTCCAAATGCAATGTACTTTGTTTTCTTATCAAAGAGGGAAAATATGTTAACAAGCCTGTGTGTGTCGATGGCTATCATGGCAATTGGCATAAGGCCTTTGGAGAAGATTGCGCTAGGATCATAGAAATGTCAGACCTCTCAACTTACAATGTAAAAACAGTAGGTACTTCAGTGAGAAACGATGATGTTGAAAATCTACCTCATCAAAAGAATCAAGAAAGGGAGTGGAGATGGGGGAGGGAAGGAAAAGGGGAGTGAGTATGGGAAGGGAGAGGAAGGGTAGTGGAACCCTCCTTCCCACTCCTCCATTACAGATCTGAATGAATGTGGTATATCTTTCATGTTATAATACCTTCCTATTTGTTTTGTCAATCAGGTGGTGAGGACTTTGACCAGAGAGTGATGGAGCACTTCCTTAAACTGTACAAGAAGAAGACCGGCAAAGACGTACGTAAAGACAACCGAGCCGTCCAGAAGCTCCGACGTGAAGTAGAGAAGGCCAAGAGGGCCCTCAGTAGCCAACATCAGGCCCGTGTAGAAATTGAATCATTCTTCGATGGAGAGGACTTCTCAGAGACTCTTACCAGGGCCAAATTTGAGGAACTGAACATGGTGAGTGCTATACACTTCATTATAGGCCCAGGCCAGAGAGGTGCTGATCTCTCTACCAACTTGTGGTCTTTGAAAGGGTTATTGGGGGGGGGAACAATTTTGCCCTCCCTAAGAGGGCTGAGGAAATAGAGAAGGGTGTGGTGCAGAGGTTGTTAGTGGAAGGGTTGTTTCAGACATAAAACCTCTAAAGTCATGATTTAGCATTGTGGTGACATTGAGATCATAGTTCTTGATTTTTTTTATCTCCACCGCAGGAACTTTTCAGATCTACCCTGAAACCAGTCAAACAGGTCATCGATGACGCTGAAATGGATAAAAGTGAGGTCGACGAGATTGTCCTCGTTGGCGGCTCCACTCGTATTCCCAAGGTGCAACAGCTCGTAAAGGGACACTTCGATGGTAAAGAGCCCTCCAGGGGTATCAACCCAGATGAAGCTGTGGCTTATGGTGCAGCAGTACAGGGAGGCGTGCTCAGTGGTGAAGCAGAAACAAGTAAGTTGAGATGTGGTTTTCTGACTGTTTGCGTAGGTGTATGTTTCTGTAGAGGGAGGGGGTGGTTGGGGGCCGGGGGAGAAAAACTAACTACTATTTCTGTTTTCTCAAATTGTGCCCATTAGAGGCAAGTGATGAACTTTTGCATATTTAACATATAACACAGAAGAATTTGTAATTAATGGGTTTTTTTTGTTGATTTTTTCGTATAGGTGATCTCGTCCTCTTGGATGTCAATCCTCTTACCCTTGGAATTGAAACCGTCGGCGGTGTGATGACCAAGCTGATCGGAAGAAATACCGTCGTTCCAACAAAGAAATCCCAGATCTTTTCCACGGCAGCTGATAACCAGCCCACCGTCACCATCCAAGTATTTGAAGGTAAGCTACGTGTCAGTGATTTACAATAGTGCGGCGTTGTAAGATGTACCGGTCGGTTTGTAGCCGTACTGTCACAACAGTTGCTCTGTCATCAGAGATGCGGGGTGTCAACGACCAAGATTCAATGGTAGTCAAGATCTACTTAAAAGGGTGGTGTTCATTTGGTGTACAAGTTGCTCAGTTGGTTCTGTTATCTGAAATGACACCAAAAATCGGTCATCCGTGTTTAGAGTAGTTTTTCTGGACACTAGTGGATTTGATGTCTTGGATGCATGATAGGATGTGTGGTTAGGTTTGATCAATAGTGATTTCATGCATTGTCTGAACTGATTATTTACTGGCCATTTATATTTTTCTTACTCCCACAGGCGAAAGACCCATGACCAAAGATAACCATCTGTTGGGTAAATTTGACCTGAACGGCATCCCTCCAGCCCCACGTGGCGTACCACAGATCGAAGTCACCTTTGAGATCGACGTCAACGGCATCCTCAGGGTATCTGCCGAGGACAAGGGCACCGGCAACAAGGAGAAAATCACCATCACCAACGACCAAAACAGACTCACCCCCGAAGACATCGAGAAGATGGTAGCCGACGCGGAGAAATTCGCCGAGGAGGACAAGATCGTGAAAGAGAGAGTGGAAGCCAGGAATGACCTGGAAGGGTTCGCGTACTCGCTGAAGAACCAACTCAAAGACGAGGAGAAACTGGGCGGCAAACTCTCGGAAGAGGAGAAGGAGACGATAGAGAAAGCGGTGGACGAACAGATCGAGTGGCTGGATGCAAACCAAGACGCAGACAAGGAAGATTATGAAGAACATAAGAAAGAATTAGAAGAAATAGTGCAACCGATCGTCAGTAAATTATACGACGGAGCCGATGGCGCCGCTCCGGAGGGTGGGGAAGAGGAGGAGTACGACGAGGACCACGATGAACTTTGAGAAGGGTGGGGCTATGGACAGTCCAAGATTAGAGACTATAAGTGGACGGGCCATTCCGGGGCTTGAAAATCACACCATCATAGAAAGTATTGACCGAGAGCGAAGGCAATGCCAAGCTAAAATGTAAAGTTTGAAGAGTGAAAAAAAAAATGTAAAAATGAAAAAAAAAAAAAGCCTTCCATTGTTTTTTAAGTTTAAGATTTTCTTAAAGTGGTGAGGTTTGTTGAAACAAACATGGTTTTGTGCAGTTACTGTTCCAGTGAAACTCGAAATTGATATATCTTGTGTAAATTTCACCAAAAAAAAGAAATCATGTTTTGTTTATCCAGACACTTTATAAAGGTTTACATTGACTAACTTGTATTCAGTAAATCCAATTTGCAGAGTAGAGGTCAAAAGGAGGGCATTTTTTTTTTTTTTTTATTCTTCAAATTTCCAAGAATTTTTAGTTTTTGCAAATGGAGGACGAATTTTTGAGTTTGGTGTGATTTACCTGGAAATGTGCGTGGAACCGTAAAAGAGGGAAAAAGGTGAGAGGAAAAGTCGGTATGAAGAAATATGTATGGCTCGATGGTTGTGGTTGAGATTTATATAGGGGAGTGACACTCTTCAATTGGGTGGGGGGGGGGGGCCTTTTAGAGGGTTTTGGGTTGTCCTAATGTCGCTAACATCTTTTGCTATCATTATGAAAAGAATTCACATTCTCTCGTCAGAAATATGAAACTATTATGAAATGCAACATGACAGTTGAAAATGTGACAGCAAATAATTCATTTTTTATCAGAGTTTATTGAGCTAATTGGTACACAGGGAAACATGTTCAGGGGAAGCTTTGTTGGAAGAGGGGGGGGGGGTGGGTGTGTCCTGTTGGATATTTCAAAGGGAAAACATGTCTTTCTTATGCCATCTCCTTGTGAAAGATTAAATATTTAGGACATTTGTATTACATTTAAAAAAGATCTAGATCTTGTTTATTCCATCATTTGTTGCAATTGCCAGTCTTTGTTTAACCTTTTTACATGTCAAATTGGAAGGTCAAAAACCTAATTTTTCCTTCCATCCGTAAATTCATGGCCTTTGTCAAGTTGGTTAATCATTTGATCTATGGGACAGTTTAGGGACGACAGGTTTCACACCCTTCACTGTGGTTTTTTCCCTGTTTCACTGGTTTGCACCTGTCTTAGTTTGTATAAAAAGAATAAAATTGGTATATGTTGTAAGTTATGCAGGTGTGTGTGTATGTGTGTATTTGTACACTCACGAGTATTCCAGCGAGTCTTTAGTGGGAATGACTCAATAAAAGTATTTTCAGAAAGAAAAAAAGGATTTGCTTGTTATTTCATCACATTTGTTTTGTTTTGTTTAAACAAATTTTTATTTCCAAATAACATTTACAAGAATGACATCCATTAGATAGATTAGATGGCTTTATTGAAAGTATGCAGCATTCATCGCTAAGTAATATTCCCCATATATTGCTGGATCCAACTATGATAGTTCCCATGATGGAGCAAATAGTTAAGAACACATGAACCATACCGGGTACCTGGTGTACAGGGGTAAATTTCACTCAGTATCACCTAGCCAAATGCATCACATAGCAAAATGCGTGTAAACATAATCAAATTGCTTAACTACACAAAAGCAGCGTTTCCATATAATTAACCAAATTAAGACCTATAAATTGCCCTCTAACATATAACCAATGTCAAAGATTGCTTAATTTTCCTAGAAAACAGGAAAGATACTACATACCATAAACCCTAAAAAAAAAAATCACAATCCATTCTTGGTCTATGCATTCATAAAGGTTATGAGTGTTAAGGTGACCGGAAGTCCCATTTCAAGTGCTATCAACATGGAAAAAAAGTGTGACCCGATTGTATGTTATACAGCGGGAATAGCCTGAAATTTTTGTTTGTTCATCCCTTCGTAGAAACAGCGTGAATATAAGCCGTGATGTTTTACAGATCATTTGATACATCATAGCCAGTAATTCACAAGGAAATTATTTGGAGATTAAATAATGGAGTTTGCATTAACGGCATTGGATGTTTAATCTTTTTCTCTGAATGAGTACATGTTCCAAACTGAGGCATTTGACCATTATCTCCGAAACATAGAGCCATCAAAACTAAGAGCAGACCCTCAAAATCTCTCTCCCTCCCCCACTTTCTCTTAATGTACAGCCTGCAGGTAAGTCTTACTCTTGATGTAAACAAGATAGGGTCAAAATCTACATCACATCCCCGGATTAATGTACATGGCCATCCGTGTTCAAATTCCCATAAGCAATTTATTACGATCATCCTCCAAGCTTTTTGCCATAAGTGTGATATTGAATTTTCTGATACAGACACTCCATAAACGTCTAAAACTATCTTGGAATGCCAGGACCTCCAGCAAAGTACAGTTGCATTTTTAAACTTTTTAAATCATCAGGCTTAAGACACAGTTCGTTAAAACTCACCTCTTACATTATTGCACAATACAACCCCACACGATGAGATTCAAAAACCAAAACATGACATCTTCTCACATATGAAGTGTTTATTTAGTTTCACAATGAAAAAAAAGGACAGTCTCTGCATGTCCACAAGATTACTTTACATGTTAAAATATGAGCACATTGCTGAAAACAAGCGCAATACACACCTGATGTTTTCCCCTTACAATTTTGGGAATCATCGTTAGTACAGTATTCCAAGCTACATGCGACCATTTCATCTTGTCAGGAAAGGCGCAACCACTTCTTTTGTCCGGGAGGGGGGCTCAGATGCCGTGTAATCAAGGGGATGTGTCTCAGGGGTGACCCCTCCACTTTTTTTGTTAAAATGGAGTGTGCTTAGATGTAAACTGGTGCTATATTTGCAACTTTTGATACAAATGTTGAATTTCTGACTGTTGGTACTGTACATACATGTTATATTTTTTATGTATGTACACTTCAAAGTTTTGTAATATACTGGCTGGCTGAACCCGGCCGCCCACTTTTTTCATGGGGGAGAGGGAGGGAGAGGATAAAGCCCCCCCTCTCAGAAGTATATGTGGTTACGCCCTGGGATGTCAGGCAACCTCTCAATGTACTTCAGCACCATCAAGCAATGTCTTACACAAAGAGAAAACGAGTCTCAATAATTGTCTTCTCTACAGTTGGTTATCCAACAATTCATTTCTCCTCATGTAGGAACTGGGTCATCTTGTTGACTGAGCTGAAATTATTTCATTTACTCTTCCCAACAGGCTTTGCATCAGGTCAAAGGTGAACTGTGCAGAAGTGAGCACCTAGCAAATAGGGGAAAAATATATGATAATAATCATGATAGTAATTATAATAATACTACTACTACTACTACTACTAATAATAATAATAATAAATACATCTAAAACTGGCAAAACTGAGGGTGTCTCTTATTAACATGTTTATTTGATTCATCTTTGGTATATTGAGTAAATTCTAAATAACTTTAACATGCATATAGGAAATTGTTGTACATTTTTTGCTAAAACTTTAGCAAAGACTAAAGCATTGAAATTTTCAGAGTAGTTCAGCATGTGTTAAACTTCCTAAATTTTCTCAGACCATATGCAGAGTTCAGAATAAAGCATTAATGTGATCTTTCAACTAATAGTGTAGAATTTCTTTTTTTTGTCTTCCTCTTAAGTTTCAATTTTCTCAATTCTTTCAATTCATTTAATTCACATTGTCTTTAAGTTGAAACATCCTTCTAAGCATCTGTATCCATGCAAAGTTCAGTAAGAGTTTGTTGTGTGTTCTACAAAGCTATCAGGCAACCAATGATATTGTCTATTAAAGGAATACTTGCAGAAGAGGCAGGCAAACATATTTCACATTCATTGGGGGAAAAACACAGTCTCGTTCTCATGATCATCCTAACTCTAGAAATTGTTGCTCGGTTGGGACTTTCTATTTTTGCCCAGATAAACTCTTCCTTACTCCATTTGGCCCATGATGTTAAAGAGGTGTGTGGGTTTCAAATCTTCACTTTCCGTTTGCAATCTACTTCTTTGAATTATCCTCGATATGTGACACGACTGGAATGAACTCTAAATTCAACACATTCGCCAACTATAAATTTGTTGTAATTCAATTTCCTGTTTGAGAGACAAGATGGGTTTAAAATCGTGTCTTTCTGCTGTCATTTTTGCGCTGTGTGTGATGACATAGTTTCACTAGGAGGGGAAATCTCATTGCTTCCCTTTCTGTTTTCTTCTTCTTGATGGTAAAAGTTACATTCTGAAGGTAATAGTTCGGATTTTCGACCAGGTTTAACTTTTTTATCGTTACTTTGAGATTTATTTAGTTGTTTCCCAGCACAGCAGTGCACACAGTTTTCTGTAGTTGTTGTGCTTATAAGCCTTTATTATTATTTATAGTTAGCAGGATCACTGCTACTGCTGAACACTCAGCAAGACTTGGTTCGACAGGGATACCAATATTTGGTAACATTACAATACTTCGTTATTTTATCAACAAATCTTTCAACATTACCTCTAACCTCTACCAAAACAAAATAAATAATTGTGTGTAGCCAAATATGAAGGAAAAACAAATTCAAGCATTTGTGGCTCTCTGATGTAAACTTTAGACTTGTTCAAGTTGCACGAACGGCAAATTGGGTTGTCCGAAAAAAAAAAGTTGCAAAATAACAATGACCAATATGTAAGAGAGCTGAGGTGGTCTTGGGCTACCAGACTACCATTAAATGCTTGGCCTGTAAATACCATATTACTGTGGGACATATTTGGTAACCATGGTTATTACATGGTCATTAGCATCTCGAGCTAAAAACAAAGGACTTACTTGCATTTGCTGCTCAAAAGGCATTTTACTGATTTCTTGCCCTCCAACCGAGACTGATACATTGTCAGCATCTTTAGCTCTCCTCGCTGAAAAGCAAAAAAAAAAAAAAACAAAGAAAGATAGATTTCCATTTTCATAAACAACTTATAACTGATGACATAATTTTTAGCATGAGCATACTTGTTTGGGACATTTTTTCTCATTTTTGGTTTTCCCTCTGATACCACACCAGAATCTAAAACAATAAGTTTTACTTGTAGAGCTCTAGGATATTAATGGAGGAGTCTGGATGAAGCTATATGGTAATTGTAGAAGCTCCAGTCATATTTATTGAGGTTTTGACAGTCGAAAGGTTCGCTGTCATAAATCTCATCAGATTCCAAATTTCGGATTGGGCGAAGCTGTCATTTTTGTTTGTTTTATAACCACTAGAAGGAACCATTTTCACATTTCCTTAATCAGAAACAGTGTTATATGTAGAAAAAGTCCAAATGCTTGGTAGACTTGTAAATTATGATTCAAGCACACATGGAACTTATGATGGAAAACAAGAATTGTAAAAAAATAAGTAAAGACAAAAATATCCTGACTATTAAAAGGATATTTCAATCTTTCCTTTTCCACATTTGAATTGAGACGATGATTTGACTTTATAAAAGACATCTTAAACATTATCTACTCATTGAATAATTTTTGTATTATGGTTCTGCCATATTATGAGCATTGTATCACTGTTTCCTTTCCCAGTTCTGGTAAACCCCTTTGTGTGTGATTTTGCTATGTGTTTTCTTGATGTTTTCTTTTCTCTATATAAAATTTAATTTTCTTGTTTTACTTTGTGAGGGACCAGACTCGAAAAGTTATTTCACTTCTGGTCCTGCTCCTTCATTGTGATTTAATGACAGGAAGAGACGTGACAAATCACAGAAACAATTCTACAGCCATTAGGCATGTCCCTGTATAATGACTTAAAGATCACTTGAAACAGCTCAGAGGAAGATGATGTAAGCTGGCAAAACCTTATCCCCAAAACCTCATGACTGGATACCAGCAAAAGTCCAGGGTTGACCAATGCTTGGTTCATATTTCTTCACAGGTACTCATTAATGTTTACATATTATACATATTTTGTATTAAAAACTTATGCATATGATTTATATTCCAAATCACTTTGATGGACAATCATAGCTAAATTGAGAGAACACTTTCTTTAACAACAAATGAAACATTAAATATCTGTCAAAAACCAATATTGAATTTACCTCTCTTCTTCTCGTCCACGAGTTCTTCCTCTCGCTGTTTATAGTGCATCTTGGAGAGCTCCAGCCCAGTTATCAGCTCACTCAAATAACCTTTATCTATCAGCTCCAGCATCGACCAAACGCCCGTCAAATCACTCTTTTTAGAGTCCCGTAGCAGTAAGTACCTCAGAAAGTTTAGTGCTGCTATGATTCTGAGGGGGAATAAGAAGAAAGAGATAATTATCTCCATTTTCAAACAGACACATCGATACCAAGCCGTAGGATGGAAGTCGACTCAGTAATAACAAGTTTGCCTCAGTAAAGAACAAGTTTGCCTCAGTAAATAACAAGTTTGCCTCAGTAAATAACAAGTTTGCCTCAGTATGTAACAAGTTTTCCTAGTAAATCAAGACTTTGACTCAGTCAAAAACTAATTTCCCTCAGTAAAAAAAGGAGTTTGTCTCAGAAATTAATGAGTTTGCAATAGTACATAAGGAGTCTGCCTTAGCAAATAACAAGTTTCACTCAGTAAATAAATGATTTGCCTCTAGTCAAAAACTAGATTCCCTCAGTAAATAATGAAATTGCCTTAGTAAATAAAGAATTTGCCTCAGTCAATAATGAATTTGCCTCAGTAAATAATGAGTTTGTCTCATTAAATAATGAATTTGCCTCAGAAATAATGAGTTTTTTGCCTCAGTAAATAAAGAATTAGCCTCAGTAAATGAAGAATTTCCCTCAACTCAAAAACTAGCTCCCCTCAGCAAATAATGAATTTGTCTCAGAAAATAATGAGTTTGCCTCAGAAATAATGACTTTGCCTCAGTAAATAAAGAATTTGCCTCAACTCAAAAACTAGCTCCCCTCAGCAAATAATGAGTTTGTCTCAGAAAATGATGAATTCGCCTCAAAAATAATGAGTTTGCCTCAGTAAATGAAGAATTTGCCTCAACTCAAAAAATAGCTCCCCTCAGCAAATAATGAGTTTGTCTCAGAAAATAATGAGTTTGCCTCAGAAATAATGAGTTTTCCTCAGTAAATAAAGAATTTGCCTCAAGTCAAAAACAAGCTCCCCTCAGCAAATAATGAGTTTGTCTCCGAAAATAATGAGTTTGCCTCAGAAATAATGAGTTTGCCTCAGTAAATAAAGAATTTGCCTCAAGTCAAAAACTAGTTTGCCTCAGTAAATAATGAGTTTGTCTCAGAAAATAATGAGTTTGCCTCAGAAATAAAAAGTTTGTATCAGTTAATAAAGAATTTTCCTCAGTTAAAAGCTAGTTTCCCTCATTAAATAAAGAATTTGCCTCAGTAAATAAATGAGTGTGCCTCAATAAATAACCAGTTTCAGATGATGATCGCAAACCATGCAGATATAAACAGATAATGAGCTTCAATAACAGATTTCAGAGAGAGGATCCTATGAATGAAACTGCACTTGCAGTTTTCGGTCTGAATTTTTAAATATATTGACTGCATCTAAATGTGTTTTTAACTTCAGCACAATTCCATTTTGCTGCCACCTACACAAGAAGTACTAACTTTACAATAATTTGTCACCATATCTGGTTTCCAACTATCTGTGGCAGACAAATTGGTATTAAATCGAACCACCAGACTGTGACAAATTTCATCTCGATACCAGTTAATACTGTTTTAACACTTTGCTGAACTGCCATTTAGATGCATGGAATAATTTAGTGTAGTAATTCAGAGGTTTATAAATTTTGTTTATCAAATAGTACTCAAAAATAGTATCATACCATTGCACTGTATATATCTTTGCATTCGCATATCAAATTTACCACTTTGCAAGGTATTTTGCTACACAATACTGCATAAACCGTTACAAAAATCCTACAGAGAACACCATCTTCAGCCAGCTCAAAAAAAACAAAGTCCATCCCCTTGTGTGCCAGAAACACAGCAAAAGCTTCCTTGCCCCTCAATAAGACTTGAGATAAAATGAAAAAAAAAATTCTCATCAAGAAATTCAGCTCTCTGTGATACATACTTGTCTGATTCTTCTAAGAGATCTGTTTGACTGCCGTTAGGAAGGTGAAAAATAGACGGCAATATCTGACGAAGATGACTGCCGACGAACCACTCGTTATTAACATTCTGCTATATAAGAAAAATAGATATGAGAGAAGGAATTTCTAAGTGATGAGGATATCCACAATACATCGCATCTATTTATTTCAATTTCACATTTGGCATTTATGATGGAAAATGTTACAATTGAATTAATTGAATTATTCAATTGAATTATTCAATTGAATGATTCAATTGAATTATTTTATTCAATTATTCAATTCAATTATTATATTCGATTGAATTATTCAATAGAAACAATTTATTATTTAAGAATTGTTATAGAAACAAGAATTATTCAATTGAATTATTCAATTGAATGATTATATTCAATTGAATTATTCAATAGAAACAATTGAATTATTCAATTGTTCTTATTCCAACATTGAAGAACTGAATATAAATCTCACCAGGAGGTTATGTAAGGAATTATTCAAGAATTTTTATAGAAACAAGAATTATTCAATTGAATTATTCAATTGAATTATTCAATAGACACAATTAAATTATTCAATTGTTCTTAATCCAACATTTAAGAACTGAATATAAATCTAACCAGGCAGGTTAAGTTTATGTTTCTCTCCCCATCAATTGAAGAAACAAATTTACCCTTGGACTATACCCTAAGAAGTCAGTGGACTGAACAGATATGATGAATTATCTCACCTGCTGAAGCGTCAGATGTACGTAATCTTTTATCCGACCAATCAGGAAACCTTTGACCCCGCTGTGTTCAGCCGACTTCAAGAGGACAGTGACCAATCGATACCGACCCTTCCAGTCAAATTTATCCATGTAAACTGGTAAAATCCGGACCGATTTTTGCCGCTGTTGCGAAGAGAGAAGTAGAAAGAAGATACAACGCATTAACCCAGCCGTCTAATTCACCAAATTCTGAAAAACAGACTCAGCAGCATTTTCGGATCATGTATCTATATTTTTTTATTTTAACACCAGGCTACCATATGATAATTGACTTGAAACAAGTGTTTAAAGTCACAAATTAACAGTTCTCAAAAGCTTTGAATGTTTGAAGTATTTGCTCAGTTTTTGTGGGAGATTTTGTCAAGCCTTATACGAATTAAAGGTATAAGCGAGTTTTTCTGTGGGAACATGTACAATAAATTTCGACAGATAACTTGGAATCATGGAAAGATGTGTGCAGGGGAAGAGGGGCAGGAAGGGGGAAGGGATACTCGGCCATTGCATAAAATAAAGGACAGAATTGTGCAACTAATAATTTCATAAGTAATTTTCTCATTTGGGAATGTACTTACCAATGCTTCTGAAGTGTGTCTCACCATGATGTTGATTAAAGTCTCCGGGAGTTTCATGTAAATATCATCTTGTAGTAGATTGCTGCAAATAGTCAGGTCATCAATTTGATCCATTAAGGTATGCAGAAGTTCCTAGAAAGGAAAGAAATGCTTAAAATGTGACCTTAGGCCCAATATTAGTCTTGATATGTCATGGAAAGCAGAAACAAAAACCTCTTGAATGTATATGCATTGTAAACATGTTATTTAAGGTAAATAAAATCATAGTATGTGTTAGAAGTATTACACTTTAATGGATGATCCCAGATTTTTTAAGGGGAATTTCTCAAAAATTAAAAGTGTACTAGAACCTTCAACAAGCCTCCACCAGAGTTTTCATCCCCGGACTACCACTTTATATGCGGACCCCCTAACAAACTAGGCTATAAAGATATAAATATGATAAAAACATAAGGAGAATTACGTGACTGGTGAAGTTTGAGTGTGGCGTTTCAGTGACATTATAGAATGAAGCAAGGATTTTGTATCTTTTATATTGCTTGGGAGTGAATTTCAGAGGATCATATGCTAATGGACCACTGCCCACGCTAAGGGATATCATGTAGTCCGAAAGGAAGGGTATGTCTTTGTGATAGTACTGTATGCCTACTTACAGTACTGAAAGAAAAGACTTAGGTTGACAGGAAGGCTGTCTTTATGTGATATGTTTCCTGTCACTACTACTAGAGATGAATTAGGTCTACAGGAAGGCTGTGTTAATGTGATATGTTTCCTGTAACTACTACAAGGGTCGAATTAGTGTCACAGGAAGACTGTGATAATGTGATAGCTGTTTACCTATCTAACATGGCAAAGATAGTTTAGTCTGGTAAGATTCTGATAAGTGAACAGGATCAATTTGTTTTTGTAATAGCAGTACTGGCTCATAGGCTGATGGGTACAATATATTCCTAATGTGACAGATATAGTCTGCCAGTATTGAAATAGATTATATATTCATTCTCACAGGATGGGTGTGTTTGAGTGATCATAGTGGGCTTACTAGCAGCACTGAAATAGGCAAAGTAGGCTCACATTGTGGGTACTTTATTGTCCTAATGTGGATTAAGATGACATAATATTGAGCGATATTATGCAACCTGATCTGAGGCTCCAAAAGTCCTTTACTAGAAAGGTTTCCATCCCTCACCAGCAAGATACTCTAGTGAATAAGGCTAACAGTTTTGGTGAAAAGTGGAACATTGTAATGTATCTTAGTAATGAAAAGCAACCAGGGGTATTAATACCAACAAGACCCACACAGAGTATGCTTTTCGCCTTAAACAAACCTTTTCGTATTCAGTATGAAGCTCAGATGGCATCTAAGAACAGAGTTATGTTTCACTGGCTTGCTGACGGACACTGGGATGCAATGCAATCGGGATATTCTGAACATGTTTCACAGGTTCAAGGACCAGGAAGAAAGTATTCTCTATATTACATGAGTAGTTTGCATCAAACTTACCAGTCCTTTAAATAAGGCTGGTTCCTCGGTCTTCTTTAGCAGAGTAGCGATATGTATCTTATGAAGGGCTAAGAGATAATCCGCACTATTAAAAGAATAATAATATAAATAAATAAATATATAGAAAAATAAATATATATATTTTTTGTCCATCTCATTTATTCACCATTATTAAACATGTATATGATACATCGATTATATTTAGAGTTCTGATAACAACATAGGTATGTCATCTGAATGATACAAAGGAATTATTAACATAATGCAAAAATTGATTCTGAATTGAGTATTTCTTCTTCTCCTCTTATACCGAAATATATGTATACATATCCAGAAAAACAAACCAACAGTGAATACAAAACTCACGCTTACACATGCGCAAAAGGTACATACACATACAAATACCCACACATACACATACAAAAATAAATAAATAAATAAATAAATAAACAAACAAATAAATAAATAAATTCTGATATTCATCTTTAAAATCAATCAATCTATGTTTTTTTAGGTTTATATAGCACATCATAGGAATGAGAAATATGTTTGTGTATATCGATATCATATTTTGTATTGAAATAATTTTGATTAATTTTTGAAGATTGACCTCCTAATTCTATAAAGTACAGTTTGTTTGTTATTTTCTAGACAACTTTTGTATAAAACTGTATTACTCATTACTTGCTTCACTTTCCTTGTTTTTGTTTTAAAAAGGTTAACAGTTTTGATGTTCAAACTCAAACAGTTAGCAAGCAATTAACCTGATGATTGTATTCAATTTTACCCAAAAAATGATAATCATATCCAAAACACAAAAGTGCCTCCCAATAATTTCACAGTGATTGAGTTGGTTAATTATTTGATACAAAATCATTCCAAGAACCTATTTAATGCATTGGGGGATTCAGAATTTATGGAAAAATGTAAGGAATGGTTGTGATGAGTCCTGACATTTTACACAACCTATGTATAAACTGTTTTGAGGAAATTTGATTTATTTAGCAGTTTTAATGTTCCCCAACCCCCCCAACCCCCATCCCCCCCCCCCCAAAAATGACTACTCACTGATTCCATCTAGTGACATATGATCATAATATATAACATTGTTACTTTGTTTTACCTGTAGATAGAGGGTACCCTTGCATCTGCCAGGCCTACAGACTGTGTGATGTATGCTAAGTTACTGATGCCGAGTATTGATAACTGGCATTGGTCTTCCTCGGCCTCAAGAGAACCGACTTCTTCGTATTCTTGCTGAGAGTTGGATTTATATGAAAATAATGAACTGAAACTGACACGCATATCAGCTAGATAGCTCTGAGAAGGAAAGGAAGAGGAAGAGATGGTAATTTAAATATGTTGTTATAAAACAGTCGTCTTTGGTTATCACCAGAAAGCTGGCTGGGTTTGTGATTCCTTGCCATATTAAATTTGCTCAAAGGTCCACATATCTGACTTATGTAGAGCAAGTGAGTTAAATTTGTCCAAGAATTAAGTGAGAACCAGATAAAATCAGAGATGTCAGTTGTGGGCAACAACCAATTATATCACTGGTAAGGATTTTACCATATGGAGTTTGTATTCCAGAGATGTTTCAATATCCAGAAAGAACAGTCTTCCTATGTGAAAATATGGACACAAAGATGTTCTACATATGATCAAATGGACATCTTCTTTTACCCAATTTTGGGCTAGCAGTTCATTTCTGCCACCAACCATCCCTTTAATGATCGTTAATAACGAAAGAGAGTTACATGACATTGTTTATTAACTTTGAAATATTTTCACAACTTAATGTCAAAGCCAAAGTCATCTAGTATAAATCACAGAGAGTAAGGCCAATTTTGAGACCATTTGTACCAGACTGGTAGATACATCTTTGCACTAGCATAGCAATACACTATATAGAAATGCACTAGTACAGCAATGCACTAGTATAGCAATACAATAGTATAGCAATGTACTAGTATAGCAATACACTAGTACAGCGATGCACTAGTACAGCGATGCACTAGTATGTCAGCGATACACTAGTATAGCAATGCACTAATACAGCAATGCACTAGTACAGCGATGCACTAGTACAGCGATGCACTAGTATGTCAGCGATACACTAGTATAGCAATGCACTAATACAGCAATGCACTAGTACAGCGATGCACTTGTACAGCGATGCACTAGTACAACGATGCACTAATACAGCAATGCACTAATACAGCGATGCACTAGTACAGCGATGCACTTGTACAGCGATGCACTAGTAGAGCGATGCACTAGTACAGCGATACACTAGTAGAGTGATGCACTAGTATAGTGATACACTAGTATAGCAATACACTAGTATAGCAATACGACTAGTTTGCATAGCATAGCATTTTGCGATGCGATACGGGATATATTATCGCCTGAATGACCTCTGACCTCTAACTTGAAATGAAATCTACTCACTAGTATCTGTTTCATGCAAGTACAGAATCCTGATTCATAGCTGGTTTTCTCTCCATCTGGGATCTTGTCAACTTCTTGTTGGAGTAACAGGAAGTCAACCTCCACGAATGCTAACGGATACTCCATTAATCTCAACAAGCTGAGGGTAGAGGTAAAACAAAGTGTGTTACATATCCGTTACACATGGTCAGTGTTTCCTGATCTAGGAACATCAGCTTCGACATACAATGTCTGTGGTCGGCGCAATTCATCAAAATCAAGCCCGTCGCAGAATTAAAACTATCAGTTTTTAGTGATGGTCTTCTAGATCATACAGGCATTTGAAAAAGACATTTCTGAAAGAAGTAACACAATAATCACTGGGCTGTCAGTGTATGTAAAATACATCCACATTACCATACTTATGTATTCATAACAAACACATCAGGAGATTTAAAAAAGAAAATTTCTGATTAAAATACACTGCATCTAATTTTTTTCTCTTTAGATTGAAAATTTTGGAAAGTTACACACAAAAAACGCTTGGAACTTACAATCTTTGGATTTCATCTCGAATCTTCAGAGTACTTCTGAATTTCTGTAAGAGAGAGAAGCCAGCATTTAGTATAATATGTCTAAGGTAAAGGGTCATAGCTAAATCTGCATCGCACATGCTTTTGTCAGAGAGGGACATTTGGTGAATTATAGCATCACTCCAAAATGACCTGCTTTTCCAATTTTGTGATCTGATTAAACACGTCAAAATATGAACTAGAAAACGTTTAGTGGTTACCATGCCCAAACGTATTCATAGTGAGGTAAGCCTAACATGTTAATATATACGTCAACTTGTGCACACCAAATGTTAACTAATGCGGTAACATATGAAGAAAGGTATCAGGAATCAGTTATCATGTTGACAAAGCATCAATCATTTAATTTACTGGTAAGGATTTACAGTATAGAATTTGTATTCCCTTTCCTAATGCAAATCCCTTTAAGATTTGTTATCATAGACTGAGAGCCCACAATAGAGTGTTTACATGCACAGGGAAATATTTTGAAATCCTACTAGTCATCTGGTATGAATCACAAAACAAATTGCCAATTTTTGGATACCAATTGAGATAACCTTTTGACCCCTTGAGCCAGGTTTTTTTACCATTTGAAATAACCTGTTGACCCCTTGAAGCTCAGAGGGTAAAACTGGACAAGGCCCATTTGAGTGTGATAAAAGGAATAATACATATCAACTTTCCTATCCTTGAACTTTTTTGGATGACTGTCTGTTCTGTTAGATACTTATAGAGCCCCTTCATAAAACTAAGTGAAAGGAGTGTTAGCTCAGTGTTTAAAGCCGGTGCCTTTCAATCATAAGGTTCAGAGTTCGAGTCACTCCAAGATTAATGTATGTCGTCCTGTTACTCATTTATTGACAATTGACAATTCATTATCATGGATGTTAAAATATGAATCTAAGAGACTGACTTCGGTGAGCTTGCGGCTTTGATAAGCCAATGATGGCTTCTTCGCGAGTTCCTACTTGCAGGAGGATCTAAAATACCTACAACTTAGCTGAACCGAAGTTGACCAAACTATGTTCACCAAAAGAAAATCATACCATTGGAGAATTGACAGATTTATTGTAGCTCTAACTTTGGAGTTATATGTAAAAGGTTTTCAGACTTTGACACCTGTTGACCTCTAACTATGTCAATCATGGGGCATCTATCGTCCAAATATGACATTGATTCAACTTTCGGTTGCTGAGATATCAAGTTTACAAGCTATTTTTGACTATTTCCCATTAAACCCCTCCTCCCCCACAACTCATGAATATTAATGAGGTCAAGTTGTTGCGAGAGCATATACTAACTACATATCTACATCACCATGTATTTTTGGCAAGTACAATTTTAAATGTAAAGCCCAACGTTTGTATCACTATTATCCACTTTAAAAATTTGACACAATATGCAGCTTTGTAACCTAAACATTTCAACAATTGTAAATATTTCCTAACTTTTCTGCTTGTTAAGTCATCTTCCTCCATCTTGGCCACGGCGTCTCTGACTTCAAAGACGAACGGGCTGACAAACTCGACGAGGTCGACGCAGGTCTCCTCCAGCTGTTGATATTCCTCGTCTTGAATGAGGAGCCGCTTCTGTTTCCTGTCCAGGCCGTCGTACTGCGGTAGCGGTATCGCCTCCATGCAGGCGTGCAGCTGTTCCAGGGCTTGCTCCATGTAGAGATCCTTAGATGAACCAAACTTTGTGAGAACTGGAAAGAGATAGATTGCAATGATGGAAATTAGTTTTATCTGTTGTACAGATAAATAAAACAAAGAGCTTAATTTGCGTTCTGCATCACTGATGGTACGTTGCAACCTACAAGGCAATGAGATAAGTTTTGCATCATTTCTTGTAATATTTTTAATCAGATTGCAACTTATGCTATTTTTCTGGCAAGTTCAGATGAAAGAAATGGGACATTTAATTAAAAAATAGTTGGGAATATATCAACCAAACATAGTTGAGCATCTGAAGTAGCCAGAGTGCGTGTCCATGTGGTGAAGTACAAGGCTGAAAAAGACCCATTGGGCCCACCGAGATGACTCACAGAGGTATTTCATCAATAGTCACCATATTGGTATCACAGAAGAAAAAAACTTCACTAAGTCACCCTTCAAAACTGGAAAAAAATTAGTCTTTTAAAAATTGCATTACAAAAGATTAGGATCATAAAATATAGCGTTCAAATGGAATGGTACGAAACACTAACAATTTTGGTATCGTAAGAAGTATTAATTATCAATTATGTGCATTGGGCCTTCAAATGGTTACCCAAATACGTGGAACAGTGTCCAAGTTAGTAGTGTATGATCATATTCGAAATGATTGTAACTTTCTTTTCAAATTTTTCAAACCAACCGTAACTGTCTCAGACAAGTGATCACCTCTTAAATAAGTTTCATCTAACTTTAATAGGCGGTTATCTTATGATAACATACAATACATAGGTATCCATGAGTCCTGTTAAGACCTTTGGAGTAGCTAAGAACATCAAACACTGTTTTCATCAATCTTCACCAAATTCTCCACATTTCATTGACACGCACACAGACGAGGAAAACAGACACAATAATTACCTGTCTGCAGGGGACGGAAAAACAGTCTTGCAACCGCAGAGTCTAAGAATTGGTCAAGCTGCTCCAATAGGCCGATGAATATCTCCTTTGCTTTACCAACCTGTACATTTGGCGAAAAGGAGAAAAAAAGAAAAGAAAAGGGGGTCGAGATGATACCAACATTAAATATGAAACATTATCAAAAGAATATGGGGAGCTTCCTGGTACAGCTGTTAGTTTGTGTTTACGATGTAATCATGTAAAATCTGATAAATATAAAAAAATGATCAGGTTTATACATTTATTTTGTAAGTGTTTACACAACCAAGGGTGAAAGTAAGCAACCATCAGCAGTCAAATGGCCTCCCTAACCTGCCATACAACTACAATACATCTCAGAGAAAATGTACTGTGAGCCACTTTTCATATCTAGGAATGCCCATGCCATAAACCACACTCAGAGACAACCTTTTTATGAAGCAAAATGTAAACATTCAAAGAGAAGCAAACATGAAACGTACATGTAAGTTGCAACCCTTTCTATCGTATTATAGCTCTGTACATCAAAGGGAATGGATGATTGATGAGAAAATGCCAAAAATGGCCCCTTGTTACATTCCAGCGGCTCCTTGGACCAGCAAAAGGTCTCACAGATAGAGGCCCCTGGTCCTGGAGTCTGTAATTTCACTCCTGGTTATTTCCCAAGTTCTTAATTTTTACTTTGAGTCTGCCTATCACTCTATCAAAAGAGTCAGATCTGGTTTGTAGACTTGTGAAGTGTTCATACGGTTACATCAATTCAGTAATGAAATGAAACTCAATGCTTTACAGATATATTGGAAATACTCCATATATAAATAAAAATTGAAACTTTGAGCATTGTCATTTGTTAATATTGTCTTTAATATTATGCTTTAAGTTTCCTGATATGCAGGAAAGACAAAGTAACAGTATGAGATGACACAAACGTCTGACCTCCACTATCCTCTCTATGATAAAGATACAGTCCACGTTGGTGTCTGCCTCATCGCTATGGTCTACCAGGTGGCTTCCAATGGTTGTTAGCAAATCCCATGCTATGGAATGGATGAATGCCTGAAGGAAACAGAAGGTATTGATACTTTTATTTATTGATTGACACAGGTTTGTCTGACTATTCCACCAGTGGCAATGAAAAAGTTGAGGGGGCAAATGCATGATAAGCCCCCCCAATATTTACCAAGGCTCCGAAACGTGCATCTGCCCATTTTTCAATGCATACTTGTCGATCTGTCCGATGCACATGTATACTATATAGGTGTAATAATTTTAGTAAATGCTGGGGGGACTGCTGATAATTGATTGTCTGTATCATGCCTCATCGTATATTAGTGTTTTAAATAAGAGTGTAATAAGCTAAACGCTACACTCATCAAAATTTGCGTTTACACTACGAGTACACGCAAGGCGTGGAACATGGCTCTATGTTTAAACACAATCAATTATTAAACGAACAAAAACACAATATTAGCATTTCACCTGCACTGTATACATGCATTCGTGACAGTGCTTGGTTCATAGAAATTTGTTGGCAACTGCACATGGTTTTGGAATTACCCATTTGTTGACATAAAGAAATACTTTCTGTTTTTTCTTATGACATTTATTTAATTATTGCATTTAATTGCAAGTAGGAATTTACTAGTCTAAAACGTCTTTGCGAGTACACTACGAGTCATAGCTACTCTCTTAAAATGCCATTGAATATACAAATTACAATGTTTTTACAGATTTTTAGGTGCAATCTGAGAAATTGCAGGCTTGAGACCCATATTTTAGGGCTAGGTATTCGCAGCATACAACACTCGGGAAGTGCCGTTTCCGGCCATCTGGGGGTTTAAAAAACCGAAAATTTTCTTGTACGCTCCGCCCCAACCGATGGTGGCGCTCCGCTTAGATAGTCTCCACACATAAGTGACACATTAGCCCCCCAATAATTTTCCCGTTCCGTCGCGCCTGTATTACACTAATACTGAAAAATGTGGAATAAATTGAATGACAATCAAAACAATTATCATAAAAATATAATAAAATCATAGCTTACTTAAATATTCAGTTATAAATGTTTATGATAACATTCCATGCTTTAGAAAACAATTATGCAAGCAGAAAATGAAAAAAAAAAAAAGGTAATAAAACTATTGCTAAGAATATAGCCAAACTGAGAAGCAGTACGTCTTCCCTCAATAGTTTTTTTTTCTTCTGTGGCAATCAAGTTTTGTAACTTCATTTCAAAACAAGCCAGTAGGTAAATGCAAATTGAAATATAGTTGGTATTTTGCTACTAGTTAGCTGTACAACTTAATATTGGTTGTAAAATATCTCCTCATGAAATTAATCTCATAATTTCTTATTACAAATTTAAAAAAGTCAGCTTCTTTGCAGTTTGCTGTCTACTTTGGTCCAACTTCTCATTGACTATGATGAACACACATATATTACAGGATGAACGAAAACAGGAAACTAACAACCTACTTCCCTTGAAAAACAGTCTTTTAAGAGCGAAATTATATGTAGAAATAGCAATGGCCTTTAAAGCTGTAGTTTGTACTAGTTCTGAACTGTTAACCATGTAATATTTGACCCTCCGGTGACCTTAGATGTATCTATGTGGGTAACAACCATAAATTAACTGCTATTGATTAAGTTTCGAGTGATACTTTGGTTAGTCCTGCACAGAAGAATTTTTGTCCCACAAATGTTACGTAATACTTTATTGTTCATACGTGCAAACTACGTCTACTTGTGAGGCAAGCTTGTGGTGGACCAAAATAGCTGTTTGTAAATGTTTTTCATTCTCACATACATAGTATTTACAAAAAAGAATATTATGGCAAACTTTATGCAAACTGCAGCTGCTACTTCACTTGTTATTTTTTGTACCTTATTATCTTCATTCAACACTATAGACTTAAGAACATCTGATTGTTGATTAGCCAAAACCTCTTTGGCTGAGGAAAGAAAAGCATGGCTGTCCTCTTCATTGACTTCAACAGTTTGTTGGCATCTCTGTTGTGAAGTACAAAAACAAAAAAGAAAGAAGAATGGTTTCATGCGCAGAAACTCTTAAGTAAATGTAGCGTATGTGGTTCTTTAACAGGTGGGTTACAGTATACCCTCATGCTTTGTAATATTAGAGTAACCCAGCTGGGCAAGCCCCTAGTCATTCAAGACTAAGTTTTCTGTTAAGATAGAAACTTTTAGTGCCAGTGGTATGCAAGGTGTGGGAGGGGGGGGGGGGGGGAGAGAATAGAGGGACTATGGCCCTACACAACATAAGTGGAGGGAAATGGTTCAGTCAGGTGATTTTTACATTTAGGTGGGGAACAATTAGACCCGATCTCCAGGATTAAAATCTCTCCTTTCAATCTCACTCAAGAGTATTTATAAATACCACAACTTTGCATTTAAACCTCATTATAGAAATACTTTATAGTCTAATTTGTCTCATAATGCACCACTTGATGTCAAATATCTCATCTGTTTCTGGGGGGAAGTTGTGTCAAATTTTATGGAAACATGTTGCTTAAAGCCTAGGCCTAAATTATGGACCAACATGCCTGAGACCCAAGTAGGTTTACACTATTTGCAGTCCAGTCTCATGGGAATTTTCCTCAGATTTCATGTACTGGCACTGCATTATTCCTAAATTTGAAAAGCAAAAATGCCTGTTTCTAAATTCTATACTGTATTACAGAAACATGGGCATTTGCTTCAATTATCATTCTTGAAACATAGCACCAACAAACATTGAGTTTTCAAATTCCCAACTGTCCCTTAAAGATCTGCTTTATTGGCTCCAATTATAACAAGCTATAACTAGGAGAGTTTTGAGATTACATAATCGACCTGCCACGGTCGTAAATCGACCTCAGTCTGTACAATTAGCCTGCATAGATTCTTAACACCATTAGGCTACTTGTGTAAACACTGTGTGGAAATATGTTCATGTCTACAGTTTACTTGATCATACAGCGTTCACACAAAGACCCTCATTCAAGAAAAGTTAAGTGACAGGCGTTGCAGACTAATTGGTAAAAAGAGTTCATTTTATGACCAAGGTAGGTCGATTACGAAATCGCAAGACGCTTTTCCATGATGGCGCTATAGTTGGGGTATATACAACAGACCTTTAAAACATAAATTGTTGATACTTCTCTTAGATATCAACAGTGGGTTAAATATCATGTCCCAGAATTTCTTTTGAAAAAAAAATCTTAAGTGCAAATGGAATAGGCCTAGGCCTATAGCCTATATCCTACTGTAACAACTTGCCCCTGACTCCGCCTGAGGCTTGAATTTCAGTTTCGCGTAACTAGGCTTAGGACATAGACTAGTATACCCGCTTATGTGTCACACTGATTCGTAAGAGAAATATTTTATACATAAGGCACTGCAATTGCTTTTACACTATGATGTTTACCAAAAATAGGTCCAAAAGCTTCTTGTAACATTATATACTCACGTATTTGTCAACGATGTTCAACGAAACGCCTGCCATTTGCCTGTTCTAGGTGTGCAGGAACTTTCTGCTTAAGCACAACGTGAAATCTGACAGAAATGTCAGCCCTTTTCTGATTGGTCCCATCAAAGATTGAACAATTAATTTACGAATCACCGTTTGGCATACGAGCTACTGGAAGCTAAACGAAAACGTACCCTGTCGCGCTGAAAGTGAAACTTCAAAGTACAGTATTTCAGACAGCAAACTATTTTCAATCATGTCAATGTTTCTTCGAATGTGGCCATAATAAACCTTTGCACAGCTACAATTGACACGGTTGATATTATGGGATGATAGGTAACCTAAACTTCATTTCTCATCAAGAGGTCTAAGTTTGGCCTATTGTAACTATAGTCTGTAGCCTAGGCTTAATCCATAAACAGTCAGATGTTATTGTACTGTACCTGAAACATCGACCTTCCAGTTCCACTACTTTAGTGCTAGAACTTGTAGAACTAGAACTTAGTAATACTTGTGTGACAGGGAAGGACAATCCTGCTCGAGCTGTGAAAAGAACAGCTCCCGCAGGATAAGGTAGTACTTGTGCCCTGTAATTGTACTAATCTTGAGAAACTTTTGGAAGGTGAAGCCAACTAGTTCACTCAAACACTGGTTAACTGTTTGATTTTTGCAATGCATACTTATGCCCAACGATGAAACAGATGTCAATTGTATTTGTTGTCTTGCCAGTACAACATAAGTACAACATAAGTAACATTTCTTAGTTCTACAAAATGGTTTCTTGGCAGAACAAACTGAACTATTGAATAACAGGCCTAGCACTTGTGTCATGCTATTATTCATTTCCAAATGCTCTTAACTCTTTTAACATTCTTTTTCAGGACTGCACCAAAGTTTTATATGATTTTCAGAAGTTGATTTTAGTAAACAAGATTACCACCATGATGGGAGAACTGGAAGAATTGCAATCTCTACTTCACCAACCACTGGAGGAGGAGTACCTTCCAGAGATTAAAGATTGGTTCCTCAGTATTCTTCGGAGAGATATATTAGCAAACATTGGACCTTCCTTCTGGGAATTGATTTCGTCGAATACTGAACAAAGTGAAGAGGTGAGGTCATCTTGTTGTTGAAAAAATTCAATTTACCATGATTTAACATGTTGTAGAATTTACTCTGTGTGTGTTGCCATGGTTATATGAGATCCGTCAATTAGAAAGTATGGTTTGTGCACTACATGTTTGGCAAGCTACACATGCAGACCTCGAAATTCTCGTTTTGTATTGGCTAAAAATGCTAGTGGATTTGTGCCAGTAGAAAAAGAGGCACCGCTAGTAAAAATAGAAAATAAACACATAAATGAAAGTTGGTTACCAATTGTCAGTCAATAAATCAACATGAGTTCTGTATCTAAGATATGCCCTGTATTACTGCTTAAGCAAATATTACAATCCCAAGTTATAGTACTACAGTACTTAACTAAATGTGTGTTGTGATGCAGGAGAATACCAGTGAGGAACTTGATTTTAGCCAGTAGATATTTGAAGCCCTTGACTTTTTTAGCAATTGGTTAAAATTGTGAAATTCTAGGCCTGACATGATCAGCACAGAACTGCTTTCTCTGTTTCAAAATCCAATTGTCAATTTTTTCAGGAAGATGTTTCTGGTTTTGTTTCTGCCATGAATGTGCTCTTTGCAAAACTTCGACCCTACATGGACGTTGCGGATCATCTCAGTAAGAAACGAGAACTGTTTGAGGAAATGAAACCAAGCGATGATGCGACCGGCTTCCAGGTGAAAGTTCAAACTGTAATCAGGGCCCTGCTTCTCCATCGCACCACAGCAAAGTTTCAAAGCTGCGTGCAGGGATTTTACCGGAAAGCATTTTGGTCCTTTCATGGCAACAAACCGTCAAATTCGAGCACTATCTTAAACAATTCGGATGGAGCAATTAGCAACAGCTCGGATGTGAAAATGGATGAGACTTTAGATGAGGAAGAAAATAGTGTTTGGGAAACCAAAGGAACTGGAGATAATATCATGGAGGGATACGGCTCTAATATAACTGAACATTTTCACCGAATTAATAAAAATTTGTGAGTAGTGGTTAGTGATATGTTATATGATATAACATTAAACCTATCCTTAATTTAATTATATAACTAAAAGTTCATAAGATGGTAGGAACATGCTGTAATACAATTTTCTTGTTAATTATAGTTGTCATTGGTGGCCCATATGGGTGTCCCATTGCTTTCAGCCATAGCTTTATTCCTTTAAAACATGTGTACTTCACAATTTTGATTTCATCTCATCAATGGTGTTGGTGGTTTGTCCAATGCTTATCATGCAGTATTTGATTTAAAACTGTTTTTGACTTCTCCTTGAGAATACTTTTATTTAGGTATTTCCCTTTACCCTGCTTATTTTCACCGTTGCTTTATACTTCCCATATCAAATACATCATTTAGGTGATTTGTACCGGTCATGAATTCAGAATAAAGTTTGATTAACGAACCTATACTGAGCTTTACAGAATATTAAACTTATTCATACTGCTCAATAAATGCCCAATAAATATAAGATTGGTTAATATATTATATGATTCTTCATAGATATCAAAGAAAGGATTGATGTATACTGCCCAAACAGAATATTAAATTGTACTCATACTGCCCACATCAAACATAAGATCGCTCGCACTCACTTGCATTGCTGAAATACTGATATTTCCCAGATACACCACAGGCCTTTTGGAGAGGGTTTGTGGAGAAGCTGTGACATCCATCATCCATGTTAGGATCGAAGAGTTTGTGGAGGAGAGATGTAAAGGAGAGTTTGAACAATCTTTCATTAAGGATCTTGAACAGGTATATTCAACATCCTACATTCCTACATTTTGCTTCTTATTTTTTTATTAAAATTTTGGTATTTGTTAGTTTTCTTTTTCTTATTGAGAATGCTCTCATTAGATTCTAATCTGTGTGGATTGCAAAGTGATGTGATCGTTGCGAGTAGCTTTGCGTACAGTATATTTAGATCTTACTTTCATAAATTTAACCATTCTGCAGTGGCTGAACACTCAGGTGATGGGATGGCTGAGAACTATCTTTGACGGTGACCAAGGAGAGACGTCATCCGGGCAATCTTCATCCCAAACTCTCTCAAAGTGGAATGAACGATTAACTTATTTCCTCTATCAGACGTATGCCAAACTTAGAATACGAGAGTTATTTAACATCATCGTGGAATATCCAGACAGTCATCCTGCTCTGGAAGATTTAAAGGAAAGCCTGCGAAAGACGGATCTGAGATCACGTCTTATACAGTCGTTGAGGGTTGCCATGGAGACAAGACTACTTCACCCCGGTATGGTTAAGTATATCTTTCTCGACCTGATGGTCCCCCTGGTTTACAAGCTTCTTCCTCCTCAAGTCACTGGTTATTTTGCTCTTTGAGTTGTGAGAAGATATTTTCCTCTTTGGGTCTCTTCGATGGCCATGTTTGCCATACCTATTAAGTTTGTGTCCAACTTAGATTGTTACCCGATACTAATTACCGTTTTCTTTGTGCCTATTTTGAGCCCAGGTGAGGGCTTCTAACGTTGCGAATACTAATTGCCTTTTTATTGCCCATTTTAGTCCACTGTAGCGTTTTCTGAGAATTCTTGAGAGCCATTTTTGGTGTAATCTTTTGAGCTTTTGTAATGGTTATCAACAGCTGCTTTTGTAAGGCCTTTGCAAATTCTGGCAACAGCCCTTGTTTACTGCAATCTGGGCTGGTCCAAAGCTCATTGCCAATGTTTGAGGGTTCTTGGCTTTTTACCTGTTATTTGGGACCTACTGTTATAGACTTACCATAGTATTTGGGACTTACTGTTATAAACCTACCATGTTATTTTGGACCTACTGTTATAGACCTACCATGTTATTGGGACCTACTGTAAGTGTTATAAACCTTTCAGATGGAATACCTGCATGTTACTCTCTATTTACCACTGCTGTTATTGTATATCTGACATAATTAATTCAATAGTTCTGTCTTCTTTCGCTCAAGTATTATTTTAAATCTGTCTGTTTCTTCTATATTTTAGGTGTTAATACATCGGACATCTTAACCCAGTATGTATCATCCATCAGGGCTTTACAAGTATTGGATTCCACAGGTGTGATCTTAGAACTAGTCTGTGAACCAGTTAGAAGTTATCTAAGGTATGAAGAAATTTGATATGCTGTGATCTTTAATGTTTTGTTGTTTTTATTTAAATTGCCTAAAACTTTTCCTAGAGTAGGGGAAGGACAAAACTAATTCAGACAATGGAGAGAGAGAAATTATGATATAAATATGAAGTTATGTATCTGGTGGGGCTCTTTCTTTCTTAAAAACCTATTACTTCTCATTTTAAATCTTTCTCTATTGCAGCCCTAGGAATCCCGATATTCTGAAAAGTCTCCCTACATCTTCTGTCAGTGTCAGTGTGTACAATGGTAATAAGGATAGTTCCTAAGCAAAGAATAATGACAGTTTTCCTCTTACAATTCTTTGGATAAAATTCACTCTAACCTTATCACTGTAGATGTACAGATTTTTGGAAGTAGTAGTTCCGTTAGAAGTAAAATCAAAATCAAAATCAAATAAAACTGTTAGCAAACTGCAATATCCACTAGAGAGCCTGTGTAGGAGAATGTGTAAAAGTAAGTTGGCCTGACATTTCTATCCTAGCAGGATCTTCTTCAAAGGCTAAATGACAAGTAACAGTAACAGAAGGGACAAAACCACGCACAGAATACAGACAGGTTAATGAGCATGGTGTACACAAAGAGATGGATGTAAGGGGATTAGTAGACAAGGGATGGAGAGAAGAAAGAAAGAAACCAACAGGGGAAGAGGAGAGGTAGGAGATAAACAGTGGAGAAGCAAACGACTCGTTACTTTTTTGCTATTCCAGAACGAGAGATGACACGGTACGTTGCATCGTCTCCAGCCTGACCGACGAAGGCAACAGCGATCTCGCCGATGAGTTAGCTAAATCAAATCCATTGAATATTCATGAAGGTCAGGGGGCAGATGATGGTGAAGAGGAAGGGGATCCATTCAAGTGGGAACCCGATCCGGTCGATGCCGATCCAGGTTTGTCGAATAGATTTGTCGTTGGTTTATAAGGAGGCTTACCTTTCTTTTCATTTTCCTTTCTAATAAAGAGCTCCTCAGTAGGTTTTATTTCATACAATTCAATAGAATTAAGAGGATTCTGTAAGTATGAATGTCTGATCAAGAGGTGAAAGAATTAACTGTTTTACACTTTCACAGCTGCCACTCCCAGACGATGGATATTTATATTGAGGAGCGAACTGATTGTAATCCACAATTGAACAACAACTATCAACAGATATTTTAGATTAAGGACCCCCTCTCTCCCCTCACCCCCCCATTCACACCACTCCCCTCTCTTCCCATTCCCTTTCTACATGCTTCTTGAAGATTACTTGTTACTTTGACAAGAGACATGTGTATCTACATATTACCATCAAGTAAACCAAGGAGCAAACATGGGAACTTATTTTCTTTATTTTGTGTTAATGTCTCTGTTAAACATATTCAGGTCAAAAGTTGAGCAGTCAGAGGTCATCTGACATCCTCAGCATGCTGGTCAACATTTACGGAAGCCGGGAGCTGTTCGTCAACGAGTACCGCAGCCTCCTGGCCGACAGGATATTAACGCACTTCAACTTCGACACCGACAGAGAGGTCCGAAACTTGGAGCTCCTGAAACTCCGCTTTGGCGAGTCACAACTCCACCACTGCGAGGTGATGTTGAAGGATGTGGCCGATTCGAGGAGGTGCAACGCCAACATCAAATCGGCCAAGGGAGGGAAGAAGGATGTCGACGACAAGGAGAATAAAGAAGAGACTCAAGAACAAGAGGAAGAAGACGAAAATGTAGATGACGACCTACCGGACGGAGGAAAGAGAGAGGTACGGAGATTTCATCCCCGAAAAAATGTATACTCTCCGAAACTTTTATGTGTTCTTCTCAAGAAAAGAAACGTTACCTTTGATTTATAGCTTTCGATGAGTTACTCTGTTATAAGCCCGGTACGTAATCTAGATGGGGAATTTGGTGCCAGAGCTTTATAGTGTTCAGGTTTTGCGATGCTTCCCTCCATGATTTCTTCGTTTGTGGTTTTGTGCGCATTCTATGTAACATGTTAATGCAATAGGCACCCTCTTTTTAAGATGTTGCTTAGAAATGCACCAATTTCAATGGAACAGAAAAATATAATTGCTGCTGACAGACTTAACTCGACCCTTTGATGTTAAAGGAAAACGTCTTACTATGTCCAACTGTATCGTAATAAAATAAAACTGATTTCAATTTTTCATAAACAAATGGAGCTCCTTGGCCAGTTTTGGAACTTATCTTCTTGATTTGACAAAAAAAAATAACTAAGTAATTCTTGTTGCAGAATAGTCAAGTAATGAACATTACCGTTAGTAATTCTTTAATTATTTTTCTGTTTTTCATTTTTCAGAACCTCGATTTCAAAGCAATGATCTTATCCGCACAATTCTGGCCGAACCTTAAAGAGGAGAAACTCTCTCTTCATAGTAAAGTACAAACTCAGTTGGATAAATACACAAAGTCCTATGAGGTGAGTCTGTACAGGTCCTTCACTGAAAACAGTCATCAGTGCAGGCTGTATTTCAATATCATTCTTTAGCTTTCTGAGTGGTTACAACGGTTTTATATATCAGCCCAAAATGTGCATAGTACCATGTTTAGTTCCCAGCGCCTCAGGAGGAACCCCCTGAAGTCTTTAGGAAGCATTCCATTTGTATACAGAGATTAACCATGGAGTAATGGGGTTTTTCATCTCGTTAATTCATGCCTTGGCCCTCGGCCCTCCCCTCACTCAGTCTGAGGGAAACAGTTTTACTAGGCACTGTGTCAAGGAAGGGAAAGCTGTAGCAACTGCCAAAATCCTGCTCAGCTAAGATGAATTAATATCAAAATATGGATCATATCACAAAATATACAGTATTGTGTGAAAGTGCAAAGCATACAAAATTACATCCTTTGCAGCCTGACAGCAGGATTCTGCTTGCCCACCCCACCCCCCCCAACCCTCCCCTCAGTGTCCTACTTTTGACACAGTGACTTAACAACAATTAATTTTTCTCATTATATTCAATAATTCCTTGATAGTAATTACCTAATATCTGTTAAAATGCAGGTAAAATAATGTAAGCAAGAAACATTAAAATAACAGTCAACTGGCTGTTCGGTGCCACTTTGTTTCTGTGACTACTGAGGGAAACTGAGAATATCTGTTTCCATACATATTACTACTTAAATCAAGTTCTAAATGGTACCTTAAAAGACCCGTAGATAAACTTGTTCTTTCCTTTAAAGTTTACACAACTTGGCTTACATCCAGTCCATGCAGGCAAGCTCAATGATAGATATCCGGTCCACACTTCTTTACAACCTCCCTGCCCAGTACAAACAAACAGTCATGTTTAATTTACATTTGCCATATGGGCAGAAAGATCAGATGAACTTAATAATATAAAATAATGAAAATAAGAAAATTAAAATATAAAATTAAAAAATGCTGCTGCCATATGGCCTTGCTTTCAGAATATCATTGGAGCAGGTGTTAGAAAGTCATTTACGTGGGAATTTTTATTGCCAGTACCGTATGGTTTAAACTGTGTTTTAATGCATTCAATGATGCCAGACTGTATGCTCATTTGAAGCTCTGTTTGTGATAATGGAGTCGTAGGGATGGGGTGTATAGTACTCTTCTGCTCCCAAAATGATCATTTTTAGAGTACATTTCAATATGAGGGCTTAAGTTAGCAGTTTTGACATCCAAATATGGCAGGAGATAGAGATATCAGATGTAACCCCACTTTTAGTGCGGCTGGGTCTTGCAAAGTCGTGCAAAAGCCACCAACAAATCAGAACCAAGACTCATTTAGTAAGCCATGAAGCACAAGTCATGCAAATGAAGAAAATTTGAAATATGTCTGGGACATAAAATTGGCTGTCTTTTACCGCACTACCCTCCCCCACTATCCTCCCCCACTATCCTCCCCCACTACCCTTCTTCTTTTCATGTGCTGTCAAGCAGTTCCTGAATATGCCAATGTTTTGCATATCAGATGTTTTTACTTTCTAAGGTTTCTGTCTTTTGATAGGCTCTCAAGGCCACCAGGACTCTATTTTGGAAGCCAAACCTGGGGCAAGTAACCCTTGAGCTGGAATTGAAGGACCGTACAGTTTCCCTGGCTGTCTCTCCACTCCATGCTACCATCATTATGCACTTTGAAGAGAAAGGTATGGCAGCAGTGTCGTTGCTAGAGGGCCGATGGGGGGGGGGGGGTGTGAGGGGTGTTCACCTGTGCAGTCGGCAAAATAGGGAAAGTAAAGAGGAAAAAGAGGGAAGGAGAGAGGAAAAGAAGAGAAAGAATGAAAGGAAAAGAGAATAAAAGAGGGCGAGAGAAAAGAGAGGCAGTGGCATACTAAGCAGAGGGCGGGGTGGGGGACAGTCTGCCCTGGCTACCAGTCAGGGGGGTGCCTAGCCCCAGCCCCCGAAATATTAATAGAAGAAGAAAAGTAAAATATGGTTTGATAGTTTTACAGTCTCTGACCTTCATTTCAGAGTACTGTATGTATGAATAGAACGGTTCAATTAATTATTGCCGAGCAGCACTCGTATGTTATGCACAGCCATGTAATCCATATGGCTACCAGCATAAGTTTTGACTACGTCTCGTGTTCTTTTTCTTCGTCTCAGAGAAATGGACGATCCAGGAATTAAGTGGAGTGATGCAAGTCCCAAGTACCACTCTGAGGAGGAAGATAGCCTTCTGGCAGAGTCAGGGTCTCCTGAAGGAGGACCCGACGGACTGCTTCACGCTGGTGGAGGAGGACAGCGGGAGGGGGAGCAAAGAGGGAGCGGACGAGGTCATCATCGAGAGCGACGACGAGACGGAGTCAGCGACCGCCTCGACCCAGTCGCAGACTTTACACGTCTTCTGGTCTTACATCGAGGGAATGCTGACCAACCTGAACAGTCTCCCCATAGAGAGGATACACGCCATGCTGAAGATGTTCGCCATGCCGGGACCGGCGACCTCGGAGATCTCCGAACACGAACTCAAACTGTTTCTGGACAAGAAGGTCAAGGAACAAGAACTGATCTTTTCGGGTGGATTTTATAAATTACCAAAGGCGGACGGTCAACTGTGAGATCTGGACGTAGTAGTTTATTTGACCGTGTAGCCATTTTGCGTCACTCGTCCGCGATGTTCAGGATCGACAAAGAAAACCGGAAAGACAGAATGAGATAAGATGTGTTTTGTGGCAGGAGCAATTCCCCTGTTGTGGCACCATGAACACCCTGCAAAATATTAGCCTTACCCACCATGGAGGTCACCCTCTTTTGTGGGGAGTTTAACATTGGATATTTCGGTGTATTGTGGAGCCCTTTTTTGGGATTTAGGGAGCACCGTCTTGGAATCTTGCTAACCACTAAACCCTCTCACTCCTCCCCCAACCTATGCCAAGAAAATGCACCTTCCCTGAATTTGTTTCCTTTAAAAGAGTATATGTTCTTTCATTTACCTATTGCTAACAGGGTACAGTATTTTCCCGCTTTCATAGAAATATGAAAAATGACAAAAAGCATATTTTACTTTGCTTCATACTGGCCAAGCCATATTACGTTCACATATAATTGGAAACACTTGAATAGTCTGAATGAGAAGCGAATTATGTAGTTAGAAAACATCTGTTATGTCTCTGATTAATGATGTATTTATCCATTATAAAACAATTATGTATCTCACAGGTACATGCAAAGTAATGTTTCCTTTTGTAGGACCGTGAAGTTGCCGACTCAGTTCACCGTGTCACCATTTCAATGTACATTTCAATGTACGTTTATCTTTCCTTGCAAGGGTCGAGTTGTGGTATTTCCATATTGTGGCCAGTGCAAGCGTACATTGCAGTTATGAACTAATGAGGAGGGGCAGAAAGGTATAGGAGACATTAGGAGGTTGGAAGAGGGATCATGTGAAATGTTGCAGAGATCAAAGTGGAGATTGTATTAAATTAATAATTAAAATACACCCTTTTTGTCTTTTCATTCCTTGTTCACCTCTTCACACATGATCATTAAGTCCACTCCATGATAACTGGTCACCCGAAATAGCTGCCAGTCTTAACAAAACATCGCTGTAAACTCCACGTGGAGGAACACAGTACCGGCGCTGCCCCTATGCACCCACCAACAGAAACCAGAAGTTAAACCTCTCATTATAATTAGACATATAATAGACTGGCCCATTGAACATCACATCACAAACATTTAAATGTAAACATTTCGGTGAAAAAGCAAGAAAACACTAAACCTATGTCACAAAATATATATTTTTTCGAAGTGGCGCGCTATATTAACTGAGTCGCTAAAATCATGGGGACCATGGGAAACTGCCCACCCTGACCATACCTATAAGAGGAGCCCGATAGGAATCAAGCCCAGGACTCGGGGAAGGGGGGGGGGGGCTTATGCCTGTCTATCCAGTCCTAAACTGGTATTTCAACATGGACACTGTCACATTGCATACTTTTCTACAGTTGGCCATAGGTGGTTGAGAGTGTGGGGCAGAAGAAAGTGGTTAGTGGTGGTTATGAGGGGTGGTGATTTAATGGCATCGAGGTTAATGGGATGGGGGTTGTAAACTTTCTAACCAATTGAATGTGACATGGTTTTTCAACTATACCAAATGATGCAGTAAGCTATTACAGATTCCTTGATAAACCAGTGATGTTTCTGAAGATTATTTTATTGGCCTCACACAGTCACACTCTCCCCTGCTATGGAACATGTATTAAAACAGTATTCCCTTATCCTACAAGGCATACTATACGTTCACGTGTACAGCTACATGAATTGGTCAAGGAAGGTCGTTTGTTAGTCATAGTATTACTTTAGTGGGAAATACACTACAATATATATACCATCGCCTACACCACAGTGGTAGCTGGCTATTAAAGCATAGGCGTACGGGACCTTTTCTGTTTGGGGGGGGGGGCAGAACTTTTTGTGCCCGAAAGTTCCCGTGACACTATCTAAACGGAGCGCCACCATCGGTCGGCGCGTAGCGCACAAGAAAATTTTTGGCAAACAATGCCTCTCAGATTGCCGGAAACGGCACTTCTGAGCAAGGGCGTAGGAACCGCGAGGCTCCGCGAGTCAGAAAACCCCTTTTTCATTTCCAAATGAGAAAAAAATTTCATTTGGAGCACCAAATTGCATCTATAAGGCCAGGTGAAAATGCAAAATTATTTACAAAATGGATTGGGTGTTGAAGTATGCTATTTTGCACCAAATTGCATGTGAGGCAAACTGGAAATGCAAAAAAATTACAAAGGGGAGGGGAACACCCCCTCCCCTTAGACCCCTCCCCAGGCCGGCCATCAGTCTTTAGCCCTCCCACTCAAAAGTACCTTCCTACGCTACTGCTTCTGAGGCCTTGCAAGTTGCATCTAAACATTCTTTATTTTATAATCTCACGTTTTAGAAATTTACACTTCCCCAAAAATTTGGTAAATTAGAAAACGAAAAACAGGTAACATCACTTTGAAGGGGAAAAATGGGACAGTATATTTTTTAAGCTCCTATTTAGTTACCTTATTTATTATTTTAACACAGTACTCAGCTACCTCCAGGAATACATACATTGTTCAACGACACGTAGGCGGGATCATGTCGCTGTGTCCGGGTGAGACTGCAATTTGTCTCACAAAAAAGTATAAAATATAACAAAGAATATGATAAACCTGCACTCCCCCTCCCCCCACCATCCATGAAAAAGAAAATGTTTCTTATAAACACTCATGTTGGGGATGTCCAGGTCAAGGGCGGCGGAAGCACTTTTAATCTGGGGGGGGGGGGGGCACCGACATCAAAGGGCACTTTGCAGAAATTCGATTGGACTGATGCAGCCTTATATTTAGTACCCTTTATAACTCTTATTGCATTATCATATTTGTGTATACACATCATTCCATCAACGCCCCCCCCCCCCCTTAAAGGAAAATATGCATACTAGCACTGCACTGGGAAACCAAGAACAAGTTTTCTTTTGAGACAAAATGAGGTGAAATCATGCTAGTTGCTAATGTAGGAATCTTCCGAATTAGAGTTTTTTTTCTTGTTAAAAAGCTTAACAAAATTTTTCCATTCGAAATAGCTTTGAGTTTGCCCACAGAAATTCATTAAAATTCACGGGCTTAGCCAGGATTTGCAAAGTTGTATGCACGACTGTCTGAGCGGAGCGCCGCCATCGGTTGGCGCGGAGCGTACTATAAAATTTTTGGTTTTACAAACCCCTCAGATGGCCGGAAACGGCCCTTCCCGAGTGTTCATTCTGGTTCCCTGGCCTCTTGCTAACTTGAGGCACCTCAATTTTTATGTAGAAAAAAGGCACATTTTTAACCTGAGGCAAAGTGGGGGGCACGTGCCCCCTGTGCCCCCGGTTCCGCCACCCTTGTTCCAGGTAAACAATTGACTAGAAAAAAATTGATCGTGCAAAAAGCGTGGTAGCCCAGATGAACTGCGCTTACGGTGGTGTTACACGGAAATATTCGGGCATCATGATGCTAAATAAAGAAAATCATAGAATTGTCGGGCAAAAATTTGAAAAAGATTCGGGCAAGCTACTGCATATATATATATATATATATATATGTATATATATATATTTATATATATATATAGCCAATATATAATATATATATTTCCAGAGGACAAGAAATTCGGGCAAAAGTCCTGAAAAATTCGGGCAGCCTAAGAGGAGAAAAAAAAAATATATATATATTTGTTCTCCTCTTAGGCTGCCCGAATTTTTCAGGACTTTTGCCCGAATTTCTTGTCCTCTGGAAATTTGGACTGCCCCCCTGCCCCCCGCCTCGTACGCCTATGTATTAAAGGCCAGATCAGTACATAGTCTCCGCGATACTTCGGATAATCATCGGGAATCTACCGGAAAATTATGTGTGGGATGTAGCACTACAACCCACCAATTACTAGCGTTTCAGATTCAATCGTATGGATTATTATTACATATCCCGGATATATCTTGGAACTGCAAGTTCGAGTACCCTGGACCGACGCACAAGGAGGGTTAAAGAACAGAACTATTATTAGAGGTTAATAGTAGTATTGCTATTATTAACTAGACCTCTAAAGATGTAGGCCCTACATCCGTGATCCAACATGCCAGTTAAATCCATCGACTTTTCCTTAGCTCCACGGTAAAGCCTCGAACTCAGTGCACGAGTTCTACGAAGCATAGCTCGATCCTTCACACCAGTTGGGGTGCGAGGGAGGGTAACTATAACTTCCCCTTAATCTTCTTAATCCCCCGAAGTCCTTGTTATAACCGGTCAATCGCCTCTACAGGCTTCGTTGCCAACTGTTTTCCTTCGGGTTAAAACTTGTTACAAAGAATTTAATTTCAACACTATGGCCGATCGTCCCAATCTTGTTTTCTTGTTACAATGCCGCTGCGATACAAAGATTTGAAATGTATTCATTTTATTTGAATCTTCAGGGTTCAAAGGTAGATTCTGAGCACGTATTGTAGGAATGGGGTTTGAAAAGAACACAAAAGGCTTATTAAACCCCTTACCACGTATATGTGGAATATTATTCTTTATATTGTATATCTTTACTCGGGCATATGGTCAAATGATACGTTGGTATTACATGTATTATTTCACGTAGGCCTATATATATAGGTGTGCTTCGGAAAACAGCCATATGGTAATCTACCAGCATTTGTGATCTATATATGATTCCCTTTCCGTAATGAACTTGTATATCTTGTGTCTATAGGGTAGCGTGCAGATAGAACTTTACAGCGACCTCATTTCACATAAAGCCCTTTTCACTTCATATAGTGCAATACCAACGGTAGCCTGAGAAATGGTCGTACGACGAGTATGTGTGATTGGGGCAGGGGTCAGCGGGTTAGTGGCAATAAAAAGTTGTCTCGAAGAAGGCCTGGAACCAGTCTGTTTCGATAAAAATGAAGATATTGGTAAGTAGACCAAAGAAAAAAAATCTCCATTTTTGCATTTTGTTCTTGGTAACTTTTATTCTATCTCAAAGAAAAAGTAATGATGTAGTCGGCCTATCTTACCTTACGAAAGGGACCAACTGGTCAATTGGTACCATATTTTAGACTGCCTCCCCGCTCCCCACCCATATTTTTTTTTATTATAATGAACTCACCCGATATGATCTCTGCGATATACCACCGTTCTGCGAACCCCATCGCGCAATCGTCAAAGTAGGAGATTGTTCCCTTTCGGGCTCGTCGTAGCATATCGTGAAGTTTCTTCTTGAAAACCTGTGCAGTGAAATCCCACCAGAACACAGAAATGATGTGGTATCAATGTCCCATTAGTAACAGGTTGTGATAGCTTATGCTGCATGCGCGCAGAGTAACATGCAAAAGTGATTGAACAAAGTTTATTTCACGACACTGATATGTTTTTCAAATTATCATTTATGGGATTATGGCAACCAGTAAGCACAATTTATGGTATGATTCTGTTAAGCTTAAAAAAACAGGAGAGGAAAGTTCAGGAGGGACCTACAGTTCCAACCAAGGATCCTATGTTAAAAAACAACTAAAAACAGATCTGATCAAATCCATTTTGTAATTCCGATATAACGGTTAAACTGAGTAAAGCATTCTTAAATCCATTGGCATCTACGTAAACACAATTCCATTCGCATACAACTCCAGGAGAAATAATGTTTCTTCTACAAAGGATATTTAAATGATCAAGTTTGACGAGTGAGGGTATGTTTATTCATGTTTTGTTTTGTTTTAACTAGGTGGGGTATGGATATTTCGGGATGAAACCGACTCAAATCCCGGTTCTGCTCTTTATGACTGCGTGGTGACTAACTCCAGCCGACAGATGATGTGTTACAGTGACTTCTCATTCCCCAGAGACACCCCTCCTTACATTCCTGGGAAAGCTCTCCTCAAGTACTACCAGGTAAGCCCCTTTTCAATTTAACCAGGGGGGGGGGAGGGCGGAGGGGGTGGGAAGGGGTGATCAGTGTTGACCTCAAATATGCTAGAAAGTCAAATAATGGTTGCAAATAATGGTCCAACTTCGTCAAGATCCAATATACGTGAGTGAATAACCAACCTCTGTACATATTTTCATATTTCAAGGACTACGCCGAACACTTCAGACTCCGACCACATATCCAATTTCACAGCACCGTTACTCGTGTTGAAAAGACCGAAGATTTCGCTAAGACTGGACAATGGCGAGTAACGGTCCTACATGAAGGGGAGGAGACGGTACATGTATTTGACGCTATCATGCCGTGTACTGGGTTTTTCAGCATAATCAATTACCCAATGTATCCTGGGCAAGACGAGTTCCAGGGTACCGTCATTCACAGTAACGAATACAGAGGTAACAAGCACGTGACAGGGAAAAATGTCGTTGTGGTAGGTGAGTTTACTTTGTTTCCTTGACGGGTCTTAGCAAGTAAATTCAATTTAATGGAACTTATTGAAAGCCAATGATTCTTCCCCTTAAATTTAAAATAGGCTTATATAGGGGTCTGCGGTATATATCGGTATATATTGTTAAAAATGTGCATCGTTACGCACGACCAAATGAACCAAGCCCATAGAAAACCAAGTCATATTGTTGTTACTACATGAACCGTTTGGCGTTCGATGAACATGAAAATATATAAGACATCGCATGATTTTGATGTGACGTGACATCGTAACATGGGACTGGTGTTAATGTTATGTAATGCGATGTGAAATTAAGTGATGTGATGTGTATGACTTGACGGGATTTGTCGAGACGTGATTGGGTTTGATTTGATGTGACGTAATATGACGCGGTATGACGTGCTTATGATAAATAATAATGTGTGATGTACCGTGATATGCTAGCTACTAGGATCATATGTAGGTTTGAAAGCCATTAATAACCACGCGGTAGGTCCATTTGTGTACCAATATATATATATATATATATATATATATATATATATGTATATATATATATATATATATATATATATATATATATATATATATATATATGTATGTTTATATATATATATATATATGTTTATATATATATATATATATATATATATATGATACAATACGATACACTTTAATTAATTACATTAAATATGGCATCTGCACTGAGTAAAAAGGAATCAGTATTTAACTTGAATGTGACAGTAAAGGCTCTATAATAATGAACGATACAGTAAGATCTCCCAATGTGTGTTTTTCATAGTGGAAACCATGAAATGATATATAAATATTGTTTTCAAACGTTCATTTAGCGTTTTTAATCAGCTGAACAAGTCTTTGGTTTGAGAGCAGAGGCGACGGAAGAGGGCTCATTCTGGAGAAAGGGAGAAGGTGGAGGGGTGGGTTGGGGGAGGGATATCTCCGACTCGGCCTATATTGGACTTGGTCTCGATTTAATTTTATACTCTGACTCTGGATACGACTACAGCCGGCTTGGATATGACAATTATTGTGAGCTTTTCATGTCATTTTTCGGCAATGCAATAGAAGTCAAGCTTGGCCTATATAAGCTTTTTACAAATTTGTTATACTTTATAGTCCCTTTGATACCTCCATGTCTTTGAATTGGATATATTTTACTGCTTCTCTACAGGTGGGTCTCACTCGGCAGGAGACATTTCAGTAGATGCTAGTCTCACTGCAAAACAGGTAATGTAAAAAAAAATAAAACATAGGCAGAATGAACAATATTTGTTTCAATACCGGCAAAAAAAATAAATAAATAAAAAAATAAAAAACGAAATGAATGGCCCAGGAAATGAAAATAAATAAATCACTTAGTCGAGTTTGACATATGTGTAGGTATACCTATGTGAATAAAAGAAAGTCTTTATAATTTGTTTTTCGTTTGGTAAGTCAAGGGTCGTACTGGTCAATATATATATATATTTGCGGAGGTCAACCGCCTGTAAACGAGATAACTCAAGAAATTGTGCCTTCGTTGAAATTTGCAATAACGATGTCATTCCAACTTAGCGAGAAAGGGGGGGGGGGGGAGGGGGCCTGGTTGGTTTTGGAGGAACCTGAAGACCGCTCGAGGTCTACGTATGAAAATGGTCTTAACACAATCACTCCACTCACTTTACTTCCGAAATCTTACTTATATATGCAGTTCCTTTGAAGTAAGTTGCTGTCAGGTGATAACTATTGGCCTGGGAAGTAGACTCCCCCCCCCCCCCCCCCCCCCGTCTTATAGATCAAATAGAGATTCAGTCTTGTACAAACAGGATTAAAGAGAGTGAACATAAGTAAAATAAACATAAACTAAACAGAAAATTGAAAAAGGTTATTAGCAGGACTGTAATAGTTGAAGATAAAGCTGTGTGAATTGCATAATCATCACTCCAAAACGTGACTGCTTCCCAGATATACAGTTACTTTGCAACCTTGTTCATTTTCTAAACCCCACCGGCAGGTTTATCTCAGTATGAGAAAGGGAACGTGGGTTATTACCAGAAGTGGTCCAGGTGGCTGGCCAAGAGATTTGTTCATGAACCGACGCATTAATTTCCTCTTACCAGAATGGTATCGCCGAAACGCTATGAAGAAAGAATTATTTTCCAAAATGAACATGGATAACTTAGGATTACGTTGCGATCGGGAATTATTTTGTTCCGAGGTAATGGTTAATGACCTCATCCAGAGCAGGATCTTTTGCGGTAAAGTCAAGGCCAAGACCGGAATCGACCATTTCACGAAGACGGGGATCGTCTTCACAGACGGGACTGAAGTCGACGCTGATGTTGTCATTTTTGCTACAGGATATAAATTGCGCGCACCTTACTTGGACACCTCCATTATCCAAGGTGGGTTGATTTATTTGTGTGTGCGTGTGCGTGTGCGTGTGTGTACAGAATGTAATAGAATAATAGAGTACCAAATTTTAGAATAATGACGTGGTGAAAATGTTTAGGATGATCTTTTTAATCGTTGCATCTTACTCCAAGAATAACAGGCGCGGCGGAACGGAAAAATTATTGGGGGGCTAATGTGTGGAGACTATCTAAGCGGAGCGCCACCATCGGTTGGCGCGGAGCGTACAAGAAAATTTTGGGTTTTTCAAACCCCCAGATGGCCGGAAACGGCACTTCCCGAGTGTTTTATGCTGCGAATACCTAGCCCTAAAATATGGGTCTCAAGCCTGCAATTTCTCAGATTGCACGTAAAGTAAAACATTGTAATTTGTATATTCGATGGTGTTTTAAGAGAGTAGCTATTACTCGTAGTGTACTCGCAAAGACGTTTTTGAGTGTAGTAAGGGCAGTGGCGGAGCTAGGGGTATTGGTCAGGGGGGGGGGGGGCAAGAATGGTCTGTAGGGGCGCTTTCGACACTATCTAAGCGGAGCGCCACCACAGGTTGGCGCGGAGCGGACAGAAAATTTTTGAGTAAAGTTACTCCCTAGATTGCAGGAAATGACCCTTTCCGGGCCTTGCTAATTTGCAGATAAACGGAGATTAAATAGGTGTCGTCGCCATTTTGTCGGAAAATTACACCAACAGAATATGACAAATGTCAATAGGTATATGAGAGCGCAATAAAATAGTCAATAATCGCGAATAAGTTAAAAGTAGTGAAAAGCTGAAAAGGGCGCCAGCAGTCCATTTGAGTCCGTAAGGAGGGGGGGGGGGGGATCCGCCCTGACTGTATATATGGACGCTCCGCCACTAAGTAAGGGGATGTTGGAGAACTGGCTGAAATGAGGCAAGTCATTGGCCTAAGACGAAGTTGTGTTACGCTTACCGGTACTCACACTCACTGCTTCCACTTTTCACCCACGGGAAGACGCGGCTGGGGTGACAATGTGGTCTATAGCTAGGGGACGGGCCGAGGGACCAGGGTCCCCCAACAATTACTAAAATTATTACACCTATATAGTATACGTGTGCATCGGACAGATCGAAAAGTATGCATTGAAAAATGGGCAGATGCACGTTTCGGAGCCTTGGTAAATATTGGGGGGGGGGGCTTATCATGCATTTGTCCCCTCAACTTTTTCATTGGGGGGGGGGGCTGAGCCCCCCAAGCCCCCCCGGTTCCGCCGCCACTGAAGAATAATATAAAGAAAATGTTTCACCTTTAACCAGCTTCATATTTACCTAAGTTACGAGAAGTTTGGACATTTGTCATAATGATTTTGTTTGCCTTAATCAGTGCGTTAGACTTTTTTTCAAGAGTGTCTGCCAGTTGACCAAATGTGTTATTTGGAAGCACTCTACAACTCCATAGGTACAGTTTGGTGGGAGAAAGGATGGGTGTAAGTGGATCGGACGGGTGGGGGGGGGGGGACATAACATCATATGTTAACTGTACATACAAAATAATGAAATGTTACACTCTAAAAGCAGTTATCATACTATACGTAGTCGAAACCTCAATTCAATGTTCAAGTGTTTTCTTTCTTGATACAGAAGAGTTGAAGGACCTCGAACTTTACAAATACGTCTTCCCAGCTCGACTTGAACACGCAACTTGTGCCTGTATTGGATTCATGATGACCGTCGGGGCCCACGGTCCCGCTTTCGAGCTACAGTCCAGATGGGCAGTGCAGGTATTTAAGGGCAATTGCAGCCTACCACCGATCCCTAAAATGCTAGGCGAGATCCGATTCGTCAGGCAGATGGTCTATAATAGATACGGAAAACATATCATATTTGTAAGTTATTTTTAAATCATATGTTATTTACGTATTTTATAAGTAATACTGCAATAGTAATAAATACTGCTTTTAAGGTTGGATACTGGGCGGTGAGGTGAGCCCGGGGTTGGGGTGGATGGTAGGGTACGTTGGAAAGGACTTTTGTTGTCCTCATATAATCAAGTTGCTCGTTTTGCTTTCATTATCAATATTCACAGAGAGAATATTGAGTTATTAAAGATTGTTGACATATTGCCAATAGTTGTAAGAATATACAGTATAAAAGAAGAAACGAATGAACATGGACAATTAGTATATCGTTATTAATAACAAAGTTGACCCATGCACCTCATTGTCACAGTTAGGCTTAGATTTGCCGGTATATCCGATGGCCTCATGTGCTATTTCCATGAAAAAAAGAACGCAATTTCTTCGCATACTTCCTTCATACAAAAAAGAAAAAGAAAAAAGACTCCATTTCCTATGGGTATATGCGAGCGGAGGTGTGGAATCTTGGCTGGGGCTACGTGATATCTTTACTTGCTTGACTTTACGTTTACTTAGCACTTAGACTTTAACCACCGACTGTTTGTAAAATGACATATGTTTATATGTATATATATATACAAATAATTGAAGTCGTAATAAGTAATATATATATATATATATATATATATATATATATATATATATATATATATATATAAATGAAAACGCCTTTGTCGTTTACCTCCAGTCCATTAACAAATATATAGCCTATATATATATATATATATATATATATTCCTGTTATTTATCTTGTCACAGATACCACCGATTCCATACCAAGATTCTTTGGCAGCTCAAATCGGAGCACTGCCGAGCTTTAAGCGATATCTTTTCACCGACCCAGCCCTAGCTTTTCGCATCTTGTTCGGACCGGCTCTTCCTTGCTCATACCGATTGGTCGGGCCACACCCATGGAAAGGAGCCCGTAGCGCCATAATGGAGGTCTGGGACGTCTACAGTAAAGCCACACGGACACGTGACGTCGGGAAGCCGAAACCAAATTATTGGCCACTGCCTCTGCAAGTTGCTGTATTGTTAGCTCTCGTGGCTCTTCTCATATTTGCTACATGAGATAGGAAGCTTATTGAGCTGTTAACGCATATTAGAAAAAAAAGAGAGAAAATTTCACACTTGAACTATAAATATCGAATTAGACTAACAGTTAGGTACAGATGGCCAAAAAAAAAAAAAAAAAAAAAAAAAAAAAAAAAAAAAAAAAAATGAGAGTACAGTTCATAAATATGTAAGTTGAATGTGGAGTACGACCTGAACAGTTACAACATTCTTGAAACATTGTACATGTACATGCACAAGTTTGCATCTAAGCACCGGCCTCTTTAACTAAAACTCCCCAAATTACTCCCCTCCACACCGATCATAACTTACCTCTCCCCCATAACAAATTAAAAAATTGAAAGGAAAATAGTTGCCTGGTTCCACGTGTAGTTCATTTGGTTTTAGATAACTTTTACATTTGATTTAATCAGTATTGATATGGTTGTATATATACGGTACATTTTAACCTTTTAATATGGTATTATTTGGTATATATATATATAATTGAAATGGTAGTGAGTTGGAAAAATCATTTTATATATATATATATATATATATATATATATATATATATATATATATATATATGTTCTGTTCAAAGTATCTCTTTCGAGATCCGGCTTTAGGAATCACAAATGATTTTCGAGTTGGTTAGCATCATGTTTGATCTCTAGAGTAAGGCAAAATATGTCACCAAAAACAGAACTAGTATTGTTCGATACAGGTGACAAACGCCTACAGTGGAATTACGATCTTCCTTACCGGTTTCGAACCTCTGGACATACAATCAGCGTCCATAGCCTAGTGGTTAGGGTGTCCGCGTACAGAGCGGGAGGCCCGTGGTTCGAATCCCGGTGGAGGCTGGAAGTTTTTTCACTGTTCTTGATTTTCCAACTCATTACGATTTTCATATATATATATATATATATATATATATATATATATATATATGAAAGGAAAATAGTCTAGAATTTGCGACTGGCGAGCAAAAAATGCATTACGCTCGACATTTTGGCGAGTGGCTCATTCGCTCACTGCCTTTATACGATAGGCCTACTATCAACTTGTGAGCCAATCAACAAAGGCCTATTGCCTTAATGTTACCCATCACAGTAGAATTATCAAGTGCACTGTTACAAGTAGGTCCTAAGGAACAGCTCTGTTCCCCAACTCGAAACTAATTTGATACTAATCGACTAAATGATGCACGATAGGTGTAACCAAACTGGAAAACTACAAACTAAAATAAATGCTTAACGACAACTCAAACAGGGGTAACGCATGAATATCATGTTTTAAACACTTTTGACGAAGCACAATTTAAATAGATCGTTTTTGCTGTAAACAACTTACAGTTACACTAAACCGCGATATCCTAAGTTAGGCCATACTACCTAGGCTTATATCACACAAACACTTTGCGAGAAAAAACGGCGAGTAAATTTAACGTTTTTGGCGAGTAGAATTTTAGACTCGGTCGCCAGTTGGCGAGTAGTTTTAAAATTTTTGTCGAGGCCTAATATATATATATATATATATATTACATATTTTCTATCGTGTGAAGGTATCAAAAGTGTTTGAATTGTGCAGGTAATCCTTATAGTTGAATATTAACTTCTTTCTCTTTTAAATTATTACACAGAATATAAGAAGAATTCATATTTCTGTTGCATTCATAGGTTTTATCCGTTAATATTTTTGAAGCATATGTTTACCAGAAAATGAAAGTAACTGTCAGCCTGTCGACATATAATCGTAACGAAGATTAAAGAAAATTACCAAAATATTAACAGATAAAAAATTTCCACCACCCCCCATTGGGGGGAGGGGAGAGGGGAATCAAAGTGTGCAAGAAAGGGAGAACTATCTCAAAATGCTACAGCTTTCTAATACTTTACCCAATGAAATTGAATTCCTCTCCAACATGTATGTTTGTGCCTCATTATCATCACTATATCAGTGGACATTAAATATCTAAAGAGATGAAAATTTCTGAGCTAAAGTTCACAGGACCCAACCAGCGTTTAGAACAGTGCTCACCCCCCCCCCCCCCAATCACCTCTCATCATCAGTTAGGTTCAAATGGTGCTATCAGGTGAGTATTTACATTCAACCGAGGAAAACATGTACCACTGCTATGGGTATATATCCCAGCACCACCCCCCCCTCTTTCAACCTTTTCTCCAACCTAATACAAAGTATGTATCAGCACAACCTGGCATTTAGAGCTACTTATAAATACCTAATTTATAGTCTGAAAATACCATGAAAATTGGTCTTTACGCCCCCTCCCTCCGCCCGCCCCCCCCAAACTTCGAAATTCTGCGCACGCGACTGTCCTAGAATACATTCCGGAAAATTAATTTTTCGCTCTGACATGCAGGGGCGGCGATTTGTTTCAAATATTAGGGGGGACATTTGCTTGGATGCAGGCGAATTACTATCAAAGCGGAGCGCCACCACCGGTTGGCGCGCAGCGTACAAGAAAATTTCTGGTTTTGATAGCCCCCCAGATCACCGGAAAAGGCACTTCTCGGGCTTGAAAATGACCAACCAGATGTACACTTTTGCCTGAGAACCGAGTTTTTCCCAATAGTTTTTTTTCATTCATAACCTTTTTTAAGATTGTCACCAGTCACACATCATCGCATCTCCTGTGGATCATTGCTTTTGTAGGTAATTCTACGTAACGCCCCACAATACCCGTCAGCCCCACTTTTCAAGGTTTGAAGCCCGTTATTTGTTCAGAATTTGAATTATAAATTCACTTCAAAACATATCCATAATGTTGCACAAAATTTCATCTATGGACAACCAATATAGAAAAACCCCCTTCAACCCCTAACAGACCGGTCAAAATTACACGAATAGAGGAAAGTATGATGAAGAATACGTTGGTCAAGGAATTTTCGAAAATTCAGACATAGTTAATTTATTGGCGTACAAATATTAAAACCTCTTATAACGGCTACTATAAAACTTCGATATCATAAAAAATACCCCAAAATATGCTCGCTCCTCCCCCCCACCCCCTTGGCTACGCGCCTGCGGTTAGAAATCTTGTAGGAAACAAGCCAAATGGAAACCCAGTGAACCCATATCGATGTGGATCATATGTATGATTGTACGTACTAACACTCATACACAAGAGATGTACAGACATTATGATAATAATCATGAGTGACAACATGCTATACGGTCACAGGTCACAGAAACGACCACGAAGAGTCATTTACCTCATGCAGCATGTGTTGGATGAAGTTTTAGCCACCGCCAAATATGATTTGGATAAATAATCTCACGCATTATTTTCTATTTATAGCCACACACAAAAATTATGCCACCGATGTTGGGGGAGGGGGATATTAGATGCTACCGTATATCCCCACCTAAAATATTGGATATATATAAATATGTATATATATACATATACATATATATATATATATATATATATATATATATATATATATATATATATATATATATATATCCAATATGGGTAATCCAATTATGGTTGCTACAGTAAGGTGACCATATTTTCCTGACTGGAATCGGGGACATTTATTGCGTGACTGATATCGGGGAGGGGTCTAAGGGGAGGGGGGCCCCTCCCCTTTGAAAAATTTTCAAGTGCATAAGGTGCTTAGATGTAAAATGGTTATACTTAATAGCACTATTTAAATCAATTTTATTTTCAAAAATGTAGCTTTTTCTTAGATGAAATTCACTAACTTTACGTGGTTCTTTAAGAGCTTGTGAGTTGCTCATGCTCACACTATAAGTGTCGTGTCGCCGTAGTTGCCAATTATGCGGTCGAAAGAGTGCTAGGCTAGATCGATCTAGCTTTTTTTTTAACAGTGTTTCCACTTTACACTGGCCCACCTGTTCCGTTCTGCGACTGCTCACTTGACTAAATTTGTTTCTACAATTATTTTACTAATAATGTGGGATATTTTCGAAATTCCTGAAAATTTTGACGAATCGGGGACATTTTCGGGGACACTTGTTCATCGGAGACAGCACACTGTAATCGGGGACTGTCCCCGAAAATCGGGGACGTCTGGTCACCTTATGCTACAGCCCTATTTTCCTTTTTTATCGGCAAACCAAATTTCATTACGGATGCGGTCCGTCTAGCTATTCATTTCGAAGAAAAAGTAAAAGCTACTTTCGGTCATATATAGTAATAAATTGTGACACGGTTAGACAGGCGCCTTGAGAGGAACTTGCCAAGGGAGGGGCGAATCTTGTAGGCAAACTAGCTAAGCATAGCGCCACCATGAGTTGGCGCGAAGCGCAAAAGAAAATTTTGACCGAAAGTGCCTCCCAGATCGCTGGAAATGGCACTTCCCAGGCCTTTAAGTTGCATCTAAGCATTTTCTATTTTGAAATTACTAGCGACATCATAATAAAATACAAAAAATATGCTAAAAAAACAAACTATGCCACCAAATATTGGGGGGATATTAGATACCAGATATCCCCCCACCTAAAATATTGGGTGGGGGGACATGTCCCCCCGTCCCCCCATGATCGCCGCCCATACTGACATGTATTTTCGTGCTATGAGAAACAAGTAGTCTCAGAAACGTTGCAGCATTGGTAGCTTGGACACCGCTTATAGGGTCCGCAGATGTATTTCACGAAGTACAATAAGCGTTATAAGTCCTCTCGAAATGGCTAGCAGACGGGGAAAAAATACTATATGAAAATACTGTAACCTCGGGGCTTCGCCGAACCTCTGTGAATTAAAGGAATTGTCTGGTGGAAGAGTTTGATACATTGTCCTTGTATTTATTATTTTTCTCTTTCCAACCATGTAAAAATTGTCTCCATTCGACGTTTTCTTCTTGTAGAAATCTGGTTTTCAAATTCACCAGTGTCTCACCAAAAGTACCGTTTGTTCGAACGCATTAATATGGTGATTGACGTAGTGCTTGCAAATAGGCAAAACAGGCGACTTGAAGATAGCACTCCCATTTCCGCAACAAATACACTCTCACGTTGGTACACGCACAGGTGACCTGCTATTACATACTCGTAAAATTAAACGAGACCATAGGTTGAAGTTTGATTGAGATTCTACTGAGACATTACACGAACGAAGGGATGATTTGAGATTGTATAATTTAGGATTAGCCTTAGTTTTTAAAGTTACCATATGCGATTGAACACCACGAACTTCTGGGAGGAAAAATTATGTGATAATAATCCTGCATGAGAATGCATTAGATGGGAGGGCAAGTAATCCCTTCGTTCGTGTAATGTCTCAGTAGAATCTCAATCAAACTTCAACCTATGGTCTCGTTTAATTTTACGATTCTACTTCCCCATTACATTTCACTACGAAATTACCAGGTGGCATACTCCTTATTAGAGTCTATATCAATCCGCTCGATTGTTCCCCTTCAGGAAAAGTGCCAAATAGCAGCAGGAGAACATCTTTTATGACCTGTTATCATTCATAATCTCGTTTTTTGTGGCTTGCATGTTGAAGAGCATGAATGGAAGTACATGTGGTGAGAAAATTGGGTCAATTGAGGCAATTTTAGACCCCTTTAGGCCTCCCAGGAGCAGCGTAGGAAATTAGTTTACCACTGAGTGAAGAGGTTTGTTTACAAGTGACGAAAACTTCCGGCTCGGATAGCAAAAAATCTACATGGTCATGATACAAAAAATTGATAGTGCCATGAAAGGCCAACTTGTCAGCTATCCGGTGATGGGTAGCGTTTAGCTAGCGAAAACTTCTATCTAGACTTAGAGACCACATTACTTTTGTGATTTAGTGTGTAAGTCAATGGGGCTTTTAATGGGCGTATGCTACCAACAGGCCTCCTCTGTGAAGCTACCGGAAGTTACTGTCCGCCATGTTTGTTCACCCAAGAAGAGCGATACGGTCCACTGATTTGTATGCTAGCGATATTTGAACGTTGATTTAATGGCTGTTTTCTTGTAGACAGAAAGTATCCAAAGACAAGAGAAGCGGCGCTGATATTTGGTGTGTGTCACTGAGGTGGGGGGAGGTGGTCGGGAGACGTGCCCCCGTACTCAATATTAGATTGATTTTTTATTGCGGTCAATTGACTAACTAAAATGAGGGTTGCAAAAGCAGATCAATATGGACAACTCAAAAGCCTTTCCGATTATATTCTTGGTTGAAAGCAGCATTGAGGGGTTGGTGTGGCGGGGGGGGGGGGGGGAGGGGGCCCCAAAATTCGAAGTTTTCAAACAGTTGTAGTCTCAGAGCAACCTCTTGAGTCAGAAACTGTGGTATTTCATGTTTATGCTATAATGCTATTGTTTTTACTGGTTGGGTGCTTGCACAGTTGCTAAGAAAAGTATAATGGCAAGAACTTCACATTTCATAATCTGAAAACATTACAGTAGAGGTCAGAGAAATGGTTTGGTTTAAAACATTATGAAACTTATACAAAAGAATTAAAGAAATCATGACTCTTACAAAAAGCATACTGGAAATGTAATATTATTTCCTTACTCTGGACCATGGAAGTCAGTGAAATTACTTCTGGTGTGAGAAAATAATATAAAAGTGGTGAACAAGAATGTCAGGAAGAGCCTCATGTATATTAATTGCAAGTATGACAGACAAGAACAAAGCATAATTACAATTAAAAAGTAAACAAGAAACAACTGATCTCACTGATGCTTAAACAAAATTAGTTTTGACATTTGCTTCCGGACTTTTGCCCCAGTGATTTTTCTGTCTCTTGTTTTCCCAGATGAAATAATTTGATTCTGCAATAAGAACATGCTGCCATTTTTACGAGGTTGTGGATGTGGTTGTCGTCAACTGCAGTCTCAAACTGGTGTGTGTACAGTTCTGGAAACAAGTCCATGTGAATTGTGTTGTTCAAAACAGCCATGGAAACAGCTACTGAAATTCTAGGACCTTGCGGTAGACGTCCACTTGTTGTTTTCAGGAGGCGTTGAAAACACTTCTCTGTTTCCAAGCAAACAGTAATAATACTCGGTGATGCTTTCTGGAGGCCACCATTGTCTTATGCAAACAAACTTATGACAGCTACCATCTGTTGTTTTGAGTGCATTTGTACATGCCATACAATAAATTATCTTTCCCATCATTCGAACCACGTAACCAGCAATGTAACTAACTGTAGCCTCTTTGTACAGGAAACTGTCTCAAAATTTGGTGCATCAGCATAGTCATGGTCATTCTGTGATGGCTGTCGGTTGATCATGTCATACTTGCGTGCTATGCTCATCGTTGATTGAGAAGTACCTGCAGTACTGTCAACGGGCAGAATGGAAGTACAATCCATGATGCCACAGTTACCACTACCGTTCTTTACCTGATGTCGCATTAACAGACGCTTGTAAGTTGCCTGAAACTGCCGAGCTGTGGGATTATTGTTAAATCCTCCACTTGAACGTACAGCTGCAAAGAAAAGTTCAATATGGTCTTGGCTGAACTTGTAAGTGAGAAGATACTTCATGGGAGCACCCACGCTATCTATCAGTTCAGAAAATAACTTTTTAATGCTGTGTATGCTCGCAGCAAAACCACTGAAGGCAGTCTTTCTTGGTCCCTGGTACATTGGAGTCCCAGCGCCATCCTTTAAACCCATCAGAAACGTTGTTGCATTATGCAAGATTTTCTCCCATCTGTCCTTATTGGTTTTCTTCATGGGTGCTTTGAAACCATTGCCGAGAGGGTTGCGACTGTTTAGAACGTCGAATGCCCTATCTATGTGCCTGAGAAATTCAATTGTTGCCTCACATCTCATGAACTGAGGCAGTTTGAGTTCTTTGTCACAAAACTCAATGGCATCTGCAACACTAGCACTGAAAACCTGGGCAGCAAGATTCACCTTCATCTTTTGCTTTTTCCATTGCATGTGAGCATTCCTCAACTTATTTCCAAGTCTGAGACCTTCTGTTCTTTGCAGCTTGTTGAGTTCCTCTATATACTGCCATCTAACAGTTCGTCCATCACTGGTTCTGAAAAGGCCTCCCTCAGCAAAAGAATTTCGAAGGAGCTTCAGCATATGACACACATCAAGAATGATATGAACTCTTTGAGTTTCATCAGCTGGATGGGGAAAGCATGGGTCCATGCCACTGATGTTCAGTTTTGCCCCCAAATGCCGCATCATCGCAAAATGACACGAAGGCCCATCACAAGTTAGTGACACTGCACGAACACCGACATCATGAAGCTTCTGCAGACACTGGTTGATGAGATTTGCTCGTTCTTCCCCGCTCATTCCATTGATGAGGAAATAGCCTAGAGGTATCTTCCACGACTGGTCTGCTGATACAGCCATTAATACCAAGGCATCTTTGGCAACTGGTGCTGAATCGTCAGAGTTGCCACTGCCAATGTCAACGTAACCATGGAATTGCCCATGTGCATATTCCACATGCTTCCGTATAGCTACTTCATCTAGCATCACAGCACACACAGTCTCCTTTCCTTTGGCCCTATTGTCCTTTCTTTTTGCTTCGAGAGCTGCAAACGCTGGTTTGGCGAAGCCATGTGCTCCATCTATACTGCTATACCATGCTCTTATTTGACCAGGACTCTATTTTGGAAGCCAAACCTGGGGCAAGTAACCCTTGAGCTGGAATTGAAGGACCGTATAGTTTCCCTGGCTATCTCTCCACTACATGCTACCATCATTATGCACTTTGAAGAGAAAGGTAAGGCAGCAGGGCCATAGTTAGATGGGAGGGGGGTGGTGAGGAGGGTTCACCCATGTAGTCGGCAAAGTGAATGAAAGAGGAGAGAGAATAAAGAGGGAAGGAGAGAGTAAAGGAAGAGATGGAATGAAGGGAAAAGAGAAGAGAGGCAGAGGCATACTAAGCAGAGGGTGGGTGGGGACAGTCTGCCCCTCAGTACCAGTCATGCCCAGCCCCTAAAAAACCTAACAAATGAAAAAAAGTTAAATGAATTATGATTTATGGGGGTGACAAAGGAAGGGTCCTCCCGGGTGCCAACTATTCTAGGTACGCCATTGAAGAGAGGGAGGGAGCCAGAGAAAGATTAAAGAAAGGGGGAGGGGTGGATGGTGGTTCAGGGAGGAGAGGAGATTGGAATGTAGAAGATAGACAACTCCCTGTTTCCTTTACAACTCAAATGCCAATAGTACAGGTCAAGGTTTAGCACCATTTTATAACAAAACTACCATAAACTTCATCATTTTCAAGATAAATCATGACACATTGTGATATGTTAATGGATGTGAGGGGGCCAGGGGAGGGGGATATCAAACTAATTGGTATTGGGGTAGGGAAGGCGGATGGGGGAGGAAGGAATGTGTTTGAGAGATTTCCAGTCTCTGACCTTCATTTCAGAGTACTGTATGTATGAATAGAACGGATCAATTAATTATTGCCGAGCAGCACTCGTACGTTATGCACAGCCATGTAATCCATATGGTTACCAGCTTAAGTTCTGATTACACCGCGTGTTCTTTTTTTCGTCTCAAAAATGGACGATCCAGGAATTGAGTGGAGTGATGCAAGTCCCAAGTACCACTCTGAGGAGGAAGATAGCCTTCTGGCAGGGTCAGGGTCTCCTGAAGGAGGACCCGACGGACTGCTTCACGCTGGTGGAGGAGGACAACGGGGGGGGGGGGCAAAGAGGGAGCGCACGAGGTCATCATCGAGAGCGATGACGAGACAGAGTCCGCGACCGCCTCCACCAAGTCGCAGATGTTACACGTCTTCTGGTCTTACATCGAGGGAATGTTGACCAACCTGAACAGTCTCCCCATAGAGAGGATACACGCCATGCTGAAGATGTTCGCCATGCCGGGACCGGCGACCTCGGAGATCTCCGAACATGAACTCAAACTGTTTCTGGACAAGAAGGTCAAGGAACAAGAACTGATCTTTTCGGGTGGATTTTATAACTTACCAAAGGCGGACGGTCAACTGTGAGATCTGGACGTAGTAGTTTATTTTACCGTGTAGCCATTTTGTATCACTCGTCCGCAATGTTCGGATCGACAAAGAAGACTCGAAAGTCTCGAAAGACAGAATGAGATGAGATCTGCTTGTGATTCCCTGTCATGGCACCAAGAACACCTTAACAAATAATACTTATACCCACCATGGAGGTCACCGTTTTTAGTGGGGAGTTTAACATTGGATATTTCGGTGTATTGTGGAGCCCCTTTATTGGGGAGTTAGGGAGCACCGTCTTGCTCTACTGCTAAACACTAAATCTTCTCACTTCTACCCCAACCTATGCCAAGAAAATGTGACCTTCCGTGAATTCCCTTAAAGAGTAACATGTTCTTTCATTTACCTATTGCTTACAGGGTACAGTACTTTCCCGCTTTCATAGAAATATGAAAAATTAAAAAAGCATATTTTACTTTGCTTCATACTGGACAAGCCATATAACAATTGGAAACGCTTGAATAGTCTAAATGAGAAGCGAATTATGTAGTTAGAAAACATCTGGTATGTTCGCGATTAATGACGCATTGGGCTTTAAATCCATTACAAAACAATTATGTATCCCACAGGTACATGAAACGTAATATTTCCTTTTGTAGGATCCTGAAGTTGCCAACTAAGTTTACCGTATCACCATTTTGTATCAGTTTTGAGCTAATGAGGATGAGCAAAAATATATTATAGGAGACATTTGGAGGTTGGAAGAGGGAACATGTGAAATGTTGCAGAGATCAAAGTGGAGATTGTATTAAATTAATAATTAAAATACACACTTTTTGTCTTTTCATTCCTTGTTAAAACTTGTTATAAAGAATTTAATTTCAACACTATGGCCTCGTTCCAATCTTGTTTTGTTGTTCCAGGGAGTTGGTTGTTCCATTAATGCCGCTGCAATACAAAGATTTGAAATGTATTCATTTTATTTGAATATTGCGGGTTTAAAGGTAGATTCTAGGCACGTATTGTAGGAATGGGGTTCGAAAAGAACACAAAGGTTTATTAAAGCCCTAATCACGTACATGCACGATCGCGGATGCGATGACCCGTGAGTTTGTTTTGGTTTTCACCCAGTTTGGATAGAAATGAGTAACAATAAACGCAGACAGCTCCTAATATTATAACCTGCGTGAACAGTGAAGCAGTCTAATGTGAAACTACGGTTAATAAATGTATTTATTACATTTACATGTTTTATATAGGCGTATGAGTTTCATTGTTAGCTCCTATATCAGTGTCCCAAAGTGTTAACCAGGAATATTGAGGCACAGTCCCCTACACGGCTCACCTACTCAGCTCATTCCCCCTCCCCGCCACAAGTAGGTCCCTTTTTGGCATGAATTGCAGATTATGATAACACAAACCTAACAATTAATTTACATCTACCTTCCCCATCAGGGCTATACGGCTGCCATCAGCATGCCCTATAGGTGCTTTAATGTCTTCAATTATACCATGAAGAAAGCAAGGCTTATAAAGTAACATAAAGTCCTATAGCTTACTCGGGCTACAAGGTGATTTCAAGTGAATAATGTTTTTTTTCCTTCTAATTTCCTTTTTTTCCCCCTTTTTTTTTGAAGTGTAGCCTAAATTTCTAAACATGACTTAAAAAGCCTGGGAAATGCATTTCCTGCAATCTGGGAGGTATACTTCGCACATTGTTCTTGCTACGTAACGCGCCAACCGATGACGACGCATGCGTAGATAGTGTCATGATGGTTCCTTTTAGGAAATGGCCCACCCAATACAAATTTCTTAAACTAGGCCCTGGTATATGCGAACATAAAAACAGGTTTATGTAACATTTTGGACGATACATAAAGTTTTACGAGGTTCCTCAACGCCCCCCCCCCCCCACCTAGAGATTCTACCCAGGCTACGGCCGTGAAATATCTTTAAGTTATAGGTTTTTTATGATTCCGATAAAGTGACTGTGCCCAGATACCCAATAGTGCTTTTAAAATGTACTTATGACACCATGTGTGCATGTTGTAGGCTACACATCTGTATAACAAGATGATTTTATTCTTGTGTGCAAGACTGATAATGGAAAACAGAATCTGTCAAAAATAGTATTAATAACAAAATCGCGCATTTTGTAAGCATCACAGATATATAGGGCCTATATGCAGTTTTTGTGTTTGTCAATTAATGTAGTTGTGTTCAAATAATAATGCGGCTTGACGCATGGGCAAACAACATTAATTAAGTGTTAACTGTGTTTCTTTCATTACATTTCTTACCTCATTGCGATTTTGCTTGTAATTTTTAATTTGTCGAAATAAGGGTGCTGCCAATCTCGACCTCTATTAGGAAAAATAACGTCCCTTACAGCAGTTACAATTTCACACTGCAACATTCTTCCACCAAAATAAGGAACATGAACGATTTAAATTATTCGAACACCTTAAAACATAGAAGACACTATCTCATGTATACTAGATTCAAAAGGACTAGTTACTGTCTAATAATGAAAAGAAGTTATTTTAGCTGTATATATCTAACTACTACTTAATTTTGGAACATAACATACGTCATCATATTAATGTGATTGAACCTGTCGAAACTGAAAAAACCCCAACAAACAATGTGATTTAGGTCGTCATAATGGGCATCTTTTGTGAATTTTTTAATATAATGAGATACATAATACGGCTTTAATGAAAAGTATCACATCATGGTCCTCCATATTTTCCCTGCCCCCTAATTATTCATGATCCATGGAGATGTAATCCCTGAAGCCCCTTCCGTTCGACCACCCACGGAGTATATACAATATATTGGGCGATGTTAGGCCTTAACACAATTTGGTCGCGGCAATAGCTCAATGGTAACAGTTTGGAAAGAAGGGCCCTATACAACACTCGAAACAGGTTATTGGTCCAGTGACTTGTTACAAACAACATACATGGTGCTCGATTCCATATCTTCCTTAGGCTGATTTCGTAGTAAAGAGTAAAAGATATGGTTACGAGATTCGTTGTAATGTTGTATGTAAAAAAAATGAAACGTTAATTTATTCCTTATGATAACGATGCGGTCCCCGCTGGCCAAACACTATACCATGACATTTTGCTAATAACTATTGCTCTACTTCGACATTGTTTTTCGATGTCTTTTCACACGTATGCTTGCGGCACGCGCCTAATAACATTACTTCCAGTTAATTTATATGTACATACATACATACATACATACATGCATACATAGATACATACATATATATATATATATATATGCCTATATATATATAGGCCTATATATATATATATAGGCCTATATATATAGGCCTATTTATATAGGCCTATCTATATAGGCCTATCTATATAGGCCTATATATATATATATATATATATATATATATATATATATATATATATATATATATATATATATATATATATATATATATATATATAGTTTCTCCTCTTAGGCTGCCCGAATTTTTCAGGACTTTTGCCCGAATTTCTTGTCCTCTGGGAATTTGTTTTTTAAGACTGCCCCCCGCATCGTACGCCTATGGCCGAGGTCAATGGATCGTTTGAGGGTTCAAATTGTGAAAACCATGTTTTACACAATATTTCAAAAGGACAGATGTCATATTTAGTATGTTGATGTATCACAATTAGTAAAAGAAACCTGTTGTTGAGGTCGTCATCATTTCAGGATAGCCTGATATTGCAAATTTATTGTTTGTCACATCACACTGCTTTACTAAGTTGTACACCCTAACTATAAATTTTGTCAGATTCATGAAAAAAACTGCTCATGTTACATCATTGAATTAATGCTATTTGAAAGAAGTATGTGGCATTGCTCACAATATTGCTAGTAATATGAGTAATATTATAATAATATTCCCAAGGAATTTTCTGTGCTATGATAGCTGAAGGAGAGAGGGAATCCCTTACACTGGCCAAGTGGCGAGTTTTTCAAAATATTTTCGTAAGGCCTATATTTTTACAGTTCATGGTTCAGTAAGTTTCCAGTGTGCTATGATTGTGTTCTTTGCTTTGATTCAACAGATATCTGTTTGCAACAGTTTTTCTTCAAGTTCCACGAAGCAGTTGTATGACCAATTGAAGAAACTCAAAAAGTTTGAAGTACAGTAAGTGTTAAATATTTCATTAAAGTGGGATTATATGCACTCCATAATCATGCAGTTACTGATACCAACCTCAGTGGTATACATTGGCAGTTACAAGCAAAATTTTGTAGTGCTTAAGCAACTCTCAAAATTCAAGCAGAAACAAATATTGATAAATATTAATGATAAAGGTGCTCTACCTGTTACCTATCATCATCGCTCGGCCAAACGCTCTTAGATGTTTCGCTACTTGTTGCAAACTTTTGTTGTGCTATATAGTAATGATATGTATACTTTCAATGGTTAGCACTGCATTTAAAGGAACATTTTTTTGAAAAATGGGATCCAGTCCTTCTGGTCATATCATTGTTTGTAAGTTTATCGCCCTAAGCCTTGCCTTGTCATGAATTTTACTTTCTGTGATTGAGTGCTTGAACTGTTGGCCCGTCCTGCTAGAAAATTTGAATCTAACACTGACTTACGTCGAGACGTGACCTTAGTGCTGCACATAGGTCACACTTGATCAGATCTCACTCTGAGCTTGGCCTTGATACAATACACAGGAATGAGTACAGACTTCAATAGGCTATCAACTTGCCATACTGTATATCTGAATGCTCGAATGCTCAAGGAGGATCAAGCAGACCCCACAAATGAGGTGATCAACTTGCTAGTCTGAATCTCACATGCTCAAGTAGGACGAGACCTACAAGGGCGATCAACTTGCCATAGTTTGCATTCTCGCATGCTCAAGGATGATCAGACCCTACAATTTGGGTGATCATCGTCCTATAGTATAAATTATTGCATTAAGGAGGATCAGACCCACAAGGGCGAACAACATGCTAGTCTGAATATACTCCATACATGTTCACAGTGGATCAGACCCACAATCGGGGGATCAATTTGCTACAGTCTGAATGCTCGCATGCTCATGGAGGATCAGATCTGCATTTGTGGCAATAAAACAATATTGCTAGTCTGAATGCTTCAACTTGTTATTACCGAATGCTGCAACATACATTAATTTGAAGTACCCATTCGTAATGATTGCTGAAATCATGTTTCACAGTAATATTTACTTTCTATTTAATTTCTGTAACTTTGAAGCAATGCTTACTATTCATGCGTCCTTTTCTGCAGGCTGAATTACCTCAATGACGTTCTTGTCTCTCATGCTGTGGACCATCTCTACCACCTTGTCACAGGTTGCACCGAAACAGAAGCTGAAGCAGCCTGTAGTCAACTGCGCAAAAGCTTACCAAAGTAATGATCCTGATGCACAATTATCTTTTCAATATGATATGTGGTGTAAACATGTACTTTTTTAGCTTGAATGTGGCTGCTTATTAACTTCTCTATTCAGTCAATAATTTTTAACTTTTACGTATAGGTATAGGCTAGAAAGAGATTTCAAAATTATTTCAAATTGTGTCTGAAAAACCCCATCTCCAGACAATTAGACCAAAAAGAGCAGGGTTTAATTGGAGGTAAAGATCAACTTATCTTGGACCTTGCTGTTACCTAATCCGACTGCTATGGTCATAAAATGACCGCTGTTAAAAAATAATACTTGAAGGTTGAGTTCTTTATTCTTCTGTGGTCCTGTAGAAGTTGATACTAAATTGCATTGTGGTATTCCTTTATTTATTTATATTTGGTTTAGTAAATAAGTTCCAGGAGGGCGATATATGTTCCATTCATTATCAAAGTTCAGTCCCAAAATATGTTGTTTCCATCCGTTCCTTCCTTACTTCTGACTGTTCAGTTCACTATAGAATCCTTTGCCAATGTCCTAACTCAGTAGGTTACTTTTTACGAATCTCGATCACCCTTCCTTAATGTACCAATCCTTTCTATTAAATTCCCTTCTGTTCTCTACCCCTACCATGTGTTAACTGTTTTTCCTATCTCACTCCCAGAGTATCAATACACATATGTCCTTTGTTCCAAAGAAGGTTTTCACACCACGGAGGTCTGTTTTTACCTCCATGTTCACACTTAATTACCCTCTGAGTCATCCTTTTTCCATCAATGACCCTGTGGTTACCTAGCAACCCAGATAGATCAAGTAGCGATTTATACCCCCTTTGACTTAGTGTGCACTGTAAGTGCTTTACCATTGAAATATGTGCAGTACCAAAAATTCAACAATATAGGGCAATGTAAATCTCTATGAAAATACACTAAGTAAGAGCATACAGTCTTATATGTATATAACTTTATCTGCACATCTGGATAGACTCTATGTCCAGTTATATCTGGCTTTATATCTTTATTAGGCCAGATAAAACTTGATATGCCTATCTGGATTGACTCTATATCCAGTTATATCTGGCTTTATATGGCCATATCATTAACTTCTCTATTCAGTCAATAATTTTTAACTTTTACGTATAGGTATAGGTTGGTGCCAAGGGTCAGAGCATTTCACCAGGATAGGAAGGGAGGCCATCCAAGCTGAATATGATGAGGTTGGAGATGATCAGGTGTTTGAGTATAACAACCAGTGGTTAAGACAAGAACTTGATAATTTATGATAAAACGGTTTCTTTCTTTCATGCATATCGTTATTGTTTGTCCCCCAACCCTTACTCAAAATCCATATATGGCCCATATATGACAATTTGTATCTGGCCCATATCTGTGCCTTATATGGAATTTATATCTGGCCATATCAAGAATTGGGCAGATATAACTTGATATAAGATAAAGGCCATATCTGCCTTAGATAAAACTTTATATGGGTCACTTTTTATCTGGACCAGATATGGTCCATATATGGCAAATCCATATCCAGCCCACATATGGCAAATCCATATCTGGCGCATATATGGCACATCCACATCTGGCCCATTAATTAGAAATCTATATCTGGCCCATATATGGCAAATCCATATCTGGCCCATTACTTAGAAATCCATATCTGGCTCATATATGCCACATCCATATATTGCCCTTGGCAAATCCATTACTGTCTCATATCATGACAAATCCAGATTGAACTAGTTAAAAAAATGGCTTCATCTGTGCCAGAACTTCACCTGGCGATGTAAAGAAATATAATTTGAAACCAAATAAGGGCAATATATGGCGAAGATAAAGCAACTCTTTATTTACTGCTTAATTATCTGGCCATTAATTACATTTCCTGTTTGATCCATCAGCAGGTATTTTTCGTTTTCTTGTTTCACCTTACCCACAGTATGTCCAAGCCTTTACAAATAAAAAAACTAATATTAAAATGGGTCTTCTGTTCAAACGATTATTGAGGCAATATGACGGTCAGAACAAAAATACATGGTTAAGAGAATAAAATATCCTGGCATGATAAAATGCTCCACGAATAAATTGGCACTTGAAAGCCTGCTTCATGACAAAATGCCCATCACTCTGCCGTCTCTAGGCTGTCTTCAGTCTCTGCAAGGTCTGCGAGTTCTTTCATCGACACAATTTTCAAAACAATGACGAAGACATAAAGTTGGGATTACTTTATTCCCAGCACATTCCAAACCCAATTGTGTACATAACTTTCTTCTGACACATAGTTTTATTTATGACTCACAATGCTTCCAACTAGAAAGAGATTTCAAAATTATTTCAAATTGTGTCTGAAAAACCCCATCTCCAGACAATTAGACCAAAAAGAGCAGGGTTTAATTGGAGGTAAAGATCAACTTATCTTGGACCTTGCTGTTACCTAATCCGACTGCTATGGTCATAAAATGACCGCTGTTAAAAAATAATACTTGAAGGTTGAGTTCTTTATTCTTCTGTGGTCCTGTAGAAGTTGATACTAAATTGCATTGTGGTATTCCTTTATTTATTTATATTTGGTTTAGTAAATAAGTTCCAGGAGGGCGATATATGTTCCATTCATTATCAAAGTTCAGTCCCAAAATATGTTGTTTCCATCCGTTCCTTCCTTACTTCTGACTGTTCAGTTCACTATAGAATCCTTTGCCAATGTCCTAACTCAGTAGGTTACTTTTTACGAATCTCGATCACCCTTCCTTAATGTACCAATCCTTTCTATTAAATTCCCTTCTGTTCTCTACCCCTACCATGTGTTAACTGTTTTTCCTATCTCACTCCCAGAGTATCAATACACATATGTCCTTTGTTCCAAAGAAGGTTTTCACACCACGGAGGTCTGTTTTTACCTCCATGTTCACACTTAATTACCCTCTGAGTCATCCTTTTTCCATCAATGACCCTGTGGTTACCTAGCAACCCAGATAGATCAAGTAGCGATTTATACCCCCTTTGACTTAGTGTGCACTGTAAGTGCTTTACCATTGAAATATGTGCAGTACCAAAAATTCAACAATATAGGGCAATGTAAATCTCTATGAAAATACACTAAGTAAGAGCATACAGTCTTATATGTATATAACTTTATCTGCACATCTGGATAGACTCTATGTCCAGTTATATCTGGCTTTATATCTTTATTAGGCCAGATAAAACTTGATATGCCTATCTGGATTGACTCTATATCCAGTTATATCTGGCTTTATATGGCCATATCAAACTTGATATGCATATCTGGCTTACACGTATATCAAGATATATCTGGCTTTATATGGCCATATCAAACTTGATATGGATATCTGGCTTACAATTATATCAAGATATATCTGGCTATATATGGCCAGATAAAATGTTATCTGCATATCTGGATTGACTCTATATCCAGTTATATCTGGCTTTATATGGTCATATCAAACTTGATATGGATATCTGGATTACAGTTATACCAAGATATAAATAGCTTTATATGGCCATATCAAACTTTATATGCATATCTGGATTGACTCTACACCCAGTTATATCTGGCTTTATATTGCCATATCAAAATTGATATGCATATCTGGCTTACACGTATATCAAGATATATCTGGCTTTATATGGCCATATCAAACTTGATATGGATATCTGGCTTACAATTATATCAAGATATATCTGGCTTTATATGGCCATATCAAACTTGATATGGATATCTGACTTACAATTATATCAAGATATATCTGGCTTTATATGGCCATATCAAACTTGATATGGATATCTGGCCTACAATTATATCAAGATATATCTGGCTTTATATGGCCATATCAAACTTGATATGGATATCTGGCTTACAATTATATCAAGATATATCTGGCTTTATATGGCCATATCAAACTTGATATGGATATCTGGCTTACAATTATATCAAGATATATCTGGCTTTATATGGCCATATCAAACTTGATATGGATATCTGACTTACAATTATATCAAGATATATCTGGCTTTATATGGCCATATCAAACTTTATCTATCCAGATATAGCCAGATATAAAACCAGATATGGAATTTGAGTAAGGGCACCCCCACTGATAGACAATTCCAGAAAAAAAATCTCGCCTAAAGTTTAAGTATGTTTATATGTGCAAGATAGATTAAAAACAGCAAGCAACAAAAAACAAAACAAAGCACAAATGCCGTCAGATAGCACATTTTGGAACCGGCAAAAAGTGTCCTTATATTAAGCAATATTTAATTTACACATTCCCTCTGTTCAAACCACACTAGATTGGTTTCAATTCAATACATTACCCCCCCCCCCTCTCACACACACACTTCCTCCCCCTCCATATATATCAAAGGGCTTGTCTCCCCCTGGCAAGGAGAAAAATGTGCACACAATTAGTATACTGAATATAATTAGTATTTCTATTATCTTATAATGCATAAGTAATGTCATAATAGGTTGAATCAAGAGCAATGTTCCCAGAGAACTCCAGTCAGAATGATGGTATAAGTAAATCCTGGGATTGTTTTTGTTGATTGTGAAGTTCAAAGGACTCTAAGGTGACAAAATTCTAACAAAAGTCTCACATAACAAGCATATATTTTACCACACGTAGAAATTAAGTTGTTCTATTAGTAGTTGTAATCTATAAACTCATGTGTCACATCCAGGACAGTAAATGGCAGTTAGTTCGTCTTTCCTCAGGTAAATGGAATTTTTACATTCATCATCTAATTTTTAAAATTCTGTTCTGCTATGCTTTGCTTTGGTCTCGAATAGGTACTAATTAACAGAAAACTGGCTAAAACAAGCAGAACAATTATCTTTCCAAGATGAGGGAAGCTAGCTTACTTGATATAGCACACATTCATTGTTAGTTCTAAGCATAAACTTAGAGTCGTGACGGTATGGGTTAGAAAAAAATGATTTGTCATATTGCGTCATCTCAATATCAATGCTTTATTTGTTTGCTGATTTAATAAACCTATGCGTTAATACTTGTGTGTGCGGTATGACACCTGGCTTCAAACATGCTATCTCAAGAAGGGAAGCTTGGAAAATGTAAGATTTGGTACGTATGTGAATCATATTGATTATATCCTATATTTTTGGGGTGGATGTCAAAGGGTAAACAGGGTTCACGTTGTGAAAACCTTGTAAAAATTATAAGTTCAAGAAAGGAAGCTGAACAGATATCATATTTAGTCTGTAAGTATACCACATGGCCAAAAGAGGCCTTTGTTATTGTGGAGATTAACAGTGGTCAAATTTTGTAAACCTTTCAAACTTGATATCTCAAGATGAGGAAGCTGGAAGAAATCTCATATTTACTGTAGTATGTATCTCATTGAGTGAGTACAAGCAGGCTATCAGTGGTCATTTGTGTCAGCATCTGTCAGAATATTTATATAATATAAGAATATTTATTTTAGAAGAATATTTATTTAATGTCAAAGGAAAAGGTGAGCCAAATATGTAGACAAATGCAAGAGAAATGTTAACTGATACCAAGTTGTCTGAATTGTGTACAAATATGATTTCACTGGCTTCAGCTTGCATTTCCCAATTAGCCCTAATTCATTTTTTTTTCTTTTCCAACATTTGAACAATAGTCATTGAGATACTTTGACTAACACTAAACAATCTGAGTGTAGTAGAACTGGTTCTCACACAGCCTCCTTTCCCAGTATTTATGTTAAGCCTGATACTTAGTGTGACCAGCAGCATGTCATTTGAAGGTAGTCTGTATAGGCCACAAAGTTGTATTGTGGCATCAAGAAGCACTATCCTTGAGGTCTTTATAATCTCCAAATTTTTCTCAGACATTTTAAAAGAACATGCAAAAGGACAGAATGTCCCAGTGAGGTCAATTTCCTACAGGTGGTACAAAAACAGTTTAATAATTTTGACCATATGTGACCATATTTTAGTATCTGGCATATTTGAAGCCAATGCAACATAACTTTCAGCTGATTTTTGTTGAAAATAAATGATATAGCTTAGAGGCCTTTATGCCCATTAACAATACATCGTAGCAGCAGACGTTTTTGGTGTTTATCAATACCAGTTGTGCATGGTGACATATTCGTTTGGAAATACCATCTAATGAATAATGCACTGCCTGACTGTGCAGGCAATATATCATGATTCGATCGTTGACATGTCATGAACACACGAAAACACCCTACACAAACCCTCTGCTCCTATACCATATGGTTTATATTGCTTCCCAAGTACCATTTCCAACCAGCTAGGCATTGCCCAATCTTTAAATATATCACATGAAAAGGAATTCACAGGCACGTATTTTCACCATAGTTCACATTCACAGCCTGTCGATAATTGGATTAACAGTAGTCTACCTTTAATTGATTGCCTGACCAACAAATACTGCTAGGCTACAACTGTGGACACCAAAGCATGGTTTACTTTGATTTATGTAACCTTTTTTTCCATGTGAATGTCATTTTGTCTTGATATCCCCAAGATTTCAAATGTTACTAGATGTGAGGCTATCTGTTATTGTCAATGGTTGTCAAGCATTAGTATTAAAAGTAGAAGGGAAATTGGATGATTTTTATAAAACAAAGTATTTGAAACAGCTTGTACTAACAATAAAGAAACAGATACAGTTGTTCTATGTCACAATAGACGTAGGATGTTGCACGAGTCTTGCAGCACTTTTGTCATTTTATAGAAATGTATTTATCTTATGCAGCAAAGAACATGAAGGAGAATTAAATTTGCAATAAATTTTAAATTAAATTGATATTTCCATTCATTTGTGTCTGTCCAATAGTATCATGCAAGAAATCATAAATGACCATATATTTTAGCCGTTCATCATGTAGTGGAATTGGTCTAAAGTTCCTCTCTAAATCCTGAAATTAAAATGAAAAGGCATACTCCAAAGAAGCCTTGCTGTCCTGATGTTTTTGCACTACGTTTCCATGCAGAAGAGCTTGTAGGACACATTTGTCCGTGCTATTCTCTCATCCTGTCCGCGCGGACAGTAAATCACCACACACGGACGTTTTTTCCTAGTTAATAGTGTCCGTTCGGACAGATAATACTGTCCGCCGGACACAATTCCTCCCAGAGAAAGTTGTCCTACGGACACAATTCCCGTGGAATAGTGTCCGTGAGACACCCGGACACTATTCCCTGTCACACCGTCACAACAATCTTGATCTAACGATATCACTCAATAAACCAGAGCAATCTTATTCACCCTGACGTCTTACTATTTATTCTTAATAATATAAACCCAAGAACAATAAACTTCGGAAAACAGCCATACGGTAGTCTACCAGCATTTGTGATCTATGATTCCCTTTCCGTAATGAACTTGTATATCTTGTGTCTATAGGGTAGCGTGCAGATAGAACTTTACAGCGACTTCATTTGACATAAAGCCCTTTTCACTTCATAGTGCAATACCAACGGTAGCCTGAGAAATGGTCGTACGACGAGTATGTGTGATTGGGGCAGGGGTCAGTGGGTTAGTGGCAATAAAAAGTTGTCTCGAAGAAGGCCTGGAACCAGTCTGTTTCGATAAAAATGAAGATATTGGTAAGTAGACCAAAGGGGGAAAAAACCTCCTTTATTGCATTTTGTTCTTGGTAACTTTTATTCTATCTCAAAGAAAAAGTAATGATGTAGCCGGCCTATCTTACCTTACGAAAGGGGCCAACTGGTCAATTGGTATCATATTTTAGACTGCCTCCCCGCTCTCCACCCATTTTTTAATTTTTTTATTATTATAATGAACTCACCCGATTATATTCTCTGATGTGTTATACTACCGTGCTGCGAACCCCATCGCGCAATCGTCAATGTAGGAGATTGTTCCCTTTCGGGCTCGTCGTAGCATGTCGTGAAGTTTCTTCTTGAATACCTGTGCAGTGAAATCCCACCAGAACACAGAAAGGATGTGGTATCAATGTCCCTTTAGTAACATCAGAACACAGAATGAATGTGGTATCAATGTTTCCGTTAGTAACACATGGTGATAGCTTATGCTGCATGCGCGCAGAGTAACATGGAAAAGTGATCGAACAAAGTTGATTTCACGACACTGATATGTTATTAAAATTATAATTTATGGCAACTAGTAAGCACAATTTAAAGTATGATTCTGTTTAGATTAAAAAACAGGAGAGAAAAGTTCAGGAGGGACCTACAGTTCCAACCAAAGACCACATGATAAAAAAACAACTAAACACAGATCTAATCAAATTCATTTTGCAATTCCCAATATAACGGTTAAACTGAGTAAAGCATTCTGAAATCCATTGGCATCTCTTGAAAGGACAACCGACTCTACGTAAACACATTCCATTCGCATACAACTCCAGGAGAAACAATGTTTCTTCTACAAAGGATATTTAAATGATCAAGTTTGACGAATGAGGGTATGTTTATTCATGTTTTGTTTTGTTTTGTTTTAACCAGGTGGGGTATGGATATTTCGGGATGAAACCGACTCAAATCCCGGTTCTGCTCTTTATGACTGCGTGGTGACTAACTCCAGCCGACAGATGATGTGTTACAGTGACTTCTCATTCCCCAGAGACACCCCTCCTTTCATTCCTGGGAAAGCTCTCCTCAAGTACTACCAGGTTAGCCCCTTTTCAATTTAAACGGGGGGGGGGGGAGGAGGGGGAGGGTGATCAGTGTTGACCTCAAATATGCTAGAAAGTCAAATAATGGTTGCAAATAATGGTCCAACTTCGTCAAGATCCTATATACGTGAGTGAATAACCAACCTCTGTACATATATTTATATTTCAAGGACTACGCCGAACACTTCAGACTCAGACCACATATCCAATTTCACAGCACCGTTACTCGTGTTGAAAAGACCGAAGATTTCGCTAAGACTGGACAATGGCGAGTAACGGTCCTACATGAAGGGGAGGAGACGGTACATGTATTTGACGCTATCATGCCGTGTACTGGGTTTTTCAGCATAATCAATTACCCAATGTATCCTGGGCAAGACGAGTTCAAGGGTACCGTGTTTCACAGCAACGAATACAGAGGTAACGAACACATGGCAGGGAAAAATGTCGTTGTTGTAGGTGAGTTTACTTTGTTTCCTTGACGGGTCTTAGCAAGTAAATTCGATTAAATGGGACTTATTGAAAGCCAATGATTCTTCCCTTTAACATTTCATATATATACAATTTTTTTTATAGTAATAGTACTTTGCGGTAAACATCGGTATATATCGGTATATATAGATAGATATATATTAGGGTGTCCGCGTACAAAGCGGGAGGCCCGGGTTCGAATCCCGGTGGAGGCTGGAAGTTTTTTCACTGTTCTAGATTTTCCTTCTCATATATATATATATATATATATATATATATATATATATATATATATATATATATATATATATATATATATATATATATATATATATATATATATATATTAACCGGTGCTATGGCCGAGTGGATAAAGGCGGTGGCATTTGAAGCAATGAGGCTTAGCAATCGGGAGGTTCGGGGTTCGATTCCCGGCCGGGTCATAGTAAGGGTTTGATATATATATATATATATATATGTATATATATATATATATATATATATATATATATATATATATATATAGGAATAACGGAAAAACTGTTAAACAACTATGCTGCATTTAGAGAAAGGCTGGATCTCGAGTGAGATACAATAATTGAATTAGGTAAGTGATTGGAAATAAAACAGCCAATGTTTGGTTTTTGCAGAGCTTTCGAGCAAAACTAGCTCTTCTTCAGTGCATGATCACCGAAAGTGACAAGGAGTAGCAGGAATTGAAACTATTTTATAGAGAAGATGTCGGCATGGTTGTAAAGGCAAAGCGACGTACAGATTTCTGCTGAATTGAGCAGAAGTTTTAGAAATTCGGATTATTTTCATCCGCGTCGGATTATTTTAATCTGATTCCGTCGTAATTGTAAAGGAATTGTTTAGGTTTATCTGGGACGGCAAATCGTTTAAACAGAATGGTGCCGTGGTCTTTAGGTTTAGTTCCCAGAAATTTTCTTTCGCTTTCCTAGATTTATCTGTCCAAGAATCGTTCTGGTCAATGGCAATAACACGCAAATTCTCGATTGAATGATTTTGGAGATTGAAGTGATTTGCAACAGGTTGGTAGATGTTTTTTTGTTTTGATCGCCGATCTATGTTGTGTCATTCTCATTCTGAGAGTGCTTTTTGACTCTCCAATGTATTGTAAGTTACAAATATTGCAGTAGATGAGGTAAATGACATATTTGGATAGGCAGTTAATTTTGTGCCGAATTTGGAACGTGCGTTTGGTTTGGTTGCTCTGAAAGGCCCCGGTCGAATCGACAAGTAAGCACGTTTTGCAATTTTGTGTACAGGGCGATGATCCTGTAGTTTCTGTTTTGCTTTCCCCTAATGGGGTGTCATCCCGAAAGGATGCCCGAACTAAGATATCCCGTAGGTTGCTGGGTCTATTAAAACCGATGACAGGTATTTCTGGGAAAACTGATTTCAGGCGTTCGGTGCCTTGAAGTAGGTGAAAATTCTTCTGAATGATATTGGCCAGTGGTGGGAGACCAGGGTGGTATTCAGTAACCAATGGTACCCTTTTGGAACTGGTTTGACGAGTTTTGTACGTCAATGTTTCGGTACGGGGTTTGCCTTTAGCCTTTTTGATGGCATTTTCAATAGTACCCCGAAAATACTGTCTGTTTAGGAGGTGTTGTGACAGTTCTTTAGTGCGTGAATCAAAATCGACTTCAAAGGAGCAAATGCGTCGAATGCGCAACGCTTGACTGTACGGAATATTTTTGGTACAGTGACGTGGATGGCAACTGCTTGGTAAGAGGTAGTTGTGCTTGTTCGTGGGTTTATTGAACAAGTCTGTTTTGAGTGAACCATTTTGTACGGTCACAGTGGTGTCCAGGAAGTGAACGCCATGTCCAGAAAAATCAGCAGTGAATTTGATAGTGTGATGAAACGAGTTTATGTCATCAATGAAGAGTTTTAGATTTGCCTCACCATGGGTCCATTTCATAAAGATATCGTCAATGTAACGTAACCACGTGTGTGGTTTCAAGTTTTGTCGAGATAGAAATTCTTTCTCGAGGTTTCCCATAAAGATGTTGGCAAAAGACGGTGCCATTTTGGTACCCATTGCGGTGCCATGAATTTGGAGGTAGTGTTTGTTGCCAAATACCAGATTATTGTTGGTCAAGATAAGTTGCATTAATTCGGCCAATTCTTTCTTCGTGGGGGTTTTGCCACGTTTCGGTTTGAATGCTTTTGTGCAGGCCGAAATGCCCTCTTCGTTAGGGATATTTGTGTATAACGAAGACACATCCAAGGTAACTAGCAGAGTTGATAAGTGAAGATTTTTTATTTCCCCAATTTTCCGGATGAAATCCGTAGTGTCCTGCACATAGGACGGTAGGGCCGAAACAAGAGGTTGGATGAGGAGATCCACGAATTTGGAATTTTTTTTCAGTCGCTCTACCATTACCCGATATTATGGGCCTCCCGGGATTGCCTTCTTTGTGAATTTTAGGCAGAAAATAAAAGCGACCAGGTTTTGGGTCTTTTTCCAAGAGGTTTTGGCCTAACTTGCGGTCAATGGAACCGTTAGAGACTATCTTTTGGATGACTCTTTTCACGTTTTGTGTGATTTCTTGAGTAGGATCAGAATCTAGGAGTTTGTAGTGTTGAGGGTTGCCGAGTAGTCTGTTTGCTTCCTCTCTGTAGAATTGTTTGCCCATAGCGACAATTGCAGAACCCTTGTCGGCTGGCTTGATGACAATGTCATCGCGCTTCCGGAGTTCATGATTGGCCTGTCTCTCAGTTTTGTTGAGATTGTCGCGGAAGTCTGGGGCGGAGGTCTGTGTTTTAACATCCTCTTCAATGGCCGAAATAAATGATTCAAGAGGCGCACAATGGGCCTTGGGTGGATTCCACGAGCTTTTTGGCTTAAAAGTCATATATATATATATATATATATATATATATATATATATATATATATATATATATATATATATATATATATATATATATATATATATATATAATATTGCACTCCGACTCTTATAACATTCCATATATATATATATATATATATATATATATATATATATATATATATATATATATATATATATATATATATATATATATATATATATATATAATATTGCACGCCGACTCTTATAACATTCCATTTTACTAATCTCGCATCGATTAACACCAACGGTGTACTTCCAATCAGAATCAGCTCGTCTGTATATATTGCCCCAATAATTAACACCATTGTCTGCAGACTAGGGCTTAAAGGATTCGGGTGTTCTGCTAAATATATGAAGCAAAAAGGACAAACCGCGATCGAGCGTGTCGAATTTGTAACAGAATAGATTGCTATTAATAAGACGCCTGCATCGTAGACGACCCGTGCGATATGGCCTTCAGATATAGGCCTATACTTCGTCTCGTAAATCGTACCCACATTTGTTACTTTATTTCCGGTTTAGTTCTTTTTTCTGTTCTAATATACGCAAACCGTACCGGCTTTTGTTACTTTTATCTTCTCATAAACTCATATATCAGCAAATTGGGTTACGCTGGTAAGCATATGAAAATTATCATGGAAAGACCCTTCATTGTTAGTGAATCCGTTCATAGGTAGTAGGTACCATATTTGTATGTATGTATTGTAGATCCTCCCGCAAGCACGAACTCGCGAAGAAGCCAAGCTGACCGAAGTCAGTCTCTTCGATTCATATTTAACGTCCATGCTTATGCATTGTCAATTGTCAACAACTCTGTAACTGGACGACATACATTAATCTTGGATTGAATCGAACTGGGGACCTTATGATTGGAAGGCATACACCGGCGTTAACCGCTGAGCTAACACTCATTAATATTAGTTTTCTTTAGTTGTCATTTCCAATAAACTGCCATAAAGGGTAAACAAAAGACGTAAACAAAGCAATAATAAATATAAAAAGAAAGAATGTGCTTTTCCCGGTTTAGGTTTTGATTTTTTTTTGTTACTTTTATTTTCTCATAAACTCATGCAAATTGGGTTACCCTGGTAATCATGAATATTACCATGGAAAGACACTTCATTGTTAGTGGCTCCGTTCATAGGTACCATGTGAGTTTTCGTTCGCTGTCATTGCCAACGAACTGCCATAAAGAGAAAAAAAAGACGTAAACAAGCAAAAATAAATATAGATTAGGAAATATATGTCTTCTAGAACTATGAGCACATTGGTTCATTCATTCATTCATTCATTCATAGCCATTTGGATAATTGCAATAGTTTGCTCCATGGTATTCCAGGGTATCTGATTCAGAGACTGTAACGTCTGCAGAACAGCGCAGCCAGGCTTGTTGTAGACTGCTATGACTTCAACACACCATCGTTGAGTATCCTCCATTCTTTGCACTGGTTGCCTGTTGAATTCAGAATTAAGTTTAAAGTACTGCTCCTGGTGTATAAGTGCATTCACGGAATGGCACCCGCCTATTTGTCAGACGATATGTCCTTCCAGGTCAATACTCGTTATACCTTGCGTTCTAGCAATACACTCACTCTCACTGTTCCCAGAACTAAACTGAAAACCTATGGCGACCGTGCCTTTCCATCAGCCGGGCCCAAGCTCTGGAATGGTCTGCCCATATCTGTGCGGAGTTCTCCCACTCTCAGTCAGTTTAAGTCTTGCTTGAAGACTCATTTTTTTTTTCAAGTTGGCGTTCTATTAGGGTTGTACAGCGCTATTGAATACTTCGTAGATTTTAGCGCTTTATAAGTTAATTTAGTATTTATTTATTATTATTAAAGAAAGAAATATGCTTTTCCCGGTTTAGTTCATTTTTTTAAATGATTTTTTAAAGGTTTTTTTTAGTTGTTTTTGTTTTGTGTGTTGGCCTACAGCCTATTTAGTATACTAGTAACCAATACGACACGATAAACTTTAATTACTTTAAATATGGCATCTGCACTGAGTAAAAAGGAAACATTATTTTACCTTGTATGTGACAGTAAAAGCTCAATAATAATGAACGATAGAGTGAGATCTCCCAATGTGTGTTTTTCATAGAAAGGAAACCATGAAATGAAATATAAATATTGTTTATTCAGCTGAAAATGTCTTTGGTTTGAGAGCTGAGGTGACGGAAGAGGGCTCATTCTGGAGAAAGGAAGAAGGCGGAGGGGTGGGGTGGGTGGGGGGGGGGATATCTCCGACTCGGCCTGTGTTGGACTTGGACTCGATTTAATTTTATACTCTGACTCTGGATACGACTACAGCCAGCTTGGATATGACAATTATTGTGCGTTTTCCAAGTGTTTTTTTTTTTTTAATTTTTCGGCAATGCAATAGAAGGCAAGCTTGGCCTACATAAGCTTTTCCCAATTGCTTATACTTTATAGTCCCTTTGATACTTCCATGTCTTTGAATTGGATATATTTTACTGCTTCTCTACAGGTGGGTCTCACTCGGCCGGAGACATTTCAGTAGATGCTAGTCTCACTGCTAAACAGGTAATGTAAAAAAAATAAACCTAGGCAGAATGAACAATTTTTGTTTCAATACCGGCAAAAATAAAATAAAATATGAATGAATGAATGGCCCAGGAAGTGAAAATAAATAAATAACTTAGTCGAGTTTGACATATGTGTAGGTATACCTCTGTGAATAAAAAGAAAGTCTTTATAATTTGTTTTTCGTTTGGTAGGTCAATGGTCATACTGGTCAATATAGATATATTTGCGGAGGTCAACCGCCTGTGAACGAGATAATTCAAGAAATTGTGCCTTCGTTGAAATTTGCAATAACGATGTCATTCCAACTTAGCGAGAAGGGGGGGGGGGGGACCTGGTTGGTTTTGGAGGAACCTCAAGACCTAAGGTCAACGTATGAAAATGGTCTTAACACAATCACTGCACTCACTTTACTTCCGAAATCTTACTCATATATGCAGTTCCTTTGAAGTAAGTTGCTGTCAGGTGATATCTATTGGCTTGGGAAGTAGACTCCCCCGTCCTTATCCATCAAATAGAGATTCAGTCTTATACAAACAGGATTAAAGAGAGTGAAAATAAGTAAAATAAATATATACTAATAGAAAATTGAAAAAGGTTATTAGCAGGACTGTAATAGTAGTTGTCATGAAGATAAAGCTGGGTGAATTGCATAATCATCACTCCAAAACGTGACTGCTTCACAGATATAGTTACTTTGAAACCTTGTTAATTTTCTAATCCCCACCGGCAGGTTTATCTCAGTATGAGAAAGGGAACGTGGGTAATTACCAGAAGTGGTCCAGGTGGCTGGCCAGGAGATTTGTACATGAACCGACGCATTAATTTCCTCTTACCAGAATGGTATCGCCGAAACGCTATGAAGAAAGATTTATTGTCCAAAATAAACGTGGATAACTTAGGATTACGTTGCGATCGGGAATTATTTTGTTCCGAGGTAATGGTTAATGACCTCATCCAGAGCAGCATCTTTTGCGGTAAAGTCAAGACCAAGACCGGAATCGACCATTTCACGAAGACGGGGATCGTCTTCACAGACGGGACTGAAGTCGACGCTGATGTTGTCATTTTTGCTACAGGATATAAATTGCGCGCACCTTACTTGGACACCTCCATTGTCCAAGGTGGGTTGATTTATTTGTGTGTGTGTGCGCAGAAAGTAATATAACAATAGAGTTTCAAATTTTAGAATAATGTCGTGGTGAAAATGTTTAGGATGATCTTTCTAATCGTAATATAAAGAAAATGTTTCACTTTTAACCAGCTCTATATTTACTTAAGTAACTTACAGTGGTCGAGAAGTTTGGATGTCTGTCATAATGATTTTGTTTGCCTTAATCAGTGCGTTAGACTTTTTTTCAAGAGTGTCTGCCAGTTCACCAATTGTGTTATTTGGAAGCACTCTACATCTCCCTCCATAGGTACAGTTGGTGGGTGGAAGGATGGGTATAAGTGGATTGGACGGGTGGGGGGGGGGGGGGTGGGGACATAACACCATATGTTAACTGTGCATACAAAATAATGAAATGTTACACTCTAAAAGCAGTTATCATACTATACGTAGTCGAAACCTCGATTCAATGTTCAAGTGTTTTCTTTCTTGATACAGAAGAGTTGAAGGACCTCGAACTTTACAAATATGTGTTCCCACCTCGACTTGAACACGCAACTTGTGCCTGTATTGGATTCATGATGACCATTGGGGCCCACGGTCCCGCTTTCGAGCTACAGTCCAGATGGGCAGTGCAGGTATTTAAGGGCAACTGTAGCCTACCACCGATCCCTAAAATGCTCGGCGAGATCCGATTCGTCAGGCAGATGATCTATAATAGATACGGAAAACATATCATATTTGTAAGTTTAGTTTGAAATCATTTCTTATTTACGTATTTTGTAAATAATACTGCAATAGTAATAATTACTGCTCGATTGGTTGGATAGAGGCGGTGGGTGAGTCCTGGGTTGGGGTGGATGGTAGGGTACGTTGGGTGGGATGGGGGAAAGAAGGACCTTTGTTGTTCTCGTAATCAAGTGACTCGTTTTGCTTTCATTATCGATATTTACAGAGAGAATATCTTGAGTTATTAAAGATTGTTGACATATTGCCAATAGTTGTAAGAATATACAGTATAAAAGAAGAAATGGATGAACATGGACAATTAGCATATCGTTATTAATTACAAAGTTGTTCCATTCACCTCATTGTCACAGTTAGGCTTAGATTTACCGGTATGTCCAATGGCCTCATGTGCTGTTTCCATGACCAAAAGAACACAAATTTTTCGCATAATTCCTTCATACCAAAAACAAAAAGAAAAACGACTCCATTTCCAACGTGTATTTGCGAGCGGAGGTGTGGAAACTTGGCTGGGGATACATGATATGTTTACTTTCTTGACTTTACGAAACAAAATATATATATTTGACGACTTTAACCACCGACTGTGTGTATATATATATTATATATATATATATATATATAAATATATATTTATATATATATTCCTGTTATTTATTTTGTCACAGATACCGCCTATTCCATACCAAGATTCTTTGGCAGCTCAAATTGGAGCACTGCCGAGCTTTAAGCGATATCTTTTCACCGACCCAGCCCTAGCTTTTCGCATCTTGTTCGGACCGGCTCTTCCTTGCTCATACCGATTGGTCGGACCACACCCATGGAAAGGAGCCCGTAGCGCCATTATGGGGGTCTGGGACATCTACAGTAATGCCACACGGACACGTGACGTTGGGAAGCCGAAACCAAATTATTGGCCACTGCCTCTGCAAGTTGCTGTATTGTTAGCTCTCGTGGCTCTACTCATATTTGCTACATGAGTTTGGGAGATTATTGAGCTGTATACGTATCTTAAAAAAGGGGGAATTTCACACTTGAACTATAAATATCGAATTAGACTTACAGTTAGATACAGAATGAAAAAAAAAATCCAAAGGGAGTTTTAATTATAACGTTATTGCAAAGCCAGCCAATCAAGTGATCGATCCCATCTCACCATTGACAGACAGATATATTAACAAAATGAGAGTTCCGCGTGTGGTTCATTTGGTTTTAGATCTATCTATCTATCTATCTATCTATCTATCTATCTATCTATCTATCTATCTATCTATCTATCTATCTATCTATCTATCTATCTATCTATCTATCTATCTATCTATCTATCTATCTATCTATCTATCTATCTATCTATCTATCTATCTATCTATCTATCTATCTATCTATCTATCTATCTATCTATCTATCTATCTATCTATCTATCTATCTATCTATCTATCTATCTATCTATCTATCTATCTATCTATCTATCTATCTATCTATCTATCTATCTATCTATCTATCTATCTATCTATCTATCTATCTATCTATCTATCTATCTATCTATCTATCTATCTATCTATCTATCTATCTATCTATCTATCTATCTATCTATCTATCTATCTATCTATCTATCTATCTATCTATCTATCTATCTATCTATCTATCTATCTATCTATCTATCTATCTATCTATCTATCTATCTATCTATCTATCTATCTATCTATCTATCTATCTATCTATCTATCTATCTATCTATCTATCTATCTATCTATCTATCTATCTATCTATCTATCTATCTATCTATCTATCTATCTATCTATCTATCTATCTATCTATCTATCTATCTATCTATCTATCTATCTATCTATCTATCTATCTATCTATCTATCTATCTATCTATCTATCTATCTATCTATCTATCTATCTATCTATCTATCTATCTATCTATCTATCTATCTATCTATCTATCTATCTATCTATCTATCTATCTATCTATCTATCTATCTATCTATCTATCTATCTATCTATCTATCTATCTATCTATCTATCTATCTATCTATCTATCTATCTATCTATCTATCTATCTATCTATCTATCTATCTATCTATCTATCTATCTATCTATCTATCTATCTATCTATCTATCTATCTATCTATCTATCTATCTATCTATCTATCTATCTATCTATCTATCTATCTATCTATCTATCTATCTATCTATCTATCTATCTATCTATCTATCTATCTATCTATCTATCTATCTATCTATCTATCTATCTATCTATCTATCTATCTATCTATCTATCTATCTATCTATCTATCTATCTATCTATCTATCTATCTATCTATCTATCTATCTATCTATCTATCTATCTATCTATCTATCTATCTATCTATCTATCTATCTATCTATCTATCTATCTATCTATCTATCTATCTATCTATCTATCTATCTATCTATCTATCTATCTATCTATCTATCTATCTATCTATCTATCTATCTATCTATCTATCTATCTATCTATCTATCTATCTATCTATCTATCTATCTATCTATCTATCTATCTATCTATATATATATATATACATACATACATACATACATACATGTATGACATATTTTCTATCGTGTGAAGGTACTGGACGTTTTTGAATTGTGCAGGTAATCCATATAGTTGAATATTAACATATCGCATTTTTTCTTTCCTCTAGTTTTTTCTTTCTCTTTTAAATTATTACACAGAATTGAAGAAGGATTCATATTTCAGTTGCATGCATGGGTTATATCGGTTAATATTTTTGAAGCATATATTTGCCAAAAAATGAAAGTAACTGTCAGTGCCGATATCTAATCGTAACGAAGATAATGAAAATCACCATAATATTAACAGATAAAACAATTTCCACCACCCCCCCAAAGTGGGGGGGGGGGGAGAGGGGAATCAAAGTATGCAAGAAGGGAGAACTATCTCAAAATGCTACAGCTTTCTAATACATTTCTCAATGAAAATTGAATTCCTCTCCAACATGTATGTTTGTGCTTCATTATCATCACTATATCAGTGGACATTAAATATCTAAAAAGGTGAAAATGTCTGAGCTAAAGTTCACAGGACCCCCACAAGCGCTTAGAAAAGTGCTCCCCCCATCACCTCCCATCGTCAATCTGTAAATAGTTCTATCAGGTGAGTATTTACATTCAAGCGAGGAAAACATGTACCACTGATATGGATGTACATCCCCGCCCCATGCCCGCCTCCTTCCCCCTCCCACACCCTTTCTCCAACCTCATAGAAAGTATGTATCAGAACAACCTTGCATTTAGAGCTACTTATAAATATCTAATTTATAGTCTAAACATACCTCATAATACACCATTTCATGTCTAAATGTTAATAAAAAAAATAGGTGACCATGGAAATTGGTCTATATCCTCCCCCCCCCCCAAACTTCGAAATACTGCGCACGCGACTGTACTAAAATACATTCCGAAAAATGAATTTCTCTCCCTCTGACATGTATTTTCGTGCTATGAGGAAACATGAAGTCTCAGAAACGTTGCAGCATTGGTAGCTTCGCTCCATGGAGACCGCTTTGGGTCCGGAGATGTATTCTACGGAGTAAAATAATTGTAATTCATCCTCTCGAAATGGCTAGCAGACGGGAAAAAATTACTATATGAAAATACTGTAACTTCGGGGCTTCGCCGAACCTTTGCAATTAAGAATAACAGTGAACACAATTTGAACTAGAACTGCATTTGCCTGCAAATACGCAGTATTGTAGTGCGTGTGGAGTGCTTGCAGTATATATCAGGACTAACTGGTCGGTTGTTCATGGTATTATTAATTAAAAAACTTCACCAGATGAAACAAACAGCACACATCAACGAATCACAGCAAAATGGCCAAATTTCGCTAACGGAAACACACGGAGAAAACTCGACTGTTCGGATGGGAAGGTTATAGGATGAAGCTGAAATTTATCAACTTGCCGGCTTCTTCATACTAGACACACTGGGATAACGTATTTTGGGAACAGGGACATTTGCGTATATGTATATAGACACGATTCTCTATCTGGCTTTAACATATAACGTTAGAAAAAGAGAACAAGTTAAGGAAGGAATTTGCAAGTTTAGAATGAACATCATCATTGCGAACAATCTCAAGATCGGCAACCTATACCTAGACGTACCATTGTCGGTACCAATGAGGGGTGGGTGAGGTGATTGGAGCATGGGAGGGGTTGCATTCCCCCCCCCCCCCTCCGAATCAGGATACTTGTCTCCCTAATCCCCTTCCCAGCAGGTTACCGGTATAAAAAAAACTAATCACGACTCACACGCTTACCCTTAAAATTCTGCAACCCCATACTGTAGGCAGGCTACGTTATCATAACTTTTTTAAACCTAATTTCGTTATTATGAGAAAGCTATATGACATGAAATAGTGGAAATTATAACAACATGGGAGATAAACACTGCATGATATCTGTATAGGCATTACTTTGGGAACCATTGTTAAGTCGATTCACATCTGTCTTCTCCAAAGTTTATAAGGATGACAATATATATGTATAAAAAAATTAAGTTTGATATGTTGCAGAGCGTTAAAGATCACTTTTATCAGTTCATATAATATTTCTATACCACTTTTAATTTTCTTCTTTATGGAATGGCTCCTTTAAAAACATCGGAGGAACGACCATTTAAATGACGGAACAACTTACTCTAAAATATAGACGAAATTATAGATCAGAGGTCAGTTTGGGAGCGGCGGGAAGGGGAGGGGGAGGGGTGATCATTAGAAAGGAATGGTATTTTTCTTAGCTACGTGGTTATATATATTCTGTGTAACAGCCTTGATTAATTTGATGATAAAATAACTCTCAATATATTGAAGCATGAAACTTTATAATTCAATGAACTGCACGATACGCACAAGAATATGATCCCACCTGTTGAATCTCTTATGCGGGTGTGGGATGGGGCGGGGGGGGGGGTTCGTCCTTCAACCTCTATAAATGACACTATTCCATGTATTATGCACTGTTTAGTGCAAAGTAATTTGCAGTGACATCAACAGGATTGGATACTAAACATTTGGTATACAAAAACTTAGTGCAAAGCTCATATAAGTATATACCCATTATCCATGTCATTTGACATAATGGTTTAAAAATACCACAGTGCTGCTTACTTGAAACTTGCTTTGAATATAATAAATAGTAATGGAAGAGTGTCTAATTATTAAAGGATCTTTGACCAAAAAAAAATATTGGCAGATTGTTAAGGCATGACCTATGATCCCACCGAAAACAACAAAATCGTTGTACTTATTAGGCTATATGGAAGCTTATATGTCATGTATCTGGTCAGTCAACATTACCGTTCTTCAGATATCACACTTCGCCGGCTTGGCTGTAATATTGTCTTGAAAAATGTATGGCACCTACTTATAAGGTTCAAGAGCTTGCATGCTGTAAAACACGAAAGAATCTCACGAGAGATAACAACAATCAGAGGTATAGTATGCCTGTTATATATATATATATATATATATATATATATATATATATATATAGTACAGTTTCTATTCACCCTAGAATGTATTCACCGTGGAATGTTTAGTATCTTTATGTTGACATGTTGTACAAATGTATATCATGACATATGTGATTCCAATGATGTCGATTAGCAACACAAAGGGCAATGGCTTATGCATCATGTACCGCAACATCACAGTCTATGTAATGATCACTGGGCCGATGTAGTGACACCACGGCTACGAAGGGTTAAATAATTACAACTCCCTCGATAAATCTGGGCAGAAACTTAAGAAAGATTTTTAAATTAAGATGTCGTACTGTATATTGGTAGCATTTTCAATTTAATGGAATATATTCAATGTAAATCATTAAAGGTGCATGGTAGCTATTTACCTCATGATCGTCGGGCAAACATGGATTGCGATATTGATTACTCGCTTCTCGGCCTTTTGGCTAAGATCATGTGTAGTATCTGTTCCCTTTCGAGGGGAATGGCGATGCACACCCGACGATGATCACACAGTCACAGTCCCGATGCAAGGGGACTGGGGTTGAGAGCGAATCAGCCGTTCGGTTGTTTGGTTTTCGTGCCCAGGTTCTTTCCTGGGCGACTTTTTCTTAAAAAGGATCTTGATTACTCTGACAGTATATCCAACTGACTGTCGGTTATATACACAAGTATGTATTAACCCGGTCAGTTGCAGTAATATTAGTTAACTTATTAGGGCTTTAAATATGTTTAAAGCCAAGGGCGTAGAACCGGGGGGGGGCTGGGGGCGCCAGCCCCCAGTGAAAAAATATGGAGGGCGGAATTATCATTCCGCCCCCCCCCGCTTCGCAAGTCAGAAAACCCCTTTTTCATTTCCAAATGAGAAAAAATCTCATTTGGAGCACCAAATTGCATCTAAGGCCAGGTGAAAATGCAAAATTATATACAAAATGGAGTGGGTGGGTTGAAGTGTGCTATATTGCACCAAATTGCAACTGAAGCCACCTGGAAATTCCAAAAAATTCCAAAGGGGAGGGGGACACCCCCTCCCCTTAGACCCCTCCCCCAGGTCGGCCATCAGTCTTCAGCCCCCCACTCAAAAGTACCTTCCTACGCCACTGTTTAAAAGCCCTTTGCAGTATGTAAACCTTTATCTACTTGCAGAAAGATAATACGGTACACTTGTCAACATCAATTGGATAACGACTGCAACAGTCGACACTGGTCACAACAAACGTGTCTGAAGAGTTTTTTTTTACATCGGTGCACCAGGTTACAAAATTATAACTAGTATGAGTTGCGCAAAACATTTGGGTTCTAACTGTTACTTACTGTACTGTATAAAATATGCCTTCTTCATACCAAGGTTCAGACAGAAGTCTTAATACGTTATAAATATAATCATCGACCAAGAAAAAGGAATTATGGCAGAAAGCAGTCAGCAACACATAGATATCCACGTGGAATTTAGGTTGGTTGTACAGTTTGAAATGTGGCTTGAAATGTGTCATGTAACCGAAAGTTACTTAGCCTACTCGTCGTTGTACTTTGAATAGGCTAGCAATATCTGATACTAGTAATACTATACTAGTACTACTGTATCCAGTGATAGGCCTGGGCCTAAGTGAAGCCTTACTGTATATTAGTTGATACGATCTATCCTTCATTACAACTATAAGTGAAGCCTGTGCTTCGTAGGAAGCCTACGTTAGACTAACTCATGGGTGCTCCCAATGGTAGGCCTATTCAATATTTATAATGCCCTAGCTAGGCCTAGGCCTAGGCTCATTATAGTTATACAGTAGCATGGAGGGCTCATAATTGACGCAAGGATTTGATCAACGATGTCTATCAAGGAAAAATCCAAATCATTCAACTGTATGTGTTTTTCATATGTTTAGTTCCTCCAAAATGTTATGATCTCAAAATATTTAAGGTTATGTGCTTTGAGCAGAATTTGACCACAAAATGTCTGCCGTATCAAGTTCTTTCATACCCCTAAATTGACACATGCGTTGATAAGCTAACTGTAGTGTAGGCTTTAGTAAACACCCATTGACTTTAGATGCTGTTTGCTATGCTCTGAGCCTCTTAGCTCAGACAGGTCAGGTCCCAGAGAGTAGCGTTTTCATATTGAGGTAATGTTGGTTATTTTTAGGGTGTAAGATTTCCAAATGTCCAAAAATTGTGCAAAACTGGGGGGAGGGTGTTAAAAGCTTAAAAAGTTCCACAATTTAGTCGGCAAATAGCTGAAATGGATTCAAACTCATGAAATATGTAATTCTGTTTGACTGCAAAAAGTTTAGGTAGTCTGCTGTATCGCTGCTAGTAATAATTGAAGGTGCGTCAATTATGGGGGTGCGTCAATTATGAAGCCTTTACTATATACTTAGCATGATGATAGCAAGACGATGGGGGAAAGCATTAATACAGCAACATGCAACATTTTATGTAAATCCAATAAAAGAAATACAACTTGATTAAAACTATATTCATTTGTGCAGAAACTGGCAAATACAAAGTATATTCACTTTCCTTTCCATTTTCAGTGGTGGAGCGGAGTTACTTTTCGACAAAGTTAAGGAGCATGAAGTGAAGTTGTCCCATGACAACAATCCTTGTAAGTGTATTGGTAGGCCTAGAAACTATATGAACTGTTACTAAACATCTTGCCATGATGTCACAATTTTTTTTCTGGCAACCTTACAACAAATATTTAACTAGACATCAGATGCAAATGATTAAAGATATTCAGAATTAGTCCAACCTTGGCATCAAGTGAGGAGAAGAGAGTGGTTGGAATCAACCAAAGAAGAAAGAGTAGGGCAATGCACTGGTACTGTACCACCAGTAGCCTACCACAGTCATATTGTGTTAATATCCATATTGTGATGTACAGTCATTATAGGTCTTGGACTATTTAGTATTTACATCATTATGCAGTCAAAGTACATTTTATTATTTTAATTTGAATGTACATTAACTAAATCATTTTAATAAAGAGTCCAACCAAACTGTGTGTTATATTTTCTTTATACTTCAACCCTCCTGTTGACAGGGACCATTAGGAAACTTCTAGTCTGGATCAAAGAAAATCTTTTGAAGGAAAGACCGGAATTATTTGTTCAAGAAGACACAGTGTGAGTCAATGTTAAAAGTATCAGCATAAATGTCAAAGAGTCATAAATTAGAAAATGTTTGAAAGGACTCTAACTGTTATGCATGGAATGTTAATCTTCATATATTACTTTTTGTTTTTATTTCTTTTTAAAAAAGTTTAAATTTACTTCATGAGAGTCATATATGTAAAGTGTCTGTTAAAGGAGTACGTAGGTTTGTTTAAATTTAAATTTAAAATTAACAAGTAAAAATGGAAATCTTATGAGTCACCGAAATGCAATTTGATCTCTGCAAGTTTTCTTCAACTGCAGTGAAACTACTGTCAGTGCAATCACATTTAAATGATATCTACTTTAAAATATTTCACTAAGATATGATTGAAATAATTAACAAACGAAACAAATGTACATATATTTATATAGCTCCATTACCCTAAGTTGTTGGAATACATGTTGTGTGTCATATTTCTGGCTGTTTAATATACTTTGCATAACTTTGTATCATAATTTTGTTTATAGGAGGCCTGGAATTCTCATCCTAGTTAATGATGCTGATTGGGAGCTTGTCGTAAGTACTGAGATAATTACTTCATTGTATTAGGGGACAAAACAATTCATTCAACAGTTAATTGTAACAGGTTTGATTGCAAAGTTCTGGTGTGAAATCTTGAAACAAATAGTTGCATTACACAGTGTAACTAGATGTCCAGAGTTTGATGAACATTGTTTAAGGTAACCATATTGCTTCGAAGAAATTCCATGATCTTGATATGGATCACTGCATGGTTCAAGCGAAGGGTGGAAAACTGATGACTGCTTTAGTGTTTTGATGCTTCGTGGATAATGATCAAATAACACTTCATGAAAGATAAAAAAAAATCTAATTCCAAAGATGTGAAGGTATCATTAAGTGTAAAAAGATGTTTTCCATTTGAATTACAAGATAAATATCATTATTGAACAGAAAATGCTATCAAACAGTCACAGCTTACATTTTGAAATGGTTTCTACGAATGGAAGGCCAAACAGGTAAACTTGAAATTATTAAGGATCTTTTCACAAATTTAAGGGACAGTACATATAAAAATCCATTACATTCAGGGCATACTTTGAATCTGAAATCGGGGATGTTTGGACCACCTTTATCAAACTGAGAGCAGCCCTCTCTTGTTTGTTTGCAAGAGTTATCAGCAATGTCTTTGCTTCTATCTGTAAATGTGCCTAAAGTTTCACAATTTTTTCATCAAAAGTTTTAATTTTAAATTTTTATATCGCCCAAAAAGTTTCCAGAGAGGACAAAACTATAGCTTGTTTTACTTTAGGGGATTAAAACACTATGTGATCAGAGCTGAACAAACTTTTGACTGTAAATGAAATTTGGATCTCCTGTGCTGATGACTTTTCTCTCTCTTCCTCTCTCTCTCTCTCTATCCTGTAGGGAGAACTGGAGTATGAAATTCAAAACAAGGATCGTATAGTCTTTATTTCAACGTTACATGGAGGGTGAAGATTTAACAGGATGGACTTAAGGTACGAGATTAATATTGATAGTTTTGATATGCTGTAGATCGTCAACCAAACAAAAAGCTTGTATCAGTCTCGGTTGTATTTCTAGACAACAATTTAATCTTTGAGAAATGACCCTTTTTAAACAGTTGCAGTTCATCAATTAAAGTGACTGAACTATAAAGTCTAATGTACACACCGTTGGATCAGTTCCTCAGGTGCAACTCAAAACTCAATGAGGGATCATTGTAAGACTTTTCTGGCCTCAAATGATAAGTAATTTACAATGTAGCACAAAATTTAGTCAAAGACAAATGGGAACTGGATGTCATACATGAAGGGATGCTCATTAAAGACTGGACCGAGGAGCTGATGTCATCATCAATGTAGCCTTAATGGAAGCATTCCAGAGATTAAAAGCATATTTCAAAGTAAAGGTGGACATCTTGAAAATTGGAATAGCTAGAAAAACCATTGATGGCACTTGAATGTTGTCTATATTTTTTCCCTTGGAATATAACATATATTAATTCTGCTTAATGTTATTCTTTAACAGGACAGCCGATGCCTGTGAGTGGAGGTTCAGTTCTGGCCTGTTTCACTCTTGTTGGCTTGAAGAGGCTACATTACTTTGGAGGAAAAAACATCTTACTCATGGCAGAAAATTCACGCTTTTGCCACTAAATCTCATTGGAAGTTTAGCTACTATTGGAGTAAAACTGTGTATTTTCAGGTGCGTTTAGTAGATGCTAATGACCTCCATGTTTTGTCAAAAGAACCATATAGTATAAGCAGACTCGCTCGTATCAACAGACTCAAATATAATAGGGATGCAGTCTGCAAGTCTCATGGTTTGGTCTATGGGACTGGTAATATATTGTAGACAAGGTTTCCCCTAGGATTTCTTGTGTGAGAGGCGAAAACTGGTTTTTCGACACTGAAGAACATGAGAATACATAAGGGTGGTGGGGGGGGGGTGGGGACAGCATGGTCACCCGGAAAAGTTTGTTAAACATCCTAATGTCAATCATCCTAAAAATGAATTTGGTCAAAATGCTATGTTAAATAGGCAGAAGAACTTTCATTTGTTGCTAGTATTTAGTGTTCACAGCCAATTTTTCAATGTCGGATGATGGCAAGGGTTAAAGCAATTGGATTGCAATCATTGCATTTTTTATTCCTTCTCTGAAACAGTGAGGCGCCGATGTCGGTAATATTTTTGTGAGGCGGTCGCAAAAAACAGAGGGGGCCACCTCACAAAATGAATACCAGGGGGAAACCCTGGTAAATAAAGAACTACTAGAGTAGAGGGCAAGGACATACGATTTGAATTTCTAGCATATTGCGGGTGCTACAAATAATGATAACTTTAATAGTTTCTCGACATGGTTGGAGAAGGGTTTGAATCTACTGGAATAGAGGGAAAGGACATAACGACATAGCAGCAATGGTGGTGATAGATTAAACATTGAAAAGAAAATAGAACATGATAATCTGAGATTACATCGATTTTATTTATTGTCACCAACGTGTACAGTGAAACATCTAAATGTTTTTTATATAATTTAAATATTTAGTATAAACATCAAAGCTAGATAAATTTGTTGCTATCTTGTAAGTACATACATCGACCTGATCCCATGAATTCCTTATTTTTTTTTCATTTCCCGTCTTCATTCTCGTGATTGGGAATATTATACTAGTGGATCCAGCTTGAGAGACAATAACAATCATGAGGATAAGTAGATTAAATTATTAAATTTGCATGATGAAACAAAACAATCAATCAAAGATAGGTGATATTTTTTCGGCAATTATCAAAAGCATGAATGGTAAAGAGTATATGGTGGATGGTGTTAGTGACATGCTAATAATTAACAACATTTTCTTCCCTTCATTAACGATTCAAATGGCTCAAATTTTTCAACGGCTTTCTTCTACTTTTCAAGATTTTTTTTTTTTTTCAATGTCATGTGGTAAAAGATGCGAGCACTAGTATAAAAATAACAATTAAAGTTCTGCTTGTTTAATTGTCAAACATAAATGTAGATTTACCAATTGTATTTTTTTTTTTATTGTACTTATTGTATGTTCTATTCCGATTCCTACTGCATCACCAATATCCTAAAATGATTTACTATATTGCACAATTATTGGATCAAAACAACACTTAGAAATTTACTTACCATCCAAGTTTAAAACAATCAACACTTTTACGTGCATCATATGTTTTTCTGACATGTAGCAAAATGATCACCTAAATTTTTTGCATACTTCTACTTCCGAGAAACATTAATTTCCATACAACTTTTCTCAATTTGAACTACTGGTAGGGCGAGGGAAAAGGGTGATGTAGAATATGGGGTGGGTGGGTGGGTGGGTAGCTAGCAATATAGTAAGTAAACTGCAAACTGATAACAATGCGCAATGTCGAAACCTTAAAACATTTGCCCCAATGATTATCAATTCAACATATTTAGTAATACCAGGGGTAACATTTCTTTGGTGACACATGAAAAATGTCTGACAAACTGAGGTTAATTCTGAATTTGATGCGTTAAATTGTGCTCTTCTTATTTGTTTTTACTTTCTTCTTCTTCTTCCTTTTGTTTGGGGGGAAGGGTAGGTAGTCGTTACCTATTGGCATCTCAGTAGCACCAGACTATCATCAAAATCTGATATATCCCTGTTATCATTGATTCTAAAAAGAAACTGCACCTTTGGTGGGATGCTTTCAAATAAGCCAAGACATTTATTCAAAACAGATCTTGAGAAGAAAAGTCCTCAGCTTTAAAAAATAACATATGAAACAGATTTAGGATCCTAAAGATATCATATGAAAGGATGATACTAAACACTACCTCGACAGCCATTCAAAGGGAAAACAAAAGGCAAAAGGCCCCCCCCCCCCAAAAAAAAAAAGTGGGAATAAGATGTCAACAGTAGGCAGTGATTGGGGTTGAAACACTAAATGAATACATGTTTTTACATTTCTTAGACCTAGACCAATTCGCACTTCTCAAGATAAGTTTACACGGTCAACTACTGATATACAAACACAAGTGAATCTCACTTAATGCTCCCCTGTTCCCAACACTTATTGCCATATTAAAATTAGCATAACCCCACCGGTAACCTCTGCCACAGGCCATGTACAACGTTAACAAAAAAGAACCCTCTGCACATGCAAATATATATAGTTATTGTAACAAATCTTTGATTATTAAAAAGTTTTCAACAATTGATGGACACTAACAATATACCATAAGCTGTAAGCACTATCACAAAATATCTCGCTAACCCTATGTTTTTGATTAATAGTATAAGAAATGTTGTCGTTTTATACTTGTATGTGCTGACATGTTATTAATGATGCAGTTTCGATCGTTCTATTTTCCGCAAAAAGCCATTCTTTTTCATAAAATATATAAAATGAAAACCAAAATAATGACAAAAGTATGAATTTGTCAATTCTCAGAAATGAAAGCACATACAATTTAATGGGCTGCAAGGATATATAATATGATCAAATTAAGCCCATTTCGTGCTGGAAATCTACATTACGAAGAAACTGACTTTACACCAATTTCTTTTCTAAAGATTATTAAACTATGGAGTAAGAATTGTTCACACTCGTTAAATCGTTCAGTTAGAACTCGTCAAACAGGCCATGTCACAGAGTAACAACTGTAAGATCGACAACCCACCCGTAAAATGCGTAAATCAACACTGGATATTTCATACGAGACATGAAATTTGATACAGAAAACCTTTGACATTTCTTTGCACACAAACAATAACCCTTGCTTGACCTTTCGTATGTCATAGTCATAAGCAGGCCATTCATGTTCGGATTCTAAATCAATCGACGCATGCTAGATCAACCATGTGATTTCATGCAAAGTTTTATTTCCAACTAAGCACACTAAAATGGCTTGTGAAATACTGAAACTCTGTAATATTTTAGCAAAATGGAACTTTGACTACTCGGTCTCAACCAATTGTGCAAAGGAACGAGCTGCTTTTTCACAGTGCTTTCACAGCGTGTACAATTGTAATTCACGATTTTAAGTTTGTCTCAGTTTACCTGACCTGCAACTACAACATGACACACATGTATATCTGAAAGCACGAACATGGCCTTTTCTTCAACCGTGACACCTACTTACGCCCCCCCCCCCCCACCTCTTACTCCTATTCTAATTTCCTTCGTCTGTAGGCTATATTTCTATAACACATATATCAGGCACATTTAAGCTTCTTCCCCCACAAAGACATCTGTTAAATGACAACGAAAACAAATATAATGTATTGCTTTTCAATTTTTACCCAATGATAAACCTGGGACAAACTTAAATATCAATTTCAGTTTTCTCTAAATTACTAACTATTTACAACCAATTTTTTTTATAATAATTTTTCCTAATATTTTTCTCCTTTTCTGCTTTCTATCCTACATTTTACTTAAAATGATACACTAAATATCAACACCAGCAGCCTTTAGACATAATATGCTTTCTTGTAGACCTTTTACCTGTAATATCATTTACAACAATATGAATATTCAAATCTTTGAACTGATTCTGTTTTGTGCAGCTAAATTACATTCGATCGATATATTGGCGGCAGCAAACATATTCAAACACTGTAAATCCTTTAGGTATGTTTACAGGACACACTGACTTTAATGTAAAAGAATGAAAATGAAGACGCTCATCATTGTTTTGTTTATCTGTAGAGGCTACCGTGACGCTGACAAAATGTCTGACAACTACAAAAATGCCCATTTCTAATTTCATGATTATTTATGAGTCATCACAACTGACCCAGCCTGTTGCGGACAATTTTTTCTATACTGTAGTGTTATGTCCCGCTTCAGAGCACTCGTATTGTCAGTACGAGCAGTATGAATATCATGTTTCTATCAGATCGAGGTTAGGAACTGTTTGTACTGACAATATCAGTGCTTTGAGAGCATGATATTGGAGTAGAGTTTAGACAGGTTAGGAAACAGGCTGTTTAGACAGCATTAGGATATTGTCCCAACTGGCTGACCCAGCCAGTTGGTATAATTTCCAAGTGCTAATACCACTTTATACTGTCCTGTCATATCATGACATATACTGACAGTACAAACAGTTCCTAACCTTTAAATTCTGACAGAAACAAGGACATTCATACTACTCATACTGTCAGTATGAGTGCTTTGAAGCAGGGCATGAAAGTACAGTATAGAGAGAATTGTCTCAAATTGTGAATTTACATTGTGTAACATTTTCCAGTTAATATAAGACATTTAAACTGCTTAAAACCAGGTCTTCAGAGAGAATGCAACATTTATCAATTTCTTCACATAAAAATCAGTGTGTCCCTATTTGTTTAAGAAGAAAATTGCAAATAAGGAGAAGTTAAGCTGGAGAACATATTACTGCTGATAACTGATTCTCTAAGGAAAATAAAATGTTAAAGCCATCATATTGTTTGCTTCCGCTTAAAAGTTATTTTCATCATCGAGATATATAGTACCATGTGTGCGATAGATTTTGAATGAAAGGTGCCTGCCAAAGAGAATCACACACGTTGCCTGTCTTAGTTAAATTATTCCACCCCTTTGTGCTTTTTTTTCACAAAATATGTATCTCTTATTCCACAAAATATGTATCTATCTGTCCATTAGTGGGTGCCTCTGTCATCTACTAAAAGGCTCAAGAAAAATACCATTTTAGTTTAGATTGTCACCAGCACAAACATGCACTAAACTATTTTTCCCCCTTTTTTTCAGAGGACAGATCTAACAATTCAGCCTCAAATTTGCCTGTATCTTATGGAAACATTAAGGTGCCATCCAAATGTAAAGATGTTTTGTAAATAAAGCAGCGATTTTCAGGAAGTTGATTAATCATGCAGTTAATATACTAACAATTGCAACAAAATGAAAAAAAAAAATCTGAAAAATCCAAATAAAAGTGATGAATTCAACATTGTGAGCTGCCCAAATTATTATTGATAAATTTGAACAATTTGCAGCCAAATGATAAAACTGATCACTTAGCAAATCTCAGCCATTCAATATTTCGCAGCAAAATGACCAGTTACGGCAAAATTCCAGAAAAAAAGATCTTTACATTTGAATGGCACCTTAACTCTCCCATAGTGTCTATCCTTTTGCACACAAAAACCAGCCACATGTGCAGTAATAGGTCCTTCTACCTTAACTTCCAAATGCAATTTACTTATTAAACTGAGCCATTGATCCATCAAATGACATCATTCTTGAAAACCCATAAAATAGAAAATGCAGACCAATTTTACAATTTTTCTGTCATAAATTTCAGAATGGCTCTTTTTTTCATTTTCCAAAATTTAAAATTACAAACAATACATCTGTAAATAGATTTATATACAAGCATATGGAAGTTAAACAATGTACAAAGAAAAAGGTACACAAATAATTTTTTTTGTTTTTTTCGTTGGAGTTTTTCTTGACAGCGGTATAACCATGAACAATTGTGTACGGATTAACATCATATGATCATCACTATGAGGAATGGATTAGCCTAATACCTTCTTCGGTCTCTCCAGATATCACCCCGATGTCTAACTCTCCAGATCGCGAACATCGCTCAGGAATGCCTCTGGCGTCAACAGGTGTGTGGAGCCTTGAAAATTAAAGAGAGAACAAACCGCTGACAAACCACTGACAAACTGTTCATCTACTGTATTGGAATACATATCTAAGTTATACAGCCTGAAATTTCGATTTTGATTATTTCCAAAGGAAAAAAAAACGAAAAGAATAACGAAAACAGACCGAGGAGGACGACATTTAAAGTAGACGGACAACTTAATTGGACCACAGAACAAAAAAGAAAAGAGTCAAATTGGTGACAGAACGAAGGACAGTGAGATGAAATTGAAGCAGGAGATGCCTAGAAACCTGCAAAAATTACTTAAATTTCAGTATTTAAAATCAAGAGAATCATCAGTGACTCCCAATTATAACGAGGTTGCAAAGACCGGATATCTCGTTTTCTTCAGAGATGCATATTTATTTGATTTCATGAGATTTGCATCCGCTCTTCGACATCTTCACGATGCAGGAAAAGGTAAAAGGTTACAATGAAACACCAATGAAAGGAATGGCTGTGCATATTGTAGAGATCTAGTGAGTAACTTTCCCCTTGTATCAATCCAGGCAATATGGTAGAAAGTGCCTACCCAATGCACAAATGAAAGGAATGACCTCGCATATTGTAAAGATATTGTGAGTGAATTTCCCCTTGTACCAATCCAGGCAATTAGGTAGTGCCTACCCAATGCTAGTCTCATATATTTATCAAAGTCATTTGTTTCACGACAGACCCTTTTAAGAAAGTAATGACAACATACTTGGATGTGAAGGTCAGAGGAGAGGATCTCGGATAACTGCTCCCAACTTCATGAAAATGAGACAGTATGCTACACGGGAACCTATCTATTGTTAACCCCATGTACTGTTTAAAGTTAGTTACTTGACAGCTGCAAATCCCCATTAAGAAGTCCACATTTCCAACCACCCCTCAACTCCCCACCCCCTCAACTCCCCCCCTGCCTACCTTGCTTTCATCCACTAGTACCAGAGAGCCACCCATGTACCTCTAACTATTATTTACTGTCCTACTGAACACTCTACCTCAACTTCTCCACATACACACACACCTTACACACAGCAAGAATGTAAATACCTACCGACGTAAACTTTCACATCTCCAACCCCCCCCTCACCTCCCTCAACCCACCCCCACTGCCTACCTTGCTTTCATCGACTAGTGCCAGAGAGCCACCCATGTACCTCTAACTATTATTTACTGTCCTACTGAACACTCTACCTCAACTTCTCCACATACACACACACCTTACACAGCAAGAATGTAAATACCTACCGACGTAAACTTCCCAGTTCTTCTTGGAGCTCTCCTTGGAGACCTCTGCAGCAGCCCTCATCTCAGAGTAGCTAACCCCTCCCAGTACGAATACGATGAGACGAGGCCCACTCTTCCTGTCCAGGGTATTCTTGTCTTTGTGCCAGTGGCCATACCGAGCACTGAGATTGAAGAACGGTAAACGTTAACGTATACAATGACAGGGATGTGCCCAGGATTTCCTGAGTGCCGGGTATACTGATCACTGTCCTGGGGGAGGGGTCTAAGGGGAGGGGTGACATTTTTCGATCTTTGAAGTTGTATACAGAGCTAGTGTAGTTTGAGACTGCATGCTGCAGATTAAAGCCACGCCTACTCCATATCTCCGCACCTGTGTTTACGTGAATTTGACAAATGGGGGGAATCGAGGATACATGTGGCCCAATTTATGTTGAATATAATGTTACGGATGTCGGGATTTGAGATGATAATAGTGCTGGGCGGGATTCACAATTTTTAAGACAGTGCTGGGCGGTAATTTTTAGTGCTGGGCGAGGCCACCCAGTGCGGGCACATCCCTGCAAAGATTCTGTCCTATGTAGAACTTACCAGACATGTGGGCAAATGTGTTCATTTGCATAGAGTCTATCATGCTCAAATTTATTGCTTATAAGATAGAAACTGGGTCTGTCTTCTACAGCTCAGCTTGGGGACAGTTTTCTAAATACTTGTACTTCTCTGTCCCATTTTCAAAGCACTTGAACTGACAGTATCAATATCTCCTTTCTCTTAATTAGTGTTAAGCTTCAAAGTGCTCAAATCCTTTCAAATCCTGAAAATATTATATGGCTGCCTGTTTCTTAACACTTCCCTTAAAAACCGAACGGCTTCTTTCGAATAAAATAATCTCCTCGAAAATAGAATAGATGGATTCTCCAACCGATGTACGGCCACTTTTCACAAATAAAAAAGAATAACATTCTTTTGACACATTTTACATCATTCTTCAAATTCAGAACTATACACACATATTTGAAACACAAATTTCCCGATGGAAATTCTACATGTTTCATTTCTAGCCTATACTCCTTTAGTCAAACCCCTAAAGCACAGAAGAAATAGTGACCTTTCAATAAATATATACAATGATGACTTTGTATGGCGCTTACCCGACAGTCAGCTTTCACAGTCGATAAATTTTGGAAACCTTTCATACTTTGATGATCATGATGTATTTTTTTTATGTTGTTGTTTGTTTAAGACTTGCTCTTTAAAACAGCTTGACATCTGGAAATAAGTTACCATTGCCCAATTTAAGAGCGAAGACTCACCTTCTTGCCGCAGCCCCTCCGTAGGAAGTAGAGTTGGTTCTGCCCGACAGATACGGGTACAGCTTGGCATCGAGGGTGTCGCTGATGGCGTACTATCGACAGACAGACACACAAAAAGTTTACTTAAAATCAGACACGGGGGGGGGGGGGGGGGGAAATGAAACATTTCTATCCAGCACAAACATCAGCCTGTACACAGCAGTGTACACTGAGTAAGAAAAAGTTTACATAAATCAGGCGCTGGTGTAAATGAAACATTTATGTAACGGCTCGATGCCCAGAATTAAGCCTGTAAGTTAACTAATGTGTGCTGCATTTCAGGAATTTGCCAGTAGAAACTTGATATTTGCCAGCTTCATATTCTAAGCACTTTTTTTTTTAAACCAGTGGCTAAAAGTGTGAAATTTCAGGCCAGACAATACTGAAAAAAAAATGGTGGAGGGGGGGGGGAAGGGACCAATGAAAAACTCATCCAATATATAATATGTGTTTTTACAAAAGTGACAGAAGGTATCAACAAAATGTGTAAACTAACAGGAGGCACATGAAAATACTCAGGAAGTTATTCTCAAATCTTACCGGTTTTATCTTACTGGTTTCGAATTAAGTCGAGAAATAATCCACACAAGAAACGAACGAAGTAGTCACTTTAATTGGTAGAATGAGAAGGAAGGGCATTGACCGGAGGGGCAAGTACTAAAGGGCACACAGTTTTAAAAGGTTACCAGTTCGTTATAGGCATGGTAAAACGAGAGTGCTTAAGTCGTGGGTGGACAGGTAAGCGAGGAGCAAAGTAAATTTAAAAATTCTTAAACTCTTATCAAGCTCACCTCCATGAGATCTTTCAGTACTAATGTCCATCTTGACAGTTGGTAAGTGAGGGTAGTAAGGTTGTGGGGAGACAGGTAAGCAAGTAAATTTATATTTCTTAATCTTTTATCAAACTTACTTCCATGAGATCTTTGATGACTGGCGTCCATCTTGACAGCTGGTATGTGTTTTCTGTGATACGCTCCTTACGTTCCACCTGCCTGGGACGCCTGGCCTTCGACTACGGACAAAGGAATAAATACTTGCTTTAAATTCCAGGCTTTGAAAACCAAAATCCAATGTTGTAGTAGTTTGTCTGATATTATTATTTTTTTTAAGACCAAACATATCAAACATAATTGGTATGTAAATAATGTTGTAAACTGATGACCTCTCTGTACAGTACATATGAATTCAAATTCACCTTGTTTTTAAATTCTTACTTACTTCTTAGTAATTTATTATGTATACATCTGGATCTCATCTGGATATGTCATTGAAATTTCAAAATAAGATTTCACAAAAACTATGAAATATATTCTTCTTCAAAATATGATTTGATAACCAAATTCTAATGTTCTAGTAGTTTTTCTGCTGTTTAATTTTTTTTTTTTTAGGGCCAAACATATCAAACATCATTGGTATGTCTGATGTTGTAAAATGATGACCTATTTTGTACAATACATATGAATTCAAAGTAACTTTTTTTTTTACTTCTTAGTAATTTTATGATGTATACTAGAACTCCTAAGGCTCTGATCTGAATTGTCATTGATGTTTCAAAAATTGATGTTACAAAAATATGAAACATTATCTTCTTCAAAGAGCACATGCTTCATGCACATGGGGATTAAGAGAGCTTCAAATCTGGTGTGGACATAACAAGCATAAAAACACATCTATTTGCTGTTTAAGAGATTCAATCCAAGAGAGATATATTGAACTGACACAGTGTTGCATGCACAGAAAGCAAACTGACAAACTCAAAGCAACAACTTTTTCAGTTTTTTATTCAACAGTTGTCAATGTTTACTAATCAAAAAAGTAATTATAATGGAACATATCTAACTTACATCTTGGAATATTTGGACTCCGAGAAGTTTCATATTGGTCACTATCGGTCGTTCTGGCTCCGGAATCTGGGCGTGTTGGATCAACTTGCTCAAGTTCTCTTCGCTAATACCTTCATGGGAAGAAAGAAACAGAATCCTCTTACTATCTATGGTTACCTGGACAAAATAGAAGCCACAACTCACACATGACCAGCGAGAACAGACCATATCGTTGTGTCTTGTTTAACCAAATTGTGGAGTAACTTTATTTATCATTCGGGTAATCTATCAGGCACCTTTGACTTCCACCCAAAATAATACGGTTTTTGTACTCACTATAAGACAGACACATGCCAAATATGAGCTGTGATGTAACCTATCGTGGGATATTATACAATAGGGTTCTTGTACTCGTTATGTGGAAGCCATGTGCCATATATGAGAACTGCAGAGGTTACCCTATCTTGAGATATGGTGTTTACAACTAGGGTGTCACATACAAACACAGGGGTGGGTGTGTTTTATATTCTCACTGAGGATCCCATTGTTTTTTCCATTTTTCAATTTGTTTTATCAAAATGAGAAAAATTTGCTATGCAGTAAAGCCTACCGTTTCTTCCGACTATGTAGAGGAGGATGATACGAATCTTATCGTAGGGTGATATTTTCTGGTTGAGGAGGATGGGTACAATGTTCCTCATCTGGTCTCGGATTTTGTCCCCCTCTGCGTCCGTACCGACAGCGAGGTCCTGCTCCACCTGGCAGAGTTTGTCCACGCCATTCTGGAACTGCTTCATGCAATCTTCCGCCAGACGGAGTTGAGTTGAATACTGCGGGAGTTAACAAACAGAAGAGCCCACGTGTTGATCGGGACTTTGTTGGTCGAGAGACCGTGTCGGCAACAACGGAAAGTACGGTTTAACTTAACTTAAGTAGCAGTATCGTGATAAGTTGGACACGGTGGCCCTGTGTTACCAATCTCAGAATCGCATCTTCAAAGCCGAGATCGATTTTGCAGCAATGAAAGGGAAAACGGGGTGACTAATGGGTTTGTGGCCAGATGCCAAAAAGTTTTACGTAACAAAGCTCGCTGACCGCTTGTGTAGATGTTTTAAGTTACGGTCCTTGAAATTTTTTATTTACAGAACTTCTGATAAGCATCCAAACTTCATTCAGATGTACGGATTTTGGGCTTACCCCCCAACCCCCTCCCCCCACTTTTCAAGGCCTTACAACACCTAGAAAAGAGATATTTTCTTTCCCCCTCTTCTAAGGACCAGACTTTTCTCACTTTCCAGACCGCACGGTAACCATGTCTTAGGTTATGCGCTCCACCAAGTCAGTGTTCTAGACCTCCATTGAGAATCCTGTTCTACCAAATTGATTGTTAACCAAAGATTCCATTTCCACAGAGTGGTCATAGCATACTTCAGTACTGGTTTTTCTCTCAAAAACCAATTTTTACCAATCTTTGAGCCAACAACCCAAATCAGTTATCATTTTTCAGCTAGCAGTAAAGGAATGAAAATCGATCAAATTTTTGGTCCCCTGCCCCCTTGACTTACCCCTCGAAGAACTTTTTGATACTGTGGCATTCTCTTCATCATCATGGAGAGTTCTCTCATTGTTGCCTGCAGTTAAGAAATAGAAAAAAAAGGTCACAAAAAAAAAAAAAATGTTATTGCTGATAATTTGGCAAACTTTTTTACCAAGTCTGGCAAACTGGCACATCCTTGAGAAAAAGAGGGGCAAATGTACAAATGAAAATGTAGGTCAAAAGTGGTCAAATATATGGGGGGAAAAATCAGTACAGCAATAGGCATGTTGCGACATTTTTTCACGCTCATAGTTCATAACTAAATATATGACTGTGTGAAATCCCAAAAGTGAATATTTATAAAGAACACACTTTTTTTTCAGGATGTGCTGTGAATTTGGTCCTTGAGATGGGACACAAAAAAATCCCCCAATTTTACTATTTTTTATTATAATCGCTGGTGGATAAAAAACAAGGATATAACACTTTCACAGCAATTGGCTGCACATATAAACTACACGTTAAAAAGTAATATTACGAAAGTAGATAAACGTAAAAGTTTTGATGAAAAACGTAGGAACTAAAGGCATGAACACCTTTTACAGCATCTACAAACTCACACAAATATCCATACGGCATAAAAAGCGTGCTCGAAGAAATTATTGAGGCTCGTACAAACCTTATCACCTGAACCCATCTTCTTCTCTTTTGCAAATTTCTTCAGCTTGCTGGTGATTTGTCTGTATGTAACAAAATAAAACAAGAATACATCATCACAGGGACAAGAAGCTTACAAAGTGATTCCTATTTGCATAAGAAATCTGATCCACTTTTCCAACGCAGAGTAACATTTGCTGTGATTTCCACTTAAACTAACAATGAAACATTGGTCTTATACGGTCATTGGTATAGCCCACAAATATGCTAGAAAGTCACAGCTAGAAAATCTGATACGTTCATATACTACTAGTTGTTTATTAACGATTACAATACACACGTTGACACTCGAGAACTACGCTCATACACTACAGTTGTTACTTAAGATTACAGTACATATGTTGACACTTGAGAACTACGTTCATATACTAGTTGTTTATTTAAGTTTACGGTACACACGTTGACACTCGAGAACTACGTCTACACTACAGTTGTTACTTAAGATTACAGTACATACGTTGACACTTGAGAACTACGTTCATATACTAGTTGTTTATTAAAGTTTACGGTACACACGTTGACACTTGAGAACTACGTCTACACTACAGTTGTTACTTAAGATTACAGTACATACGTTGACACTTGAGAACTACATTCATATACTACAGTTGTTTATTAAAGTTTACGGTACACACGTTGACACTTGAGAACTACGTTTATACACTACAGTTGTTTTACTAAAGATTACAGTACATACGTTGACACTTGTGCGATATGTTGATGGCGGAGTGATGTCCAGAGTTCGTCGTTCTCATCCAACAGGACTTCAGTCTCCGGTCCCGTATTGTCGGATTCGTACCGGTAGACATCGTTCTCGATTGAGAGGAGATCGTAAGCCATGGCCTGATAGGTCAGCTCGTGAAGCAGCGGTGAAACTACATCAAAGCCACGGTCAATGACAATCAATTGTGAGCGATGTTTCTCGGGACCCTACGGACAAAACAGGAAACGATCCCTTGATATTACTCTCTGATGCAGTTAATGCAGTTAATACTGACTGATGGTGACATCACGGAGCAATCCTTTGAAAATTCCACAGCATTCAGAAAGGAGAGTACAGAAGAATCATTATGAATGACATCTCACACCCCTTCCTCCGTGCCCCCCCCTCCCCTTCCACTCAATGAAATGGCTATTTAAGGATTACTACCAACTAAGAACTGAATTGATACAGCACAGGACTTCCATAAGGTCACCAGTTTGAATTCCTATGATATCCCAGTCAGTTTTAAAACTATCTTCCCTTCTGGTTTCTAGGTTGTGCTGAATGGAACTGGGGCAGGGGTAGGGAGAAATGATCACTGGTCACACATTGAACAAGATAAGTGGGTGGCAGGGTGGCAGCCCCTAGCGAAGGAACGGTCATTACACAGATTGCCACAGACATAAGCACTTGACACCTCATTTGGCAAAGCACACGATTTGTACTTATGAGGTCACCTCTGCAAATCTGTCTCGAGCCAAAAGGTTCCATGCTTTTCAAAGGTTCCCCGATAACATACAAAACATGGTGAAAATGATGCTTTAAACGATGTCATATTTATCAACAACCCTTAGTGTCTTTGAACCTTGATCAGGTGGCGGCTCCAAATTTAGAATGCCGCCATCATTGATGTAGGAATATTTTGCAATGTCAGCAGAATGGATCTTACCTCTCCCATTGTGGGTTCGTCTGCTTTGTATGCGTCTAGTTTGCTTTGAATTGCTTGTGCGACTTCCAGGTTCTTGTCGCATTCGCTGATGGTGATAAAAAACAAAATGGAGGCATCAAGTGTTAACTTCACCAACAACAAAACATTATTGTCTTACTACAAGTAAGTCGTGTCACACTCTTCAAGTTATTAACTTAAAAATTTTTCATCTGCAACACAAAACCACATTTGCTAAATGGATGGAGACTGCAGGTATTGTATTATGTCCCCCCTCCCCCTTCCTACCTCAACAGTCGTGTCACCCTCTTGAAGTTATTAAATTAAAAAGATTTCATCTGTAACACAAAACCACATTTGGTAAATGGATGTAGACCGCAGGTACTGTCTCATATTGTCCCCTTCCAACCTCCCCAGTGGTGTCAACCTCTTGAAGTTATTAAATTAAAAAGTTTTCATCTGCAACACAAAACCACATTTGGTACTTGGATGGAGACCGCAGGTATTGTCTCATATGTACCCCCCCCTTCCTACCTCCCCTGTGGTGTCACCCTCTGGAGTTATTAACTTAAAATGTTTTCATAGACAACTTGTTTGGGGTACTACTGTCTGTTGTGTTGCTGCCTTACTGACTTATTCCTTTAATTCTCTTTGTACGTCAAGATTTAATTTGCAAAAGCATCTTGAATCAAAAAGGATGATGCAGTACCTCTTTTGTTTTAATGTATTTTTGTTACCTTCGATAACGAATGGCTGGATACTCTCCAAGAGTTGCACATATTGTGGCGATCTGCTCTGCGATACGCTCTATCATGCCGGCCCTCTGCTGAGTGCGAGATGCACTGAAGAAAATGTTGAAGCTTTCGGGTGAATCCAGAGAGAAAACCTAGGAGGGAGAGCAGAGAGAGAAAGAGAGAGAGGGACAAAAAAACCTGAGATTATAACACAAAATTTAAAAAGAGAATATAAAAATTCTCTGGAATTAAACACATAATAACTGGTGACTTTCTGTTGTACTCTTCTAACTGGTTTGAATGTTTCCTGGCTGTGGGGAGGGAGGGGGGTGGGGGGCAAGTAAATGTTTGAGAATTAAGTGACCATTTATTGGAATTTCTAGCATATATGGGGGACAAATACATGCCAAAATTAATTATACAAGATTCTGTTTTCCTACCTGTGACTCATATGGAAGGAATGCAATGTTGATCTCTTTCAGCGTCTTGATGTACTTGGAGGCAGCACTCTTGCATACCTCGCTAAACAGCTGATCAGAGCAAGCTGAACCAGCGAGGGGGAAGGAAAGGGAAAAACATTAAATTGAAAACTTACATCGAGGCAGCAATCAATCAATCAATCAGTAGAGATTTATATAACGCCAAAGTCAACATAAATTGTTCAAAGGCGCTATTAGCCTTGGTCATTGGTAACTAGTCACACCTACACACCAAAGTGAGCGCAATTCAATCAATCTCTCCTGGGGCACCACAACCACGTTTCCCCAGGGGGAATTCCCATAGGGTGCTGCCAGAAATGGGCGCATGCAACTATATTTACAAGTTACCTCGCAAGTCCCCATTTATACACCTGCGTGAAGAGAGGCAATGGAGATAAAGTGCCTTGCCCAAAGGACACAAGGCAATGATCTGGCCAGGGCTGGAACCTGTAATCCCTTAACCACAACGCCCTCAAAGCTCTCTTGCATATTTCGCTAAACAGCTGATCAGAATGAGCTGGTCTGCACGTTCACATGTTACACAAATTTTGTAAAATAGACGAAGGCTCGTTAATGTACCTTTTGTGTCTTCCTTGCATACCTGGACAGAATGGTAACATGAGGGCAGCGACATACTGTACATACTGTACAGTAACACATCCCAACTGTGTTTAATATCGGAACTTCCTTTTCGGTTAAGTCTGTGCGGACTTACTATGACGATAAAGTAGAGAAACAACTCTTACCTCCCGTGAAAAATACATGGGCTACCTTGTACTGTGGGTTTAGAGGCTCCTTAAAGTCGTTGACTAATATGTTCACAGACTGTTGACAAGAATCGAGAGAATAAAATATATAAATATAAATATATAAATATACTGCCATCATTCTGAATTTGAAGTAGCTTCAAAACATTTAGAAGCATCTGTGCAGAAAACCTAAATACATTCACTGAGCCATGACCAGTCTTCTCCATGGATACCGGCCATTATACATATTACAATTATTATTCTATATTTATTTAATAGCTCATATTTAATAGCTCCATGCTCATTAACCTGTCAGTATTCTGTGCGTGTTTTTGTCCCTTCTGTTACTGCTACTTGTCATTTAGCCTCTGAAATGTCAGGCCAACTTACTTTGACACATTCTCTTACACAGGCTCTCTAGTGGATAAACAGTTTGCTAACAGTTTTATTTTATTTTGATATTCTACATTTATTTAGGCAGAACTACAGCAAGACAAATTCCACAGGTCAAATATAACACTGAATTTTACTGTACACTGTACCGGTGTACACCACACCGCACCGCAAGCCTGGAGACCACTGTACACAACAAGGTACAGTACTGTACGCTACAATGTAAACTGTACACAACAAGGTACAGTGCTGTAAGCTACGATGTAAACTGTACACAACAAGGTACAGTACTGTAAGCTACAATGTAAACTGTACACAACAAGGTACAGTACTGTACGATACAATGTAAACTGTACACAACAAGGTACAGTACAGTACTGTAAGCTACGATGTAAAACTGTACACAACAAGGTACAGTACTGTAAGCTACAATGTAAACTGTACACAACAAGGTACAGTACTGTAAGCTACAATGTAAACTGTACACAACAAGGTACAGTACTGTAAGCTACGATGTAAACTGTACACAACAAGGTACAGTACTGTAAGCTACGATGTAAACTGTACACAACAAGGTACAGTACTGTAAGCTACAATGTAAACTGTACACAACAAGGTACAGTACTGTACGCTACAATGTAAACTGTACACAACAAGGTACAGTACTGTACGCTACGATGTAAACTGTACACAACAAGGTACAGTACTGTAAGCTACGATGTAAACTGTACACAACAAGGTACAGTACTGTAAGCTACGATGTAAACTGTACACAACACGGTACAGTACTGTAAGCTACGATGTAAACTGTACACAACAAGGTACAGTACTGTAAGCTACAATGTAAACTGTACACAACACGGTACAGTACTGTACGCTACGATGTAAACTGTACACAACAAGGTACAGTACTGTAAGCTACGATGTAAACTGTACACAACAAGGTACAGTACTGTAAGCTACGATGTAAACTGTACACAGCAAGGTACAGTACTGTAAGCTACAATGTAAACTATACACAACAAGGTACAGTACTGTACGCTACGATGTAAACTGTACACAACAAGGTACAGTACTGTACGCTACGATGTAAACTGTACACAACAAGGTACAGTACTGTACGCTACAATGTAAACTGTACACAACAAGGTACAGTACTGTACGCTACGATGTAAACTGTACACAACAAGGAACAGTACTGTACGCTACGATGTAAACTGTACACAACAAGGTACAGTACTGTACGCTACGATGTAACTGTACACAGCAAGGTACAGTACTGTAAGCTACATACAATATATATATACAAACAAAAAGGGCATGACCTGTAAAGAAAGGTTTGTTGACAGTTTCTGGTCGTTTGTTGTCTGTGATGATTATGATTGATTGTTAAACCTGTAATTTTGAGTTGAGTTGACTGTGCAACATTTTGGGTGGTAAGGTAGACTACATTAACTGTGTTGCATGGTCCCTGATAGACACTGTTTAGTTACTGTGTTTCAAAGTCAAAATTGTAACCACTTTCGTTATTAAATACAATAGTCTCCAAAGCCTTAATTAAAACAGTTAAAAATTGTTACAGTGTAACAAGGGCAAATCGATCTTATATTCCGAGGGACTTTCAGGAAAAACTTCATTTTCCAGAATTTTTAAATAGTAAAAACTAGAAGTATGGGCACTTTTTCCCTTGCTTTTGGAGTTTTGACTCGAGCCCTAAGTTGCAAGTATAAATGTACCTCATGATGGCAGAATTTTATGTTACTAATTTAATAAATGATGTATTTGAAGGAACAACCTAGACCACAGAGCAAAATCAGAGAGATCTTCAATACTATTGCAAATTAAAAGAACCTTTGTACTCTTTAAACATCGCAAAGTTACTGTATGTACCATCGCACAATGTAGAATGGTCACAGGAAAGAGAAATGTCGCATGGAAATGTTATCCATTTTCTTATAGTCCACCAAAAAGTCACATCAGGAATGACGGCATTACGCAACTATTTATGTCTCGCACTAAAAACAAGTACATTTAAAATTGTGCGACAAAGAAAATGTTGGCATTGAATTTAACCGTCAATAAACGTGCATATCGACATTATTTCTGATGGTAGCGAACATTTCCCTGCCACAGGAGTCGGGGACGTGACATACCTTCTCAATCGGTTGGATAAGATAAATAGCTTCGACGTTTCTCAACGGTTCTCTCTTCTTCATCAAATCCTCCACCACTGAATGAAAACAAATCCAGAAAAGAAATAATGTCACTAAGCTACGAAGTCTTGTCTCGTTTTTGTCCATTCATGAGACAGAGAAAAGTCAGGAAGATCGGGTATCGGGAAAAGAAGTATGGAAGGGCTACATACAGGAGTATAAAGTTGTGGATTGGATATGAACATGATTATGGCAGTATGGCATGTAATATAATTGATCAAATAACAGAAAGAAAGTGGGAAGATTAACTCTCCAAATTATGATTTGAGTTGATATAGTACATACAGTACACTGCTAGGTTATGCTTACCAGCCTGTGCTGACACCACGCCCTGCATGTACGTGGGTGGGCCTTTTTATTTTGATAGATTTGGAGATACAAAGGAACCTACTTGAGACACTACTTGATATTATGCTTGAGTCCTGACAAACAATCAGCATATCAAAGTTTTACATGTGAATGCTTCTCCTTACTCTCCTTATGATTAAAGGTACAAGAACTTACTGTATATCAGGGTTTCCCTAACTTTATCCCCCCAAGAACCCCCTGTGGATGTCAGAGTTGTACACGAACCCCCAACTTTTTCGAGACACGATCTGAGTCATTATTATATACACATAACAGTGCTTCGTAAAAGATCAAGTTCATAGTTCAGTAATTTATCACATGCACGGTAAGATACTACTTTGGCAACATATGCTTATGGAAAGTGAAAACAGTTTGTCGATAGGTACGACTTTTGTACATTACTAAATTATATGATATATCAGATTTTAGTTCAACAGAAAGTACTCTAGTTTTGACTTTCAGAAACGTCTTATGAACCCCCTGGGATGGAGTCACGCACCCCTGGGGGTTCATGCACCCCAGTTAGGGAGCCCCTGCTGTAGATACTTCTTGAATAGAAAGATATGTCATATTAATAATGATGACAAATATGACACATGGCAAATCGGATACATTATGTTGAAGGTGAACATCTCAATTGCAACTACAGTAGCATACTTTTCTTGTCCTTTTGAAGCGCCCACCCATCCCCCTCACCCCCACCCAACAAAAGAAGCAAAAACATGCAAAGTTGCAAACAGTGAAAATTAGAGAAATTGTAAGATGATACACTCATCACAGCTGTAACAACTCACATCCAAACTGAACATATCTGATTAGAGTCATTTTGTTTCTTGATATTTAGTGTTTCAAGGGACAACTCATTTACACCTCTGGTTACATTCAGGTACAAAGAAGCAGGTGAAGACTAGACCTTCATACAAAATCAACAATAAAGTATAAAACCACAAATATATATATGTCAAAAGATGGTTAAATTGCCTAGAGTTCATTGTTCCAAATTAAACAGTCAACAATGGTTTGTTTCTCTTTTCTCTCCCGTTTAATCCTTTCCACAATATTTCTGCTTTAGCAAGATACTATTAAGAATATACATTCTGTAATCCACCGACAATACTACTACACAAAATATTTGCCTTCTTAATTTGGCTGAATACGAGAAAATAATTTATGCGGTTGTTCTCAATGATTGTAAAGTATCAAATTATGTTAAGGAGGATGGGGGGGGGGGGTTGGGGGAGGGGTTTGCAGGCCAAAGTAAACAGTGTAACGTAGAGACTTTTATTGCATCACACTATTTGACAAATACCTATAGTACAAATACCTACAGTATAGTACTTGCAAGTCAGTCAGTCAAAGATGGAGCTGTTCCTAAATTACTGTACAAACGAGTGTTGGAACATGGTTAATCCTTGGTTGCTTGCAGAATGCTACTAATTGTCAGGGACGGGTGGAGTGTTTAATTAGGTTTGGGTGGTACAGTCTTGTTAATTACTGTTAATTATCATTTCATAATTAATATCTCCCTTCCGTGACTTACGTGTGATACCGGCTTCTGTGATGGTCTTCATCTTGCAACATGATGAAATTATTCTCATGCTGAGATTGTCCACCACCAACACCTAGAGACAAAAAATAGGACAGATGTGTTACTATGGTGACTGGACGTAATTCTCTGCATATATCTAGACATACAGTAGAGTCCACATATATACTAATTTACATGTACAGTTGGCACTTACCACAGGACAGGACAACATGACTAAGCTTTTTTTCTCTCTCATTGTATCAGCCCTTTTGCATGTCAACACATACTGATTGTACAGTTGGATGGATAGATCTGTGGAATTTACACTGCACCTTGGCTGTGCTGTAAAGGTGCATAGTGTGGCTTCAATACTAATTTCCATATGAATATATAGTCTGCATGTCTGCAATTTAGACACAGTATAACCATAGTGTGAGTTGCGAGGAACCAGGTAAGCGAAGAAGCAATGTGAACACAATGTTAATGGGTTTTCTATCTTTTTTACTGTGTAATCAGTTTTTCCATGGAAAATCATTAAGTCTCAACTAAAGTGTAATAATGTAACCCATTCCAATTTGAATGTACAGGACCAAGTACTGTTACCAGGAATTTAAAAGTTGTTTCCTTTGCAAATGCTTGAGTGCGCTCAGCAAAACATGCGTCCCTACAGTCCATGAAAACATAGACTTTAAAATAACTCTACTAGTACCGCACTGTACTTAGTTAATATAATGACTTGTGCGCAACGGAAGCCTATAGGGATAGGTCTATAATGTGCACACGAAAAGAAAAAAATCAAATGATGAAAGCTGTAAGTAGTATACTACTGTCAAATTTTAAAGCAGGAAATTTATTTTGCCAATCAGATCACAGGAAATTTGGAAATGTATCATTGACTATATTTAGCATGAAAATCTCTGTAATGGAAATGCTGTTAACTCTGTACTTTGGGGTTGGAAGAAATTTTGGCTCTTTCGAGAAGTTTTTTCCAAAAGAAAGAAAGATGTTCATTCAAAATTGTGTTTTGTAATGTTTTGCATAGGCCTAGCTGTGAGTGTGTGTACTTGGGGTTTGTTCCCCCCCCCCTGAAAAAAAAGTTTGTGCCTGCAGCCACTGGCTAAAAGATTGGGTCCCAGACGCAGTCTTGCGTTCATAATACAGGGTTTTTGTTAAGAAATGAAGTAGGTGGGTCAAGTTGAAAAGTAGGCGGGACTGTCTGTATGCGGACATGGGGGAGGGGTCTAAGGGGAGGGAGTCCCCCTCCCCTTTGCCGGAAAATTGCAATTTAAAAAGTCTCTAGATGCAAAATGGTGCAATATACAGTTGTTTGGTCAATGATATTGCCCCCTCCCAATCACCCCTTTCTTCTGTCCCATTTTTCTTTTTTTCTCCTGATTTTTTTTATTAACACTCGGGTCATGGAGCCTAGGGAGGTAGCTATGCCACTGAACCGAACTTAGCAAGGGTGTGACGCACTTGCTGCATTAAATGAAGTGCGATCATAACAAAATCATCATAGGTCTACGGTACCTACAAAGTGAGTACGATTTTACTGCCAAAAAATACCCAACTAGGTCTGTGATAGAACCTTCTGTTTTTTATTCAGCTTTTATCTCTGTTGAGCAACAATTTGTATGTCAAGAGAAGCCCTTTGCCTACCTCTACTCTCACCCACCCCTCGGCCTCATCTCCTCGACCATACTACTAATGTTCAACTTCTTGTAGTTTTTACCAACAGTTAACTGCTGTTACAGTTTCAATCACACTTGACCTGGTTGTGGGTATTTATTCCTCTCGATTTTTTTCGTCATTTTTTTTTTAAATTTAAATTTAAATTTAATTTTTTTTTTTTTTTTTTTTTTTTTTTTTTTTACTGAGCGTTGCAAAGTAGCCGGGTCATGTACATGCAGTAAGCAGGTCATTTGACCCGGGTCCCGGCTACTAACGAAAACCCTGCAATAATGCTGAGATAACCTGTAAAATGCTTTGTGCAATCTAGTGCCGAGTGTATTGCATTTTCCGTTTGCCAAAGCTAAATTTCTGCTCGCCGATGGCGAGTTTGTGACCCATTTATAATACGAATGTCTTTAAAAGAGTTAACCACTGAACAGAAAAAATGAAGAATAAGCTACTCACCCTCCATTTGCTACTTTTTTTGTCAGCCAAGGGGTAAAGAACATCCCTTAGTATACCTTAATGGGGAAAAATAAAAAAAAACAGAAACATAAAATGAAACCAATATTGTCAGCCTTGAAGTATCAAAATGGATATAATTTGCATTTCTTAATATCCCTGCCATTACTGGACCAAACTGTTTAAAAGTTGAGAAGGTTGCAAACATTGAGAGAGATGATTTCTTTCTGAATGTGGGCAAAAAACTTTTGAACACAAATATAAACTGCATCATAGTAAGTGATATCCACATAGTAAATGTTAACATTTTACTTCAAAATGTTATCTTATTCATTACTTTTGCATTAAAATGATCTTAGAAAAAAAAAGGGACAGAAAATTCTTAAATTAACTTTAATTTATATGACTACATAATATACCTATACTGTATTAGTTGTAGCTCATTGGCACCCACCAGGACTCTAAAGGAGTTCTGCACTCCAGAGCACAAATTGTGAACCAGAGAATAGCTAATTATGATGCTAATTGTGCGAAACTGGAACTCGTTGCAAAATAATCACAGGGAACTTTCTTTTAATACTTCCTCAAATATTTAAAATGCATGTGCAAGTATTATCATTCATCAAAGGCTCTGCAACCTCCATAGTTTTTTTGACATCTGACACATCAAAAAGCTACCCCCCCCCAGAGTTACCTGCACATATTGAAACCTCATTCAGAGAATACTGTGCATTAAATCAAGAATGTTCCAAATGCAGAGTATCCAGGCTACAACTTGAGCCGAAGAGTTAAATGATCTGAAGTGATTTCTGGTTATTATGTCTGTAGTGTAGTTACAGAAGGGGGAACAACATTTTACTGATTTACAGTAGGCTCTTTGTGATACACACATACATAATCCTCATATGACAGATTGCATTGTAAAACAACACTGGTTTATTAGCAGACTGCACACTTTGTGGGTTAGTGTGTACTGTTCTTTTCCAACAATCGACTATAACTGTAACAAATGTTAACAACTAAGAATACAAAAGTAACATTGGGAAGTTTAAATATTTAATCTAACCTGCAAGAAACATTATGGAGTACTTTTCATCACTATCGTGTACTTATTATTTTTGAGTTAGTTTGCTTAAATATTAATTGAACTGTTTTGTGTTATATAAAGAAAGAAAGAATATCCCCAAGTTATACAATGCCACAGGTCCAGGGACCATGTTTAACTCCTCAAAGAACAACCACATGGATTTTCAGTTGTATTTCACTCATTAGTCGTATATGCACAATGCACAAATTAACTTATGGCCTAACTTAAGCTGGCCTAGGATAATTAACTCAAAAGTATGACTAATAAACTTAAAAGTCTGAAGCACATCATCAACCTCACAATGCTACAAGTTTAGCAATGCAGACCATGAGCAGCTAGCCAGTAGCCTAACTTGTGCGCCCATAATACCAGTAGTAACTAATACAAAGTTAGGGGAAACACTAGGCCTATGTCGACATAGGCCCTGCCTTAGACTAGAGATAGTCTATAGGCCTATGTACCTAAGTTACTTTGCTATGACTTAGCTATAGACACACGGTTCTTAAACTAGAAAGCTCAATCTTATGGTGAAGTGTGATAACCAGTGCCCTAACATCCCTAAAGTGAGGGCTGCGCATCACTTTCCTGGGACAAACTTTAGGTTAGGCTTGGTCATAAGTTACGAAGCTAGAACTTGTAGAAGGCCTAGGTTTACAACAATCCTATAGTATATTATCGGCCTAACAGCGGTTGTACTATACATAGGCCCATTAGTATTACGCACTGTGATCGATATCTCATGTACGATACACAAATTGCGAACTATAACTGCGTTATTCCCAACTTAAAAACTAGCTGGCTAGTGATTTACGAAGAACTGTTTCAATTTCACAATTAACATGGGATGTAAAATTTCATTTTTCAACTGTCATGAATGGTATATTGCCTGGCAGAGTATTGTAAAACTTACGTTGCTCGACCACCGCCTTCAGCGCCATCTTTACTTGTACGATTTCTTGGCGTCTAATGCATTATGGGATTGATATTATTAAAATCCACTGCATTGCACTAAGGTCATTTCAACAATCGTATCATAGGCAGTTCTTATTTGTAATACTTTCGAGTGACGTCAAGCAATGAATCGACCTAAATTGTGGCGTATGCGATGTTGCTTCTGCAAATAGGACATGAGGGCTTTACGATCGATTTTATGACTCATTAATATGAAATGGGAATAAGTTACTTCCCAATGATGGATTCAGTAACGTTGGCTCACGGCTTACAGAGTTGATTATATATAGGCTATGAAGATCTAGCCAAAAAGTCGTTCTTCTAAGTGCCAAATTAGCAGCGCACAGTTTCGGCACGGAGTTACTTTAGTCATAATGGCTACATGTTATCCGTTTGATTTTGGCAGAAAAAAAATTGACATGGAAAGTAAACATCTCCACGAGACACCGAACTTTCACAGATTATGTTTAAATTTCGTCATGACATGCAACATTCCTATGTAAGGACGACCGACTTAGGTCTATAGGCAATAACTATAAAGTCGAGAGCCAACTTTGAAACCTTAGTATGAAAAAAAAAAAAAAAAAACATTCTGTGATAAAAGTATTAAAATTTCAATATATGATAAAGAGTATAGATAAGAGAGTTGGCAATTTTGTGATAAGACTTTGAAGTTTCGATGTAAATGTTGACATTTTCAAAACAAAATTGTGTAAAGTGTAAAATTAAGACAAAGTTAGCCAATTTGTGAAAATGTGATGGGTTCGAAATCAATAGTCGACTGTTGAGATAAAAAGTTGAAATGTCCCACCCGGGCTTCCAAAGCATGTACAAAAATTCATATGGGGCTGACTCCCCAAACCCTTGACTTTTGCTCTTAAAGCTTCCTACGTCACTTTAATGTATCGTGGTTACACAAATTAATTGATCCACTTAATGAGGATATTTTATCCTTTCATATCCTTTGGGTGCACATGCACGAAAACATGTACTGGAAAACTTACACCACTGAAGTTGAAGCCTATATGCATAATCCTTGTTACACTAAACGGGGCGGGCGGGCGGTGGGGGGGGGGGGGTTGGTGAGCAGGCAGGCAGGTACCGTGTTTTTACAAGTCTTCGGATTGCTACAAACTCTGGCAGCTTCCCCCATATACGTATGCATATTTAATAAATATATAGGCTATATATAGGCAATATGTATAGACAATATATATAGGCTATAGATATATGTCTATTTATATATAGGCAATATGTAAATAAATATATGTGAATATATATATATATATATATATATATATATATATATATATATATATATATATATATATATAGGCCTATACTAGTTATGTAGTGTCATACAGAATGTCTATACAAGCATCATACTTGCACACATTTGTCGCCACAGAAGATCGTATATACCAGCAAGACGGGACAAAAACAAATTGAATTCGCTAACTGGTAATATATATTGTTGTCAGTATATCGCGATCTACTGTGGGTGTGCATTATCATATTTACTTTGTGAACAAAAGACCCTTTTGACATTTACCTTCAAAGGCAAAGGCCATTAAACTTACACCCACGGCCAACAAATTGCAAATTGCAAACAAATAGCTAAGTTGACTGCTTGCTTAACGATTCTTGCGCTATTTGTTCTGCTGCAAGCCTGTATACCTGCGTGTACGCTCCGAGTTTAGAGTGTTTATGCTGCTAAACAATATGATACCATCATGATCGTGCACATGCAGCCCAGGGGCGTACGTACGGAGTAGATGTGGGTACGTGTGATCCCCACATCCGCTCCCCGCCAATGAATATCAAAAGTCGATATATCATGAAAATCAAAATTGAAGCTAACCTCTACGTGGTCTCAGTCCAATGAATGAAATCGTAAAACAACCAGAATGTTATTATAACCAGAACTAGCTGTTACAATAGAAATGGCCCGAACCACCATTTTGATACAATAACACTATGGTATGATAAACACAGGTCAGTCTACTGTACGTGGCTATACACCAAAAAAAAAAATGTTTTCAAGGTTTTCAGGCCTCGACAAATATTTTTTATATTATCGACAAATATAAGTTTGGTGACGGTGACTAAAATGTACTCGCCAAATTTCACTCGCCATTAGGCCTATATGATTGCTGTTCAAGTTTCCATAGTACAGATCTACAGCATCAAATACTTTCTGTAAAAAAAAAAAGATTAGGCACTTAGGCAGATGTATGGTGCTACGTAATTTCACATTGGAAAATTATGTTTCTGTGCAGTATGAAATTTAACCCTTTTCCACCAAAAGTAAGTGATGAACAAAGTAAAACATGACACGGTATCATAAATAAGCAGCTAGGCCTACTGTATAGTGTCTCAAACAATTAAAAATACAACATCTGTAAACTTATAGCTTGGCTTCTGTTACATTAGGGTTCCTCTATTTTACTAGGCATATACTATACAGTAACTAGGCCTATGTGTGCGGGAGTCCTGAATCTATACAGTAACCTCACTGCTACTTTGAACTGCTGCTCGATTAGAGCGACTTCGTACATTTTCCCAATTACTTATCTTGTCTTTTAGCTGCAGATTGATGCGCGAAAAATATATCGTTATTACTCCATTACACTGCCTAAATGAAAGCGATCTTTTACGCAATAAAAATCTGAGGTTGTGAGAGCTTCTATCTTCCAAAAATTCTAGCAGCAACAACTCAGCAAACTTGTCTCAAAACTCCTTAAATTGTTCTATACTTTGCAAATTATGACTGATAGCCAGTAGGAAAATTGCCTTAAGAAATAATTAAGGAGATGTTTTGCCATCTTAAATGTATTGGTATTCTGACTTGTATTATTCACGTTGTTGTGTTAACGAACCCTATTCTATATACCCAACCGTTGTTGGCCTAGACAACATAACATTGTTCACAGGCCTAGCCAGGTTTGTTCAAGTTGTCCCATAATCATAAACGTGACGAAAGTTATGCTGAAACTGGTGGAAGAGACTACCCAAATTGAGATCAACAGCCAATCCAGACAAAAGCTCGTCAACTCACTGCCAAACTAAGACCGTTTACACAATTATTTCGCATTGGTCATAGTAAAAAATCTAACTAGACGAACTGTTTAAGTTTCATAAACGCTGCCTGGTCACAACGAAACTACATCCAACCTGAAATAAATACGACGGAAAACGTCCAATAGAACCGCTGTACTGCAAAGAGTGTACCTTTTTGCACGCAAAGTAAGGCTTCCGAGCGGCACGTTGAAGCCAATGCAAAAATGTTTTCAGTTCTGAGTTTTAGATTCTACGAATGCCCATAAGCTCATTTCCAATTGCCAATAGCCTCCTATTCGTATAAGGTACATGTTATCTGATAGGCTGGTCGGTGGGAGATACGGTAGCTTATAAAACAAGGTTTCACAATTCGGCGTCTATAGTAACTCCCAATGACTATATTGACCTCAATAAAATCTTGTACTGAACGTGTCACAACTACATACTAAATATGAGATTCGTCCAACCTTCCATTCTTGAGTTATCGTGTTTACAATTACAAGGTTTTAACAATTTCACCTCTAGTGACCCCAAATGGACTTGGACCTCGAAAAACAGCAGAAACAACAGGGATCTTGAACTCCATGTGGTTCTCCTTCACATGAAATACGAGACTGATCCAAGCTCTCCTTCTTGAGATATCGTGTTTACCAAGGTTTACACAATTTGACCGCTAGCATAGGCATATAAATCCAGGGTTCCCAAACCAGGGTATGCTTTCCACAGAACTGTAGTTACTCTTCCTGGTATGTGGCACTGGTAGAACAAAACAAATGTTGTGACTTTTACGGTAGATTATACCGGCAGCCAGGACGCCTGCGTTACGCCGTATAATTTAACTGCAGTTTGTGTTTTTATTTATTTTTTATTTTTTATAAATTCACGTCGTTTTCCGTTAAGTAACAACTCCTCTAATGCAATGGTTTCTTATCTTATCGGGATGTTTCCGACCCCCTTTATTTTATAGCCCTACTTATTCTTTCATTAATCGGTACGGTAATACCACCTTCATTGCCTTCATAAGCTTTATAAGATGAATCATCTATGCGGTAAGCTAAAGACATATACACCAACTTTGTGTATTTGCGACAAGTGTGAAAACTGTTTCCACGCAGTAAACACATGCATTCATATAAAATGCAATTAAACAACCTACATGATTAATTAGACACATTGTTTGCATACGTAAACACCAAAATCACCTAACGAGGATTTAACCCATGTACATAATGTGTTATGTAACATCTTCTCAATGAATATGCAAATTGGCATGTGTGGCCCGATGCGTAGTAAATGATACAAAACGGTAAAATTATTGTAATTGTGCATTTACATGAAAAGGTTATAGATAATGGGTGATTAGTCATTAAATCCACCATTCAATATACTTTTTTCTTAATCAACGATATGCAATTAAAAGTCCGCTTAAAAAGTCCAACTCCTTTAAAAGTCCAAGTAAAAGTCCAATTGTTATTTTACAACGAATAGTGAATGTTAATCTATTTGTACATTACGGTAGTGTTACTTTCAGTACGCTCTGTTATTTCACGAAGCGAGCAATGGACGTTAACTTAACTAACGATGAAGACACATGCTGTATAAAGTGTCCCGTCTTAAAAAAAGTGTCATATTGTACAAAACGGCGTGCCACAGTAATATTACGTCAACATTTCACCGTTAATGTACTTTTATTAGGGGAGGGGGGTGTAGCCTCTTATTAACTACATGGGTCGCGGTTAAAAACGCGCCAATCACAAGAAAGGACTTCCGGAAATAGTTTCTCGTCTTTGACTTTTTTTTTTTCTGATCAGCGGTTTACTGGAAAAAACAATAATAAAAATTGAAAATAACAAAGCTTAATATAGGAAGGGTAATACAAAGTAAAGGCTTTACCAGCACTGCCTCTTTAAGTATGGCTAGGCTAGCAATAGTTCTAAAATAGCGCCCTCTTCTGGGGAGATAAATGGACGTGACTAGGCAACACATAATGGCCGAGACCACACAACAACGAGCTGCGGTGCCGCGGGTGATACTACAACCTACAATAAAACGATCTCTACAAACGCCGTAGGACACACTAAGTACAGAAATCTATATAACCCAAGGGTACACAACAACCATGAAATAACCTTTCACAAATATGAATACATATGACTCGCATAAAGAAACGAATTACTTAATAGAATTACAGGAGAACCTACGTTTTAACTTAGCAGAGAACGGTGGATTGGCCCACGTGTAAACATACTATGTAGCATACAGAACGAGATGCTTGCAGACACTACCCAATAACTAAGTGTCTGAATCCATGCTTAAGAATGAAAGATAGAAATAATTATGCTTATGGTTTAGAGGATAGAAGGTAGGAAACCTGAATAACTCACCAACTGTTCGACAACCCTGGAAACAAGCTAAATGGATGTGTAATTATGGAGTAACTTTAAGATTTTTTTTGCGTGACTTTTTGTTTCTTTTACTTTCTCTCACAAAACGATTTGGTGGCGCTATACAAAAATCTGGAGCCGCTACATAACCGGCCCCAAATGACTTAACTCCTTTAAGACATTTTACAACAAAGCGGCACTTATGATACATGCAACAAATCGAAAAGGTAACCAAATAAACTTCATGTCGCCGACTCCACTAGGATTCGGCCTTACTTTTCTCCAGTAGACAAAGCTTGGATATAGGCCTCTTGAAAAACTTAGACCCAATCTTAACTTCCACTTGTCTAACATAGCCTCGTTTGTCCGGGTAAGTTGTAACAACCAAACCTAAAGGCCAATGCCCACGAGGCGAGTGATCGTCCGCGACGAGAACTAAATCATCAACGGCGAAGTTCCTCTTAGGTCTTGACCAGCGTTGTCTTGTCTGTAAAGAGGGAGGTATTCCCGAACCCAGCGTTTCCAAAATTGGTCAGAGAGATATTGAACTTGTCTCCACCGTCTGTGGTTGTAGCCATCCTCCTTCACGAAGAGTCCAGGAGATGTGTTAGGGTTGCTTCTAAGTAGCAACAAATGGTTAGGTGTGAGCGGTTCCTCATCTTTAGGATCCATACTCAGGGGAGTGAGCGGCCTTCCATTCAATATTGCCTCAACTTCCGTCATTAAGGTCAATAGCGCTTCGTCTGTCACTGTTTTTTGACTTAATAGATTCACTAGGATCCGCCTTACTGAGCGAATCATTCTTTCCCAGATGCCGCCCATGTGACTCGCACCAGGTGGGTTGAATTCCCAATCAACCCCTCTTTGAGCGAGGAAGCGCCCCACTTTATCGCCTTTCAAAGCATCTAGGTTCTTCTTCAGTTCCTTTTGAGCGCACTTAGCGTGTCTAGCGAATGTGAGACTTCAAGATGCACTGCCCTGCTTGCTAAACACGTGAATATGCAACCATACCTTTTTAGCATGCTCCTTCCGACCTTGACCATGAAGGGACCAAAGTAGTCTACACCTGTGTAGGTGAATGGTGGCAAGTCAGGTGTTACTCTTTCCTTGGGAAGATCTGCCATGAACTGTTGACCACGTGCGGAATTTCTTCGTTTGCATCTGAAACAATTCCCGATTACTTTGCGCACGAGTGCTCCGCCCCTGACGATCCAGTATTTCTCTCTGAGGACAGTCCATGTCATCCCGGCGCCTGAGTGACCTACTCTTTGATGGTGGTAAACTATCAACAATTTCGTGACGTGATGATCACTGGGTATAATCAGGGGGTGTTTCACTTCGTTGGGAAGAGACGCTTTGTCCAGCCTTCCGCCAACCCGTAACAGTCCGTCCTGAGTGACTGGGTCCAGCTTCTCCAATGGGCCTTTTCCCTTTCCCAGAAACTCCTTCTTGAAAGATAGTTCTTGTATATATGCAATTATCGCCGTCTCTGCGGACTTCAGTTCTTTTGTTGTCAGATCCTTTGTATTGGTCGTTATGGGAAGTCCCTTGGTTCTTGCTAGTAGGTAGTCTTTGAACCGAAGTATCCATGATACTCCTCTCTTCAGACGCTCCCAAGATGAATAGCGTAGGAAGAGTTTGTCGATGATATCTGGTGCCGTTGTGACGTATGTTTGTTTCCTTTGCACTTCGGGATCACACTGTAAGTCGTTTGCAATTGTGGTCAAGTTTTTGTCCAAAACAGGTGACACTGGCCACTCTTCTTCCTTCTTAAGCAGAAATGTTGGTCCATTTAACCAACGTTGGAGACAATTTGCTGACAGCCCACGGGAACCATCGTCCGCTGGGTTGTTAGCTGTATCCATATGCTTCCACTGTGACTTGTCGCTTAAATTGTGAATCCTTTCAACTCTATTCGCCACGAATGTACGAAACCTTCTGCTTTCGTTGTTTATGTACTGTAACACCGATGTGGAATCAGACCAGTAAGTTACACTCTTAAATGGCAACTTCATTTCTTCTTGGACAATCTGTCCTAGCATCGCTGCCAACACATCAGCACATAGCTCTAGTCTGGGCACCGTCAATTTCTTGAGCGGGCATAATCTTGTCTTTCCCATCACAAAGGAGCAATGGCACCCCCCATCGCTTAAGATGGATCTCGTGTATGCACAAGCTGCGTATGCCCTTTCTGAAGCATCACAGAATATATGGAGCTCAGGCGGTTTTCCCTTGTCTTCCGGAATCTTGTAGCATCTATCTACCTGGACTGATGTCAGCATCGGGAGTTCGGTTGTCCATTTCTGCCAACGTCTGAGAGCCTCTTCTTGAACTGGTTCGTCCCAACCATTACCCGCAGCACATATATCTTGCAGCATTATTTTTGCTCTTACTACGAATGGTGATACGAAACCTAGTGGGTCGTATAGAGAGCTAGTCGCAGAAAGAAGACCCCTTCTTGTTAGTGGGACGTCCCTTTGGTACACCTTGAAACGGAATGTGTCTGTCTCCATATCCCACCAAACTCCAAGAGTTCGCTCGATTGGCAGGTGATCCAGATCGAGGTCCATGACAGATGCAGCCCTTTCTGATGATGGCAGCACTGACAGTACTTCTTTGCTGTTGCTCACCCACTTAGTTAGCCTAAAGCCGCCCTTCTTCAGTAGCTTGCATAGTTGGTCAACGAGTCGTTTTCCTTCTTCGACAGTAGGGACTGACTTCAGGCAGTCGTCGACGTAAAAGTTGTCTAGGACTGTTTGCTTGACATCGTTGTCGAACGCTTCACTATTATCGTCGACTGTTTTACGTAGAGCATAGCCTGCACAGCTAGGCGAGGATGTTGCACCGAATAGATGCACTAGCATTTGATACTCCTTGGGTGAGCTTCCCAAGTCGCCACCCTTCCACCAAAGGAATCTCAGAGCATCGACATCCTTGGGTGACACCTTGACTTGGTGGAACATGCCTTCTATATCTGCGGCAATTGCGACGGCTTCTTGGCGGAATCGAATCAGGACACCCACCAGCTTATTCGTAAAGTCGGGCCCTTGTAGCAACTGGCTGTTGAGGGATGTCCCTTTGTACTTAGCTGCGCAGTCAAAGACAACGCGGACCTTGTCTGGCTTCATAGGATGGGTCACAGGGTGATGAGGAAGATACCATACTGGCGCTTGAGTGTTCTTCTGGTTGTTATCAACCTCCTTCGCATATCCCCTTTGTATGTAGACCCCCATTGTCTTCTTATATTGTTCGTGGAGTGCCTTATCTCTCTGCAGTCTCCTTTCCAAGTGTTTAAGCCTGGTTTGCGCATACTTTCGATTGTCGGGCAGGGTAGGAGGACTATGACGCCACGGCAGCTCCATCTGGTAGTGACCTTCAACGAGTCTTGTTGTGTCATCCATGATTGATATGGCCCTTTTGTCTTCTATGGAATGACCGAATCCTTCTTTACAATCTTCAATGTGGTGGTCAAGTTCCCAGAAGCGCCGTACCTGTGAGTGGAGTGTTTCGTCCATCTGAATGTTGTTCACTTGGAACGGTTCGTCGTTTCTCTTTGATGTGGGTCCCATAAGCGTCCATCCTAGGGGTGTTCTTATAGCGTATGGCTCTTTCCTTCGCCCTCGTCTTTCTTCCAGCACCCAGAATGCCTCGGGCGTGTCACAGCCTATGAGTAGTTTGATGTCTGCCTTGTTTGCAGTGTGCAAGGCAATACCCTTCAAATGAGGCCAGGTGTTGATATCCTCTTTTTGTGGTATGCTTCGATCGGAAACAGGTAAACGGTCGACCGTCCAGGCTTTCGAGATTTCTATTTCTTCGCCCTCGGTAATAGCTTTGACCATTATGTTGGCTTCCATGCCCTTTCTGTGAACACCAGGACTGTTAACTGTTGTCAAGCTAAACGGCTTCATCTTTTCGTTTATGTCTAAATCATCTGCCAAGCTTTGCTCAAACAGGGATACATCACTGCCGTCGTCCAGCAAAGCCCACGTTTTCATTTCCCTGTCATGGTACCTTACTCTTACTTGGAGGACTCTAAGGCTTACCCGCTTCTTGCTTGTTAGGTTGTTGCACTTCACTTGATTTGAATTGACGACTGCTTCGTGCGGGCGCTCTTGTGGCAGCTCGGCCCCACTTTGCTGACCGGAGGCTGGTTGGCTGGAGTCGCTGTTCATTCTTCTCTCCGAATGCAGTAGTGTGTTGTGCTTCCAGTTGCAATCAGCCTTTCCACACCTTGCTGATGACCTACAAGCCCTTGCGGTGTGATTTTTCTTCAGACAATTAAAGCAAAGACCTCTTTGTTTCACGACGGTTAGCCTCTCTACGAGAGGTTTCTGTGTAAAGTCTTGACACTCTTCCAAGTCATGCTCTCCTTTGCACAACTGGCATACCTTCCTCTTTGGCCAGTCATTTGTACCTTCGTAGGTGGCAAATGTGGCCCTGGTTTCCTTGTACTTTCTGGGGGGCGTTCCAGACTTAAGAAGCTTCTGTGATTTGCCAACCTGTTTCCCGTATACGTTGCTAGAAATTTTCGCTTGCTCCTCAACGAATTCTGTCATGTGTGAAAAGTTGGGCCTTATCTTATTTTCCATCAGTCCGTGCGCCATACCAGCCCATTTGGATTGCAAATGGACAGGTAGCAGTTCTTGTATCTTCAACAGGTTATCAGTGGTGCTCATATCTGCAGTATAGCACATCTGTGTCAACGTCATCTGGCAGCGCCTCATATCTCTCGCCAGGTCCCACAAGCTATCGGCATCATTGGACCTAAGGGGGGAACGATTTATCACTTTATAGATATGTGCTTGAGCAACAACATGGCTACACCCAAACTGATCATACAAAATTTCTCTAGCACGCTTATATCACATAGTGGGGTCGAGAAGTATGCAATTCTCAATTGCCTCATGTGCTTTACCTGTACAGAATTGAATAAGATATGATAGTGTCGTTCGATCGTCACCTAAGCGTCTAGCAACATTCACATCAAAGCTATTCATGAAGCTCCAGTAATCAATTGGGTCACCAGAGAATTTTGGGATATCTGGTTTTGGGAGATTCATAGACATTAACATTAAATCATGCATTTGAGGTTGTAAAGTAACAATATTGTTATTTGCACTGTTTGTATTGAACACCGGCGGGTCAGGTCCAGACTGAGTCTCCAGAATATGGATTCCCCAATTCTTGCACCACTCTTCGGTTCTTTTGGGCACGTCAACTCGTTGTTTGACAGCCGATGGTATCGGATCTGCATGGAGGGAACCGTTGGCTTGGACATCCAACTCTTCTTGCCACATTGCAGCCTCGACATCAGCATTTTCCACTTCGTTGTCTAATTTCATGTCTTCGATTCTTTCGTTGATTTCCATCTGCTTCCTTCGTAACTCTCGTTCCTTGATGGCTTGTTCCTTCTTTCGTCTGGCCAATTCTTGTTTGACTTTTGCTTCTCTGAGTCGTACACTTGACGTGACGCTTGTACCAGACGTCCCGGATGAAGATGATGACTTTGCTTCTTCATCTCTTAGCGGCGTGGCCTTCGCTCCATCATTTGGCTTAGATCCGTTTGATCCTTGTTCCATAGCAAGTTGTAAACTTATGTAGCCTCTTATTAACTACATGGGTCGCGGTTAAAAACGCGCCAATCACAAGAAAGGACTTCCGGAAATAGTTTCTCGTCTTTGACTTTTTATTTTCTGATCAGCGGTTTACTGGAAAAAACAATAATAAAAATTGAAAATAACAAAGCTTAATATAGGAAGGGTAATACAAAGTAAAGGCTTTACCAGCACTGCCTCTTTAAGTATGGCTAGGCTAGCAATAGTTCTAAAATAGCGCCCTCTTCTGGGGAGATAAATGGACGTGACTAGGCAACACATAATGGCCGAGACCACACAACAACGAGCTGCGGTGCCGCGGGTGATACTACAACCTACAATGAAACGATCTCTACAAACGCCGTAGGGCACACTAAGTACAGAAATCTATATAACCCAAGGGTACACAACAACCATGAAATAACCTTTCACAAATATGAATACATATGACTCGCATAAAGAAACGAATTACTTAATAGAATTACAGGAGAACCTACGTTTTAACTTAGCAGAGAACGGTGGATTGGCCCACGTGTAAACATACTATGTAGCATACAGAACGAGATGCTTGCAGACACTACCCAATAACTAAGTGTCTGAATCCATGCTTAAGAATGAAAGATAGAAATAATTATGCTTATGGTTTAGAGGATAGAAGGTAGGAAACCTGAATAACTCACCAACTGTTCGGCAACCCTGGAAACAAGCTAAATGGATGTGTAATTATGGAGTAACTTTAAGATTTTTTTTGCGTGACTTTTTGTTTCTTTTACTTTCTCTCACAAAACGATTTGGTGGCGCTATACAAAAATCTGGAGCCGCTACAGGGGGGGGGGGGGAAGGGATTGTTAACAATGCGCTTCAAAATCGCTACAGGAGAAGAAGAATACTTTTACCTCATAGACAAAATGAAGATACTTGCAGGTGCCAACAAAGTTATGTAACTCAACAAATTTAAGAAAAGTAGCGATTGTTAGAGATATTATATAACAAAATTAAACCTACTATATACTTCACGTAAGTAAAACCACAAATTATTGGGAAAATGACTCACAGTGCTTTTTCTTCGGGGAATGTGATGGGAGGGGGCTATTCCGGTATATACAGCTCTGCATCATGTTCATACTGATATTAAATCATTCATCAGCTATATCGGAGAAATTTTCATTAATGCATGGACTCAAACTATTTACCTTATTTTATCTTGTTGTTATATACCTTCTATAGCTGTATCACATATTGAATGTTGGTCTTCTTTGACAATCGGAATATATCTTTATTATTAAGAAACCCGTGTAAGTCTAACCACATGTGTAAATAATCATGGTAACGTGTAGTTTACCGTACAAATGTTGCTGGTCAGAACAAGCCACAGTTTATTGATTTTCAGTGATTTCTATAGTTACACCGGTACACTAATCCTATCACATATTCCTATATACGTACAATCAATCCTCTTCTTAGGGGTGGGGTGGGGTGAGGATGGGTGGGACCGGGAGGGTATAGTTAAAGGATAATCAAGTTATCTGAATAAATGATAAGACGGTACAAACGCTTGTAAATTAGCACAGTAGATTTTCAACAATTTAATAAGTGATAAAATATTGTTATATTAAGATCTCATCTCAGCTAATTGAGTTAATGCTGATAACTGTATATAATGCTCTTCTATACTAAGGGCTCATATCTAATGAATTCCTTAGCTTGCATGCATTGACAATTATTGTGTTTAAATTTTACACGAAGGACGCTCAAAAGTCGAAATTACGACGGTATAATGTTACCATTATAGATTTCTGTTTGTATGTATGTATATATATATATATATATATATATATATATATATATATATATATATATAGGCTATATATATATATATATCAGGCGCGTATCCAGGGGGGGCGTTGGGGGCGCGCGCCCCCCGGGTAAGGAAAAGAGGAGAGAAAAAAAGAGAAGAAAAAAGGGAAAAGGAGGGGGGAAAAAGAAAAGGAGGAGAGGAAGGAAGGGAAAAGAAAAAGAAAAAAAAAGGAGAAAAGGGGGGGGGGGGAGTAGAAGATAGCCAAGACCTCGGGAAGAGAAAGAGGAACAGTCATAGTTAAAGCGCTGATCCCTACTATATACACAGGGTAGCCAGTGACAGATCAAGGATTACGGAGGGGGTGTGCGGCTTACCCTACCCCTTACACCGACAACTCCATTTTTGACGTTTCCATTTTTCCTCTCTCACTAATGTATCTATATAAATACTATATATGGTCTATCATAACGCGTGTGTGTGTGTATGGACGCCTTAAACAATTGTACAATTGTGCTATATGGAACCAACTGTGGCTGGTCTTGAACTCGACCGAGTCGTCGGGGAACATGACGCATTACGGGAAGGGGCGACCGCCCCCCCCGAGCAAATTTTCTTTATAACATCGCTAGTAATTTCAAAATAGACAATGCTTAGATGCAACTTACAAGGCCTGGGAAGTGTCATTTCCAGCGATCTGGGAGGCATTTTCGGCCAAAAATTTTATTGTACGCTTCGCGCCAACTTATGGTGGCGCTTCGCTTAGATAGTTTGCCTACAGGCTTCGCCCCTCCCTTGGCAATTACTCGCTACACGCCTTTTCGAATTTGTAAAGCAAAGAGCAGATATAACATCATATCAGTGAGCATTGAAATGCATGTTCCAGGATGAACAGCCCCCAAAACTGTCTATGTGTGTAGTCAAAGGCGTAGGAGCCCAATTGGATTTGGGGGCTGTAATGACTTGCCCGAAAAAAAGCCAAAATTTTTCGCGCACGAAGCGCGCGTTCAACATATCGATGCCAATATCATATAAGCAAGCATCGGTCATTACATCGCATGCCATCGTTTACCGTACGGTCCGTGAAAGTTGCACAGTAAACCGCCGGATGCTAATGTAAACAACCAAATGTCTTATGTAGATGGAGAAAAACCATACAGATCCATTTATGTCAAAACTCTCTTTTTACAGTAGTAATATCGGCCAAGCTTAGAACTTTATTTTAATTACCAAGGAGATCATTTTTAAGCTATTCATTGCTATTTATTTTTCTTTCAGTAGGTGCCAGAAAAAAATGGGGAAAATTTGGTTGCGGGGGGGGGGGGGGCTGCAGCCCCCGCCTCCTACGGGACCTACGCCTATGTGTGTAGTGTTCGGTTTCGATATACCTGATATCGGAAATATCTGCTATCTTTCATTTCCTTCAACGCAGTTTTATAATAGCCGTTATAAGAGGTTTTAATATTTCTACACCAATAAATTAACTGTGTCTGAATTTTCCAAAATTTCCTCACCAACATTCTTCATCATACTTTCCTCTACTCGTGCAACTTTGACCTGTCTGTTAGGGGTTCAAGGAGGTTTTTTTTTTATATTGGTTGTCCATAGATTGAATTTTGTGCAACATTATGGGTATGTTCTTAAGTGATTTTATTCACGAGAAATGTGAATTTTCAAATTCTCAACAAATAATGGGCTTAAAACCTTGAAAAGTGGGGCTTTCGGATATTGTGGGCCGTGACGTAGAATCACCTACAAAAGCAATGATCCATAGGACATGCGATGAGGTCGAACATGATGTGTGACTGGTGACAATCTTCAAAAAGGTTATGGATGGAAAAAAACTTTTGGGAAATACTGCGGTTCTCAGGCAAAAGTGTACATCTGGTTGGTCATTTTCAAGCCCGAGAAGTGCCATTTCCGGTGATCTGGGGAGTATCAAAACCAGACATTTTCTTGTACGCTCCGCGCCAACCGATGGTGGCGCTCCGCTTAGATAGTAATTCGAAGTAGTTAGAAAATCCTGGATACGCGCCTGTATATATATATATATATATATATATATATATGTATGTATCAATACCAAAATTAAAATTGTAATTTACTGTACACTACATGGTTAAATGTACTGTCGCCTGATTGTATTGACGCAATTTTGATTTTATGAAAGTTATAAATCACACGACATTCCTCTACCTAGCTGAGTTCAAAGATCAAATCGACCAGACAGCTGCATTATGATACGATGCATGTGCCTCTTGCTATAGACAGTCGTTGTGCAACCAGTTCATGACTTCTTATCGACAGATATGTAGTAGAGTGCCTTTCACTTTCCTCACATCATTGGCTCAGCTCTCCAACGATCACCATCGAGAAGAAGACTTCAACCGTAAAGAAGAACCAGGTAACTTTTAGGCATGAAGTTTTTTTTCGTTTGAATCCCCATCACCACCCCTTCCCGTCGTATATGGATGTGAGTACTATGTACTTCGAAGTTTTAAAAGTTATTAGTTAAAAGTATTAAATCTGTAGATACTGTGTTATTTTACGAGAAAATGCGAGTGATGGATATCATTTACGTCCAGAGTGTTTTTTTCCCCTTCAAATCAATGGACGACCGTGCGTCTTTCATGTGCAGACATTTACTTTGTGTTAAATGAAACGTGCGTGAAGTATAATTTCGGCAATCACAAATGTTTGAATATAGCTTTGACTTACATAACCGTATAGTGTATCATCTATACACATTGTCATATATTTTTCATTAGAATATGTCAGAATAGTTCATTTATGGCCACCCAAGTCGAAACTTCAAGAAGTATTTTAATAACGATCTGGTCATCACTGGCACCAATTTAAAATCTCTCTGTAATTATAAATCTATATATGTTATAAATCATAAACTATAAATACATGAATATATGAATATATATATATATATATATATATATATATAAATATATATATCTATATTTATATATATCTATATTTATATATATATATATTTATATATATATATATATATATATATATATATATATATATATATATATATATATTCATGTATTTATAGTTTATGATTTATAACATATATAGATTTATAATTACAGAGAGATTTTAATAGTATTTACCGTAATTAAAATTGTAATTTACTGTACACTACATGGTTAAATGTACTGTCGCCTGATTGTATTGACGCACTTTTGATTTTATGAAAGTTATAAATCACACGACATTCCTCTCTGTAATTATAAATCTATATATGTTATAAATCATAAATTATGAATATTTATATATATATATATATACAAACATATATATATATATATATATATATATATACAAACATATATATATATACAAACATATATATATATATATATATATATATATATATATATATATACAAACCTTGTCGTTTACCTCCATTTCATTCACATAAAGTCTGTTCAACATATCTCTTTTCGAGATCCCGCTTTAGGAATCACAAATGATTTCGAGTTGGTTAGCATCATGTTTGATCTCTAGAGAAAGGCAAAATATGTCACCAAAACAGAATTAGTATTTCCAGGTAAGTTTTGAAACATGTTTAGAGGCATTAAAGATATATTTGGGCTGGGCAGGAAGTTGTATTGTTCTAGGGACTGTGCCCTGGCTGCACATATTAGTTGACCAGTGATCTATGCCACTCACTTGATAGCCCTCAGTCGTCAATTATTATTATGGGATGTCGGAGACATCACCATTAGAAATTACTCCATAATTTCTATACAGGATTTTGGGTTTGGGTGGGCGTGACTGACACCCTGGTCGTAACATGCCCCTCCCAATCAGGCCATGATGTGCCCCGGACCGGACAGACGGCCGAGCGGGTCGAGAGAGAGAGAGAGAGAGTGAGCCCCCTATCCCCTTCTTGTGTTACGTCCGGACATGGATGGGATTAATTTTGGTTTAATAGTTTAATATTTTATGATGAAGAGTTAACATTTGTTGTTCTTTATTGCTTTACATTTTCTTTTCCTTCTCTGCCTATCTAATCACGAAAACATCAATCGCCATATAGCCATGTATGCTTTTGGTGTAATTCTGTTTGTTTGTGTTGTTATCTCGGACTAGCCAGTAGTTATAGTAGTCGGTGCAGATAAGAGACCCCATTACAGACGAAGAACCTGGGTGGGAACGCTGAACCTGATGGGGTTATAACAGCAAAATGCTTTTAAAGGCGTGGTGAACAATTGGCCAAGCATTCGGACTTGTGATTCATGGATTGCTGGTTCTATTCTTGCCTAGTTCATTACGTTGTTTGTGTCCTTGAGCAACATGCTTTATCTTCATTGCCTCTCTTCACCCAGAGGTTAATTGGTTACCTGCGTGGTAATTTGTCATTGGGTGCAGTATATAACTGCAGCCGTCTAGACGGATTGTCTCTGAATAAAGTTATCATTGACCTGGGTAATATAACGTCTGTAAAGCGCTTTGAAACTGGTATATTAATTTGCCTCTGTCGTTTACCTCCATTATATATATACATATATATATATATATATATATATATATATATATATATATATATATATATATATATATATATATATATATATATATATATGTATATGTATATGTATATGTATATGTATATGTATATATATATATATATATATATATATATATATATATATATATATATATATATATATATATATATATATATATATATATATATATATATATATATATATGAAAATCGTAATGAGTTGGAAAATCAAGAACAGTGAAAAAAGTTTCAGCCTCCACCAGGATTCGAACCACGGGCCTCCCGCACTGTACACGGACACCCTAACCACTAGGCTATGGACGCTATATATATATATATATATATATATATATATACTGTACCAGTGTCCATATTAGCAAGATGATTTATTTACATGAATAACATTCTCATGAACTTTTTGTTGTTGACAGTTGACGCTAATATGCATGCAAAAATTACTATAATGTCGACTGCTAATCGACTAAAGCGGACGCGACTTAAAATTGTCCCAGATATCGATCAGTTGTGACCAGCTGGGGCAGTGTGCGGCGGGCTTAATAGAAGTGAAAAGGTAGGGGGAGGTGGGATGGGGTGGGGGCGGTGGATTTGACAAATTTGTATACATCCTATAACCTCATGTCATCTTTAATTGACTCTCCATCTCAAAGCGAGCATTGCACTGAAATATATTTACAATATGACTGACTAACTATAACAATAATTGATCAACATATATAGGGTCTTGCTTCTCGCCCACCGTAACAGAATGTCCATCCCTTCATCGGGTGACACCTTCTGTCCATTTTCACACATACCAAGTTGCAGGTTTCGTATCCATGAAATAAAGAAATACCCATGCACTGCATGTGGCCGTGGTTAAACCGACCGACGCATCTTCATGCAGATTTAATACTTGTTTTGTGAAGAATAAACTCCGATCCTGACCTAATATGTTTCCCTCTCCCGTTTGATACTGCCGTTTCTTACCAAACCATGTACTTCTGTGTAGAATACAGTATTATTTAACTGTATGATAATGTTGACAACTGCATATTTATTATAACGATGATTATATAACCGGTGCTGTAGCCGAGTGGATAAAGGCGGTGACATTTGAAGCAATGATAGCAATCGGGAGGTTCGGGGTTCGATTTGCGGCCAGGTCATAGTAAGGTGGGTTTTTCATCCCAAGAGCAATCCACGGTTTTCCCACCTGAAATGACTTTCTAAATTCTAAAGGCTCTAAATTTGAGATAAAATGTTGCATTGGAAGCCACCCAACGTGTATGTTGTAACCCATATGCCCTTGCGGGTTTCTCCTACATTTGCGTTCGCTTAAGCGTCGTAAAATTAACTGCTGTGGTTGATATATTACAGTATAGGCTATATTGGTTAAATTTAAACCGACACTTCATTGTTACTAATGTATTTAACATGATTATACTACAGATATTACTAACTGTCCGTCTTTTTTTGTTTTTACCCTTTCAGAGATCTCTATAGATATTAGCTGTATTGATCTATTATAGCTTTAAAATGACCGTCAGCAAAACAGTCGCCATCGTTGGAGCAGGGCCGTGTGGACTCGGCGCTATTAAGACTTGTTTAGAGGAAGGACTGGTACCTACGGCATTCGACAAATTTAAATCCATTGGTAAAGAACTGTAATATATAATTAAATTTGATCGATGATTAAACATCATGGGTAGATGAAATATTTCTGCCGGCAGGACTTAATTCGAAACTTAATTCAATCGACGGTATTGGTTCACTTTTTTTGCTGACTGAAGCTCTTTCAATATTGACTCATTATTCACAAAGAATCATGACACAGCCATGTATAGTGAATATTTACTTAGACTATCATCGATGATAAGTTTACTTGTAATTTTCTCCGAAATCCTATACTGATATAGAACGTAGTCGAGTTATATTCATGTATGGGTAGGCAGACATCGCAATTTAAACAGAACCAAATTGTCAAATAACAGGCACCCGCAACTGACATACACAGTAATGAAAAAATAGATTTATTATCATATAAATATATATATATAAATATATATATATATATATATATATATATATATATATATATATATCATATAGCAGTTATCAGAGTATCATATGCAGTTGTCAGCATTAACTCAATTAGCTGAGATGAGATCTTAATATCAATATTTTATCTCTTATTATATTGTTGAATATCTACTGTGCGTTTTTACCGTCTTATCATGTATTCAGATAACCAGTTTATCCTATAACGATACCGTACCCTCCCGGATCCCACCCATCCTCACCCCACCCCCACCCCCAAGAAGAGGATTGATTGTACGTATATAGATGGACGGACGGATATATATATATATATATATATAAATGTGTATATATATATATATATATATATATATATATATAAATGTGTGTATATATATATATATACATATATACATATATCTATATACATATATATATATATTTATATATATATATATATATATATAGGCCTATATATATATATATATATATATATATTTCTTTATTTTTGTATTTCTTCATTTTAGGTGGAATGTGGAATTATGACCCCGATACATCCAAAGGGACGTCTGGTAGAACTTACAGGTCACTGGTTACTAATTCATGTACGATCATGTCTTGTTACAGTGATTTTCCATTCCCAAAAGATGCGCCTCCTTTCGTGCCTCATAAAACATACCTCAAATATTTGAACGTAAGGAAATTATACTTCACGCATGGTATGATGTGGAAATGTGCGAAGCTTTATGATATGGTATGGAACGGTTGTTTCGGGCAGGCCCACGGTACGGTATGGTACGATATACTATAGTAAGACAAGGATAGCAGGTCCTTGGGTAAAGTACGGTACCGAACTGCATGTGATATGATATTGTATGTCGTGTTATGATATGGTATGTTGTGTTATGATATATGGTATGGTCGTGTTGCAAACTGCTGTTTAATTAAGCTGCCTGTAGAGATAACTTATTCAGCATTCTATCCGAGAGGATGGCAAACTCGATCATAGTGACGCAGAAAGGATCGCAAGATCAATCGGATCGATATCAAAATGTATATGTTAGTTTACACTTGGAGTGTATACGCTTACATCTCGTTATATACTTACATCTCGGTATTTATATATATATATATATATATATATATATACATATAATTGAAAATCGTAATGAGTTGGAAAATCAAGAACAGTGAAAAAACTTCCAGCCTCCACCGGGATTCGAACCCGGGCCTCCCGCTATATATATATATATGTATATGTATATATATATATATATATATATATATATATATATATATATATATATATATATATATATATATATATATATATATATATATATATATATATATATATATATATATATATAGATTTATACGCCTACAGTGGAATTACGACATTCCTTACCGGTTTTCGACCCTCTGGACATACAATCAGCGTCCATAGCCTAATGGTTAGGGTGTCCGCATATAAAGCGGGAGGCCCGGGTTCGAATCCCGGTAAAGGCTGGAAGTGTTTTCACTGTTCTGGATTTTCCAAATCACTACGATTTCAAATAGCACGTGCACTCACATTTTGGTATAAACACTTATATAGCGGTACACAATTCACTTGTGGTTGGTATTCTATGCAGGACTATGCAGATCACTTTAAATTGCGAGGTAACATTCAACTGGATACCACCGTGGTAAAGATCGAGCCAGCTGAAGACTATGACGTCACAGGCAGATGGATCGTACGTACTCAAAAACGTGGCGAAGAGACCGTCAGCCAGACTTTCGATTACGTCATGATTTGTAGCGGATTCTTCACAGATCCTTTTATACCCAAAGTCGAAGGTGATGAGATCTTTGAGGGTGAGATTCTCCATACCGCTCAATACAGAACTGGCGAACCATTTAATGATAAAACAGTACTCGTTATCGGTGAGTAAAATGACCTGTTTTCCACTTCTATACGTTTGTTGTTTTCAGCACAGTAGATCGGAAAAGTAGAAGAACCTGGTACAATATAAAGTAATCACACAATGTTACTACCATAAGTGAAACGTACAGTTACAAATTTCGTTTTTGGTTTCGATGATAATCGTTACCTTTGTAGTCATGCAGGTGGATGAATGTGTGTGCGTGAGCGCGTGTGTGTGACGCCTTGCATGTAAACACGATATCTCAAAAAGGGAATCTTGGACCACTCTCATATTTAATGTGTCGAAGTACCATATTGAGTAGAAGAAGCCTTTTGTCTTTTGGCGAGGTTAAAGGTCATTTGGAGTCACCAGGGGTGAAAACCTTGTAAAAACGATATCTCAAGAAGGAAAAGCTTGGACCATCTCATAGTTCGTATGTAGTTGTGACACGTTGAGTTCAAGATCTCTGTAGTTTTTGGTGGATATCAAAGGTCATTTGGAGTCACCAGAGGCCAAATTCTGGAAACCTTGTTTCATAATCTCCCATCGACCAGCCTATTAGATAACATGTGCGATTCGCCTCATAAGAATAGGAGACGCGGTTGACGACTAAAAATTAGCTTAAGGGCATCTGTAGATAAGAATCAGAAGCCTGGACCAAATCTCCATTGACTTACGTGTGTCGGTAACTTTGGAGTTGCCATGTACGTCGCTGCATCCATGCCTGTGTACAAAGGTGTGTAATAAACGTTTTACTGTTATTACATACAACGTTGCTATTGGAATGGACGATATCATTGTGAATCATCGGTATTATATCCTTTTGAATTTTTCCGATGCATTTCTCAATTGTCGAGATTCAGTGCCAAATACAAACTTCAGGTTCGGTGTAGTTATGTCGGGGAAATGACCAGGCGCCGTTTACGTATATTAAATGTCGCCTAGTTAGATGTTTTAGAATCAAGCCAGACGCTAAATCTTGGGGACCAGGGGTAAAAACTACCGGCGCCTGCTTAATGTTCGGTTTGTAGGTGTACCACAATGAGTAGAAGAAGCCTGTTGTCTTTGGTAGCGATCGAATTGTATGCTAAATACAAGTGAAATAGTCATCTCGGTCATCAGCCGCCAATGTGAATATTGTTTTGTCATATCTCAATGCGTTTTGCTGTACTACTTAGATTGAAGTAAGTTGTTCATCCTGGCTATACCATACAGCCTAGTGTGTCACATTCACATTAGATTATTCAGGTAACATTATCGAAACCACACTGCAGTTTTGCTGTCTGGTTTTGGGTATGTGTGTAAATTCCGAAATGTCTGTACCCATTTGTAAATCTGTTTATAGAATTTAATAATGCAGTTGTCAATCTTCGCAAAATCGAGTAAAATGTAGGAGTTCTTGAAATCAGAGATCGTTAATTTTTAATGTGCTTGAAAGTGTCAGGAGGTTCCATGGGGACTGATTGCAAACGCATGCAATGGCTTATGCCGTGTCTGGTTGTTAATGTTTGTTGACCTTAAAAATAACCATGCATGGGATACTATATATCAGGGTTTCCATAACTTTACCCCCCCCCCCCAAGAACCCACTGTGGATGTATAGAGTTGTCCACGAACCACCAACTTTTCGAGGTACGATCTGAGTCATTATTATACTATAATACGCAAAACAGTGCTTCGTAAAAGATCAAGTTCGTAGTGTAATATTGTCATGAAAAAAAACAAGAGATGAAGAAATATTTATTTGGAAACATCAAGATCAGATCATGCAGCTCTTTATCTTAACGACGTACTGTGATGCGTACACCAACTTCACAGGAGTCATGCGGCCTGTGTCTGTTTCATAATTCAGTTATTTATCACAATGCACGGTATACGGTACTACTATGGCAACATATACGTATGGAACGCGAAAAGAGTTTGTCGATAGGACGACTTCTGTACATTACTAAATTATAATGATATGTCAGATTTTATTTCAACAAAAAATAATCTAGTTTTGACTTTCAGAAACGTCTCATGAACCCCCTGGGATGGACTCACGCACCCCCTGGGGTTCATGCACCCCAGTTAGGGAACCCCTGCTATATATTGTGGTATCTATTCCCTTGTGATACCTCGCTGAATCGTGACATGGTCATCGAATCATGAATCGTCATGATCACGTGGTTACATTTAAAAAGGTATGGGGTTGCGAAGGGATCAAGGTACTTGGGTTTCATGCCCAGTCTCTTTCTTGGAAGAATTATCTTGAAGAAAAATAACGAGATAAGAATATGGAATGTCTTTCTGAAATAAAACAAAAATATTTCATGAACAAATTTTACTTACACATTTCCGTGTCAGGTATACTCTTAGAAATTCATCGGCATTTCAGCCACAAACTTTGCAAGTACCTCCTCTAGTATCGGACAATAACAAAACACATGGCAGCAAGGATACCTTCCATGATACACCAGCAACAGTACGTGGCTGTTGTGACGTCATATTTAAACTTGCTCAAGTCTTCTATGTAACACACGGAGAACATTCTAGCGAAGTCAAAGAATTCCTGGCTGTTTTGGGAGAGTTTGTCGTCATTAGTTTTTTCTATAACTCATGTATTGATTTAATGAAGAAAGTTGCTTCTCTTTAAAAGACCAACATTCCCTGCAGCCTTATCTTTTTGTTTCTCATGGAGCTCTAACATGTTTCCTTTAAGTACGGTACGCTGTAGGCCTACTTACATACACAAAGGTGATACGCGTGGCATGCTCATGTAGTTGGATCATGAAATGGTAGGTTACGCTAGGTTCTTAAACAAACTTGATAATTTATTTCTGTCTTCTTTATAATTACAGGAGAGAGTCTTTCCGCTGCCGATATAGCTGTTGAAACAAGCATCTCAGCCGATCAGGTAATACATGCATGGTTGGGTTGGGTGGTAATGTGGCACTGACTTTTAAGTCACATTCCCCTCCCGATATAGGATCAGTAATAATACCAATGGAAGAGGAACCAAGGGCGGGGTGGGGTCCTATTACAAGCCGTTTTAACATCTACCTCGTATATTCACTTAAAAGAAGAGTTTAGAGGTTTTTCATATAAATCATCAAATTAGTACACCGATAATCCCCGACCATAATCCCCAACAAGCTTTGATTAATGCCATTTTCGCTATCGTTGTTTCTTACTCGTGTTTATGTTGTTGATATCCTCTTCGTGTGTGTATTTTTTACTTTTCTGGGGATACAGGAACGTCATTTTTTTTTTCGTGGTAAGACGTGCATTTCTTTCCTTTTTAACTAGGTATTCTTGTAGTTATAATCAGCCCAATTCCATAGTTTATATAGCTGCATCTTTCATTCTGCTGCGGCAGAACCGTCTAAAATATCACTAACATCCCTTTAGTATACCAATATCTAATTCCAACGAAAACCTTGATTCCTGGAAAACAGTAACCAGAACACGGCCAGAATAAAATTATCTGATAGCTCTAATTCCTCATAAGATACTGTTAAGCCCAAGCCTAAAGCTACCAAAGTTATATAGTTAGTGGAATAAATCCAGAAATCATGAATCACCCACAACCACCCACAACCACCCACAATCACCCACAAATTAAAAGAACCAAACCATGCACATGCGGACTTAACATATTATTGGAAATGATAAGAAAAAATAGAAATAACCGTAACAGTGAAAGTAATATATCTATACTAGAGCCGTAGTGGGCTACAAACCTTATACCTTAGGAAAACCGAAAAAAGGGAACTCCCCAAATCTCTTCTCAGCCGTAACCTGCGGGTTAAACCCAGACATAGATACAAATGATATTAAGTTAGAACTCCTATAAGACCAATGCTATAAACCAATTATTCCTTAAAGACTCAATGTGTGTTTGTCAAATTGAAATTTCGACCTATCCAGCTTACTGCCCTCAAAGCTCAGTAAACATGACACCGTTCCATGCAATTTTCGTATTAATATGCATTATTTTTATTGAGTTATCTGTCGTAAAACATTTGAGCTGAATAAAATTCGCCAGATTTTTTAACGAGTCCGTAGGTTCTACAAACTTCAATCAAAATTTGCAAGTCCCGCCCAACAGATCATGCGCCAATCAATTCTCTGTTTTGTTTACGACCGTTAGGCCTAGGCTTACTTTCGTGGCTAGTTTGAATAGCATATTTCCTTTGGTCTTACCGATGACGCTTGCAAAACTGTGTCATTTCCTTCCATTGCAATGAATAAACAGGTGTTTTCAAAAGTTTCCTCCGTGGAATTGGGTCAAAAAAGTTGACGATACGTGTTTATATATATATATAAGTCACATTAGGTTACATATATATATGTATATAGGTTACATTTGTGTAATGAGCATGCTGATATGGGCGGTCGCAGTGATTTCACGGTAAATCGTTCGCTCCATATAAGAGCAACTGAAAAGAATGTTCTTTCTTTCAATTGGGACGCTTTTCTCCATTGAACTCACCTGGTCAGAGTGCATTTAAAATAAGAAACATTGAATCTGCTTCGGAAGTTTGTTTTCCGAAATTCATCAGCAAACACGTTTTAATTGAGACATTAAAAGATGGATGTCCAAACTAGCAAAAGCAAAAACACTTCCAACCAAAATAAACCAATCTAAAAGTTACGCAAACACAGTCTCTAACCTAGGGGTTCCCTAACTGGGGTGCATGAACCCACAGTGGTGCGTGAGCCCATCCAAATTAACGACACAACTAAAATCCAGAGGAATTCACGCATTGTAAAAGAGTATCAAATTATATCGACAGGAAAAGAACACAAAAAGTTTTGGAAAAATATAAACTTTATATAATTTAATAATTTTTTTAAACTAAAAAGTCGAAAACCCCAACTTAGGAAATAGCACTAACTATTTAATTGATAAGAAGGGGAACAAAACTCAAAACCCCCAAAGATCAAATTAAACTCTTCGCATCCAAATTCCAGAATATTTTTACAGTCCCTCGTGACCCTAAATTCAACACACTTCTTAAAAGATGAAAATGATAAATTTGTCCATAAGAATGCTCATCACCTAAATTCTTGCCTTAACGGTACTCTAAATGACCCAAAACCCCCTCCCACCAAACCAATCAACTGTAACGACGGGGAAAATGGGAATTAATAGATAAAAAAAAGTACGTCCTCCATGCACGGGTAAAGATGGTGTAATGTATATTATGTTAAAACACTCTCCTGATTACTTTATAAAGCTAAGTATTAATCTCTTCAACCAAAGCATTAGAACTGGCTACTTTCCAAAGCCCTTGGAACATGCTCTAACCATACTTTTACCCAAACCAACCCAAATAAAAACAAAACAAATCCAGAAAACTAACATTATACCAATTAGCCTCCTTTCAGCTCTTGGAAAATCTTTGAGTAAATCTTAGACAACAGAAATAGAACCCACTCTTTGAAAGCCAAAATATTTTCAACAATTCCCAGTCTGCGGGTTTTAGAACCAGACAAATCTAAAACAGACTACCCCATGGAGTTGTTATGTTCCATAACAACTCCCTGCACTCCCCAGGGGTCTGTAACTAGCCCTCTTTGGTAATCTCTGTTTGTAAACGACATCCCCACCCACAATGTATGCAGTTCAAAAGTCAATTTGCTGACGACATCGCTATGTGGAACACATGTGAACTAATCACCAATGCTGTAAACTATATCCAAAACTCAATCTATGCTATAGAAGAGTGGCGTTAGTTACCGTTGGGGAGAATCATAATCAACCCAATCAAAAGTAAATTCATAATATTCGAATATCTATATGAACAGAAGTAAACTTAAAACCATTAAATTAAATCTCTTTGATAATATCATAACTATAGTAGCATAGATGTAAATTTCATAGGTGTAACAATCGATAAAGATTTGAATTATAAGGTACACATAAATAAAGTTACAGGGATAGCCTGGAGGACGCTTAAACCTCTCCGTACAAGTAAGTAATACAAACTCATCTTCGAATCTACCAAAAAAACAAACATTGCACATAAGAGAACAAGACTTCCTCTTAAGAAGAATATATTCCACTTACTAAGAGAAAGTTGATTTCACTTAAAGAGTTATTCATTTTCACTTAGGAAGAACATTTTGTAATTGATTTGTCTAAACAGATACAAAAAAAAAAATAATATTCCTAACTGAAATTAAAATCTTCTTAAGTAAACTTGACTTTTTGTTTATTTATATTTTGACTTCAGGGGAATCAATTTCAGTTAAATTTGAATTTACTTTCAATTTGGATGAGTTTCAGACAGTTATCTATTCAGTTTACATTAGTTGACCTTCGTAGCCATGGTTAATGCCTAGTGGAGGGAGACCTTTGCAAAAAAGATTGACTGTGGGTATAGCCAGCGGTAGTGAATGCATTTCCGCACCTCTTGTTTTGGGGCGATGGCGTACGAGCTTAGGCGCAGAAGCGCGGTTATGACTTATGAGCATAATGGTCGTATCGAAAAGCCGTTTGGACATTTAATCCTCAATTTCAGATATCTGAAATTAAGAGAGAAGAACTTATATGCTAAGCATCCTGTTGAAATTTGCATGCAATTCCTCCATTTTCCGTTTTCGACATATATACGATAGTTGACAAATGCCGCAGTTTAATACCGTTAAGCAAAACTTGAAGCTTGCAAACAGGTGTGATGTCATTGTTGCACAAGTGACAGCAAATCATGCTTTGTTTTTCTATGTTGTTTTTTCACTGTATCGTTGTTGACCTTAGACAGGATAGGGGAGGGGGGGGGGTGGTTCCATCTATCATTTCTTTAGCCGGGATGTGAAGTATATCAACACTTCAATAAATGTTCGAGTGTTTTGCTTTTACTCGAAAACGATACATATGTAAATTAAAGCAGCATTTAGCGTTTTGTCCCGTTTTCCACTTTTTTTACAAGTCCATCGAGTTTTTTACATATACCAATCACAAAACAGCAAACTAAGATATTAGCCAAGTTTTTCCCCTGCCAAAAGCGTTTATTGGCGAGTAATTAAGGACATTTGCAGATAATGAAAAAAGAGTCCACCGACAAATTCCACATTTTATATTAATAGCATACAGTTCCCCAACCCACCAGTTTGAATCCAACTAATAATCCAAATAATAATAATATATAATAAGGGATGCAGGTTCGTTACGAGCCGTTGCTAAAAATAGATTCAAACGTCGAGTTGGTAACTTGGTACAACCAGCGAGCTGGACTCTAACAGCTCCCTGGTACAACTGCCATAGACAATCTACACAAATCAAGCATGGTGTTGTATTACGTATTGGCCAATGACGTTCATAGCTTTTAAATATTCATATTATGGGCGAGGTATATTTGGATCCCAACGGAAAATATCTTCGAGAAAAAAACAAAGTTGAAAATTTTAAATTTTTCGACTTCTATGCCACCATTTGAAGTAAAATTTGAATAGTTAAGCTAGTTATGTATGTCGTTATGGCATCGTGGAATGAGTGAGGTTGAGAAAAACCATAGAAAAGAACGCAAAATGCTGCTTTAAATATTATTTTCACCAGTATGTTTAGTATACCTTCTTCCTTCGTTAGTCAAACATTAATTTTACTCTGGAAACTCCATTAACCTTACTATGCAGGTTTTAACGGGCACTTCTTTTTGTTCTATCATTTCTATAATTCAAGGTCATTTCTATAAGTTTTACTTGATTTTTTTTCTACTAGGTTTACTTGAGTATTCGACATGGATTTTGGGTGTACCCTCGTCGTACATACGGCGGCATACCCTACGATGCATTTCTCGAGCGTCGAATCACCATGTCCATTGTCCCTACGTGGTTGCTTAGATACGTGTACCGACTATTCTTGGAAATAGATATTGATTACCAGGCGGCAGGAATCAAACCAGAGAGGAGAGTTTTCGAAGAGAACTTTGCGGTAAACGATTTGATATTCACTCAAATCACGTGCGGTAAAATTCGAATTCGTCCAGGAATCAAACGATTTTTGACCAATGGCGTAGAATTCGAGGATGGAACAAGGTTAGAGGGTCTAGATGTGGTGGTGTTTGGTACAGGATATAATGTTAAGACACCATACATCGATGACAGCTTAGTATCCGGTAAGATTGGAGTTTTTTTTCGGTGTGGATGTGTGCATTTGTGCGTGTGTGTCGGGGGGGGGGGGGGTTCTGCTTGTCTAGCCCCAAATAAAATGTCATATTTGTTTTATAAAAGTATTGGACCACTTAAAAAAAGACATATCAGGCTATGACCCTGTCGCGATCTCTTCTTATAGGGTCGTAAAATTTTAACTTTTTTCGCTATATTTTTTACTATTTTTTGTGGTTTGCCATCAAAGTAGTATAAAAAAGATCTTGGTGGTAAAGGAAGTGGAAACATCTTGTATATAAATCAATATCAAACGTTACAAAACATAACACCATTTTAAAACTAAACACCCTTAATCTAAACTTAATATAAACAATTTCATCAAGGGGGGGGGGGGGGAGTAAACCTCTTCCTCGTAGAGCCCTTTCTCATCCAAGATTGATGTCATTTCTATTTTAGTATGCCATCATAAGTCATTATGCAGTCTTATCGCCTAAAAGGCTTAACATAGTTTGTCGCCACCTAAACCAATTTACCTCTCATATTGCATAGAAATCGTTTTGGTAGTTTCACAGCATTCAAGTGTCACAAGTCATTCTTATCGTCCAGGCGAATTTTATTGTTTTACGGCGGTTCACATTACTCTTTTCACTTTTTCCACAGATGATCTCCAGACTCGTAACCTGTATAAGTACGCGATTCCTATCAATTTGCCACACCCGACAATTGCCTGCATTGGCCTCTTCCCTACCGACTCTGGCTTTACGCCGGTAGGAGAGCAGCAATCGCGGTGGGCCGTTCGAATCTTCAAAGGATTGATCACACTCCCTCCGGTGAAGAAAATGGAGGAAGATATTCGTGAGAAGGAAACCGACTTGTGTAACAGATACGGTCGTCCGAAACTTTTTGTAAGCTCATAGTTTTCGTTGCTGTAAATGCATGCCATTTTAAATGTATTGCTAAAGTTAAGTCTAGTCTTTTAAAGCATTTTTAACATATACACTACCCTTGTTGATTCCCCCCCCCCCCAAGCCCTCGTAATTAACATTTGTAACATTAACGTTGTAGTGTCGCATCGTCATCAACACCGCCATCGTCCCAGCCACAGTCGATGCGTTCGCCATTTTCGCCCCTCCTCATTCTCCTCCCACCCCCACCCTACCGCCAATGTCTTCATTGGTTATCGTCACTTTCAAATTAAACCTGAATTTTGGGTGTAATCTGTAACTTTGCACCAGTATGCCAAATTCGACGTAATATTTGCACATATATCATATACCATTAAATCTAAATGAACAATGTATGCAGTGACAACTGATTGAGTTTTCCTGAATAACTTTTTATCTGTCATTTTAGTCATCGCGCAACTTTGTTTTAACCCACACATTTCATCATTCCTGATTCGATTTTAAAGGATGCAGTTTTAAAACCAAAGTTATTCCATCAGTGTATAAAACTCGCATGAAATACCACTGTATATTGTAACAATTCAACACAAACTATACCTGTAGCGATGACATGCTGTCAAAAAATGTAAACAGCGCCACTCAAATATATTACAACAAGATTTGATCAGCCTATACAGGCGATAATGTAGCATTCGTCTGTTGCTGTTTCCGGAAAGCGAAATGACTATTGTAACGGTATTGGACGATTAGTAACACAAATGAATCGTACGACAGATTAGGCTCCGCCTAGAAAAGATGTTTTCCCGTTTCGTTTATCAATATTGGTGAGCCAAAGAACGTCACTCTAGAAGATCGCTGGGTTTGGCCAAGATTTTCGGATTTCATTGACTATATTACAGTTTTTTTTACGTAAAAGGTCGAGATACCGAGCACCATTGGGATTTGTATCTTTTGTGTGGTTTAGTCATTTGTACGGAAGTTGTCAATTAAACATTTTGCAGAAAATTGTTCAATTGCTCAGTTAAAGCAAATGAGCATTCCAACATTTTTCTGATATTTGATAAGATATTATCTTGTTATTTTAACAATTTACTGAAAAATGTCAATATAGGGCAAGGTTTTTTCTTATGTTTATGGCACTTTTAAGCTTCCGTCCATTTGCCATTTTGTCCAATTCTATGATGAGCTAACCTTGCGGAGTAATATTTATCTGTAAAGTAAAGTATACTGTTCTCAACAGCGCTGATCGTTTGATTAACAGACTAACACTGCACGGTATACCTTTAGAGTCCATGTATAAACATTACAAACACATTTCCCCCTTTGATTAGGCCTCTTCGAACGACGAAATTAAGAACAAACAACAATATCTTTACTATAGTGAAGGAATTGAGAAACTAGTAGGACAATTTGATGGGAGTATAAGTGGTAAAGTCGATTCTCGTTAATTGCCACCAACGCAATTTTGTTAACACTTATTATGGTTCATCCACAGGGCAAGTATGATATTGTAAAAGTTTGCCACTCCCCAATGCCGACCCTTCGTCACCTTTCATCCATCATATCCTATCCACCCATACCATACCATTTCCCTTATCTTCTTACCCTTCATTTCCTCCTCATGTCCTCTCCCTTCCCTATCATGCCCCTACCCTTATGGATCATTTCTCCACCTTTTCCCCATCCTTTCCCACCATCTTCCAACCCTACCCCACCATCTCCCTCCATTTTCCAACCCAACCCCACCATCTCCCTCCATTTTCCAACCTAACCCCACCCATCCCCTCTTACCTCTTCATTACACCCTCTTCCTTCCATTTTATAAACCATCTCTCATTCCAAGAACCTGCCATGCCCTAAGGGACTTTTTGGGCACCCTAAAATGAATTACATCCACCATCTATATACACCATTCATACCATATCCCATATTTATTAGTCATCCCTACATTGTACATTCATCCCCATATAATTATGCTACCTAGTGCCCCACCATTCTCATATTCATCTCACATCTGCATCATCCCTACATTAGCTAAAAGTGACATATTTCCCAACATATTGGCGTAGTGTGTCAAATTCATGCAACCGAAAGAAGAAAAAAGAAGAAGAAAAAAAAGGATGGGTGTATTTCTAAAACTTTTCAAGACCTAATGACCCAGTGTATATACCTGTTTCTTTCAACATCATAAATGGGTACATACCTGTGTCCACAATCCAGTTACTGGAATGCGAAGATGGTTTGTTCTGGGTCGAGATAATGTAATGTTTGTATCCTGGCACCCGGTACTCATAGTTAGTACAGTAGTTACTTTTCATGTTCCACAACCGTGCATCAGTAACTACTGCGCTGAGTGCGCATCACGGTAACATGTGTTACAGGTGGCACAGTAATTACTGGAAAGCTCCGAGTCCGACAGGTGAAAATTTGCAGTAATTAAAAAAAAAAATTAAAAAAAAATTAAAAAAATTTAAATTTAAAATTTTTTAAATTTAAAGTGAAAAACTTGCAGTAATTACTGTGCCACCTGTAACACATGTTACCGTGTTACGAACACAGCGCAGTAGTTACTGATGCACTGTTGAGGAACATGAACAGTAGTTACTGTACTAGCTATGAGAGTATTGGCTGCTCCTGGTGTACTTTACAACATTGAACAAACCTTGACACATCAGCATTAAAGACTGAGTTTTCCGGTTGTATCTGAACATTGCATATACTTGTTTCTGGTTTTAACTCTACCGAAATGAGAGCCTCGAAAAGATACACAAATTAAATGACCTACAGTTTATATCATGTTTGTTGCAACAAAATGTTAATGCAGACCATGTTAAGTAAATTAGCAGGTTAAGATTAGATAATATGATGCATATTATGCATTTCCTTTTTAAAATGGTGTGTGCTAATATAATGCAGAATTTTAGATCAGGCTAACAATTTCAGTACATATGAACTACACTCAAGTTTCATGAAACAGTTTCAATTTTCAAAGGCTATTTATTCCATATATAGTACAAGTGATTTAGAAGGTTTTGTGCAGATTATTTGCTTATTAAAGCATCATATTGATAATCATGAATACATACCCTTTAAGCCCATCAACTTTATACTTTGATATAGTAGTGTAATTTCCCTAAAATTATACTATGACCAATATTTGTAACTGTCCGCACCACAGGCCTATTCAGTTTCTTGTTACTATATATTTAAAGGAGCTGACGTCACACAGGTGAGAAATAGAGATCACATATGATGGTCCCATTGCTTTCATATAGAAAATTGTCTAGTAAAGGTATCTATTATGTAATTAGAGCGAGTAGACTACGGTAAGATTGTGTGGTACTTTATTTGACAGACAGCTTTTACCATATATAAAATTTCAAGGGAAAGTTATTGTGTTTCGTAACATTTGAACCATCATTTCTTGGATAAATCCAACATGCTGAGTTTGCTGGATCAACTCTTTCTTTCTTCAACACTCATATTCTCATAACAGTAACACCACACAAATGTGGTGAAAATTGTTGAAAAAAGTTGTCGCGCACGGAATGTCCTAATCTAGGGATACATTTTCAATTAAAAGACGGAGAGGGATGAACTTGACCAGCATTTTTTTATTCCGTGGCGCAATCGTTAAACTAAGCTTGAATTCTGTGGTTGGATGATTGAGACATGCGAGGTACAGTATATACGTGAACGAGAAGTATTATTATATTATAATATAGTAGAACCGTACAGTATACAGTACGTATAGTGTACGTATCTTGCATGTAGTACGTACGTAATAAATATTACGTACGTACGTAGTATCATTACGTATGTACATAATTATTTTTTCACATGTTCTCTCTAGAGCTTCGTAGCAACGTGAGAAAACTTGTTGTTGTCACGACGCTGAATTACATGTTTACATGTTTACACTTGATGAAATTATACGGAGCCTAATAATGAGCTGTTTTAAACTAACACGATTGAAATAGGGAATAAATTCTTGCAATGAATATTTATCTTGAATTTAAATTTACGATTGCATGGGGCTTAGAACTCTAAATCCATAATTAGATAGGTAATCAATCCATAATGGCGTGAAGTTCAATTCGTAAACCATGGTTTGCGATATAAATTTCACGCCATGCACTTAAAGTGCAAACGAAAATAACGTAAATAAGGTCGCAAGCAAATAAAACATTTGAATAAACAGCATTTTGTGATAGCACGTATAACCGGAGGCAAATGAGATAATGATCAATATGCAAAAAGTTAATCTTTCAAATCGAGGGCTGACGTTCAAGTGAAATGCTAGAGCGTCGAAAATTGAATAAAATAATTATACATTTACCATGCTCTTTCTTTATCTATATGTTTTATTTCGTAGGTCCCTGGCATCCCTTTGACCGATGAATTAACGCAAGATATTGGATGCTATCCAAATTTAGCAAAAATTTTCCTTACCGATCCTTGGTTGGCTGTGATGGTCTTTCTGGCTCCAGTTACACCTCTCACCTACAGAATTCTCGGACCCCACTCGTGGCCAGGGGCTAGAGATGCTGTCTTGGGCTGCTGGGATTCTTTTACCAGCGGAATTGGCGGAAATAAGACGTCCAGGCCTGCATCGTCACATTACAAATACTTGATCGTTGCTCTATTTATTCTTCTGATAGGAGTGCAACTATGGAAGTAGTAGGTGAAATGGTAGGTGGAACATTTTTAGACGGATCTCGAGTATAGGATACTAACATAGTCAGGACTAACTGTTATAGCCTCAAATGGAAAATACCTCATAACAAGTCATGATAAATATTTCTATCGGCTGTTTACCGATCTTTCACAAATACTCATTGTTCTATAATGCAGTGTGGTCACTTTCCTCTGTACGCAGACAATTTAACACCAAAAGTTGTTAGCCCTCAAATTTAAGGAATCGAGGGTTTTAGACTGCCTGTTAATGATTGGTGAATAAACGGTCGAGACCCTAAATTTGGGGACTAACGAACGAGGCTCAGACAGATTTATATGTGGAGATTATCATTACTCAGGTTTTTTTTTTATAAGTTTCCGAGTGCCTCATGAATGATAGGGGTTTGAAAACCTCGTTGGGGCTGCCGAAAATTTGCTTACCGGGCCCCATTTTACCCACGTATATTTCATAAAAATAAATAAATTTGAATTTCATAATATTTCATGTCCTCAAAATTTAGTTTAAAAGCCTTTGAAATATACGACAAATATTTTAAAAGTGACATTGAAAGATTAAAGGAATTCGGACCGCAGAGGTCCAAGAAGATTTAGCAAGGGATTATTAACATTGATCTTCGTCAGAATCATGTAAACTACAACGTGGAACAATGGATCAACATCATGACAATGCAATCCTTTGTTAATACTATCGATAGCCTAAGTGAGTTACAAGTGAAACCTATACTCAGTATTAATAACATTGACAAAAACAATTATTTGTCAGAGAGATTGCAACTGCTGACTGGTCTATAGTGTTCTTAAATGATGATGTAGATATTGCTTACGCCCCCCAAAAATTGGCAAGTTTTCCTTCACAGCTTCAACAGGTCATGTTCGGTCACCAAAGTTAAACCGATAAAACAAACAATCAAAATCAATATGGATTACAACTGCCATCGTTGTTTCTATTAAACATAAATATGAACTCTATAAAACAATACAGGCAAATCATTCATTCATTCTATCATTTGATCGCAAATCTGATTTTTCCAATTATGAAAATTTGCAACAAATGTTATAAGACAGCTGGCCAAAAAAATGCTACTATAGCTATCTCATTGACTTTAACAAGGACGATAGTGCTAAACTGTGGAATTACGGTAATCAACAGTATTCTCAAGTAAACGTGAGCAAACTAATCATGTAAAGCCTTTTGTTTTTAATGATGTTCTCGCAGAGGGTCCGCATACAATTACTAATAATGTTTAATGTTTTTTCTACAGTTGCCAAGTCTTTGTCAGCCAGGCTACCAATGGGAAAAAAAAAAGAAGTTTCAAGTTTTATCTACGAAGGTATACCAAAATGTATTTTGTTTTGTTTCCTATACTACTCATTGCAAAGTACTCATATGTTAGAGTTACCTCATGATCGTAAATCACTCTGTGTTGAATAATTATATCACGTGTTACTTGCACAAATTTTGGTGTTGGGTCCGTTTTAAGGCCATTACTGTTTACTATATATATGAATTTTATAAGTCTTCTCCTACGGCTTCCTTGATTATGTTTTCGCTGATGACGCTACTGTCTTTTATCCAACATAAACATTTAGACAATGCTGTTCAACCTATTAGTATGTGTAAAAGTAAGTTGGCCTGACGTTTCGATCCTAGCAGGATCTTCAGAGGCTAAATGACAAGTACAGTAACAGAAGGGACAAAAACACGCACAGATGAGCACGGTGAACACAATGAGAAAGATGAAAGGGGATTATAAGTAAACAATGGATGGTGAGAAGAAAGCAACAGGGAAAGAGGAGAGGTATGAGATAAACAGTGGAAGGACAAAGAGAGGATTAAAGGAACAGGGTAGGGAATAAACTGGAGAGGGACAAAGACAGAAAAGTGTGGAGAAAAAAGGAGGGGAAGAGAGCTGATCTTCTAAAAGAAAACGTAATTATTATCTTCCCAAGGAATAAGGAATAATGTTCGTATAGTACTGCTTTATTATGAGCATCGAATTAATTTTACCAATCCCAGTTCTGAAAAAAAATCTGTGTTTTTTTTGTCTATAAAACCTTTTTGGTGTTTCTTTGCTCTATTGATTTATTTTTTTAACTTGTAAGGGACCAGACACGAAAAGTTCTGTTATTTCTGGTCCCACTGCCTCATGGTTATATGACTATGTATACTAACAATTGTAAATGATTGTAATTGCTGAAATAAACGGACGAAAGGCAAAGTTGGTACAAAAACAAGCCCTCTTTGATAATTACCAATGAAACTGTATTCTGCTATAACAGTTTTGGCGAGAAGAAGAAATAAATGCTAAGTATTATATCACCATTTTGGGCGATTAATGTGATTTAATTTTGTGGAACTCTGAATGTTAAGACCGTGGTGTTATTATTGACCGCCGTAACTTACATGCCGTATTCAAGGATAGCTGAACAAAAATTATGGGTTCATCTCAATAGGAGGACTAGATGGACCCTGTTATACGTTTGTTCATTTGCGTAAGTTCCACAATGACGAAATCATTGACGGCATTGAAACTGCCCGCAGATGCAACAAGTGACGATGAAAACAGGGAAGATCTCGCTCTTCTCCAACATCTACGTCAAACGTTAAGGGTGATGCTCAACGAATTCCTAACTTTCTCTTAACCACAGGACTCATGCATATTAGTATGGTCGTTACCATGGGCGGGATTACGGGGGGGGGGCAAGAGGGGGCATTTGCCCCCCCACTTTTTCCCAGACCTTAGTTTTTTTTTGTCGTTTTTGCAGACAAATGTGCACAACCCTAATCGAAATTATTCCCCCACAACAGCTCTATCAAAATAGGCCTATTTGATTCGAATCTAAGTCGAATTTGTGATTAACATAGTAGCATGAAGCATGCAGAATAACTGGAGCTAGAGCTAGCACATGGTTCGCAGCACAGGTTACGAATCCTGGAGCTAACAAACTTGCGATTCAATTCTGCATGTGATGAATCCGCGGAATGTGCTACAGTGCTAGCTTCAGGAATTGATTTGAGATTGAGATTTGAATTGAGAAACGATTTACGAAAGCCAAATTTGCATATTGGGTATATCAATAATTAAATTCAATATACTGACACATGACACCCCCCTCCCACCCCCGTGTAATTCAACAATATGCAATGGCAATGCCGATGTAATTTCTTTACTGCTCGAAATCCTGGAATGATGCATGCAAATCGAATAATGTAAATTACAAATTGGCACTAACACAGTAACACATTAACTACATTGTTACAGTATACAGCACTCGGCAGTTTCGGTAGGGCCGATAAAATAATGTGTGGCTTTGAGTTCCGTTTTCGGATCTATTCTCGATGATGAATGAAACACGTTTGGTTTTGCATAAAAGTGGGGGGGGGGAGGGGGGGGGTGGAGGTATGTTCAGCCCTCAATATTTGCCAAGTGCTCCAAGAAGTGGGGGCCGCGGGGAGAATTTCGAAGTGGGTGCTGAACATATTCTTGATCGGTAGAATGCACAATATACTAATAATTTTAGGGGGAAAGAACTGTCTAGATGTGATTTATTGTTACCAGAGGTGTCATATTTGCTGATCTAGGATTTCCTTTTTGCTTAAATTTCGACGCTCCTTGCCAACCGATGATGGCGCCCCGCTTAGATAGTGACGTATAACAAAAGTTGTACATCACCATCTGATCATATGTTATACTCTCAATCCTCTTCAAATTTTTAAACGATAATTAACTATCTAGATACAATTGCAGACATGAGATCCATATTTCAAGGATGGGTTCATGCAGCTTAGAGCACTCGGGAAGTGCCGTTTCCGGCCATCTGGAGGGTTTGTAAAGCCCAAAAATTCTTGTACGCTCCGCGCCAACCGATGGTGGCGCTCCGCTTAGATAGTCTTGATGGCAGGTTTGCCCCCCACTTTCACAACTCAAATCCCGCCCATGCGCATGGGCGGGATTACGGGGGGGGGGGGGGCAAGAGGGGGCATTTGCCCCCCCACTTTTTCCCAGACCTTAGTTTTTTTTGTCGTTTTTGCAGACAAATGTGCACAACCCTAATCGAAATTATTCCCCTACAACAGCTCTATCAAAATAGGCCTATTTGATTCGAATCTAAGTCGAATTTGTGATTAACATAGTAGCATGAAGCATGCAGAATAACTGGAGCTATAGCTAGCACATGGTTCGCAGCACAGGTTACGAATCCTGGAGCTAACAAACTTGCGATTCAATTCTGCATGTGATGAATCCGCGGAATGTGCTACAGTGCTAGCTTCAGGAATTGATTTGAGATTGAGATTTGAATTGAGAAACGATTTACGAAAGCCAAATTTGCATATTGGGTATATCAATAATTAAATTCAATATACTGACACATGACACCCCCCCCCACCCCCGTGTAATTCAACAATATGCAATGGCAATGCCGATGTAATTTCTTTACTGCTCGAAATCCTGGAATGATGCATGCAAATCGAATAATGTAAATTACAAATTGGCACTAACACAGTAACACATTAAATACATTGTTACAGTATACAGCACTCGGCAGTTTCGGTAGGGCCGATAAAATAATGTGTGGCTTTGAGTTCCGTTTTCGGATCTATTCTCGATGATGAATGAAACACGTTTGGTTTTGCATAAAAGTGGGGGGGGAGGGGGGGGGGGTGGAGGTATGTTCAGCCCTCAATATTTGCCAAGTGCTCCAAGAAGTGGGGGCCGCGGGGAGAATTTCGAAGTGGGTGCTGAACATATTCTTGATCGGTAGAATGCACAATATACTAATAATTTTAGGGGGAAAGAACTGTCTAGATGTGATTTATTGTTACCAGAGGTGTCATATTTGCTGATCTAGGATTTCCTTTTTGCTTAAATTTCGACGCTCCTTGCCAACTGATGATGGCGCTCCGCTTAGATAGTGACGTATAACAAAAGTTGTACATCACCATCTGACCATATGTTATACTATCAATCCTCTTCAAATTTTTAAACGATAATTAACTATCTAGATACAATTGCAGACATGAGATCCATATTTCAAGGATGGGTTCATGCAGCTTAGAGCACTCGGGAAGTGCCGTTTCCGGCCATCTGGAGGGTTTGTAAAGCCCAAAAATTCTTGTACGCTCCGCGCCAACCGATGGTGGCGCTCCGCTTAGATAGTCTTGATGGCAGGTTTGCCCCCCCACTTCCACAACTCAAATCCCGCCCATGGTCGTTACGTATTTATCAAATATAACATATTTCTTCACTACAAGTGATGGGAGGGGAGGAGGGAAGGAACTGCAGGTAGATTGTAATAGCATGCTGATATTTTAGGTCTATTATCAGTATTCCTCTATCGCCACTTGTGAGCAACCACCAAATACGATACATTCTACAAGTTCAGCAATTTCTTGACCTCTCGTAGCGAGAACACGATGAGATGCTTGCATCGTAAGCCCATCTTAAAACCACCAAACAAATGTAACGTATATCACAGGATAGTAAATCTGCATGTCATTTAAAGTAACTTCAGTCGTTAATTACAGCAAACAGTGGTTGTGTCCAATATTCAGTCGTTCTATGTGAGAGGGTCAATGTTAAAAACGCTGGGTCTTCACGACACTCGAAAAGTAGTTCCGCGACGGTTGTGTTGAGTGATCAGTCGGGGGGGGGGGGGTGGGTAGAATGCGGAAAAGAATGTTTCTAGGAAATATTCTACAAGAACCTAGCGACAACACGCAGAGACACAATGAGTTGCACACAATAACACAGACAGGCTGGCCAGATTTCCAGCAAGAATCACTACACTTCATACGTGCGTATTGGAGTATCACAGATGAACTGCACGTGACAGATGATATCGTTTACACAGGAATGATAGTGATGGTCCCACCGAACAAACATGCCCAAACAGATCCATGCTTCACATATGGGCATAGTATGGGCATAGTAATGTGTAAGCAAAAGTCGTGAACAAAAGTATGAAAAATCGTAAGAGACTGTCCTGAAAGCAACACCTACCAGAAGTCACAGTATAGGCAGAAATAATGGCACAGTATGCAGAACCAATGTAACCAACCACGTTTCTTGACCTATACCATGGTCCGAGGTAGCGTCAGACCACACAGACTTAATTTGATTAATGATCATATTATAATTATTATTATATTATTATTAATCATCATATGCTAGTTGACGATTCAGTCTTTCTGAACACTGAACTCTTGATTACTCACGTATTTTCATGTTCATGCTATGATTTCTCATAAATCTGGGGAATTGTTAAGATATGCCACTCTTGTGACATATTCCTAGGGTCGTACTCGAGATGGGTACCTTCATATAAATAGTGCCCATCACTTATAAATGTCAATAAATGTCATCGTATAACTTACAGATACTGAAACGTGTATTTTACCGATTCTCCCGCGATTCGATGTCAGAACTCACAACAAACATACACAAACAAACAATTTTTATTTATAATTTTCGCACAACCCCTTCTGCTGACCCCAAGAAAGTTGACCAAAAGTGTTTTCCGAAAAACATGATGGTTATAAACGTCTTACTTTAGCATTCATCTCTCATATATTATACGGAAGTGGCATTTTCATGTTAAAACTGTCAACTGACACCTTATAACCTATCGAAGCATGCTTGAAAAACAAACAAATTACGGTATGTTATGAAATACGTAATCAGTATTGTCGCTCAGTGCCAATAAATCAATTAACAAACATAAACTCGGAAACGGGGTTTAAATATAAGTAGACTTCGTATGAATCGAGTTATATGTGTCATGAAGTACATATTTTCGGTTTTACCCTAGGATCACGCAAGTGACGTTGAACATAGCCATGCCATTATTACTCCGGTCAAACGGTATCTTTCTCGACTTTCTTAACTGATATGCACTAATTATTATCACACAATTATGGTTTAGCAAAGTATTCCCCAACCCATCTTCCAGCTTCCGCTCGCTGTGGAATCTTCTGTTTCACTCGGGAATTTCCAAAATGCCCTCTCTCTTATTAATTTAAATTACCTTCAAATCCTTTCGGGCTGCCCTGGACTCGGATTCGTCTTAAAACTTGGACCAAGCTTGTCTCGGGCTCGGACTTTGACCTACTGGTTTCAACTAACAGCTCTACAAATATACTCTCACACGGACGTTACTCGGAACATTTATTGTTCACTGATATAGTATAGTACTACTGTAGCAGGGTTGATTTATCACCCCCTATAAATATTAACTATTTAAGAATTTGTTATTAGATGGCGCGCGACAATAATAAATTTGTTGCTGTATAACACCTAAAAACGAATATATACGTTATCGGCCACTCCTATTTCACAGGTAGGTTGATGAATATTTATGGTAATTTAACAAACAATAAAGTAATCATTAAATGTCAAACATGTTACTATCCCAGCTAATTGTAAATCAGAGTCAAGTACTCTCAACTGTAGTATATATCAGGATACAAGTAAATCGTCGCTATTACTATCAGCAGACCTAATGTTATAAATGTGCATGTTAGTATAGTTCAGGAGGCGACGATTGCCTGCACTTGAAGCCACTAAAACGTTGTATTGTTTGTTATATTTCATTATTAATTCAGCCTTTTCATTAGTTCTCCTTATGATAATCCAGTGCTAGGGTGCTTCAAGGTTAATTTATGACATGTGTGACTACTGACTTACCTGGATGCAAAATTGCGTGTTTAACCAGAAATTTTGCAACCGCTATAAAAGTCGATTCAAAAGGTTGTGGATGAACATGGACGTACGTACGGTTGAGCGCCGGTTGCTATACATTGTTCTGCACATGCGCAGTCGGTATTAACTAGGGGAACCCCCTTGTTATTGTCTACGTAGGGATGCCTCATTCAGGGACCGTCTGAACAGTTGTGTCATTAGTTTGTATTGTTTTGGGCTCATTTTACTAACGGATTTAGGGTAAAGTGTAATTTATATTAAGAAGTTTTACCATTGTTTTTCTATTATTTTCTTTCCACTGTGATTATATGCGAAATGGAGACCGAGATAAAAATGAGTTAGAATAATCAATTTGTTGCTGTATAACACCTAAAGACGAATCTATACGTTATCGCTCTTTCCTACTTGACAGGATCCTGACCACCCTGTTACACCACGCTAATAAAGTTACTTTATATAGAAAAGAGAATTTTACCCTACGTTAGTTTCCCGCAAAAGAGTACTTTGGATTAAGACCTGCTACTTCAAATCTCATGTACTATAGACAATATAGACAATTTACGAGAAATTTCGTCCAAACGATGAGATCGATTTAATTCTTACGAAATCTAAGGGCGCAGTCAAACACAAATTTCACTGCTGCACAGAAAGCGGGTCTTCGTATATTTACTAGTTTTTAAAAAAGACCAAACTGAGAGTCCAAACTGCAGTAAGAGTGATGCACATGGGACGACATGCAATGTTAAGATGTGTATGGGGCGCCTAGTGTGACATAAGTCCTGAAATTCGAAATGAGAGCCACGAGAAACCGACATATGTCAATTTAATGGGACATAAATGACACACTAGGCGCACCATACACGTGAAAGTCATGTCTTAAAAGAACAGGTTAACCGCGCGGTCTCTTATACACACTTCAACATTTTAATAAGCAGACAATGACGGTATCTAACTTCATTATGTCACTGCAGTAAACTTAATATAGGCCTATTCAAACATACACACTGGAATCTTGATTATGTTACAAGACAACGGAATTCGGTGTTTGCCATCGAAAAACACCACATGACTAGTAAAGTTCATTAGTATATATGTTTCCAACTCATTACGTTTTCAATTATATATATATATATATTCATTTGCCTTTGTCGTTTAACTCTATTTCATTAACAAAAGTCTGTTTAAAGTATCTCTTTCGAGATCCGGCTTTAGGAATCACAAATGACTTCGAGTTGGTTAGAATCATGTTTGATCTCTAGAGAAAGGCAAAATATGTTACCAAAAACAGATATCTCGAATTGAATTCGAGATATCCAGAAAAGAATTCGAGATATCCAGAAAAGAATTCGAGATATCCAGAAAAGAATTCGAGATATCAAGAATTCGAATTAGAGATATCCAAAATCAATTAGATATATCAAGAATTCGAATTAGAGATATCCAAAATTCAATTAGAGATATCAAGAATTCGAATTAGAGATATCAGAAATTGAATTAGAGATGTCAAGAATTCGAATTAGAGATATCAGAAATTGAATTAGAGATATCAAGAATTCGAATTAGAGATATCCAAAATTGAATGACAAAATCAACAGCATTTCTCACCCGATTCTCATGGCTTTATCAGCTAAAACTGGTAAAGGTGAGTATCCCGTTAATAAATTAATACTGATGTGTATTATAACTTCTTAACATGTGTTACAATTATGACCAGTTGCTACTGAGAAGGACTTACAAACGAAAAAAATAAAAAATAAAATTAACACACACTCCTTTGCATAATGATTGACTGGACTAACCAGACTACTCTAAAGGTTTCTCCAATAATTTCTGCTTTTCCATATTCGTTTTAAAATGGTATTACTGTGTGAGGGGTAATGATGAGATAAACTACGACTACTCAGTGCTCAGATTGCAAATTATTATTTTTTTTGCCGCGAACAGCTAGGTTTTGTTAACCATTCAAGCCTACTTTTCACAATGGATAAAAACGCCGCAGGTCCCAAGGGCAGAAAAATAAACCACTTGTTTATGAAAACAATTTTTTTATTGTTGGCATATTGCTCAATCGCTGTAGTAATATAACAAGTAATGGTGAAGTGGGGTGGGTTGAGGGAGGGGGATTGCCGGCTTTCTCCAAGGAAAGGACTACATCTATATAAATAAACAATACATAATATGTGATGCAAGGCCGTCTGTGTGATTTCCGTTATACCCTATTTCTGGAATAATTAGAAATATGAAAAGCTACATATAGGATAACATTGTGTGCAACTTCAGACCTAAATGTGAACGAAACCAGTAAGACTGTAAGACTATTGTAAATTAATCGTAAACTAGGAAGAAGGAGAAAAATGGAAGGACCACGAAGGGTTCTAAATCTATTGCTCTTCAGCATTCTCAGTATACGTTATATTAATATTATAATTACTTCATAATTACTCTTACGACTGCTAATTATAATAAAAAATATTTATATAAACACGAGAAATGTGATATCAAAACTAATTACATCTGTGTTTCATTTGCAGTCCAGCCATTATGTTCATTTATACATAACTTGTAAATTTCAAAAAGTGACGAAAGTCTAGCCAAAAAAAAAGTGTAGGAATAAAGGAACTCTATTTTTGTATGGAATAAACTGCTGGATATTATGGAATGTCACAATTAAATGTCTGTGGGTGGTCTCGAAAGTCACTTAGCTGCTTCTTCACTCGTTCAGTTTCCTTATAAAGAACTAGGAGAAACTAGAATGTTCATAACTGATATCAGAGTCAAGAAAATAACAGCAAAATTTTGTGTATATATTCATAAGCTGGGACAAAAACAGAAAGAGCGTGAACCTGTTTTAACATTAACCAAGATGCTGCGTTCACTTGTGTTATTTTTATCTTTATGTGGTAAGTAAACATTCCATGTCTTTCTATTGCGTTAATCTTGAAAGAATACGGGAACAATTTTAGGTCAGTCCTGAAATGTTAAGCCTGGTTTGCCTTGTGGATTATTGCTAAGAACTGTTTAAGGGAAATGGCAGACAAATTAAGATCCAATGAGACGGTGGAACACACTGAAAATAAGCAGAGGTTAGAAATATAATAAGCTTGTATATAAACTTGTACTTACCGGTGACAATTCATATTTTGTTTATTTATGGAAATATTTTTGAGATTTTTGTACTAAACGAACTTTGCGATGCTAAAATCCTATCATCGTGTCTTTCATAACATGCTGCCTTTTTGTGATAATGAATGAGAATACATCGCAATTTTAAGGAAGCTACGGTTAATGAAAAATAAATACATTGTTCTACTAAACTAAAATAAATACAACGACAACGAATTTCGTAGAATCGAATGAACTCGATGACATGCCAATTAATACAAATTTGTAGCGCTGCATATTTTCCGGGAAGTACTCAACAATAAGAGTACAATAACTGATTATAATTCTGCTTCAGGAATAGTACGGTAACTTACAAATGACTACATCAAAACAGTTTCAAATTAGATTTAGATTTAAGCAAAATAATATATTGTAACAAATGCTGTGGAGCGGGCATGCTGTCCACAGTACTTTAAATCTTAGTGAGTCTTAGTAAACCAACTGTTCATGGACCAGAAAGCTTACATCATTGTATTGCATTAAATAACTAAAGATGGTAAAGTGTACACATTGGGTTCTTGTCACTGCGGCGATCATCGGGCTACGGAAGCTTAAACGTGCCATCAACATAAGAAAACTTTGCCCCATAAATTCAACATTTTTCAGTAGATTGTTTAGATTACAAGATAATAGCTTGAAAAAAATCAGAAAAATGTTGCTCAGTTAAGCAACTGAGCAATTGAACATTTTTCTGCAAAATGTTCAATTGTTCACTTTCTTCCAATTGAGTAATTGAACAATTTTCTGCAAAATGTTGAATTGACAACTTATCATATCTCGTCAATGCAACATTTTTCTGCACATTTTTTAATAGTTCACTTCATTCCACCTGAGCAATTGAACCAGACCGATATATATGGCTGTCTCTTGACCAGTAGTGAGTGACCTTTGAGTGCCTTGTAGATTATATCGCTGGCGAGACATTCCCCGGACAGCAGGCAGTCGCTCTTTTTTCTACAATTGCAAGCTATTTCCCCGGTCTTTGGGTTTGCTATCGATATGATCTTGTTGTAGTGAAGTGAAATTTTGTTGTGTGCACCCGTTGTATTTGCATGTATTATGTAATAGTTCGTAATAGCCAGTTTGTAGCGTTAGTTGTTTCCACGTGTGTTTGTTCAGTTCTGTACACGGTGTTGTATGGCGAACATCGTCCCTGCAGATCTCCGGGGCTCGCCTCGTAAACCCCTTACTATTTTGGTCATATTTTGGTTAATCTTGGGTCGTCAATAGCCCAGATTTACCTGTATCTTTACTTTCTGGAGTCCGTGAGGAGATGTCACCCTTCTCAGAGGCAGGATGCCTCAGGTTTTTGAATGGTTTGGCTTCTGGCTCGAAGTCATTGGTTTCCAAGATGGCGGACCTACTACAGTAGGAAGCAGGACACTTCGCCCAACAACCATTTCGCCCAACTGCCATTTCGCCCAACCTTACCATTTCGCCCAACCAGCCTGGTCATTTCGCCCAACCAGCCTGGTCATTTCGCCCAACCAGCCTGGTCATTTCGCCCAACCAGCTTGGTCATTTCGCCCAACCAGTCTGGTCATTTCGCCCAACCTTGATTAAATATGATATTTCAAAAGGAAACGTTCGGGAATTTTTAACGTTACAGGATACGAACCGAATATTAAGGAAACTTGAGGATTGATCAGTGTGTTAGGGGTTAGGTTTGATAGTAAACGTTCGAATATTAAGGAATATTAAGGAAACTTGAAGTCCTTTACTTTGTATAACTTTAGTAAGGAAACGTTCGGGAATTTTTAACGTTACAGGATACGAACCGAATATTAAGGAATCTTGAGGATGGATCAGTGTTTTAGGGGTTAGGTTTGATATAGTAAACGTTCGGGAATTGTTAACGGTACGGGATACGAACCGAGTATTAAGGAAACTTGAAGTCGTGGTTAAATTGATTACATATGTGATTACATATGTGGTTACATTGATAAAGTGGTTACATTGATTAAATATAGTAATTCAATATTACGGACGGGTTTTATATATTTTTTTTTTCAATTTAATAAGGAAACGTTCGGGAATTGATAGTCAGTAGGATGGATCAGTGTTTTAGGGGTTAGGTTTGATAGGTTTTTATGAAGACCGATTCCCCTGTGTTTGTATAATAATATAACTCCCATTGTATGCGTAAACGCCTAAAGTAGTGTAATCCTCCCATTATACCCGAAATAACTGCTCAGACTCCGATCGATATCGAGCGGACCTCACTTTTTTATTTACCTATTACGAAGTAACCTAACCCAAAATAAATCAAATTGAACTAGTGAAATAGGAAAAGTAATATTATTCTGACTGAATATTAGTAAAAATAAGGTTGGGCGAAATGACCAACACGGTTGGGCGAAATGACCATGCTGGTTGGGCGAAATGACTATGATGGTTGGGCGAAATGACCATGCTGGTTGGGCGAAATGACCAGGCTGGTTGGGCGAAATGACCAGGCTGGTTGGGCGAAATGGCAGTTGGGCGAAATGGTTGTTGGGCGAAGTGACTAGAAAGCCTACAGTATATAGCTGGCTAGCGTCAATGGAGAGCTTCCTGTACCGCGAGCGTAGAGTCTTCTTCTTCTTCCTTATCGCGAGCGAGTTGACTTCAGTGTAGTAAGAGTTAAGTCATAAATATTAAATGCCGTACGTACCCTTATTATTATTTAATTGAGTTGTGGTTTTGTAATTGTTGCCCCTCTGGCTAGGTTGTACTTCACTGTGTAAAGTACGTATGTTAGGTTGTATTTGGACCTTGGTCCTATGGGTTTATAGCGTGTGTTGTGTACACTGTGTAGATCAGTGGTTGTGTATTGTTAAGCAAGTGTGTTTTATTGCGTACTTTTATACTGTGGTGTTACAGTACTGGCATATATTGAGTTTAGTATACTCTAGAGTGACAGTACCGGTTAGGTTGAGTTTATATACAGAGAGTTATTAACAGTTACGTGTAGTATACAGAAAGTAATTGAAGTGTAGTGTATTGTACTGTATTGACAGTTCAGTTGAGTAAGATGATTGTTGTACCTGTATTTGAGTATTGTACTGCTCGCAGTGTAAAGGGCGTATACGTATTTGTATTTTGTATTTTGAACATTATTATTACTGTTGGTCACTATAGAGTTGTCTCAGAGCTTATCCTTCTAATCTTAGCCTTTGTGGATAGCTATGGAGTGCCAAGTCTCTTGAGAGTTTGTGGGTTCAGGAGGTAGAAAATCCTGCTGTCTAGGAACAGTACGGTGGAAAGGCCTATAATGAGTTGCAGCGGCATGTTGCCCTAGGCTGGCCATTACGAAGGTGTTAAATTCCTCGCCTGTTGGCAAACGTTTATTATTATTTATGCAGATTATTTCATAATGTTCATTTTACATTGTTTATTTTACACTTCGTGCAGTTATTGCGAGATTTGTATTTCGTAGCTTGAGTATTTATGGTACAGAGCATATTTCACAGAACGAGTATAGGTTTTCCCCCAGTTTATTAAGAAAGTAAAGAGTCCTTTAAGCCATTTGAGTCTATTGAGCCATTGTATATTGTTCATTTGTATATTTTCATTATCCTTGTAGAGTTTGTAATAAAAAGTCAGCCGTTGTTTCAACGCAAGAACACTCTTGCCTCCTCATTGATCACTTATGAGTTCGAAGCGTAGGACCCCAAATCCGGTAATTTCCCCCGCCATCCGCGGTTCGCTTCATTGTTATTGCGGGCTTTTATAATTATTCTCATATTCCTCATACAGCTATAGCCAATTTTGATGTTGCTCTTGTTAAATATCTTGTGTAGGACATGGTCACTAGGGAAATGCTTTTTTACGAGTTTCAGAAACTGCGCACCCACCTTGGTTTTAACGCGTCTGCTATATGGTGGAGTGTACCATATTATTTTTCTGGCTCTGTTCTTTTTCTGGGTATGGTTGCTGCTCTTCGCTGTATGTTCAATTTCCTCCTTGTACCCAGCTTTCCGGAGGGCTGCGTTGTAGACGGGTGCTGCTTCTTTGAAAATATCATGGCTTGACGATAGGGTAGAGGTTCTTTTACCGATGGCTTGTGGCAATCCCTATGTGATATGTGCATGGAGGATGGTTTTGTATATAATTGCAAATATATATATATATATATATATATATATATATATATATATATATATAGATATATATATATATATATATATATATATATATATATATATAGATATATATATAGTAAAGTAAAGTAAAATTATATTGATATCAATCATAAAATGAAGACATAATAAAATGGAATCCGCAGCTTAAAAATATGCAATATATGTATATATACAAAAATATGATAACAATTTCATCTAGTTATGTGACAATTCAAAAGCTTTATACTCCTCGGTAAAAAAGAATGTCTAAAGCGTTCAGTACGCATACGAGGTAGGGTATACAACTACGTGGAATGGTGTAAAACTTATGGAGAGGATGGTCAGGATCAGTCAAAATCCTTCTTACATACTGAAGTACAATATCTTCAATGTACTGATCATCTACAGAATAAAACTTTCTAAAATGTCTGTTAATCAAATTGAGTTGTGTCTTGAAACAGGAAGAGAGCCACACAGGAGCACAATAGACCATGAGGGAAAGCACCATGGAACGGAAGAGCCAAAGCTGTTTTTCATATTCTAGACCAAATCCTCCCAACCTATAAATACAATATAACCGTTGCTTTATTTTCACAAGTGTAGAGCCTATATGAGAGTCCCAAGTGAGAGAATGATTAAAAATGAGTCCTAAATATTTAAAATCTGACACAACCTCAACCTCACTATCATTAATTATAACTGGATCATGCATCTGAACTGAACGGAAATCAACAATTAATTCCTTGGTCTTGGAGCTGTTAATAAAAAGGTAATTGGTTTCACACCACGCTACAGTCTCCGCAATAGCTGTGTGGTAATTGACAATGCTCTGTGGATATTTATCATTACACAAACCAACAATAGCCGTATCATCTGCATATTTTATAATGTAAACATTTTCATAAAGTGTGGACAAGGAATCAGTATAAACGGCAAACAGCAATGGTGATAAACAACACCCTTGTGGGACACCAGTATTAGTGACAATATCTTCACTGCTGATCCCATCACAGTATACATATTGAGTTCTGTTGAATAAAAAGTGATACAGCAATGGAATGATGTTCTTGTTTACATGAGCATCTAACGTACGAAGTAAGTTCGAATTGCTAAGAGTGTTAAATGCGGAGCTAAAGTCCATAAAACAAACCCTGGCAAAATTACCGACAGTGTCCACATGTTGGCGTAGAACTGTATCCAACAGCAAACACGCATCCACAGTTGATCTTCCACTGCGGTATGCGAACTGATACATGTCCAATGATGGAATACATTCTATGATTTCAGTGCGAATAAGCTTCTCGAAACATTTCATAATGACACTAGTCAAAGCAATGGGCCGATAGTCCTTCTTTTCCACTGGGTGAGGCACTTTCATCAATGGGATAATCTTACTTCGTTTCCAGTCATTAGGAATGTATCCACTTTTATAACATTGAGTGAAGAGCTTATAAAAAATTTCGGCAAGTTCAAGATGACAATGTTTCAGTAGCCAGCCGGGGACACCATCGGCACCGCATGATTTGGAAGGTCTACTTGCCTTGAGTACAGCAATGACGTCAGAGAGCGAAAAGGGAGGCTCCCGTTCTTCATCGACATCGGGTGGGTTGAAATCGTGATCTGTTCTTTCAAAACGACAGAAGAATCTATTCAAATCATTCGCCTCCACATTCGCATAATCAGGTTCATGGTTTTCAGACCCCTCCACATTTCTCTCGGATTAGTAGTCGCTTTCGACATCACCCGGTCTTTGTACTGATGCTTAGCGGAGCGGATTTCTGATTTAATACTAGCGTTAATAGTTCTTAGTTCATTGTGATTCCCCTCAATTGATGTTTCTCTTTCAGCAGGCACTTAATCTGATTATTCATCCATGGGTGATTATTGGGATCCACTCGAAACTCCTTAACCGGTATCGTGGTGTCAATACAGAATCTCAGATAGCATGATATGATTGTCACTGTTTGATCAATGTTCCCAGGTTCGATCATAGCCTCCCATTCTGTTGTATCCAGCGTATGACGTAGTCTTTCCATGGCAACGGTATCCTCGTACATAGGCCTAATTTCGGATGAAACTTTGTCTCCATCTAAGCCTAATTTCCTGTGCTTTTTACTTACCAGATACCCCGAAGGCATCTTTATTCTTACCTTTTATTATTATATTTATATGAAAGCCCTGCCTACTTTTTCAAACGCTGTTTCAAGTCTGTTGGGTGTTGGGTTATTGTTTTAGAATTGTTGTACTCAGTACAACATTGGCTGGAATTGGGTTTTAAATTATATACTTCGTTTTCGATTATAATTATAAATAACACAACTAGCTCGATGCAGACATTAATACCCAATGAGCCCTGATCATGATGTCCGTATTCCGTATCACGTGAAAATATGTACATTGTCTTGTTCAGTCTTTGCATGAGTTTTTATTTCCCAGTAAAACCCTTTCCAAAGAGGTATAGCCTTTTTCTGTGCATCAGTATAGCGGGGGCCCCCTTTTGGTCGGGCCACCTGATCATCACGGTCCGAGCCCATAGGAGTTACGCTACTTTGCCCACATTCTTTTCATTTTGAAAGACACAGTTTAGGGAAGATCTTGGGATTTTCATCCCTAGATATCGCTAGATATTGCTAGATATCCATACAGTACAGTGCCCTTGGGATTTCTTGGATATTTCGTGCCTGATCTTGGGAAATTGCAAAGTCGGAAGTGGTCACACCCCATGTAAGTGTGTGGTGTGTCGCCGGATTTTCTCAAGGTCTTGGTACTATGGGCGAAGGTCATTAATTAAGTTTCGTAACTCATCGGGAAGCGGTTAGAGGGGTGGGGCGAAGGGTTGTGGGCCCGCGTTTTCATGCAGATGGGAACAATCTCAAGAAGTGACGTGTGCGTTATGTACCCCGACGACTCGGTCGAGTTCGAGACTAGCCACAGTTGGTTTCATAGCACAATTGTACAATTTAAGGCGTCCATACACACACACGCGTTATGATATATCATATATATATATATATATATATATATATATATATAATATATTTATATATTTATATATCTACATTAGTGAGAGAGGAAAAATGGAAACGTCAAAAATGGAGATGTCGGTGTAAGGGGTGGGGTGAGACGCATACCCCCTCCGTAATCCTCGATTCGTCACTGGCTACCCTGTGTATATAATAGTGATCAGCGCTGTAATTATGACTGTTCTTCTTCTCTTCCCGTTGTCTTGGGGTTTATCTTCTACTCCCTCCTTTGCTCCTTTTTCTCTCTTTCGTCTTTCACTCTTCCCTTCCTCCGCTTCCCCCCTCCCCTTTTCCCCCCTTTTTTCTTCTCTTTTTTCCTCTCCTCTTTTTCTTACCCGGAGGGCGCGTGCCCCCAACGCCCCCCTGGATACGCGCCTGCTGTCGTGTCCTAATTATCCCCCTATGTGAAATCCATCTCACCTGTTCGGTTTATACACGGAGATTCATTTTAAAGTAATATCGTTTCTCATCCCGCAGAATAATGAATTAGCTGGTACATCGTCGTCGCAAAACGTTTATTCAATTATTGTTATTTGCTTCGAGTGGAGGGCGATTACAATAAATGGTAGTTCATTGGAGTTCGTTGCAGTGATGCAAATAATGTTTGCTTTATATACTTTCTCGACAGCTGTTGTTAGCGTCTTTCTTAGGAATACGGCTGAGTCGACACCAATGAAGAGGACCTCTGGCAATAATTTCTGCAATCGTGAATTGATATACCAATATATTACAGCAATAAAACGTCAGGTAAGCTTTGTTTTTCACATTTAATACATATATTAATACATATTTAATGCATTTATTATGCACTTACTATGCTTATACTATTATTGACGTGTGAATTTTTTCGATGTATTTTAGTTGGCGTAGCAACCAGTCATATCCTGAACGCATACCGTGGACGGTCAATGTCACTGCACAATTTGCTGTGGTACATACGTAAATGCAAAAACAGCATTTGAAATCTCATTGAAAAAAATGCTCACCTTTAACCTCCAGTGGCTGATCTATAATCTCATTTCTCTGTGTTATAGACTGATTCATACAATCATGAATGCAACACTGTAACAGTATTAGGCCATACTCTATATTTTAAAGTGACATAACAGATATTATTTCCAGTGCAATCGACCAGATTACTGTATTCGCTGATTTGGAAATTACGCCAAAAAGAAAATGAAATGAAATTTCTGATAAAAAAGTTCGTACGTTTCAAAAATCTTTCCCTTAATTTGTTCTTTTCTGTGAATGTTGATCAAAAGTGGTATGTATCAACTTTAAAGTTGTAAAAGGAAAACATCAATGCGTAACATAGTATCACGTGAAAAGTTCATATAGTAAACATAGTAGGTGATCATTCCAACGTATATACACAACAGAGTGTCGAGACTGTCGAGTCACTTACTTACTTTGAAGAATGTCCTCACTTTTCCTCGATACAATACTGGTGAACATTTCGAAACATTTTAACTTCTGCTGGGAAGTGGAGAGAATAAATGATGTCGTTTTAAACGAAATTGGAAGAAAGGGAACCGAAGGAACGGGAGAATGCATTTCAAGGTAAATTGTAATATTTCCCTGTATTTTGAGTAATCTTTGTAGTTAACATATAGTTAGGCTATAACTCTTACCAACGTTTCAGTGTTAGGCTACCGTACATCGTAAACCCAATCGATTATTGTTTCTGTTCCGTAATGTTGGATCACAGGAAATCGACTATACTAAATGATATCAAATAGATTCTATAGGACTATTTATAGTATTGCAGTCGTAAAAGTGCCGTACTGTTTCTTGATGTAAATTGTAGGCTGCAGGATACACATGTGTTTTCTATTTGAAATAGGAAAAGGAAATATATATATCATATAAGTAAATTGTGGCAATTAATTTGACGGCAAATGTTTCGCAAAAGTAGGTCGGTTCAAACAAGATATAACATAGCATGGTGAATGTAAAAAATTTCCACCGATCCACAAGTATGTTATGTATGATATATAATCTCCTTACTGATGATAATTTTAGATCCGAATATGTGCTGTAGGTCTTGAGATGTATTACTGTCTTCCTAAGATAGTTGAACCTTGTGTTGATTGTGTTGATATATATATATATATATATATATATATTTATATATACCGGTATATATATATACCGGTATACATATATACCGGTATATATATATACCGGTATATATATATACCGGTATATATATATATATAGATATATATATATATATATATATATATATATATATATATATATATATATATATATATATATATATACATGTCTTACATTTCATTTCCCGCATTGTTTGTCCCAATTTTAAACTCATATGAAATGTTCAAGAATTTCCTCTCTCTCTCTCTGTCTCTTTCATATTACCAGGCCCAAGTTGGAGAACTGCGCGAATGAATAACAATATTCACTTCTAATTCTTAAAGGCCATTTATCAACTACAACGAAATGCTGAATTGAACAAAACCGCCGCTAATTACATTTGCTTCTGTGCATGAGAAGAGGATACTACTCGCAATGTATTGGAGTTGAAATGATGTTATAAATGGTCAACATTTTCATACGTTTAGGCTGACTAGAGTGGTCATAACAACTTCCTTCCATGGTACTCTTCTTGTTATTTTATTTCTAAAATGTAGCATGATCATCCTCTCCCTCCCCACCCACAAATTTGGATGAATTCAACCATCATCTAATTCCAACTAATCCTATCCTTAAACGTGTTTGATGTAAGACTTTGCTCAGATGAAATCATTCGGGAAAGAAGCAAAATAAAGTTTTTCTTTAATTGAAAACGATTGGTCTGTATTTCGTTTCGTCGTATTATGTGATTTCCTTTATATATCTTATACACACTTGAACATGGGAACTAAAACACAATGATGTTGACCAAATAGGTCTTAAATCCCTTGTGAGCCGCCTAACATGGGTCAGAACTGCCATATTGCTGGCCACTGATCAGACCTTATTTTCATGGGCATGACCTTATGAGTCTGATTAACATTTGACCCCGTCTTATGTTTGGGTAAAATATGACCCAATAATCTTCAAATTATTTCATGTATTCATTCCATTTTACATATAAAAGTATAACTAATATAACAGGGAAAGGGGAGAAAATGGGTAAGATGTTAGGATCTCATATAAAATACATCTACAAATACAAAAGTTAATACATAAAACGATATAACAAAATAACCAACTACAACAAACCCTTTTAAGTGCTCGGATTGAATGTTTACAGCACAACAGTATATGACAGAGTTTCTGTAGACATGTGTTCTGTATTTTGGCAAGTTGTTGGGATTTCTTAGATTTCTATTCGATTTGTGCAGGAGACTTTTCAGTTCAGTATACAAATGGTGAATCTGATAACTGTTAATATTAACTATGAGACCTGTCCCTCTGTTGTATAATCAAGTTAATTGAAACTGCCACATCAATAAGGAAATGCTGCTTTAAAGGTAAAGGTCATTCCATATCAAATCACCAAATTTTGGAGTATGTTGTAATTGGACATCTTTGAAAAATTCCAAAATTTATTGTATGATTGGAACACTATTAAAAAGGCATATTCTGTAAAAATCAGTTGCATTGCTTCACAATTGGCCGATTTATCACACTTTAAAATTTCGTAATTTGTCGCCACCGCAGCATTTTGGCATTGTCTTGACTTTTGAGGTCTTATTTCTCAGCAATTGAACATCCTACTACCTTCATATTACATATGCCTATAGAGTCTATCCCTTAAAACAGGAATTTAAAAAAATTAGGCTACAAAAATATTGTCTTGTGGAGTTAGGTTAACTTAAAGGTGGGCTCGCTCGTAAATTCCTCGTAAATTTGTGTCCTTCACACCACCCGATTCAAAAATAATATAAATACTACCCTCTACCGGTTCGTCGCTGTTGTCTCGTAATTTCTTAGCAATCCCGTATTTACAGCTAATAAGCAATCAACGGGTTTGGCTACATGAAGCGGTGGCCTTGACGAAATTCCTGCATAGTTTCTTGTCTATGGCAGTGCCAGTAGTATGCGGTAAATTATTACACCGCGTTTTCGTGTGTGTTGTGTGATACAAAACTCTGCAGTAGTTTGTTTATACGTTCAGAACTGTTCAAGACTAGTGTCAAAATATTCGATTTTGTACTTTTCACTAAAACATATGCTATATTTAGTGATGAATTGCTCTTAAACCATAACTACAGGATACTTGATTCTTTCAGAGGTTATTATGTCTAGTACAAACAATACAAAATAATGATTGCAATGCTTTCCTATAATATATTTGCAAGTTGTGCAACTCTAAAGTTGCTGTTTCATGCTGCGATGCAGCATTCAATGTCATATAAACAAAAACTATTTGCAATGTACTTGTCTCAGTGTTTCTGGTTTAATTCATTTAATTAAAAGACTTTAATATAAAATGATTGTCAACCAGTACATACATGCACAGTGTGTACAGTACATACATGGGTGTACATGTACAGTGTGTATTAGTAGTGTTAGGTGTAAACATAGTCTTCTGGCACTCATTGTCTTTATGCAAATGGATCCCCACCAAACATGATACTTGTGTTCAGGTGCTTCATTTCATTACGACACATGATGAGAAATTCCAAACAACCAACGCGGTAATACCTAACAGATAATCCCCCCAGTTTAGTGGGATAGTCAATAAGTACTCTCATGATCGCCACATGTATCATGATGTTTAATTAGTTAGTAGATTAAAACGCTCCTTTTCTGCTCCTATATATATATATATATATACCGGTATATATATATATATACCGATATATATATACCGGTATATATATATATATATATTAGTCTTATATATATAGTCTCAGATTCCATATTTGAAAGCACCCTAAATAAATTTGATATATATATATATGTCTTGGTAGTACCATTACTGATATATAAAAATAATATTACCATTCCCCTAAACAATTTTGGTTTGTAGGCATATGGCTGTAACGACACAGAGCTGATTTGAGAGCATAATGCGAGTTACCGAGAGACCAAGTTTTTAACTTTGTTTTTCTCTGCATCAGATAATTTCCTGCCATTTCATATTATGCTTCTAGTCAAAGTAAAGAGTATAACAATAGTTGAAAGAATTAGAAATGTACCTAGTATATAGATATAAAGAGCCATTGAAAACTGTAATGCGAGTAACCAGTAATGCGAGTTACCTCTGTAATGCGAGTTACCATATATTATTCCAATCTCACAAAGCACACTTGCAGTACTACTGATCAACAAAGCAATAGAGCCCAATATATACTTTTATAAGGTGTGCACAGTAGGTACTTCCTGTACCCAGACTGCACTGCAACCTCCGTTACATCACATGTGACCCTTAGGACAGTTTCAACAGACATTGATGATTTTAACATGTGACCTTTGTGGAATCACGGACCTCCAATGTTGCATTCAACTGTGACATCATCAAATGAGTAAAGTAAGAACATCCTTTCTCCATTTTAACATTAACATTTTTTCATGGGATATTAATTGCTTAATACAATATTTAGGACAAATTGTGAGAGCTTAGGCTATATTAGTCTGTAGCCTATCACATAGTAATCTAGTATGTTCTTGGATGGGCAAATATTGTAAATCATGACCATTATAATATGCCTTACATCCTGATGGAAATAATTCTTGATATGAAACTGATGTTGTCAAGGGTTTGGGCACCTCGGAATTAGTGGGGATGGGCAGAGGGGAGGGGCTGAAGGGGATTTTGCAGAAAGGAAGATTCGGGCCACTGGGGGGGGGGGCGGTGTTGCGGAGGCTTGGTCAGTTGGGATAGATTGTTGTGGTTTACCAAGTCAAATGTGTGTTCCCAAATATCATGATGTGCAAAATCCTTCCCCAATATGAGTGGCTTAAGTCACTACAATGTGAAAATCAACCTTTACTCCAAAGCATTTCAAATACCCAAATTACACAAAATAGAGCAGGCCACCGGATTTCACAGGAACGATCGATAAACTGGAAATGGCCGAACCCCAGGGATGACAACACTTTCTATCGTTGAAACCAGATGATAAAGATCTTGGGAATGTATTTGATTGCTAATAGTCGTGGCCACATCAAGTTTGCATGAGAATTCTAATTTGATACAAAACACCATCCATTCAAGGTTATCTAGAATGGCCTACCATCATGCCCTCATTCTGCATGATGATACATCTATTGTGTTATTGTTGATAATGTTATTATACTGATAGAATTAGGGACAAGGATTGTTTTATTAGTTTCATGCTTTTCCAATCACTAATCAACATGGCAAAGAAACTTTTATTGTAATTCACTATAAGCAGTTGAACCTGTTTAACTTTCAGAACATGTTTTGAGACATTAAAATGGAAGCGGAGAGCTACCAGTTTTGCTTGGATTAGCTTGATTGGAAATTTGGATTGATAATTCAAGAATGGACATTGCAATCTTGTTAATCAACAATTGTTCAGTTGAATTTTCTGGTTCAATCAGCTTCGATTATTATTGATATAATTGTCAGGATGGATAAAGTTTTTGCTAATTGTTGTTAAAAGTTTTGTAAAGTGTTTTACAGTTTCCAAGAGTTCCAAGTGTTTAAAAAATGACTTTGGAGCATATCTTTTTCAAAGAATTTGATCAATAAAGAGCAAAATCGATGACTGGACAAAGTGTAATGCGAGTTACCGCAATGCGAGTTACCAGACTTTCCCCCCTCTATACCACATCTGAAGTTGTTTCATATTTTCTACTGCTGATATATAAACATCAATAGGGTAGATATCTTGTACATGTATGCAATTGAAAACTTCATTCTTTGTTTGAGCACGGTGCCATTTTGTACGGGTGTCAATTTTTCAGGTGTCCTTTTTCCGTAATGCGAGTTACCGATATTTGGAAGCGCACCATACATTAAGGCGATATATATATATATATATATATATATATATATATATATATATATATATATATATATATATATATATATATCGATGGAGGCTGAAAGTATTTTCACTGTTCTTGATTTTCCAACTCATTACGATTTTTATTTATATATATATATTCATTTGACTTTGTCGTTTACCTCCATTGCATTAACATAAAGTCTGTTCAAAGTATCTCTTTCGAGATCCGGTTTTAGGAATCACAAATGATTTCGAGTTGGTTAGCATCATGTTTGATCTCTAGAGTAAGGCAAAATATGTCACCAAAAACAGAACTAGTATTGTTCGATACAGTTGTCAGACGCTTACAGTGAAATTACGACCTTCCTTACCGGTTTCGAACCTCTGGACATACAATCAGCGTCCATGGCCTAGTTGGTTAGGGTGTCCGCGTACAAAGCGGGAGGCCCGGGTTCGAATCCCGGTGGAGATTGGAAGTTTTTTCACTGTTTTGGATTTTCCTTCTCATTACGTTTCATTTATATATATATATATATATATATATATACATCTATATATATTTATATAATTCATATAATAATATATATTTTTTAATGTTCATACAGACACAATTTCCTATAGGACAGTGTTACCGTTTTAATTGCGAGCAACAAACAACAGACACTGTGATTAGAGGATTATGCGAGGCACGTGATCTGGTAAGCTAAAATGCGGTTAATCTCAGACCCATTTATGAGTGTTGTTTTCAGGATAGTCCATACAAAAGGTGGCTGATGAAAGTGTATTATATTTCTTAGAATCCTGGTACAGTACAATTCAATCTCTAGAGTCCGTTTGCGACATTTGAACCTGAACTTGAAACATCTCGTTAACCAGCCCAAGAAAAAAGCGGAATGTTTTTTTCTTCTCTTTTAGGCTGGACTATCTTTTTAACATCCTCATTAAACGAATATTCTGATGGCTGGAAAGATTGCATTGCAACTATGCTGTTATTTGTCTTCATGTTTCAGTCAAAATCACATTCATTTGGCGATAATTGATGAATTCTTATCAATTTGGTGACAGTTTGTGAATGCATCTTGCACGAGCAAGTGTCAATGATGTAATCTTGCAATTAAGATGTAGATCATAGTTGAAATCTTTCCCAAAAGAAGAATATAATAATACCAATACTTCTACCAAAAATCAAAATCTATCAGACCTTCAATGAGGTGATTTTATTTGGTAGGTTTAGAACATAAAGCTTTTGACTAACATCACCCCTGATGACAATATTTCACAGACCCATCAGTATACTGTGATCCTCTGCATGGAGCAAATTAGGGTTTAGCATCAAGTCAAGATGTTACTCTCCCACTGAGAAGTCGAATAAGAGACAAAGATCTTGATATTGGGTTTTCAAAATACCAATGTTAAATATGCTTGTGTGTGTTCTTACCTTTATATGATAATAGTTCTCAATGTCGATATATACTGTAAGATTTATCTCATAAACTGTATCGTCATGTTCACATTCATAAATACATAACATTTGCAACTTTCCGTACATTTTACAGTTTTGAAGGGGACGAGGAGGCAACAAATAGAAGTAGAACCCTCCATGCGTTCTTCTCATCCACTTTCTCTTACGTCTTTCCTCTTATACATAGTCACAACGAGTAGTTGATCCTTTCATACTTACCTTGAAATAATATTATACTATTATCTACTCTTAACGCTGATCAAATTGGTCATCAATTAACGTCAAGAAACAACTAATCCGTATTAATATTTTGTCTAAGTATTTTAAAGTAAATCATCATGGTTTCCTATTTTAACCCAATGTCAAGAACGTTTTTTCCTATAGTCTTTTCCCCGTTCAACTTCGAAGCAATTTGTATTTTGGTGGTAAAATACTGCAGGTCAGAAGTGGCTTACTTTTAGGTTAATATGTTATTGCGAATTAAGGAAAACGTCATATGGTATTTACGTTACCGCTTCAATAACGCTAAAAGGGGCAAATGATTTAGTGACAGGACCCCATATGAATGGAAGCTTAAGTAGTAAGCCAGGTGCCAATTTGACCCTCATGCAGATTGTGGGCATTAAGCGTGCCACAGTTTGGTATAAATGAACGCACTTTTCAATCTGCAATTATTGGTGTGTTTTCTTTATTGTTATCAACATATTTGTATCAAACTCAAATAATAAAGTCATTTAGAATAAAGCTTGGTTACTTGGCTAACGCTCGATTATTTAAATTTACCATAATTTCGAATTAATAAAAATAATTTATTTCATAAAGCGTAAAATCCACAAAGTGCTCTAAAGCGCTATGTAACAGGAAATAAATATATGACACAAAATATGTAGTAAAACTGCAGAATAAAAAACAATATAGATGAGTATGAAGAATAACTTGATTGAACGATACCGGTGAGGCTTTGCAGAACTTGCCTTCTGCAAAATTAAGCTACCATGTTAAAATAATCATTGTCTAGGAGCCTTTGGACATTTTTCAACTGAAAGAAGGTGTATTTTCATCATGGAAGATAACATTTACTTTATTTTTTTCTGTGAGAGACAACATACTTTATAAATACAAAATATACTGCACTATTACAATTTCATATACGGTAAGTAGTGTTACTTTTGTTTTTGTAAGAATCGTTTTCACTTTTTTCCTGTGACACTTTGAACATGGTAAATATGTTTCGTATTAAATATATTTTCTCATCAGGGATACAATTCCCAAGACTGGTGTACTATGCTAGTTTTATCGATGACACAGTTATCCGGACACTACTATAGAAATAGAAATCCGGACATAGATGATAGACCATTTGCTACATTTCTACAGCTCGATGACCTTATCTGTCCAACATACAATGCGCCGGTTAGTTGGCTGACTTTCTTCACAATCCAATCAAAATTCAGATATACCGTATTATCATTGAGGCCCACATCCCTATAACAAAGATTCAGATGTTCACTTCCAGTTGCAAAAGGGATCAATACAGAGAAGTAGAGCAAGTACATAATATAGTATACCTATTTGCTGTTATCGTAGTTATCGTATAGGTATACTATATTATATATATATTATATATAATAATAATAAAAATAATTACAATGACAATGGCAATAACAATAGCGATACTCGTAGCGATATAGCAATAGCAATAACTAGTGTCCTTTAAATGAGGATGTCAAAATTGAAAAATATCCGTGTTCTTTGTTATATGATGATATAATTGATTGAGGGGGTAGGGTGGGGGGGGGGTGGGGTACTTTTACACCACTTCCTCTCAAACTCATAAAAAGATGCATAGTAGCAATAGGCACAACATTGTAATTGTCAATTTGTTTTCTTACCGAACATCCCAAGGTTCTTATGAGGTCCTCTCAATCATATAACTCATCCATTTCCTTCATTTTCTATTACAGGTATATGTAAGTACGACAGCTAGCTTGCAAACGCTTTTCTGTTTTGCTATATTTGCTATTGAAAAGGAATGTGAGTTTTGAGGTACAATACCATCCCGCTTGTTCGAAGTTAGTTGTATTATGAAGGACGAATGTTTTGTGACAGCATGGCAGAAGCAACACATGACACATTTGTGGAAGAATGTTCATGTGAGGAATGCTTGAACTAGACTTGAGAGGTGTGAAGTCACACAGTGCATACATAATTGCTACTGTTGCGTGGCTTTCAAGTTCGACGAGGGAAGCAAGAACAGGTGTGAACAGAAGCTGAGAGTGCTGAGAACAACGCGTGTGAGCTTTCATTGTACAATATACGATTCTGAAATGTCCATGCTTGAACTTGAGAACAAAACTCGATCGACGTTGGAAAGTCCTACATAACATAGAGAAAGTGTATAACATACTGAGCAACTAGGGCATGAGTGGAGAGGATGGACGAATCACTTAACGACGTTCGTATAAACGTGATGATTGGAGGACAATTTAGTATTTCGTTCGCGTTGTCAACACGCATCATATTTCATTAACAGTAATATACGTACAGAAGAGAGAAATGGAAATTTAGTACATGACGACATCAGCATATAATATAACAAAAGAACAGATTATAAATTATATTAAAATGAGCTAAGCTTCTTTACAAAGAACAGAGGTTCAATATGCCGTCTGATAGACGGAGAGGATGAATGATTTGTACAACAGTGTCACAGTATGTTACCCTGTCTAATAATTTTTTGTCGATGATATATTTAGCCTTCTTCCATCCGTATTACAGGGGACGCTCTCCAGCCGACTACGCATGTCCAAAAGCAACTTCGCATGGGTATTAGGTGACAACATGTACTTGCATAACTCAATTTCTGCACCTTAGGTGGCCTATTGCATTTCATCATGCATGGAGAGTGTCCCCTATTGTTAGTCTTGTACAGCGTTTGATACTCTTACCAGTGAGTTGTTATGGAACAACTCCCTGCTCTTACAATATAGTGATATTCTTGAGCTTTATGTATATATGCGTTGGATTGGTTCAGGAGTTGTGGGGAAAAGTATATGGTCCGAGACAGCAGTGAATAAAGAACAGACAGACATTTTACCTGTTCACTTAATCTTAATTTGTACTTGTTGTGTTATATATCTATAGGACCCCCGTCACTATAGGAACGATTAAACTAGAGGGGTATTAAATGTTATGTTATTCACACACACATGTGACAGCTTACACATGAGGTAAGTGTAAAGAACATGAAAGGATGCATATTGTCCTTGTTCCATTTGTCCTGTTATGATCCTGCACAGCAATTCAGTGATTCAGTGACAAGTCATTGCAGGGAGATGAACCCGGGAACAGGTATTGTGAAAATCTAATTCCATTAATAGTTAGTACCCATTTTGACAGCTGATTTACACAGAAATTACAGTAACTACTGTAAATATAAACACTTTGTACCACAGTAAAAACTGGATTGTGCTAATAATTCCGCTAATCGGTAGCATGTGCTATGAGGATTACAGTTAGAACTGAGGATATGTGTAATTCCAACAAATCCAGTTGTTTGGGATTTGTTGGAATTACAAATATCCTCAGTTCTTACTGTAAACGTAATAGCACATGCTACCGATTTATCAGATTTGTCAGTACGATCCAGTATTTACTGTGGTACAAAAGTTTAGATTTACAGTAGTTACTGTAATCTCGCTGTGTGAATCGGCTGGATACCATCAAGACGTTCCCAAATGTTGCTAAGGTCAGTGTTACTTAAAAAGTTCCTAAAGTCATCCCTCCTCTCACCCTTCCTTAGAACCTTCTTTGAGGCTTTTCCCGAACATCAATATTACTTTTACCACTTTGAAACGCTTCTATCAGTGTGAATGACCACCGGGGTTCCTATTCAGGAACTTTACAAATATTGGGTTATGCTTATCGGACATTAAATTATCGAAGATATCTACATATAATTCTACATCAATATTTGGAAGTATAGTTCCGGGAAGGTATAATAACGCAATCGACAGTGCAAGGCATCGACACAAATCAATTAGTCTACGACCATTGTTATTCAGGTATTTGTCCATGTTGCATATTGCCGTAGAAATCCCCCCCCCCCCAAAAATAACCCCCATCAAACTGGATTTGTTGATATTACACATATCCCCAGTTCTTACTGTAATCCTAATTGCACGTGCTGCCGATTTATAGCACGTTCCAGTTTTTATTGTGGTACAAAACTGTAAGATTTATGGAAGTTATTGTGTTCTCTGTGAGTATCGGGTGATTTTGAAGCTAAAAGAACCCCCTTTTTTTCATTTTTTTAGTTAATCATTATTAATTTAAAGAAAGTGCTAGTTTGTTGCATTTTTTTTAAAGATGAATGAAAACTGTAAGATTAATTCGAACGTTCTACGTTGTTGCAAAAATTCAATAAAAACGGTTCTTTTGTTGAAAACAAAAAGTACTGGAATTTTTGACCGAAATTTTGAACACAACCCCCTGTTTGGAGCCTCAAGTTCCAACCGCCCTGATTCCACCGCCCAGAAAGTTTGGTGACATAAATTAGTGTAATTGTTTTTGCATTGCTTTCCCTGTTAAATGATTTGTTTGACTAATTAATTGAATTACTAATTGAGCTAACATTGAGGCTACATATAAGACGCTCACAACGTTACATATCCAATGGATTCAAATAGCCTCCTAATAATAGGAACATTGTTTACAAGCCGGTCAGAGGCTGCAAACAATTTTTGGATGTATATGGCAAAAATAAAAGAATCTCTGTCCATTCAATATATTTAGGTGCAGATTGAATGGTGGAATATAATGTGACCTAAGCCGTGGATAGGAAATAAGTGGACGAATACATTTCATCCCAAAAGTTCTTTCACCAGTATCGTGCTTAAAACTTTGGATACTAGTGAAAGTACTTTTGGGATGAAATGTATTCGTCCACTTATTGCAAGGACAGACTTTAAGATTGGAAATAAAAATGAGAATACAGACGCAACTCTGAAACCAACGCGGAGCGGGTAACTCAACTGCGCGTGAAAGATATGTCTTTCCCATGTGATACAGAACCCTCAAATATTGCACACTATGTTATTTATTTCATTTTGTATGTCTAAACGTATTCGGTATAGTCTTCTTTGTCTTACCATAATAATACACTTTGGTAAATGTTAAGTTAGTTATTTGAAGGTGTAGCAAAGGTTTGAGCAATCACCTTACATTAACCAACTTTAAAAATAAATATTTGAGTTAGTATTAATTTGGCCAAATAGTGTGTAAATTCCTATTGTTTTTTTGTACGAGAAGACTGTATTATCTCTATCTCAATCGATGCCTATTGATTACTTGGAATCGGTTGGTTCGTTCTTCTTAATTATATACAGGGAGAAATATTTAGAAAATGTATGCTCCCTATTTTACCATATATTCGGTCCTTTGGCAACTATTAAAGGAACTGAAGGGATAAGATTTATATAGCTTGTTATATTAACGCACATATATCTTGGTGTCAGGCATGAAGGACTAATACGTTTGACATAAAAGGGATTTTAGCGAACAGCGAGTGTATACGACGTGACCGTACAAAGTGAAACGTAATGGTAGGTAAAGGTAACATATACTCCTATACTATTTCACAACAAGGTAAGCGAGATTGTCTCTTCAATTCTATATGCACGTCATCCGTTCCTGCAGTTCATAACGCGTGCAGTATGTTGAAACGTGACAACTTTCTTAAGATTGCATCGTGCAACGTAATTAAGTGCCAGTTCGTTCATCAATAATCCTAAAATAACCGCTGAAAAACTGAAACCCATTTCACCTGTTCAAACAGCCGATTCACACAGAGATTACAGTAACTACTGTAAATCTAAGGTTTTAGACCACAGTAAATACTGGGTCGTGCTGACAAATCTGATATATCGGTAGCATGTGCTATTAGGTTTACAGTAAGAACTGATTTGTTGGAATTACACATATCCTCAGTTCTTACTGTAATCCTAATAGCACATGCTACCGATTTATAGCACGATCCACTTTTTACTGTGGTACAAACTGTAAGACTTACAGTAGTAACTGTGTTCTCTATGTGTATCGGGTGGGTCAAATGGGAATACTATATATAAATAGCTGCTAATTATAACGTTATATGTATAGTATATACTTTAAAGATAATGTATGCATATGCAGGGCCACAGTATCATTATATCAACAAGTCTAAAGTGATTTCGTTCAGAACATATATGTGGGCATACTGTCGTTCATTACAAAAGAATGAGAAATATCGTTATAAAAATTATATTAAAAATGATTACCTCCATCCCTAATTTCTATGCCTATGCAATATTATTTCATTTTGCTGTGCTATTAGAGAAATGTTTTGCGAGACTCATCTCGTAGTAAACTAAAATTGGAATTCATGCTGTTTGTCAGAAATGATTTTACAAATAATGTTTCCTACATTTCTATTTACGCCTCTTCAAGACTTAAGGTGTTTCGTTTTCCTCGAGTTACTGGATTGTTATGGTTTCAAAGTGTTTCATGGTCAAGAAACAATTATTTCGGCTATTATGTTGGCCAGTCTTTTGTTTGGGAATTACTTACAGTAAATAACGATAAAATGTTAATGTGACATTTACCATGCAGCCTGGCAATGATCAAACTTAAAGCCTGACAAATGCCAAATATCCAACGAAGCTTGTTGAATAATGGGCAAACAGGGTAAACCAAATTAAAACCATAGCTGTACAACCATCTGACTGCAAACAGGCAAAATATGATTAACCAGACTTAAACCAGTCGATGTCATTGGGTGGTAATATGGAGGCCCCTGTCTGCCTCCTCCCCTCGTAAAACACCGTTGTTATACTACCATTTCAACCTAAATGTCCCATCATGAAAGTATTATCCTGAAAGGGTTATACTTAATCCATGGTCTCATAAATAACTGCGTCTGGCATCCCGGTGAAATTTGAATGATTCAATTCCAGGTATCTCTGAAGTTAAACTGTTCCCAGACTGTAGATGAGTATACATCTGAAGTGAACTTGAAGCAAACAACTGTAATGTCATTGTTGACACCACAGTTGTTTGCCAGTTGTTTCCAACGTTTCTAGCTAGCTGTTATGATTTTGCATAATTAAATGAGTACCAACATGCATGTATACCATACGGTAGTATGTCATATTTTCGCTAATATCTGTGTTTTTATTCCAGTTGACAAATACATTTACTGTCCAATGCTTCACTCAAATAGTTTAAACCGCCTACCGTGAATATTACATTAGACTTGTGTCACCGTAGTTATAGGCAACCAAGTTTCGTCAATGCCAGGAATGTATATAAAGTTAACAAAATAAAATCGATACCACGACTAGGCCTACACTCGACGGAAGTGCTAAATCGGTTATCTATCATTGTATCAACAAACAGATTGCTAGGCATTAAATGTGTTTTTTTTATGGTTGTATTTAGCTCATAATTCTTTAAAAAGAAGCAAAAAATAATATTTTATGAAATAAAAAATCTCCAAATATCGACATCCAACGCACAAACATTGACATAAGCATTCAAAATACTGCCTACTTAAAACCATCTTCCCTAAGTGGATTATTTGTTTTCGTTTCCGTTTATATCCGCAATGTATCCTCCAAGGGAGTATAAGAGGCAAATATATATTTATAAATAGAGATGACACATAATATAGTTCAGATGGCAGTCACGAGAGAGATACAAGACCAAAAGACAAAAAAGACATAAACAAAAGTATAAGATTACAGATAGAAGTTCTGAAACTGTGGCACCAGCACTACAGTAAGCGGAAGCAATTGATGTGACAAATAATAACGAGGTTTTTATTATCTTAGCACAAAACGGAGTTAAAATGGAAATAATAACTTTCAAATTTCGATTGAAGAATATCATGCATCTAAATCGAACTGGATATTGTCCTTTTTGTAGATTGACTTAAGAAGCCCTTAAAGTCCAACTTGTAGGAACAATACTTGTTATGATTACAATTACTTGTTATACTCCTCTCATCCTTCCTCAGAACCTTCTTTGAGGCTTTTCTCCGAACATCAATATTTACTTTCAATTGACTACTTCAAACGCTCCTATCAGTGTGAATGACCACCGTGGGTTCCTATTCAGGAACTTTAGCAAACGATGGCAAATAACAAATGTAATTTCTCTCAATTTCTACACCAACTTCATTACACCGGTTAATTACTTTCTCTTCCAAGTGTTTCTTATTCACTTTCATTCAGACCAAGGTTAAATATAGTTGACTAACTCAAATTTCGACCGAGAGAGAGATAATGGAGAATAAAGTCGAAATATGAAAGAGAAAGTATAGAAATTCGAGGAAAATAGTGCCAGGGAATATGCCAATATCCTTATCTGGGAGATCGTTGAATGTATGGGGGTTTTCTCTTGGGTAAGACACCAAACTCCTGTCGGGTTTCTCTCCGCCTACTCAATTGCACTCAACTCCATATGTTGATACTCATCTATGCCACTGGGGGGTTGTTACTGGATACTTTTACAGCTTAGAACCCTTCCGTTTCCTATTGAACGGAATAACTGCTATCTTTGTGTAACGTAACCAAGTTTATATATAGGTATTAAGTATGTGGCAAATAAAGTTCACCACTCTTTCGTTTGACCCGCTCTACATTTAGGAAGATCCAGATCACCGTTCAATACAATTATTTTATAATTGGGGAAGTTATTGTCATTACTTCAGTTTAACCAAAGAAGAAGAAGAATAACATATATACTTTGATTCAATTATGACAATGAATAACTATTAAATAGCAGGTGTTGATGTCAGTACAAATCACCAAAGAGATGCCATTTAGTTTTAAAGTTAATTTAAAGGGCAGCAATATATAACTTCTTAAAGGAGGCATGAGAACATGAGAACGGTAATCACCGTGTCAGTACCACCGTGTGAATGCGTATTATTGGCTTTGCATAATTGGCAATGACTTGAATGAGAGCGTCTCACGCAAGTGTTATGGTTGAACAGAGTGCACCCCTGGTGCTTTTGAATCTGACAATTTACACATAATTACCACTTTCAGAGGCAAGCCAAGCTGTATTTCTATAAATGGATATGTACTAAGTGAGAGCTAAGACCACTTTAATGGTACGCGTGATGTGACAAGAGTTGTTATTGTCTGGTTGTCGCGTTATACGTAAGAAGGGTAAATCATTTCGTTTACACATTTTTAAAGAAAGAAAATTGTAAAAACACTTTTTCGAATTTAATTTACTTGTGGGTTAGTTGACGTATTGTTTTTGAGTCTTTTTAAACTTAATTAAGAAGTGTAATTAATTTAATGAAATACTGACAGGCTTGTATAAGGAAAGCGCATCGTCTTCTTAATTTCCCAATAGTTATGTACAGCGACACATCCATAGCTTTGTAAAAGAAAAGTAGGCATACTCTCTTAAAATGATAGACTGAATTTTTCAGTTTGAAGTGCGATTGAAATTGTTTTCAGTGTATTGGACTGAGTTTAGACTAAAAATCACTCAATATATTATGAAGAATCCGTTGCACTGATCAATATGTGTTTACACTGACCGTAGAAGCCAGTCATATTGTTCAATTTTGTCACGGGATCGCGTCGATGTCAGTCTTTCTATTCCACTGAAATGACGTCCAATCGTTCTCGATATTTGTATTATTACAATACCTGAGTGGCGAACATGACCGGTACCGCGCACTAGCGCATTGCATGCGGCCATGTAGATAACGCGGAAACGCGGAAATCGATAAACCGAGTTCGGTAATCGAGATACCGGGTTCGATATCAACGTTTTCCGCGGTTTCTGCGTTATCGACCTTTCTATATAGCAAGGTCGAAAACGTGGAAACCGCGGAAAACGAGAGGAATTTGTCAAGGGATGGTGACGAAGTTTTTTGGGCGGATTTCAGCCTATATGCGCCAGGAAGTGTTGCGGGTTCAAAGCTATTTCACCGTAAATGTTGGTCGAAAACGCGGAAATCTGAAAGTTTACAATGGATGAGAACATTATTTTGTCAAGGGAGGGTGAAGAAGTTTTTTGAGCGCAAGTCAGCCAATATGCGCCAGGAGGGGTGGGGAAGGGCTTGGGCTTTTTTTATCACTAAATGCCGGTCGAAAACGCGGAACTGTTTTTTACAATGGCGAAACTAGAGGACTTTGTCCAGGGAGGGACAAGAGTTTTCGGCGCATTTCAGTCAATATACGCTAGGAAGGTGAGGGGTTGTAGGCCTCTTTTTTTAAAACTAAATGCAGGTCGAAAACGCGGAAATGTTTTTAACAAGGCGGAACTAGAGGAGTTTGCTAAGGAAGGGAAAAGAAGTATTTTGGCCGGCGCATTTCAGCCAATATGCGCCAGGAAAGATGTGGTGAGGTGGGTTGAGTTTTTTTTTCATTAAATGCAGGTCGAAAATGCGGAAATGTTTTCAACAAGGTGGAACTAGAGTAGTTTGCTAAGGAAGGAAAAAGAAGACAGAATACCCACTGAAGCCTTGGCTGATGACCCCCATCGCAATCACCCGCCGAAATATCATATAACAGGTATGTACGAAGGAGGTTAATTGGGGACCAGTTATTTCATCCTGATAAGCAGGCGGGGTCATCATATATGGCCTGGGAGATTAAGGAAGGGGGGGGGGTTGACGAAGTTGTAATCATGAAAATAGTTAATTTATATTCCAAAGGTGCAGCAGGGGCACTTTTCGTTCTAGAAAGGGGCACTTTTTATATTTTTAGAAAACTTGGGGCAGATGCCCCGCCCCACCCCCTCTAGTTCCTACACCCTGAATATTACAGTCAGTCCCCGGCTGTGCGAAAAGTGCTTTCTTTTCTTGTAGAATACGCACGGGATTTCTTGACGTCACTCCTAATTAATATTTAATTAGGTAAAACTTACCATTTTCGAAGGACAATTTCTCAGTCATTAATCAATGTATAGGTCTGGTAATAGTTGAATTTGACGAAGAAAGGGTGTTTAATCCAATCGTGATTGACAAATGACACAAAAAAAGGAATGGAAAGGGAATTTCGGCCGTATTTTTCGAACGTAAATTAACCACTTTCGAACTGTTTAGAAAAATGTTTTTTTTTTCGGGGGGGGGGGCATGATATCATCATTTCCAAGTTTGAAAACTATAGTATATTCGCTAAAAAAAAAACCTTTACCACGATTAAGTATCTATTTCTCTTCAAATCATCATGTAACGAAGTCAATTTCACAACAAATATATACGCACACGAATATAGGTAACTAAGCGTGATAAAACTAATGGAACTGAGTTGGTTACATCGAATGACAGGAGGAACTACTCATGGCAGTGAAATGACTTTTCTGTGTGGGTAGGGGGCATAAGGACGCCTGCAGATCATGAAATACTCACTGCCAACAAATGCAAGCAATGCCATATCGTAACAATCGCTACTTCTAGTACCCAATACTACTGTAGCTGTACAATCAGACACTCAACACTGGTTTGCATTTATCACCAGCAGTACTTTTATTTAGAGACTCTCATGAAGATGGACCCATCCTGGTGCTCTACCAAGTACAAGCCCTGCCACTGCAAAGAGTACAATCCCTGCCAGCGCCCCTTCAAATTCACCCTCCTGAAATTGTATATGTGGTTGCTATATTAATCAGCCTATGGAGCCTTGATGGTATCGAGACGGGCCTTTGTACTGGGTATATTTTCAAGCATAACTAGTTTTGTGGAAACATGCAGATTATACAACAGGCAATTTAATATGACACCTGAGAGGGCATTATGGCTTAAAAATGGTGAGACAAAGCTCTAGTTCACCCACTGAAAAGACAGTGGTTGCCACTCTGACACCAAGATGTGGTCAGGTTTGTGGGACTTTTGGTCAGATAACTTCTTTTTTAAGAATGACAACATATTTTTTTGGGTCTCTTTATTCCTCGTTCATATTACATGAAACTTTTTAGACTATAGAGACTTGAGGTAAAGCAGTAGAACGGCCCGTCCAGGCAGGAAAATGTGGTCGAACAGTTAAAAAGCACATGAATACCATAATATATCATCCTATATTTGATATAAGAAACAATTTATATATGCTCCCAGCAAAAAAAAGTACCCTAGTCTTACAGCGGTAAACTATGGTTAAATTGGGGTAAAACATGATAAATTTGCCACAGTAGCCTTATAGAATAAAAGTATGGTACATACTTATTTTACTTAACAAAAACTGTACATACCATATGCTGTAAACCTGTTTAACCTTTATATTGTTGTCATGCTTGTTTTGACTGCAGCATATTGACCAAATCTGGTGCATATAAAATAGTATGCCATAATATACATACGACATCATGTCATACAGTATGAGTTGCTTTGTTGTATGTTTCAACTAGGCCAATTAAGATACAATCCACTAATGGGTGAAATGTAAGGTAATGTGGTGTAATGATTATAATTAAGTCAAGTAGTGAAACTATTGTGCAATTGGGATACAACTCTGGTAAATTTAGGGTAAAACTGTGGTAAAATTAAGGTAAAACCATAGTACAATTAGGGGAAAACTAATTGGTACTATGATTATGATTATTACATTTCGGTGTCAGAAAAGATGCAACTTTACTATCGAACACAAAGTGCTGCTTTAAAAGTGAATAACATTCCAATTCCGCGATTTATCGCTAATCTAACTGAAGTTAAGTCTCGAGAAATATCTGCATATTTAATTAATTCGTCTTCTGTATAGGTCTTTCTTCATTTTCTTGTTTTCTTGCACTTTCAATCTTGTGAAAACAACACTAAAGACTAAAGACAAGTAAAATAGTTAAACAGAATTCTTTCGTAATTTCACCCGAGGGCCCGAATAATGATTTAATTTATTAACTTATTTGTGTATGCAGACCTCCCTACTTAAACCACAACAGCTTCATTCTAGACGAAGAAATGGTAAACTTAAGGATCAAATGAGATCCTACTTGCTTTATGAAAAGACACCCACGTAGTATAGATAGAATAACATATTGATTGAAAGTTGTTTGTCTAATTTCTTGAGCACTATTTCCTGAGGTGAACGACTCTCTCTCTTAAATGAAAAGCAGTCACGGGTCAGTAATACATTTCCTAAATAAATTACCTAGATGAGCTAAGATTTCGATCGATCTAAGATCTTGAAGAATATTCGATAGAGTTAGTTATTAGAAATTCCCCTTTCCGCGACCATATATATCGAAGCCCAGACATGTAGGTCGTATTTAAATTAGATCCACCTCCCCCTCCCTCTGGAACCGCCGGATACTACACAAACTACAAATATTTTCATACCCACAAACTCGTTCACGTTCGCACTTGATCGCCCGCTCAGGATCCAATTGCTGGCAGGCGATCCATGCATATGAAGTTACGTTATTCATTGGGCCCCTGCACATGTGCACCTATGCACCTAGTATATTATGAATTCCGTACAGAGTGCGTCCGCATAACGGCAGAGGCTGGTGCATTATCAACAGGTGCAGTATTAAAGGAACAGTCCCCAGCCACACTATTGTACAACGGATACTTTGTTTTGTAGGATCAGTTACAAATTATTCTGTGGGCGACGTCAAAATTACTATGGCTTACTACGATAATAGTAACGATAGTGAGAGAGGGACTCATGGGGCACGATGCCAAATTGTTTGATAAAATTAAAAAGTTTGATCACACATCGAGTATGGCTCAGTATGCAGGTGTGAACATTCGCCATTTGTTCCTACAAGCATCTGACCTCAAATGACCTCTGCACCCCTACACAACAGGGTTAATATATGGGTCCACAAATATAGGCAAGTATGGTGCCTGCGGACCCTCACATTCTCACATTTCGTCAGCTCCTAACCTGCCAACCTCAGACCAAGGCAACATATTGCAGTACCCTCCCTTCTCACAGTCATGTAGCTCGCGAAGCGGACGTGTATATCCGCTGGTTTGGCGTGAGCACTGACACATTCAATGTAAATATCGACACCTGTTGTGATGGCGCGGGTTACGACTTCGATACCCGACGTTCAAGGATAAACTTATTCATTTTTTTCGCAGCTCATTTGAAGAAAATACGAATTACTGTGCTTCTTTGTCCTTATAAAAAACCAACTCAGATGATGGGAGTTGAATATAACAAAATATATATATTTTTTTTACCAACCCAAATCTCAGATGGGGGGGCACTCGGGGGGGGCACTGGGTTTTCCAGGGGGCACGTGCCAGTTTTTTTAATGTAAACAAATCTTTTAAGACAAAACAAAAAAAAGGTCCATGTGACCCCCTCGGAAAAAAAGGTTGTTTATTGATGCAGGCTGTCTAACGTGCAAAATAAAGCTATAGGAAGCTCCCTAGTGTATTCCTATCTCGAGTAATGATTTTCTAACACATGGGGTTTGGAATGTTCGAATTTGTACAGTCGGATTGGTAACGGATAATTATCCCCCTATATGTAATCCATCTCACCTGTTCGGTTTATACACGGAGATTCATTTTAAAGTAATATCGATTCTCATCACGCAGAATAATGAATTAGCTGGTACATCGTCGTCGCAAAACGTTTATTCAATTATTGTTATTTGCTTCGAGTGGAGGGCGATTACAATAAATGGTAGTTCATTGGAGTTCGTTGCAGTGATGCAAATAATGTTTGCTTTATATACTTTCTCGACAGCTGTTGTTAGCGTCTTTCTTAGGAATACGGCTGAGTCGACACCAATGAAGAGGACCTCTGGCAATAATTTCTGTAATCGTGAATTGATATACCAATATATTACAGCAATAAAACGTCAGGTAAGCTTTGTTTTTCACATTTAATACATATATGAATACATATTTAATGCATTTATTATGCACTTACTATGCTTATACCATTATTGACGTGTGAATTTTTTCGATGTATTTTAGTTGTTAGGAAAAAATTCCTGGATAGTTTCTTGTCTATGGCAGTGCCAGTAGTATGCGGTAAATTATTACACCGCGTTTTCGTGTGTGTTGTGTGATACAAAACTCTGCAGTAGTTTGTTTATACGTTCAGAACTAGTGTCAAAATATTCGATTTTGTACTTTTCACTAAAAATATGCTATATTTAGTGATGAATTGCTCTTAAACCATAACTACAGGATACTTGATTCTTTCAGAGGTTATTATGTCTAGTACAAACAATACAAAATAATGATTGCAATGCTTTCCTATAATATATTTGCAAGTTGTGCAACTCTAAAGTTGCTATTTCATGCTGCGATGCAGCATGAGGTAGGGGTTTTGATGCCAATTTTTTAAAACAAAGTAACCATGTTAGAGCTGTCAGAGTTTTATACTTCAGTTATAAATATAAAGTACACCTAAACAAATTTCAGGAATCTAGCTTTTCTCAATATTAATTTATGAAGTTGTTATGTTGCTTAGATGTCGTCTTTGACAGCCAATAACTCAAAACGCGTCATGTTGAAAAAATCTGATATTTTTTTCTGAAGCGATGTAGTACCACCCTGTTTGTACAAAAAATTCAGGAGGATGTTTTGCCTTATTTTGAGATGAAAAATCCTCAAAGTTTGGGACTTTTACAAAAAACGTTTGTGACTGTTTTGATGTTCCACATGTTTTGAGCCTGGGTATTGTACTTCAGGTTCATTAAATTCAATACTGTGCAGTTTTTAATGTCATATAAACAAAAACTATTTGCAATGTACTTGTCTCAGTGTTTCTGGTTTAATTCATTTAATTAAAAGACTTTAATATAAAATGATTGTCAACAAGTACATACATGCACAGTGTGTACAGTACATACATGTGTGTACATGTACAGTGTGTATTAGTAGTGTTAGGTGTAAACATAGTCTTCCGGCACTCATTGTCCTTATCCAAATGGATCCCCACCAAACATGATACTTGTGTTCAGGTGCTCCATTTCATTACGATACATGATGAGAAATTCCAAACAACCAACGCGGTAATACCTAACAGATAATCCCCCAGTTTAGTGGGATAGTCAATAAGTACTCTCATGATCGCCACATGTATCATGATGTTTAAGTAGTTAGTAGATTAAAGCGCTCCTTTTCTCGATATCCAGTTGTGTGAGGATGCTCTTGAACGACCTTGTTTTGTAAAGAAAGTACATGTTATGCACCCGTGACAGATATTTGTCGCCAGTTTTATTCGTTAACTTAATGGTGCCACACACAAACACAAACACGCACACGGATATATTTATATATATATATATATATATATATATATATATATATATATATAATAAATTTGATATATATATATATATATATATATAATAAATTTGATATATATATGTATTGGTAGTACCATTACTGATATATAAAAATAATATTACCATTCCCCTAAACAATTTCGGTTTGTAGGCATATGGCTGTAACGACACAGAGCTGATTTGAGAGCGTAATGCGAGTTACCGAGAGACCAAGTTTTTAACTTTTTTTTTCACTGCAGCAGATAATTTCCTGCCATTTCATATTATGCTTCTAGTCAAAGTAAAGAGTATAACAATAGTTGAAAGAATTAGAAATGTACCTAGTATATAGATATAAAGAGCCATTGAAAACTGTAATGCGAGTTACCAGTAATGCGAGTTACCTCTGTAATGCGAGTTACCATATATTATTCCAATCTCACAAAGCACACTTGCAGTACTACTGATCAACAAAGCAATAGAGCCTAATATATACTTTTATAAGGTGTGCACAGTAGGTACTTCCTGTACCCAGAATGCACTGCAACCTCCATTACATCACATGTGACCCTTAGGACAGTTTCAACAGACATTGATGATTTTAACACCTGACCTTTGTGGAATCACGGACCTCCCATGTTGCATTCAACTGTGACATCATCAAATGAGTAAAGTAAGAACATCCTTTCTCCATTTTAACATTAACAATTTTTCATGGGATATTAATTGCTTAATACAATATTTAGGACAAATTGTGAGAGCTTAGGCTATATTAGTCTGTAGCCTATCACATAGTAATCTAGTATGTTCTTGGATGGGCAAATATTGTAAATCATGACCATTATAATGTGCCTTACATCCTGATGGAAATAATTCTTGATATGAAACTGATGTTGCCAAGGGTTTGGGCACCTCGGAATTAGTGGGGATGGGCAGAGGGGAGGGGCTGAAGGGGATTTTGCAGAAGGGAAGATTGGGGCCACTGGGGGGGGGGGAGGGGCGGTGTTGCGGAGGCTTGGTCAGTTGGGATAGATTGTTGTGGTTTACCAAGTCAAATGTGTTTTCCCAAATATCATAATGTGCAAAACCCTTCCCCAATATGAGTGGCTTAAGTCACTACAATGTGAAAATCAACCTTAATTTGATACAAAACACCATCCATTCAAGGTTATCTAGAATGGCCTACCACCATGCCCTCATTCTGCATGATGATACATCTATTGTGTTATTGTTGATAATGTTATTTATACTGATAGAATTAGGGACAAGAATTGTTTTATTAGTTTCATGCTTTTCCTAAGAACCCTAAGTACAATTTTTCGAAGTTCCCAATCACTAATCAACATGCCAAAGAAACTTTTATTGTACTTCACTATAAGCTTTGAACCTGTTTAACTTTCAGTACATGTTTTGAGACATTAAAATGGAAGCGGAGAGCTGCCAGTTTTGCTTGGATTACCTTGACTGGAAATTTGGATTGATAATTCAAGAATGGACATTGCAATCTTGTTAATCAACAATTGTTCAGTTGAATTTTCTGGTTCAATCAGCTTCGATTATTATTGATATAATTGTCAGGATGGATAAAGTTTTTGCTAATTGTTGTTAAAAGTTTTGTAAAGTGTTTTACAGTTTCTAAGAATTTCTAAGAGTTCCAAGTGTTTAAAAAATGACTTTGGAGCATATCTTTTTCAAAGAATTTGATCAATAAAGAGCAAAATCGATGACTGGACAAAGTGTAATGCGAGTTACTGTAATGCGAGTTACCAGACTTTCCACCCTCTATACCACATCTGAAGTTGTTTCATATTTTCTACTGCTGATATATAAACATCAGTAGGGTAGATATCTTGTACATGTATGCAATTGAAAACATCATTCTTTGTTTGAGCACGGTGCCATTTTGTACCGGTGTCAATTTTTCAGGTGTCCTTTTTCCGTAATGCGAGTTACCGATATTTGGAAGCGCACCATACATTAAGGCGAACATAATTATAGTTCTTGATAATTTCATTTTGTAGTTATGAATGTTGGATATAACACCACAGAAAATTGAGGAATTACACTTATTCAAACCACAGCACTTGGATTATAAAAACAGGAAAAAGTGTAATGCGAGTTACCATATATATATATATATATATATATATATATATATATAGCTATGAATGTTTAGCTATATTTGTCCGCGTACAAAGCGGGAGGCCCGGGGGGTGCGAATCCCGGTGGAGGCTGGAAGTTTTTTCACTGTTCTGGATTTTCCTTCTCATTACGTTTCATTTATATATATTCATTTGCCTTTGTCGTTTACCTCCATTCCATTAACATAAAGTCTGTTCAAAGTATCTCTTTCGAGATCGGCTTTAGGAATCACAAATGATTTTCGAGTTGGTTAGCATCATGTTAGATCTCTAGAGTAAGGCAAAATATGTCACCAAAAACAGAACTAGTATTGTTCGATACAGGTGTCAAACGCCTACAATGAAATAACGACCTTCCTTACCGGTTTCGAACCTCTGGACATACAATCAGCGTCCATGGCCTAGTTGGTTAGGGTGTCCGCGTACAAAGCGGGAGGCCCGGGTTCGAATCCTGGTGGAGATTGGAAGTTTTTTCACTGTTTTGGATTTTCCTTCTCATTACGTTTCATTTATATATATATATTTATATATATATATATATATATATATATAAATATATATATATATATATATATATATATATATACATCTTTTACATCTTTTATTTTGGATTTTCCTTCTCATTACGTTTCATTTAAATATATATATATTAATATATATTTTTTAATTTTCATACAGACACAATTTCCTATAGGACAGTGTTACCGTTTTAATTGCGAGCAACAAACAACAGACACTGTGATTAGAGGATTATGTGAGGCACGTGATCTGGTAAGCTAAAATGCCGTTAATTTCAGACCCATTTATGAGTGTTGTTAACAGGATAGTCCATACAAAAGGTGGCTGATGAAAGTGTATTATATTTCTTAGAATCCTGGTACAGTACAATTCAATCCCTAGAGTCCGTTTGCGACATTTGAACCTGAACTTGAAACATCTCGTTCACCAGCCCAAGAAAAAAGCGGAATGTTTTTTTTCTCTTTTAGGCTGGACTATCTTTTTAACATCCTCATTAAACGAATATTCTGATGGCTGGAAAGATTGCATTGCAACTATGCTGTTATTTGTTTTCATGTTTCAGTCAAAATCACATTCATATGGCGATGATTGATGAATTCTTATCAATTTGGTGACAGTTTGTGAATGCATCTTGCACGAGCAAGTGTCAATGATGTAATTTTGCAATTAAGATGTAGATCATAGTTGAAATCTTTCCCAAAAGAAGAATATAATAATACCAATACTTCTACCAAAAATCAAAATCTATCAGACCTTCAATGAGGTGATTTTATTTGGTAGGTTTAGAACATAAAGCTTTTGACTAACATCACCCCCTGATGACAATATTTCACAGACCCATCAGTATACTGTGATCCTCTGCATGGAGCAAATTAGGGTTTATCATCAAGTCAAGATGTTACTCTCCCACTGAGAAGTCGAATAAGAGAACAAAGATCAAAGATCAAAACCCAATATCAAGATATTGGGTTTTCAAATTACCAATGTTAAATATGCTTGTGTGTGTTCTTACCTTTATATGATAATAGTTCTCAATGTCGATATATACTATATGATTTATCTCATAAACTGTATCGTCATGTTCACATTCATAAATACATAACATTTGCAACTTTCCGTACATTTTACAGTTTTGAAGTGAAGCGAACCGCGGATGGCGGGGGAAATTACCGGGATTTAGGGTCCTACGCTTCGAACTCATAAGTGATCAATGAGGATGCAAGAGTGTTCTTGCGTTGAAACAACGGCTGACATTTTATTACAAACTCTACACAATATGAAAATGAAAATATACAAGTGAAGAATAAGTCATGACACATGACAGTATTAAATGGCTTGATATAATAAATGGCTATAAAGGACTCTTTACTATCTTAATTAAAACTATCCTTACTCGGGGAAAAACCTATACTCAACCTATGAAATATTCACAGAACCTATGCTCCAACTGTGAAATACCAATTACAGAACTCTATCTGTAACATAAATACTCAAGCTACGAAATAACTCTTGTACTCTTACAATGCTGTATTAAAATGTGTAAAGCGTATAAATAACAATGTAAAATGAACATTATGAAATAAACTGCATAAATAATAATAAACGTTTGCCAACAGGCGAGGAATTTAACACCTTCGTAATGGCCAGCCTAGGGCAACACATGCCAGCAGCAACACATTATAGGCCTTTCCACCGTACTGTTCCTAGACAGCAGGAATTTCTACCTCCTGAACCCACAAACTCTCAAGAGACTTGGCACTCTATAGCTATCCATAAAGGCTAAGATTAAAGGACAAGCTCTGAGACAACTCTATAGTGACCAACAGTAAACAATATGTTGAAGATACAAAATACAAATACAGTATACGCTCTCTACACTGCGAGCAGTACAATACAAAAATACAGTTACAATAAATAATCTCTCAATACAACTCAACTGTCAATACAGTACAATACAATACAATGACACACTTCACTGTCAATTACTACAGTATAATAATACATAACTGTTAATAACTTTTGGGTAAACTGAAACTCAAGGTACTGTAACATTACAGTATAAAAGTACGCAATACAACACACGTGCTTAACAATACACGCTATACCCATAGGACCAAGGTCCAAAACACAACCTATCATGTACTTTACACAGTGAAGTACAACCTAGCCAGAGGGCAACAATTACAACTACGATTCAATTAACAATAAGGGTACGTACGGCACTTTAAATAATAACAATATGTATTACTTAATCTCTTACTACGCTGAAGTCAGCTCGCTCGCGGAAACGAAGAAGAGGACTCTACGCTCGCGGTAAAGGAAGCTCTCCACGCTCGCTATAGAGGTTAGTATGATCCGCCATCTTGGAAACCAATGGCTTCGAGCCAGAAGCCGAACCATCCAAAAACCTGAGGCATCCTGCCTCTGAGAAGGGTGACATCTCCTTCCTGACTTCAGGTGATACAGATAATGAATAACTCTGGGCAATTAACAACCCGAGAATAAGTGAAATTAACAAAAATATGAACGGGATCACGAGGCGATGCCCCGGAGCTCTGCAGGGACGATGCTGCCATTAAAACGACGTATACAGAACTGAAGAACCACACGTGGAAACAGCTAACGCTAAAAACTGACTGTTACGAACTATTACGTAAGACATGTAAATACAACGGGTGCACACTACAAAATTTCACTTCACTACAGAAGGGGACGAGGAGGCAACAAATAGAAGTAGAACCCTCCATGCGTTCTTCTCATCCACTTTCTCTTACGTCTTTCCTCTTATACATAGTCACAACGAGTAGTTGATCCTTTCATACTTACCTTGAAATAATATTATACTAATTATCTACTCTTAACGCTGATCAAATTGGTCATCAATTAACGTCAAGAAACAACTAATTCGTATTAATATTTTGTCTAAGTATTTTAAAGTAAATCATCATGGTTTCCTATTTTAACCCACTGTCAAGAACGTTTTGTCCCATAGTCTTTTTCCCGTTCAACTTCGAAGCAATTTGTATTTTGGTGGTAAAATACTGCAGGTCAGAAGTGGCTTACTTTTAGGTTAATATGTTCTTACGAATTAAGGAAAACGTCATATGGTATTTACGTTACCGCTTCTATAACGCTAAAAGGGGCAAATGATTTAGTGACAGGACTGCATATGAATGGAAGCTTAAGTAGTAAGCCAGGTGCCAATTTTACCCTCATGCTGATTGTGGGCATTAAGCGTGCCACAGCTTGCTATAAATGAATGCACTTTTAAATCTGCAATTATTGGTGTGTTTTCTTTATTGTTATCAACCTATTTGTATCAAACTCAAATAATAAAGTCATTTACAATAATGGTTGGTTACTTGGCTAATGCTCGATTACTTAAATTTACCATAATTTCGAATTAAAATTAATAATTTATTTCATAAAGCGTAAAATCCACAAGTGCTCTAAAGCGCTATGTAACAGGAAATAAATATATGACACAAAATATGTAGTAAAACTGCAGAATAAAATACAATATAGATGAGTATGAAGAATAACTTGATTGAACGATACCGGTGAGACTTTGTAGAACTTGCCTTCTGCAAAATTAAGCTACCATGCTAAAATAATCATTGTCTAGGAGCCTTTGGACATTTTTCAAATGAAAGAAGGTGTATTTTCATCATGGAAGATAACATTACTTATTTCTGTGAGAGACAACATACTTTATAAATACAAAATATACTGCACTATTACAATTTCATATACGGTAAGTAGTTTTACTTTTGTTTTTGTAAGAATCGTTTTCACTTTTTCCTGTGACACTTTGAACATGATAAATATGTTTCGTGTTAAATATATTTTCTCATCAGGGATACGATTCCCAAGACTGGTGTACTATGTTAATTTTATCGATGACACAGTTATCCGGACACTACTATAGAAATAGAAATCCGGACATAGATGATAGACCATTTGCTACATTTCTACAGCTCGATGACCTTATCTGTCCAACATACAATGCGCCGGTTAGTTGGCTGACTTTCTTCACAATCCAATCAAAATTCAGATATACCGTATTATCATTGAGGCCCACATCCCTATAACAAAGATTCAGATGTTCACTTCCAGTTGCAAAAGGGATCAATACAGAGAAGTAGAGCAAGTACATAATATAGTCTACCTATTTGCTGTTATCGTAGTTATCGTATAGGTATACTATATTATATATATATGTTATATATAATAATAATAATAATAAAAATAATTACAATGACAATGGCAATAACAATAGCGATACTCGTAGCGATATAGCAATAGCAATAACAAGTGTCCTTTAAATGAGGATGTCAAAATTGAAAACTGTCCGGATGTGTTCTTTGTTATATGATGATATAATTGATTGAGGGGGTAGGGTGGGGGGGGGGACTTTTACACCACTTCCTCTCTCAAACTCATGAAAAGATGCATAGTAGCAATAGGCACAACATTGTAAATGTCAATTTGTTTTCTTACCGAACATCCCAAGGTTCCTATGAGGTCCTCTCAATCATATAACTCATCCATTTCCTTCATTTTCTATTACAGGTATATGTAAGTACGACAGCTAGCTTGCAAACGCTTTTCTGTTTTGCTATATTTGCTATTGAAAAGGAATGTGAGTTTTGAGGTACAATACCATCCCGCTTGTGCGAAGTTAGTTGTATTATGAAGGACGAATGCTTTGTGACAGCATGTCAGAAGCAACACATGACACATTTGTGGAAGAATGTACATGTGAGGAATGCTTGAACTAGACTTGAGAGGTGTGAAGTCACACAGTGCATACATAATTGCTATTGTTGCGTGGCTTTCAAGCTCGACGAGGGAAGCAAGAATAGGTGTGAACAGAAGCTGAGAGTGCTGAGAACAACGCGTGTGAGCTTTCATTGTACAATATACGATTCTGAAATGTCCATGCTTGAACTTGAGAACAAAACTCGATCGACGTTGGAAAGTCCTACATAACATAGAGAAAGTATATAACATACTGAGCAACTGGGCATGAGTGGAGAGGATGGACGAATCACTTAACGACGTTCGTATAAACGTGATGATTGGAGGACAATTTAGTATTTCGTTCGCGTTATCAACACGCATCATATTTCATTAACAGTGATATACAGAAGAGAGAAATGGAAATTTAGTACATAACGACATCAGCATATAATATAACAAAAGAACAAATTATAAATTATATTAAAATGAGCTAAGCTTCTTTACAAAGAACAGAGGTTCAATATGCCGTCTGATAGACGGAGAGGATGAATGATTTGTACAACACTGTCACAGTCTGTTACCCTGTCTAATTTTGTTTGTCGATGATATATTTAGCCTTCTTCCATCCGTATTACAGGGGACGCTCTCCAGCCGACTACGCATGTCCAAAGGCAACTTCGCATGGGTATTAGGTGACAACATGTACTTGCATAACTCAATGGTTGCACCTTAGGTGGCCTATTGCATTTCATGGAGAGTGTCCCCTATTGTTAGTCTTGTACAGCGTTTGATACTCTTACCAGTGAGTTGTTATGGAACAACTCCCTGCTCTTACAATATAGTGATATTCTTGAGCTTTATGTATATATGCGTTGGATTGGTTCAGGAGTTGTGGGGAAAAGTATATGGTCCGAGACAGCAGTGAATAAAGAACAGACAGACATTTTACCTGTTCACTTAATCTTAATTTGTACTTGTTGTGTTATATATCTATAGGACCCCCGTCACTATAGGAACGTTTAAACTAGAGAAGTATTAAATGTTATGTTATTCACACACACATGTGACAGCTTACACATGAGGTAAGTGTAAAGAACATGAAAGGATGCATATTGTCCTTGTTCCATTTGTCCTGTTATGATCCTGCACAGCAATGGTGATTCAGTGACAAGTCATTGCAGGGAGATGAAGCCGGGGAACTGGGGATACGTGCCCCCTCGGTATTGTGAAAATCTAATTCCATTAATAGTTAGTACCCATTTTGACAGCTGATTTACACAGAAATTACAGTAACTACTGCAAATATAAACACTTTGTACCACAGTAAAAACTTGATTGTGCGATCAATTCTGCTAAATCGGTAACATGTGCTATGAGGATTACAGTTAGAACTGAGGATATGTGTAATTCCAACAAATCCAGTTGTTTGGAATTTGTTGGAATTACAAATATCCTCAGTTCTTACTGTAAACGTAATAGCACATGCTACCGATTTATCAGATTTGTCAGCACGATCCAGTATTTACTGTGGTACAAAACTTTGGATTTACAGTAGTTACTGTAATCTCGCTGCGTGAATCGGCTGGATACCATCAAGACGTTCCGAAATGTTGCTAAGGTCAGTGTTACTCACAAAGTTCCTAAAGTCATCCCTCCTCTCACCCTTCCTTAGAACCTTCTTTGAGGCTTTTCTCCGAACATCAATATTACTTTTACTACTTTGAAACGCTTCTATCAGTGTGAATATACCACCGGGGCTCCTATTCAGGAACTTTACAAAAATTGGGTTATGCTTATCGGACATTATATTATCGAAGATATCTACATATAATTCATCAATATTTGGAAGTATAGTTCCGGGGAGGTATAATAACGCAATCGACAGTGCAAGGCATCGACACAAATCAATTAGTCATTAATCAATTGTTATTCACGTATTTGTCCATGTTGCATCTTGCCGTAGAAATCCCCCCCCCCAAAAAAAATAACCCCCATCAAACTGGATTTGTTGATATTACACATATCCCCAGTTCTTACTGTAATCCTAATATCACGTGCTTCCGATTTATAGCACGTTCCAGTTTTTATTGTGGTACAAAACTGTAAGATTTATGGAAGTTACTGTGTTCTCTGTGAGTATCGGGTGATTTTGAAGCTGAAAGAACCCCTTTTTTTCATTTTTTTTTAGTTAATCATTATTAATTTAAAGAAAGTGCTAGTTTGTTGCAATTTTTTTAAAGATGAATGAAAACTGTAAGATTAATTCGAACGTTCTACGTTGTTGCAAAAATTCAATAAAAACGGTTCTTTTGTTGAAAACAAAAAGTACTGGAATTTTTGACCGAAATTTTGAACACAACCCCCTGTTTGGAGCCTCAAGTTCCAACCGCCCTGATTCCACCGCCCAGAAAGTTTGGTGACATAAATTAGTGTAATTGTTTTTGCATTGCTTTCCCTGTTAAATGATTTGTTTGACTAATTAATTGAATTACTAATTGAGCTAACATTGAGGCTACATATAAGACGCTCACAACGTTACATATCCAATGGATGCAAATAGCCTCCTAATAATAGGAACATTGTTTACAAGCCGGTCAGAGGCTGCAAACACTTTTCGGATGTATATGGCAAAAATAAAAGAATCTCTGTCCATTCAATATATTTAGGTGCAGATTGAATGGTGGAATATAATGTGACCTAAGCCGTGGATAGGAAATAAGTGGACGAATACATTTCATCCCAAAAGTTCTTTCACCAGTATCGTGCTTAAAACTTTGGATACCAGTGAAAGTACTTTTGGGATGAAATCTATTCGTCCACGTATTTCAAGGACAGACTTTAAGATTGGAAATAAAAATGAGAATACAGACGCAACTCTGAAACCAACGCGGAACCGTTGACAGGTAACTCAACTGCACGTGAAAAATATGTCTTTCCCATGTGATACAGAACCCTCAAATATTGCACACTATGTTGTTTTATTTCATTTTGTATGTCTAAAAGTATTCGGTATAGTCTTCTTTGTCTTACCATAATAATACACTTTGGTAAATGTTAAGTTAGTTGTTTGAAGGTGTAGCAAAGGTTTGAGCAATCACCTTACATTAACCAACTTTAATTAAATATTTGAGTTAGTATTAATTTGGCCAAATAGTGTGTAAATTCCTATTGTTTTTTGTATGAGAAGACTGTATTATCTCTATCTCAATCGATGCCTATTGATTACTTGGAATCGGTTGGTGCGTTCTTCTTAATTATATACAGGGAGAAATATTTAGAAAATGTATGCTCCCTATTTTACCATATATTCGGTCCTTTGGCAACTATTAAAGGAACTGAAGGGATAAGATATATATAGCTTGTTATATTAACGCACATATATCTTGGTGTCAGGCATATAGGACTAATACGTTTGACATAAAAGGGATTTTAGCGAACAGCGAGTGTATACGACGTGACCGTACAAAGTGAAACGTAATGGTAGGTAAAGGTAACATGTACTCCTATACTATTTCACAACAAGGTAAGCGAGATTGTCTCTTCAATTCTAAATGCACGTCATCCGTTCCTGCAGTTCATAACGCGTGCAGTATATTGAAACGTGACAACTTTCTTAAGATTGCTTCGTGCAACGTAATTAAGTGCCAGTTCGTTCATCAATAATCCTAAAATAACCGCTGAATAACTGAAACCCATTTCACCTGTTCAAACAGCCGATTCACACAGAGATTACAGTAACTACTGTAAATTTAAGGTTTTAGACCACAGTAAATACTGGATCGTGCTGACAAATCTGATAAATCGGTAGCATGTGCTATTAAGTTTACAGTAAGACCTGAGGATATTTGTAATTCCAACAAATCCCAAACGGATTTGTTGGAATTACACATATCCTCAGTTCTTACTGTAATCCTAATAGCACATGCTACCGATTTATAGCACGATCCACTTTTTACTGTGGTACAAACTGTAAGATTTACAGTAGTAACTGTGTTCTCTATGTGTACCGGGTGGGTCAAATGGGAATACTATATATAAACAGTTGCTAAATTATAACGTTATATGTATAGTATATACTTTAAAGATAATGTATGCATTTGCACGGCCACAGTATCATTATATCAACAAGTCTAACGTGATTTCGTTCAGAACATATATGGGCATACTGTCGTTCATTACAAAAGAATGAGAAATATCGTTATAAAAATTATATTAAAAATGATTACCTCCATCCCTAATTTCTATGCCTATGCAATATTATTTCATTTTGCTGTGCTATTAGAGAAATGTTTTGCGAGACTCATCTCGTAGTAAACTAAAATTGGAATTCATGCTGTTTGTCAGAAATGGTTTAAAATAATGTTTCCTACATTTCTATTTACGCTTCTTCAAGACTTAAGGTGTTTCGTTTTCCTCGAGTTACTGGATTGTTATGGTTTCAAAGTGTTTCATGGTCAAGACACAATTATTTCGGCTTTTATGTTGGCCAGTCCCTTGTTTGGGAATTCCTTACAGAAAATAACGATAAAATGTTAATGTGACATTTACCATGCATCCTGGCAATGATCAAACTTAAAGCCTGACAAATGCCAAATATCCAACGAAGCTTGTTGAATAATGAGCAAACAGGGTAAACCAAATTAAAACCATAGCTGTACAACTATCTGACTGCATACAGGCAAAAGATGATTAACCAGAATTAAACCAGTCGATGTCATTGGGTGGTAATATGGAGGCCCCTGTCCGCCTCCTCCCCCCTCGTAAAACACTGTTCATTCATACGTAGTAAAGATTCCTAAATCCTATTGATCCATTCAGGTCAGCTGACCGTGGTTAATCCTGTGAGTAACACACGGTAAAATTACGGGGCATCACTTTAATAAATCTTTGGTTATATGTAACCAAAAATGTTCTGTTTTATGATTTTGCCCCACACAAATGGTAGTGTATGAATGAACGGGGTTAATCAACGGTCTAGCGTGCGTTACTCACATGATTAATGCACTCCGGGTGTTAATGCTATCGCTGGATGCGGTTACCGGACAACTCCCCCTGGACGATTACCCCCCCCCCCGGACAATTACCCCCAGACAACTCCCCCCTGGACAATTACCCCCAGGACAATTCCCACCCAGACAATTCCCATCCGGACAGTTCCCACCCCAGACAATTCCCTCCCCCCCCGGACAATTCCCATCACGGACGACTTCCCCCGGAAAATTACCCCCCGGTCAATAACCCTCCCGGACAATTTCCCCCGGACTATTCCCCCCCCCCCCCGGACAATTTCCCCCTGACAATAGCCAAAAGAAAATTGTCAATCGGGAGCACCCAATTGGGACGATTTTATAACGCTAAGTACCAATAAAAACTGTGCGTGTGAACGATATTATTTTATATTAGCATAACCAACACGCCCAACTCACTTGAGAAAAAATATTCACGAAGTTAAAGATATGAACAACGCGTATCTTTGTGCGAGATTCTCGTGCATTAGTGATATATTTATTTATTTCCACTTTCTGTGTATAAACCATGCCTGCTCTGTAGAGAATGACTTTCGCTTAATTTTTTCAACATAAAGGAGTGAGATATGGGTTTACTTTGGTCTACTTACGTAGAGATCTGAATAACCACTTTCGTCCTGTCACTCTACCAATGTAATAATTTTGCAATGTAGAAAACATACGAACACCGTTGAATTGAAAAGCTTAAATAGCAAAACGACTGTAGTTTAGGAGACAAGGTACCAAAACACTTTCTTGTTTCGCGTGCATTGTGTATACTATAGCTAAACTAACAAAATGATAATATCTTTGGCGTCAATTTGGTAAATTGGTGGGAAAATAGATTTGGTGCGCTTTGCGCGCACAAGCTGCATTGATGCTGTGAGAATTAATTACTCCTTGCACATGCATGTTAGCTAGATAACCTTAACATTTTCTGCGCACTTCGCGCGCACTGTAGCTGCATTTGTTTCCGGGTAGAGGCTTTTATTTGAATCTTTTTTAGGCCTTGCCAGAGGCAACAGGAATATATGCATTCACGCATGTGTGTGTGTGCGTGTGTCTGTCTGTGACGCCGGCTTGTAATCACGATAACTGTACGATGAAGATCCGATCGGTCTCATACTTGGTGGGTAGGTTATCTATAGTGGTCCCTATCGTTGTTGGTGCCAATCTCATTAATATATATTAAAAAGTGGACGGACTCCGTATCTCGGCAACCAAATTGATTTGTTCAAACTTGTTTGGTAGCATTGGTAGGAGGTGGGGTACATGCGTATGTAAATACCTTATCGCATCTCATTGATATTCATGAGGGGCGGAGCCAAATGTAATTTCGTTGAAAATTGCTCGTAATCACGGTAAGTCAATGACGCAAAGTTTGATCTCATTCCCATACTTGGGAATAGTGAGTAGGTGGTCCCTATTGTTTGTGGTGCCAATATCATTAAAATTCATGACTTGGCGGGGCTTCGAACAATTTCTTTAAATGCTACTATCTCGGCAACCGTCTGTCCGATTTTGTTCAAACTTATTTTGGTGGCATTGGTGGGAGGTGTGGGTGCATGTGTAGGTTAGAACCCTACTGCATCTCATTAATATTTTTGAGGGGCGTGGCCAAATGTAGTTTCGATGAAAATTGCTCAGAACCACTTTTTGATTCCTTGCCAGAGGCGGAAGATTTGCATGCGTGCATGTAAGTGTGTGTCTGTGACGCCGGTTGTAACCACTCTAGGTGGATTACGCAAGTTCAGATCATCCTCATACTTCGGTGGTGGATTACCCATAGTGAGTAGATGATTCTTATTGTTTTGGGTTAAGGTCAAGGTCACCTGAAGGCAACAGAGCTAGGTAAACAATTATATCTGGCTTCAAATCCAAAGACAAGGAATCACGAAGCTCTAGACTGTTGTTATGCATTATAGCTACTATACCCCAACATTGATTGAGGGGGTGGGGAGTTCTAAAGACAGCCAATATGCATGCACTGTATTCATGGTACTGTTGTCCCGTCACTTTGGCGGGGATTGTAGACACATGAGACATACAAAATTGGGACAGAGTCGTGGATCGTTTATGGTTGAGTTGTTTTACGAGCAAAAACGACTTCTTAAACTTTCAAGAATTTAAACATAAATAACGCAAAACAAAGCACTGCAAATTTTTGTCAGTCAAAACAAGCGATGTAAATGGCGAAAATAACAAAACACAAGAGCAACCAATTTCAAAAGAATTAGCGGTTTTCTAAAAAAACAAAATACAAAATTACCTTTAGCTTTACCTAACAATGCCACTGCTCTTACCAGAGGTCATACCGGTCTGACGAAGGGGCGAATCTTTAGTATACTATTTTAAAGAGTTTAAATTTATTGTAATGATACTTCTTAAAATATAAACCAAAAAGCCAGTGGGCATATTGTGATTCCTTGCCGATTGTGATTACATTGATCAAGGTTCTTTCACTGACTGTGGACCTTCCTACTATATGTCAACTTACCATGTTTAAAAGCTATTTTTATCAAAAATCAACTCAAGCCCTGCCCCCTAATAAATGTACATAATATCACATTGAACATACATTATCATGTACCCGCTATATACCAACACCTCACACAAAGTATGATTCAATTCTGAAAATTTTAAATTTGACCTTGTGACCTCATTAATATTATTGAGATGAGCACCAAAATCAATAGGGTTCTTCTACTCAGTATGGCGCATCTATGTACCAAGTATGACTTCAATCCAACTTGCCATTGTTGAGTTATCGTGTTTACGAGCTAAGGGCGTCACATACACACACACATGCGTACACGCTCACACAAACTCTCCGCCCGCATGAATGCATTAGTTACGATTGTCATCGAAACCAAAACTGAAATCTCCTGTTGCACACCACCAATTTTACTGGAATAATAGTCTTAACCCCGCCGACATCGGCTGTCAATCAATCGTCGAAATTTCCGAGGAAGGGGATTGTCCAGGGGAAATTGTCCTGGGGGAAATTGTCCGGGGGGGGGGGCAATTGTCATGGGTGGGAATTGTCCGGAGTGGGAATTGTCCGGGGGGCAATTGTCAGGGTTGGCAATTGTCCGGGTGGGATTTGTCCGGGGGGCAATATCAGGGTTGTGAATTGTCCGGGTGGGAATTGTCCGAGGGGGAATCGTCCGGGGGGGGTAATAGTCCGGGGGGGGGGGAATCGTCCAGGGGGGAATCGTCCGGGAACCCTGGATGCACTCGGGCTCCGCCCTCGTGCATCGCTTGCATTATCCCCCGATCGTGCATTAATCCTGTGAGTAACGCACGCTAGACCGTTGATTAACCCCTTATTGTTATACTACCATTTCAACCTAAATGTCCCATCATGAAAGTGTTATCCTGAAAGGGTTATACTTAATCCATGGTCTCATAAATAACTGCGTCTGGCATCCCGGTGAAATTTGAATGATTCAATTCCAGGTATCTCTGAAGTGAAACTGTTCCCATGACTGTAGATGAGTATAGATCTGATGTGAACTTGAAGCAAACAACTGTAATGTCATTGTTGACACCACAGTTGTTTGTCAGTTGTTTCCAACGTTTCTAGCTAGCTGTTATGATTTTGCATAATTAAATGAGTACCAACATGCATGTATACCATACGGTAGTATGTCATATATTCGCTAATATCTGTGTTTTTATTCCAGTTGACAAATACATTTACTGTCCAATGCTTTCACTCAAATATTTTAAGCCGCCTACCGTGAATAGTACATTAGACTTGTGTCACTGTAGTTATAGGCAATTAAGTTTCGTCAATGCCAGGAATGGATATAAAGTTAACAAAATAAAATCGATACCACGACTAGGCCTACACTCGACGGAAGTGCTAAATCTGTTATCTATCATTGTATCAACAAACAGATTTCTAGGCATTAAATGTGTTTTTTATGGTTTTATTTAGCTCATAATTCTTTATGCAATAAAAAATCTCAAAATATCGACATCCAACGTACAAACATTGACATAAACATTCAAAATAGTGCCTACTTTAAACCATCTTCCCCAAGTGGATTATTTGTTTTCGTTTCCGTTTATATCCGCAATGTATCCTCCAAGGAAGTATAAGAGGCAAAAATATGTTTATAAATAGAGATGACACATAACATAGTTCAGATGGCAGTCACGAGAGAGATACAAGACCAAAAGAAAAAAGGAAAAAAAGGCATAAACAAAAGTATAAGATCACAGATAGAAGTTCTGAAACTGTGGCACCAGCACTACAGTAAGCGGAAGCAATTGACGTGACAAATAATAACAAGGTTTTTTATCTTAGCACAAAACGGAGCTAAAATGGAAATAATAACTTTCAAATTTCGATTGAAGAATATCATGCTTCTAAATCGAACTGGATCTTGTCCTTTTTGTAGATTGGCTTAATAAGCCCTTAAAGTCCAACTTGTAGGCACAATACTTGTTATGGCTACAATAACTTGTTATACTCCTCTCATCCTTACTTAGAACCTTCTTTGAGGCTTTTCTCCGAACATCAATATTTACTTTGACTACTTCAAACGCTCCTATCAGTGTGAATGACCACCGGGGTTCCTATTCAGGAACTTTACAAAAATTGGGTTATACTTATCAGACATTAAATTATCGAAGATATCTACACAGAATTCATCAATATTTGGAAGTAAGTCCGGGGAGGTATAATAACGCAATCGACAGTGCAAGGCATCGACACAAATCAATTAGTCTACGACCATTGTTATTCACGCATTTGTCCATGTTGCATCTTACCGTAGAAATTCCAAGTTTTTCAATCTCATCTCTAGAATTTAACTCACTGTCGTTTGTATCTAAGCCAGCTATTTCAGAAATCTCATCTTCAAAGCCTATGAAGTCATTCAGGTGTCCAGATCTTGAATTGAAGTCCCCTACAATACAGATTGAGGCATTGAATTGAACGCAATCGCTTGTGAGATCATCGAAGGTACTCAAGTCATGGCATTTAGAACCCTCATGAGGAAAACACGTAGCCCTAAGTAGTAGGTCTTTACCAAAGACAGTGTGGTCAAACTTTCTTTATCCATAGAGTTGTGTTTGAGCAAATTTCTGAGATAACTTGATACGTTCCACCCAGTGAGTGTGAAATAAGCAACGCGATGCCATGAATACCCCCGAAGTGGCCTCTTCCAAGGAATTGTTTTTTGCACAAATAATTGTATAACCTGGGAATATTTCATCATCTTTTACAGCTGTCTTAGTTTCTGACAAGCAAATAATATCCTTGTCCTTTATAAACTGCTTCATAATGTTATTTTCCATTTGTCGCTTTATTTCATAGACATTAGTGGGGTGTTAGCTCAGTGGTTAACGCCGGTGCCCTCCAATCATAATGTCCCGGTTCGAGTTACTCCAAGATTAATGTATGTCGTCCAGTTACAGACAATTGTTGTTGACAATTGACAATTCATAATCATGCATGGACGTTAAATATGAATATAAGAGACTGACTTCGGTCAGCTTGCGGCTTTGATAAGCCAATTATTCATTGGGCCCCTGCACATGTGCACCTATGCACCTAGCATATTATGAATTCCGTACAGAGTGCGTCCGCATAACGGCAGAGGCTGGTGCATTATCAACAGGTGCAGTATTAAAGGAACAGTCCCAGCCACACTATTGTACAACGGATACTTTGTTTTGTAGGATCAGTTACAAATTATTCTATGGGCGACGTCAAATAGTACTATAGTACTAAAGTACTATAGTACGATAATAGTAACGATAGTGAGAGAGGGACTCATGGGGTACGATGCCAAATTGTTTGATAAACTTGAAAAGTGTCCATTTCCGAAAGTAAGTTGGGCTCGTTTTTGTTAATGAATAAGTTCGAGTTTTCCCTTTTATTCTTTTGAAAGTTCCTTTCTGTGTGCTTCAGGGATTAAACTGTGTCCTTTTGTTGACAGAAAACAACTCTCTCGTTGACGAAAAGCTTGTACTGTAACGTGCAGTAAGGGGCTACACGCGTTGACGGTAATACTGAAAGCCAACGTTTTGGAGCTACACTTATGACATGTGCCATTCCGAGATTGTGAGTCGCTTCTGCATGACTTACTAGGAAATCTTCCGCAAATGGTGGTAATGAGTTAAGTTAACAATTAATCGACTAAAAGCCAATTACTTGAGAAGAAAACAAATTTGAAGATACATCTAATGATGTTTCATGAATTCTTATTTGGAGTAACTTTCTTTGTAAATAATTGTTATAAGGAAAGAACAAAACCTCTGTGCCTCATTCAGTATCCCCATCTGCGTCACCATCTATACCTAAATAGATAAATAGTAAATATTTAGTCCCGAATGGGAACTTCGAATAACTAACTATTGAATGTTCCACTAATATCTTAGATCGATCGTAATCTTACTTTGATCATCACCACGTAATATTGGGTTAATTAGTCAAAAATTAAAAGTTAAACAACTCAAAACCTTTTTCTCTTATTGTTATAAAAAGAACTCAATGAGATACACGTCGTGAGTACGAAGTGGGGTTGAATGATCCATAGGTTGCAAATCCTTATTTTGGGGATGTCGAAGAAAACGGTGACAATATAACTTACACAACGACTGTTTGCTGTTAACGACCGGAGCTCGTTTGGGTAATGTAAGTTTAGGTAATTAAACTGAAATCCGTGATTTGTCTTACTTTTTTGTTAAATGCACATTTTCAACCGTGAATCCCCGCCGTGAAAGCGCTGCGTTTTCAGTTTGATCGACTGAAGGTGACTGCACTTTAACCAGGGAGTTGTTTATTTCCGCTTTATTTTCTTCACTTTGGCTTCAGAAATGAACTGGGTTAAGTATTACTTGAGTGCAGAGATCACGGAATACGTCAAATAACTTTCTTGGTATGACAACTTTCAATTGACAACTTCATCGATGGAATTAACCAAGGAACGTGGCGTTATAGATATTCCTGCCTTCCGGGTTGACGCGAATCATGCGGGGAGAAAAGTGTTAAACTGCAGTATAAATCTTGAGAATTGGATTAAATTAAAAAATGAATAAATAAAGTACCGCGAACTTTGATACCAGTCGTGGTACCACGTATTCGTCTGTTCTGTTGATATATTACGAAACGGATGCCACAAGCAAAGAAGATCTTGGACAACATAATTGACAAGATGTTACGTTCTTTGGTTTCCTTCTTCGTTGTATTGGGTAAGTATAACTTTTATGCTAATGATCCTTATAATCTCAAAGAATAATAATTAAGCGTCTACACGGGGACCTTATTTAATTGGTCTTTATGTTTCCGGAAATTATTTTGAAACGTTGATATCATGTTAGGAATATGCAAATACACATACTGCGTTCATATAAGTAGTTCTTAGATCAACATTTCACAATGACCATCTAACAAAAAACAAAAAATAAAGAGAAGATATTTCGCTTAATTTCAACAAACAAAATATATCGGACCTTTTATTTTCGTAGCAACTTTTGACTCAGGACAATAACATAAACATGAAACACAACTCTGAACCACCTATTCTTATCTTCAGTTTTGCCTCTTCGGTAAAACACCGTTTCTTGCGTTTCTAACGCAAATATCTGATTTCTTGATGTAATTCATAATGTTCATTTACTAACTACTACTTGCTGAAACCATGGAGGTTAAAACAGTTTTTACCTCCATGCTGAAACCGACCAAAATATTTTAGGTGATTATGTTGACTAGTTTTGAATTTCACTCATTATTTTCACTCGCTCTTTTGTCAGTCGAAAAATCATTCTCAGAAAGAAATCGTGATTCTACTCTTTGCAACTTTTCTGCAGCAACTAAGAGAGCTTTGTACAATAAAGATACTTGCCAGCTCTCACCCACTTTCTAAAGTTTAGCAATGATAACCAAAAGGTAACAAAATTAATACACCGCAATGGAATACTAACCAATAGCGTAATCAATTAAGCCCAAAAGCAAAGTACAACGGAAACTCATTGAACAAATGGACAGGCTCCTGAACGATCGTAAAGTCCTCCTTATTCGATGGTCTATATCTAAGCATTGCCTGGATTGTCACAATGCACATTCATTACTAGGTCCGGAATTGTCTTTGAATTCACACCAAAGTTTTTAGATGCCAATTATTCTTGTACAAAACGGCCTACGGGCAGCTCATGGCTTCCTTTTTGTACCTAATTCCTTTGTAATCAACTCCACTCCTGCCTCCAGGTTCATTAGACTCGTGATCTGTAGGTAATCTGAAACAGAGTTGCCTCAACACTGACTGCTATTGCATACAGATTTATAATTCATTTGAAATATCTTTCTGTTCATATCATCTTATTGGTACTTTTGTATTTCTAGCTGTTATTCCTGTCTACATTGTTGATATAACTGTTTCAACGCCACCAAGCAGTGGTTCTAACAGGGGTGTTTGTCATGTTTTTGTCAAAATACAATTTCAACTTGTCAGATCCATACATCGCCAGGTAAGTCTCACTGGAGGAAAGCACTTGCCACGTGCATTGGGTCTCTGTATTGGATGTTTATATGTCAAAAAATGAAAGAAAAGAATTAGGATGGAATTAGCAATCATATGTGCTTATTAGCCAATGGTTTGATTTGAATGAGCAAATCCGAGTTCAACTATGATCCCTTATCAAAGAGGTCAATGACTAACGAAATCTCCAAAAAAACTATCTATTGTATGAATTATACATCGAGCGTTATATGAGAACATGTACAATTTACAGAAATAGTGATGTCATAATATAATGGTCACTATTTGATATCAAATAATTGTATCCTTAAAGGTGTGAGATGGTTTGTTTCTCGCATTCAATATCAGCTATCGTTTCAAGTTCATGTCCTCACTACCAAAGTAACAATAGACAGTGGGAATAAATCTTCCCAAAGAACCATCATGATTACACCTATTACAGTGCCGAACGTGTGTAGCAATTCGTCCTGACATTCTAATGTTACTTCTCACACATGATGGAAAACTGTCCAAAGTAGGTGAAATTATAACATCCTCCTCTCTCTCTCTCCCCCTCACACACCACTCTCCCCTCTCTCCGCAATCTCTCTATCTCTCTCTCTCTCTCTCTCTCTCGAATTTCCATGCTCTATAAGCAATTCTTTAACTGTCTCCGGACACTTTGAACAACATTGTCCTAATCACTCTAATGAGCATTAGAAATCATAAAAATAGTTGTAACTCCCATCAAAGATTTACCATTTTACAAGTCTTTTCTTAATTCTAATGTATATATGTATAAACATTAGTCAATTTATGCACATTGGGAGTGATTGCCTAATTTTCTATTACGGTATTCCTTTATTTTATTTTTTTGAAATACTTTATTATCTTCCTTGAAGAGAGGAACAACATCATATTATTCAAAAGATATATGTGGGCTTGTAAATAGGAGATAACTTATTAAGTCCTAAAATAACACTTTATACGTCATAGTTTGCATATATTTTTGGCATATATTTAATGAGTTTCCAAGATTGATCAAAACTTCAGATCTGTTTATCTTGGAAACAAAAATGGTTTTCGAAAAAAATATTGAATGAGATTATCATACACAACAAATATACTTTAACAATGTTTTATTCGTTGTACATACAGATGAGGTCCTTTACAGGCATGTGTTCACGACTTAATTGCGACAAACATTCATCAGACCCCGTAATCCGTGAATTATGCAATAAAAGTACACAGGTTAGCTGACATGTCTTTTTTAATATCTAAGGAGGAAGTCCCTGCGGAAAAAATGAGCCATGATTATACTGTTTAATACAGTTTTGTATTGCTTACTCTTGGACGAAACTCAGCTTTATGGTATTCAAAATCAGACAACTATATACTTAAGATGCAAGCGCCTGCTTTCTCGACATAACTTACATGGGAATTCCATTTAACGAAATTGGGACTTTTAGATTCATTTTCAATCAGCCTGGTAGGATGTTATGATGAGGTGATTAGACTGCATTATAAGCTATTATCAATGGATTATGTTCAGGGACGTTGCTAGGGTCTTGTGAGTTGGTGGAGGTGGGGGGGGTGGGAGGGGTTAGAATCATAATATTCAAACTAGAATCATAATTGTCCAACTGTTACCCCAATTTTTATTTATCCTCTATACGTATTTGTTATAAATATTTTGATAAGAATAACTGATAGAAATCCTCTTTACTTTATTAGTAAAGGTATATAAGGTATTATAAAGTAGGTTATATGATAGTCATACCTTTACTTGCGAAACGAACACCATGAACATTCTAGCACATGATGTCTATTCAGCCTGTTCTGACTATTTCGAAAGTTTTGTATCCTCTCTGGACAAGCAACCGGTTATATCCACATGGTCGCAGTCTCAAGCTAATACGCCCGGGCTCTCTTCTTTTCTTCAGATTAACAGGCAATGTTTGACAAAGTTCACAGTGCAGTTAAATTCACACTAGATTTGAATGGGCAACAATGGCGCAATTTACCAAGAGGTGTGTAGACTTAGATAGGAAACAATATGAAAATGTATCGATTTGCCATCAAATTCAAAAGGTCCCACGGTGGTATATCCACATCACATGTGCTTAAAACAAAGTTAAGTTGCACATTTAAATGCAACTGTGGATACCTTATTGTGCATAATAATGGAAACCGGATACACAACTTTCGAAAAAGTCAGAAAAGGCTGAATAGAAATGACGTGCTAGAATGAAGTTCAAACGATGATTTCTATTTGGCGTTACATTTTGCAAAATAACTAGGTTTCGGCATCCAATTTCCAGTTAATTTATGAATTAGTTATCTCGGGTTCATTTATAAGCGTAGTAAGTAGTAGAAACGATGGCTATGCTGTTAATATTATATGTTTCATGAAACTCAAGCAGCTGTACCAACAATCAGAGAAATATTTCTATCGTAAAGTTTTGTTTTCTCTTTTTTACCAGGCACAGATATCACATGATTGGTGTCCTTTGTTGGTTCATGCAATATCACGATTGTCTGCCCACTACTATGAAAATAGAAATCCGAACTATGATACCAGGACGTTTGCTGTACTTCTACTATTCGATGATCTTATTTGTCCCGGATACCCTGTCCCAGTAAGTTAGTAGCTATAAACAGAATCACCTTTGTTTTATTGAGAAAAAAAAGAAGGGGAAAAAACACACACACTCGTACTCACCTCCACAATAATATTGGGACCAGTAACTTGGTACGTTTTGCATCAACAATTGTTGGACCTGATGTGTTGGACCAGAATGTACACCTTATGTGTGGGACCTTAAAAACACATCTTTGTGGGACCAGTTCAAATATGTGGGACCACAAACACACCTAAGAAACATTATTTGTGGGACCATACTAATTTGTGGGACCACAAAACACACCTGTGATACATCAATTGTGGGACCAGACCAAATTGTGGGACCAAAAAAACACACCTGAGAGACATTATTTGTGGGACCATACTAATTTGTGGGACCACAAAACACACCTGTGAAACATCAATTGTGGGACCAGACCAAATTGTGGGACCAAAAAAACACACCTGAGAGACATCATTTGTGGGACCATATAAAACATGTTTCGAACTAAATTTGTGGAATCACACCCAATATGTGGGACTACAAATCATACTCTTCCAATATTTCTGGGACCAAAAACAGACCTTTCAAAAGGTTTGGGTTCCAATACCAAAATGCAGGATTAACTCCTCTGTGGGACGTACCATCTAATCAACACAAATACCGAGTCTCTGTCTCTCAGAAAATTAAAGGAGCTTTGGTAGTTAAAAGATAAATTATACATAACTTTCTGTACTGTTTCCCTCCAAATCAGCAATGGATATTCATCCTGCGAAGATATTCCCCCAAAAAAACTGGCTCAGCAATAGCAATTTCCAACAGAAATTTCTTTAATCGGCAGAAAAAACGGTTTATATTTGAATTTTTCTTAAGTTGACGTCCCAGCTCAATGAGCTGGAGGAAAGTAAGGAACAAATGTATCCCTCATAACTCCTATCCTCATTTAGAACCTCAGATGTGTCAAGTTAAGGAACTGTAAATATGATAGGAAAAGAACATTTTCAATTTTTCACAGTTGTCCTTATATTTTAGTCTGCTTTTATTTTGATAAATTGACCAGAGTAATTCACATTTCATTCAGTTTGAGTTTGAACTAATACCTTTTCATGCTCAACAAACTTGGCATCAAGGTATTCTAATTTAAAGTATTTCTGTTTAATTAATACATCAGATTCACTATTTTAAAAGATATTACCATTGAGAATAGTAAAGATAGTAATAGTGTCTTGAGGGCAAAGCTTAAATATAAGTCTGCTGTAAAACAACCCATTAGTAAGAGAATATCTTGAAAACCAACCAAACCCGCAAAATAGCAGCACAGTTTCAATTACAAAAGAAGTGGGTGTCTACCAGAACAAAGCCTGTGCAAAAACAATGCATTATTTCAGCTTCAACAAATCGAATACCATACGGAAACAGTCTCACACATTAACATACCTGACACTTGAAAAATGGCATTTCATAACAGAAACCAACACAGAAGGCTATGCCTAACCTATGATTAACAGGTTAAATGCATGCATGAAGAACATGCCACAAATTACACATTAATGGGGTAGATTAATTGACTTAACAAAATATGCTTGGTAATGTGGTCCTTATGCTAAACATCTGCATGGACATAAGCAATAGTATTAATCCAGTGCAATGCATGAAAATCACACCCCCAAAAAAGAAACTAGTCAACTTACACATTGTCAAGCATTGATGTCGTAAAGCACTATTGGGAGGGGGGGGGGGTGGCCGGAGGGACAACCTTTAATAGAAGACCTTCCAAGTTGCATAAGTGCGCCAATTTATTTCAGTGACAACCTGTAGTAATTAGTCTGCATACAGAGTGTGCAGCATTAAGGAGCAGCCTCTGACTAGGTAAAATACTTAACTTAGGTACATTAGAGACTCTTTGTACAATCCCTTTAACCATCAGGAACCAGATGGCCAACTCCTCCAACAAGGGTATAGATTAAAACAACGTTCCACTCGCAACTTCCTGAAAACGCTTCTCCCATACCACCATGACTTACAGGCTGAATGGTGAAGTGATGAGACAAAGGGATTTGTTCCACAAAATACAAAATATTTTTCATTATTAATCATGATCACTAATTAATGACTAAGTAATCTTATATTTCATCTTAAATGATCATAGTAAATGACAAAATAAATAATTAGTAAATATTTTTTGTGTTTATTTGCCCTAATTTTGCCCTTTATTAGAATTAAATGTAAGGGTTATTCTTAGCAGATACTGTAGCATTTCATGTTTTAACAAAAGTTAACAAATAACTGCTTGTTTTATCTCAGTTACTAGTCCTAAACACGGGTGACAGCTTTATATCCATGTGTAACAAGTAAAAACGTATGCCACACTAGGCAGAAACAACTATGGTGTCAGTTTTTACTAACATTAACAGAGGGCTCAAATGAGCACAGAAAATGTGGGACCAACCTGCCAAATAACCTGCTGTACTGTATATATAATAATTCCTGGCCTAGCACTTCCTGTTTTATATACCCACAGAACTTTTAAGAAATAATGCTAAGGTTTTTTTCTATGAGTAGTCCTCAACAAGGATAGCAGCTTTATATGTATTCATACTGGGCAGAAGCAACAATATAGTCAGTTTTCACTAACATTTACAGTAGGCTCAAATGAGCACAGAAAATGTGGGACCAACCTTCCAATTAACCTGCTGTAAAGTTAAAAGAAAAACTCCTGGCCTATCATGCACTTTATACTTTAAATTCCCACAGAATTATTTTACAAAAAGCGGCTTAGCTTTACTCAATTAGTTTAGTCCACTGGTGGCAGCTTTTCATATACTGGGTAGAAGCAGCTGTGTTTTCAGTTTCCACAAACATTTACAGTAGGATCTAATAAGAACAGAAAATGTGGGACCACGCAACCTGTCAACCTACTGTTTATAGTTATAAGGGTAGTTCCATGGACTTGCACTTCCTGTTTTATATTCCCACAGAATTGTTTTACCAAATGTGCTAAGTTTAACTTAATCAGTAGTACTAGACAGAGGTATAGCAGCTTGATATGTATTATATACTGGGAAGCAACTGTATTTTCAGTTACCACTTTCATTTACGGTAGGCTCAAATGAACACCAAAAATGTGGGACCAACCTGCTGTTTGGTTAAAAGGATAATTCCTGGCCTTGCACTTCTTGTATTTCTACCCCTACAGAAGTGTTCAACAAAATCTGCTTCGTTTTACTCAGTTAGTATTCCTAACATGGTTGGCAGCTTATTGTTTTACCAAATGTGCTAAGTTTTACTTAATTCAGTGGTAGTCCCACATAGGGTATACCGTAGCAGCTTGATATGTGTTATATACTGGGAAGCAACTGTATTGTCAGTTATCACATATATTTACAGTAGACTCAAATGAGCACAGACAATGTGGGACCAACCTGCTGTGTTTTCTGCACAGAAGTGTTTAACAAAATCTGCTTAGTTTGACTCTATTACTACAGTAGTCCTAACATGGTTGGCAGCTTTATATGTACTACATACTGGGCAGAAGCAACTACTATGTCTGTTCCCACTAACATCAACACATTGGCCCTAATGAGCACAGAAAATGTGGGACCAACCTGCCAAATAACCTGCTGTATATATATATATATATATTAATATATATACATATACCTGTATATAAGCATATATTTGATACTGGAGAGATTTTATGTCCCTTTTTTCATTTTGCTGAAATTTCCATTCATCATACCCCTTTGCTTGTATTTCCCTTTTCAATGGTTGTGTCAATAAAACATCAAATATCATTGATAGTTATTCAACCATACATTGGGTGGATGCGAAATTATGAGGGTTTTACTGCAAAAATTGGCCTAATTTTGGACACCAAAATGTGACATTATGAAAATGGCTGTTATTGAGATGCACTTTTCTTAGTTTTTCCCATGTTATTATGCCTTGACTTTGCATTTTCTATTCAAGTGAAAGTAGAGCTTCAATTACACTTGCAAATTTCAGTCACCCATGCTCATCAACTGCTGAAAAATAAAGATCTTCATCTTTGTTAACGTACATATTTTTGGTGTCCTCCTGCATCACATACGTTAACTGGTGGCAACTTTTCATGATTATAACCTAATCACACACTGCACAGTAGTGTACTAGGGATTGCAAGTTCCAGAAACTCACTACTCATGCTTAGAATAGGTCTAATGGCATCTCAGAGGACAAATTCATTCAAAAATACATGTGAAAAAAACTTGTAATTGGTTGTTAAACTGTACAAATTGTTCGGTGTCCTCAACATAAGGTACGTTAAATGGGCATTATTTCACTATCAACCGATAGTTTTGAATATCAAAACATTTGTAACTGATGAACACCCCACATACACTGATAGTAAACAATTCTTTCACTGCTAGCAGTTCAATTCCTCTGTATCAGTCACAATTTGTGTGTGGTGTCCTCATTTCTAGCCTGCATAACATACGTTAACTGTGAAAATCTATTTTAGGCCCATGTCAGGAATTCTCACAGAATATTCAACTCACTTAATATTTCAGGTGCGTATCCAGGGGGGGCGTTGGGGGCGCGCGCCCCCCGGGTAAGGAAAAGAGGAGAGAAAAAAAGAGAAGAAAAAAGGGAAAAGGAGGGGGGAAAAAGAAGAGGAGGAGAGGAAGGAAGGGGAAAGAAAAAGAAAAAAGAGAGAAAAAGGAAAAAAGGAGGAAGTAGAAGATAGCCAAGACCTCGGGAAGAGAAAGAGGAACAGTCATAGTTAAAGCGCTGATCCCTATAATATGCACAGGGTAGCCAGTGACAGATCAAGGATTACGGAGGGGGTGTGCGCCTCACCCTACCCCTTACACCGACAACTCCATTTTTGACGTTTCCATTTTTCCTCTCTCACTAATGTATCTATATAAATACTATATATGGTCTATCATAACGCGTGTGTGTGTATGGACGCCTTAAACAATTGTACAATTGTGCTATATGGAACCAACTGTGGCTGGTCTTGAACTCGACCGAGTCGTCGGGTACATGACGCACTTCGGGAAGGGGGCGACCCCCCCCCGAGCAAATTTTCTTTATGACATCGCTAGTAATTTCAAAATAGACAATGCTTAGATGCAACTTACAAGGCCTGGGAAGTGTCATTTCCAGCGATCTGGGAGGCATTTTCGGCGAAAATTTTTCTTGTACGCTTCGCGCCAACTCATGGTGGCGCTTCGCTTAGATAGTTTGCCTACAGGCTTCGCCCCTCTCTTGGCAATTACTCGCTACACGCCTGTTCGAATTTGTAAAGCAAAGAGCAGATATAACATCATATCAGTGAGCATTGAAATGCATGTTCCACGATGAACAGCCTCAAAAACTGTCAATGTGTGTAGTTAAAGGCGTAGGAGCCCAATTGGATTTGGGGGCTGCAATGACTTGCCCGAAAAAAAAGCCAAAATTTTTCGCGCAAGAAGCGCGCGTTCAACATATCAATGCCAATATCATAAAGCAAGCATCGGTCATTACAGTGCATGGCATCGTGTACCGCACGGTCCGTGAAAGTTGCACAGTATACCGCTGGATGCTATGTAAACAACCAAATGTCTTACGTAGATGGAGAAAAATCATACAGATCCATTTATGTCAAAACTCTCTTTTACAGTAGTAATGTCGGCCAAGCTTACAACTTTATTTTAATTACCAAGGAGATCATTTTTAAGCTATTCATTGCTATTTATTTTTCTTTCAGTAGGTGCCCGAAAAAGATGGGGAAAAATTTGGTTGCGGGTGGGGGGTGGGGGGAGGGGGCTGCAGCCACCGCCTCCTACGGGACCTACGCCTATGTGTGTAGTGTTCGGTTTCGATATACCTGATATCGGAAATATCTGCTATTTTTCATTTCCTTCAACCAAGTTTTATACTCTCTTAAAATGAGAGACTGAAATTTCAGTCTAATCGACTGAAATTTCAGTCTAATGATGGATGGGATAAGGGATCAGACTACTTAGACTGAATTTCAGTCTGAAATGTAAAGACTGAAGGTCAGTCTTAATTAGACTGAATACTCTGCAGTCTAATAGACTGAAAATCAAACCACTTTAGACTGAACAGTCAGCAGTTTAGACTGATTTATTGCAGCACCAGTCTTAATTAGATTGAATACGCTCAGTCTATTAGATTGATATCAGACTGACCAGTCGGTCCTTTAGACTGAATTATTACACATCACAGCTATACTGTCAATCTTATAAACTGCAAATCCTGGATTGAACAAGCTTTTCTATTGATCCTCCGTGTTAGCTTAGTGCTGGAATTCTTCAATATAGATGCATTTAAGGTCATCAAAGACAACATTCAATGATCTGTTAATGCAGGGGAATTTACTGAAAGGTGCTACTTCATGGAGTGACTTCGCCTTAACATCCAATCATGTTAGGCTATAAAGACCAGAAAATCGTTGTGACAGTGACACACAAAGTACATTAAAAAATGGTATTCCATCAAGAAATATAATTGTCAATATCCACCGAACAGTAATTTTATTTCCACTAACCCACTAATATATTCTTATATAATTTTCGTTATCATATTAAAAAAAAAAACAGAAATCAAAACTACAATATTCTGAGGGATGTTCAACACAACATGTTATCCAACAAACGTTCAAATTAAAAAGATACTTTACATAACAGCGACATATTTTCAGTTCAATATTAATCTGTCAAATTTCTGCTGGAATTGGGCCATCTAAAATGTTCTTTAATTTCTTTTTGAAAAAAGGATTAGGTGAGCTGAGAACAGATCAGTGGTGTCGCCAATGGGTGGCCTGGGGAACCCCTCCCCCGAGAGGGAATTCACAAATAGACATATCACCAACCAAGATTCATATGTCTGGCAACACCACTGCAACAGAAAGCACTTTAAATTCTTTGTATATTACCACCAGGTGGTAATACCCTGGAATTCATTGACAACACAGCTGTAAATTGAGTCGTTATATACCCAGCTGATCCCATCTCCCGATCTCACTGAACTTTAAATTTTCCACTGTAAAGGATATAGTAACTATAGATACGATCCTGCCTTTACAAAAGGGATAGGATGGAAACACGACGATAGTACAATGGATCTGGTACATTGCCTTTTTTCCAGTTGTGAATCATTAATGTATAGTAGCAACAATTTCTTAGAATGATTTCAAAATGGGGAAAACATATGACAAATTTTCAGCAGGTTATTTATAAAATATTAGGAATGGTTAAACTATATATCAGTGCCGTCAACATTTAATACTTTGTGTTTCAATGATATAGATTGGCGATTGCTGAAAGTCATTATCCAGCACACACAAAACAACATATTACAAGCAGTTAACAGAATGGCACTAACTTCATAATGGCTATTAGATAAACATGAATTATTATATACTGCATTCACAATTTCATGATATGGCATTCATATAAAGCAAACTTGTATGCAAAAACAGCACATGTGACTATTATACCACCCTCAATTATTTCTTAACTTTCTGATAGTAATCATGTATAGTGATTTTGATTGGGATTTCAATCAAATTTTGAAGTTTTATAAATTATCTGACGTGAATCATTTAATGTCGGGCTCAAGCTGAAAAAATAATGTCACTCAAATTCGACTAAAAAATAATGAGGAAAGGATATTCTCAAATGGAATTTTCTACAGTTACTGAATTTATAATAATCAGGTTACTTGCTTTTCATGGCACAAGTTATGGAATATTGTGCATCATAAATAATATTAGCTTAATTAATTGCTTAATTAAATAAACCTTCAACATAGTGAGTGCAGTGAAATGTGGGAACATTAAAGTAAACATTAAAATAACATGCTCGAAAAATCATACAACAATGTTTTTTTGGCAACTAGGTGTTTGTTTAATTACATTCATAATTAGATCAGTATCATTAAAAACATTTTTGACAACCAAAAGTCAATGAAATATTTATTTCTGGAGCCCTATTCATATAAAACTGTTGGTAAACTCAGGGTAATCAATTTAACATTTTAGGGTATGTGTTAGTTACTCCTTAAAGGCATTGAAGACTTGTCCCAAACAGCATGCAGCCATCTGAAAAAGTTAACTTTCTGTTGCTTGCAAGTGATGTTTGTTCGTGTCGCTAACAAAGACAGACAGTAATGAAACGTGATACCTTGATATCTTTAGCTGGACCTGAGATGTTCATCGCTGTATCGTTTATACACTGTGATGTGGGTATTGACTGCAGCTGTATGTACTGACTGTACACTAGTGTCTAATTACCAACGGTAGCAAGCTGTGTTTGTATTTTCTGGGATCGATGGCAGTGTCTAACACTTCTGTCACACCTCATTCGAAACTAGGTCAGATTACCGGCATTAGACGTTCTTTTTGCGCGAGTCTTCACACCCTTTTAAAGTTACTCCACGCTGACAGACGGGGTTCCGGACTACAGAGCAATAAAATGTAGCATTCACTCCTTGAAATTACTCCATGCTGACTGCCCTTATTGATGTGGCAAGGATACGGACTCAGTAGAGACTTCACTTCTGTTGGTTGCAAAATTCCATAAACCATGGAAGCATGGAACTCACAAAACTAGTGTTGTAGAGGGGGTGTATAGTCTATGTTAAATGTATGTTCTACGCCTCTGTCCCTGCTGAAATGGCCAGTTTATCTGCCACAATGAAGAATTGTTTGGGGTTCAATTCTGGTCTGAGAGATAGGATGAAAGGCTGCCAATATTGTCCTTGTCTGCCCTGTGCTGCGCTCTCAATATCTGTGCCCTCCTGTTTGGTGAAGATAAAAATAAATGTGATAAAAGACAAGCAATATGGTATGAATCAAAACATATCTTAATATCTTAAAAAAAGATATGTTGAGAGGTAGAGTTCGATGTGGACTAGACTAGAATAATATTTAGGAGAGAATGGAGAAACAAGAACATGACTGGCATTGTACGAAGGAGATATATCAATTCACGATAGGCAGCAATATGTCATCCATGGCGGGTGAGATGTGTTATGTGAAGGTGGATTCAAATTCAACCTAACATTTATGGGTTATCATGTTGATTTTGGCAGGTACATGGTTATCAAGCAAGGTTTGTTGTTAGTTGTTTTCAGAAATTTCTCTTTTTAAGGATAAATTGTTCATGACATCTCCTGATTCCATTACATCAGCATAGAAAACCAGTGAACAAGGAATATGATTTACATTTTAGCCTACTGATTTCACTAATATGTCTATCTGCTTGTAAAAGAAACTGATTTCATAAGATTAGTGATTGAATGGTAATGGTTTAACAGAATCGTGTTAGCTTCATGCTGTAATGGCTGTAGCAGTAACTACATTTTTCAAATAATTAGGTGCTTACAATCTATGCATAATAGTACTGTGTTTTGCAATTTCTTGAGCATTATTATGTTCAAGTTTTTGTTATGAGGTTAACCTAGCCTAGATTCACTTTGGACGATCGAGTACATATTGCAGTCCTGACAAGCGTGCTTATTCGCCCGACGATTGAGTACATATGCAGGACAGGCGGGCTAATTTGCCCGACGATCTGGTACCGTGATAGCTTCATGCTGTAATGGCTGTAGCAGTAACTACATTTTTTTTTCAAATAATTAAGGGTGCTTACAATCTATGCATAATAGTACTGTGTTTTGCAATTTCTTGAGCATTATTGTACAAGAATTTGTTATGAGGTAAACCTAGCCTAGATTCATTTGGGACGATCGAGTACATAATGCAGTCCTGACAAGCGTGCTTATTCGCCCGACGATTGGGTACATATGCAGGACAGGCGGGCTAATTTTCCCGACGATCTGGTACCGTGATAGCTTCATGCTGTAATGGCTGTAACTACATTTGTCAAATAATTAAGGGTGCTTACAATCTATGCATAATAGTGTTTTGCAATTTCTTGAGCATTATTATGTTCAAGTATTTGTTATGAGGTTAACCTAGCCTAGGCCTAGATTCATTTTGGGACGATCGAGTACATATTGCAGGACAAGCGTGCTTATATTCGCCCGACGATCGGGTACATATGCAGGACAGGTGGGCTGATTTGCCCGACGAATCCGACGATCGGGTACATATGCAGGACCAGCGTGCGTATTCGCCCGATGATCGTGTAAATAGGCCCCACCAATTATAACAATAGCCTAAGCCCTATTTGCTATAGTACAGCCTAACTAGGCCTACCTCGCGCACAAGCCTTGAATAACTAACGTTACGAACTGCCAAGCTTTTATTCTGTATTAATTGGAAAACAACAAAAAACATACATACATACCCTCGAACACTGTTATCACTTCTTCGTGGAAACCTTTATTTGTAAGAAAAGTTCTTAAAGACTCAGCCATTGCTAATTTATAACCTTTACTCTAGCTTAGACATACGGTCGTCTGTCTCGTTCATGCCTAGCTGTGTGTACGGCGTGCGTACGTACAGTACAGCGAGTACCTGGCTAAGCGAAGAATATAGTATGCAGTATATATGTACACAAATTGTAGCGCTCGTTGTCACTTATTTTTGTGCAGCGTATTTGCAAGTTTTTCTGATGACGTAGGCGCATTTCTATTCTCTGATTGGATACATTTTTCAGTGGAATACAGAGACTGAAAATGGTAAGATGCCATGCCACATGTGATTAGCTGATTGGTTAATACAGTCAGTCCAAAACAGCGACTGAACGGTGTAATTGATAATATAGTCTAAGTAGGTGTTTCTCAGTCTAAGCTCAGTGTATAACACTGAAAAAAATTTCAGTCTCACAGAAGACTGAATTCTTCAGTCTAACATTTTAAGAGAGTAATAGCCATTATAACAGGTTGCAATATTTCTACACCAATAAATTAACTCTGTCTGAATTTTCGAAAATTTCCTCACCAACATTCTTCATCATACTTTCCTCTACTCGTGCAACTTTGACCTGTCTGTTAGGGGTTCAAGGAGGTTTTTCTATATTGCTTGTCCATAGATTGAATTTTGTGCAACATTATGGGTATGTTTTCAAGTGATTTTATTCACGAGAAATGTGAATTCTCAACAAATAATGGGCTTAAAACATTGAAAAGTGGGGCTTTCGGATATTGTGGGCCGTGACGTAGAATCACCTACAAAAGCAATGATCCATAGGACATGCAATGAGGTCGAACATGATGTGTGACTGGTGACAATCTGCAAAAAGGTTATGGATGGAAAAAAGTTTTGGGAAACACTTGGTTCTCAGGCAAAAGTGTACATCTGGTTGGTCATTTTCAAGCCCGAGAAGTGCTATTTCCGGTGATCTGGGGGGTATCAAAACCAGAAATTTTCTTGTACGCTGCGCGCCAACCGATGGTGGCGCTCCGCTTAGATAGTAATTCGCGCCCCCCGGGTAAGAAAATCCTGGATACGCGCCTGTATTTCACCATGTTTGAAATAGAATTAAACTATTTCCATCATCCAATGAGTCTAAAACATGGTTTTAGAACATCTGTTAACGTATGTGATGGTGTCTCATTTTTTGGTGTCTTCATAACATACGTTAACAATATGCACTTTGAATGTAAATTATTGAGAAGACTGAGAACTTCCATGCTAGGAAACACTTCATTCCATGTAGTTCTAAGGTACGCTATCTAACTAGTTGATGAAATTTGTCATTGAGCCAGTGGCTAAGTTCTATAACTCCAAATTCCTGTTGTGTTGTTAACGTATGTTATGGTGTCCTAAATGATCAGCCTCATTAACTTACAATGGAATATGATAAGAACTTCAATTTTTTTGGTGTCATAAGATATCATTTGACATTGCTCATATATATTCCCCTTCACTTTAATGGAGAAGGGGCTATGTTTATAGACAACTGTAGGACACCGAGTCACATACGTTAACATCATCACTTGTCCTTTTTATTTGCCTCAAATCCACCTTTCTCAATACTGTATTATATTTTAACATGACTAATTGTGTTCGACATTCACCAGAGAACCAGAATCAGCACTCAAATAGATACCTTTGTGTAATTCATTTTTGAACATGCATGTCACACTTTAGTAACCCAGTATCAAATAATGACTTATATATATATATATGTATATATTAATATATATATATATGTATATGGTGTATATATATATATATGGTATATATATATAGATATATATATATATATATATATGGTATATATATATGGTATATATATATATATATAGAGAGAGAGAGAGTTAAAGATAATTCTTGGCCTAGCATATCCTGTTTTATATCCCACAGAATTGTTTAAGAAATACTGCTAAGTTTTTTCGATTAGTAGTCCTCAATAAGGATGACAGCTTTTTATATATTTCATACTGGGCAGAAGCAACTGTGTTGTCCGTTACCACTTTCATTTACAGTATAGGCTTCAATGAGCACAGAAAATGTGGGACCAACCTGCTGTTATTTAAAAGGATAAATCCTGGCTAGCTTGCACTTCTTGTTTTATATCCCCACCAAATTGTTTTACAATTAAAATCTGCTTAGTTTTACTCAATTAGTATAGTCCTAACAGGGGTGGCAGCATTATATACTATATAATGGGTAGATCCACTGTTATGTCTGTTCCCACTATCATCTACAGTATAGGCCCTAATGAGCGCAGAAAATATGGGACCAACCTGCCAAATAACCTGCTGTACTGTATATATAGTTAAAGATAATTCCTGGCCTAGCACTTCATGTTTTATATACCCACAGAACTTTTAAGAAATAATGCTAAGGTTTTTGCTATGGGTAGTCCTCAACAAGGATAGCAGCTTTATATGTATTCATACTGGGCAGAAGCAACAATATAGTCAGTTTTCACTTTATACTTTAAATTCCCACAGAATTATTTTACAAAAAGCGGCTTAGCTTTACTCAATTAGTTTAGTCCAGGGGTGGCAGCTTTATATATACTGGGTAGAAGCAGCTGTGTTTTAGTTTCCACAAATATTTACAGTACTAACCTGCCAATAACCTGCTGTAAAGGTCAAAGAATAACTCCAAGCCTTTATATTCCCACAAAATTGTTTTACAAAAGCAGCTTAGCTTTACTCAATTAGTAGTCCTTAACAGGAGTGGCAGCTTGATATGTACTACATAATGGGCAGAAGGCAACTATTATGTCTGTTCCCACTAACATTTACAGTAGGCCCTAATGAGCACAGAAAATGTGGGACCAACCTGTCAAATAACCTGCTGTATATATAGTTAAAGATAATTCCTGGGCTAGCACTTCCTGTTTTATATCGCCTCACAGAATTATTTAAGATATAATGCTAAGTTTCTTACTATTAGTAGTTCTCCACAAAGATGACAGCTTGTTATGTATTTCATACTGGGCAGAAGCAACTGTGTGCTCCCCCCTCACTTCCGATTACAGTCCACGAGACCGAAGGTCCGCGAGACCGAAAATTAAAAAAGGTCCGCGAGACCGAAGGTCCGCGAGACCGAAATTAAAAAGGTCCGCGAGACCGAAATTAAAAAAAGGTCCGCGAGACCGAAATTAAAGAAAGGTCCGCCAGACCGAAATTAAAAAAAGTCCGCGAGACCGAAATTTAAAAAAGGTCCGCGAGACCAAAATTAAAGAAAGGTCCGCGAGACCGAAGGTCCGCGAGACCGAAGGTCCGCGAGACCGAAGTTCCGCGAGACAGAAGTTCCGCTAGACCGAAGTTCCGCGAGACCGAAGTTAATTAGGGGTCAACTTTTAACCTCTAGCCCGTAACAGTTGACATAATTTCCTCATAATCAATTTTAAAATAATTTAACTTCCGAACATTTGTACATTTTGTAGCACAAACACACAAAAATGCTTCTGGTTTTCGGCAATGTGACAGGTATTTTTTTTCAAGAAATACCCGTAGCGTCAACCTATGGTGACACTTCCATTTTTCGGGCAAGGTTTTGGAAATTTTGGGCAAAGAACGTCATGCCCCCCTTCCTAAAGTGAAATTCTTCCGTAGGCTTATGAGTCCCCCATCCTACCCACCCACCCTCACCATGTCTCAAGACCCTGTATACCCCACTACTCTCCCCAGGACGCCGATCAACATTTTTCGCATGTTGAGAATATTAATCAGATTCGGGTTTGCTCATCCCCCTAAAATGTTGATGATATCGCCGCCAGTGTTAACAACTATCAACAATAGGGTGTTGACAATGAACGTCGAGTCGGTAACTTGGTACAACCGAGCTGGACTCTAATAACTCCTTTGTACAACTGCCATAGACAATCATACACAAATCAAGCATAGTGTTGTATTACGTATTGGCCAATGACGTTCGTAGCTTTTAAATATTCATATTATGGGCGAGGTTTATTTGGATCCCAACGAAAAAAATATCTTCGAGAAAAACAAAACAGTTGAAAGTTTTAAATTTTTCGACATTTAATGCCACCATTTGAAGTACGATTTGAATAGATAAGCTAGTTATGTATGTTGTTATGGCATCGTGGATTCAGTGAGGTTGAGAAAAAAACAAAAACAAAAAAGACGCAAAATGCTGCTTTAAAGTCCAGACATTGGAAAATAAACAAGAGTCATCCTACTGGAGAAATTATAAAAGAGAACTATGTTTGTCTTTCTGATATAATATGTAAAAGAACATGTAAAAGAATTCAAACAGGAAAAAATCTGCTGATAATATGATATCATATGATAATGATGAAACTGGCAAACATTGCACCAGATCGCATCTAATGACCTTCAATTGTTCAAAAAAATCTCAACAGAGCCCCCCCCCCCATATCAATCTCAAAATGTGCCCCGCTTTAAATTTCTGGCTACGTCGATGTCGTGGGGCCTAGTAATAGTTTCGGTCTCGCGGACCTTCGGTCTCGAGGACCTTTTTTTCATTTCGGTCTCGCGGACCTTTCTTTACTTTCGGTCTCGCGGACCTTTTTTTAATTTCGGTCTCGCGGACCTTTTTTTTATTTCGGTCTCGCGGACCTTCGGTTTCGCGGAATTTCCCCCTCACTTCCATGTACTTTTTTGTACTTTTTGGCTACTCAATTGGTAGTCCTTAATCCTTATCAAGGGTGGCAGCTTTATTTACTGGGCAGAAGCAACAATGTCAGTTTCCACACACATTTACAGTACGATCTAATAAGCGCAGTAAATGTGGGACCAACCTGCCAACCTATTTAGTTCATTTAAGGATAATTCCTGGTCTTGCCCTTCAAGTTGAATATAACCTTTTAAAAAAAATCCCCCCCCAAAAGCTCAGTTTGACTAAACTAGTAGTCCTAAACAAGGGTTTAGGATATGCCCTTGAACACAGAAAATTTGGTTCCCCCATGTGCCCCCCCCTCAATTTCATGTACTTTTTGGCTACTCAATTTTAGTCCTTATCAAGGGTGGCAGCTTTATATACTGGCCAGAAGCAACAATGTCAGTTTCCACACACATTTACAGTATGATCTAATAAGCGCAGAAAATGTGGGACCAACCTGCCAACCTATTAAGTTTATTTAAGGATATTTCCTGGTCTTGCACTTCATTTTGAATATACCCTTTTTTTAAAATTGCCCCCAAAAAAGAAGCTAAGTTTTACTCAACTAGTAGTCCTAAGCAGGGGTTTATGATATGCCCTTTGAACACAGAAAATTTGGTACCCCCATGTACCCCCCCCCTTCGATTTCATTTCCTTTTGGCTATACTCAATTAGTAGTCCTCAACAAGGGTGGCAGCTTTATATCCTGGGCAGAAGCAACAATGTTGTCAGTTTCCACTAACATTAACCGTAGGCTCAAACGAGCACAGGAAATGTTGGACTAACCTGCATATAGTTAAAAGAATAATTCCTGGCCCGTTGCACTTACCCTTTCAAAATATGTTCCGAAAAATTAAAGTCCCAAAAAATTGTCGGAACATAGAGACGTCGGAACATAGAGACGTCGGAACACAGAGACGTCGGAACATAGAGATATAACCTTCCTAAACAAGGGTTTACAATATATGCCCTTGAGCACTGAAAATGTGTTTCCCTCATGCTTCTCCCCTTTCTCATGTACTTTTAGGCTACTGTATAACAGTATAATAAGCACTATACAGCAGTAAATTTATCCCAACCTTGTACGATACTGTAGGACTGGAAAACTCTTGAGATATTTACTGGACACCATAGTTTTTAATAATAATATATTAGCCAATATGCTTGTGTGATCTTTAAATTGTGAGACCAAACAGGCATTATCAATATAGGGCATGGTGCAGTTTATTGTACCCCACACCACCCCCCCCCCTCTTTCTCCACCTCTCTCTCTCTGGTGGAAGTAAACCATGGCATTACACTGCATGCAAGGACTTCAGAGGAAGTTTCCCTTCATACTTTTTTCCCTTCCACTACAATATTTCAAGGCATACTGTAAAACCTAGATAGTATAGGAAACAACATTGATGATCTGACATTTTTGTAGTACGCTGGAAAAAAATTGTACTGAAATTCAGCCCAATGATGTGAAGTGGCAATACATCTATAATAAACATACTTCTTGAATACTGAACATTATATTATAGATTAGTTTGGCAGGAGAGTGAAATCAGTGGAAATTCTTATATGAGAACATTTCTAGGTAAGTAGTTTCTAATTTCTTTCAACTTTAAATGTGTACCAACAAGTGCGAAAGTGACTGGAGAAAATATATATCAGAATCAAAAGTCTGCATGCCCATGCAGTCCATTTGCCCACTAATTATAATTAGTCAAGATTACTTAGCTACTACCTTCAATTGTTCTCCAACAGTCTTTATCCAAAGAGAGTTGAAACAGTTTTCAAGTTAAACTAATGGCCTGCAAATAAGACGCTTCTACTAAATTGTTTCCACAGTACTAATATCAGACTCTATGATTCAGTTCTTTAAGTTACTGAACACACTGTCATGAAAAACTATTCAGAAAACATGGGAACTACAAAACCCTAAAAACAAACATGGGTAAATGAAATTAAGTATATTGTTATATTTTACACTACTTAACCGATCATTTGATCTCTTCTGCAAAAACTGTAATTGTGCATTCTCTCAGTGACTTTTGATTCTCCCACAGGACCCATTATCACTAAAGTCAAGAAAATGTGACCTTAAAGGTATGCAAATATAGAGAAACAGTTACCAAGAAGGGCAGACAATTTGACCTTTGGGGTTCACATTGGCTTTTTTTCTGCAGAAGAGGTTTCTAGTTGTCAGTATTTATCAGTATGTATATAGGCCTACTACAGTACATGCAATATGTAATAACCTATAGGCAAACTTCTTTTTACTTGTAGCATATATGTATGCAATGGCTGAGACGTGTTAAACATGTAGTATGGAGCTACTTAACATTGGTAAAAATGTCTTTATACAGGTAATTGTATAAAATTAACTGCAGGCATACTGTGATATTAATGGTAAAATATGGCAGTTATATGAAGCATGTGACTGCATGTGTACAACAGGTAAACACTGTATGGTAAAGTCTTTTTGTTTTTGTTCTCAAATTTGTCTTAATTTGTCTATGTACACTTTAAAGGTTCTTATTTTTGGTTTTGCATATTAGAAACAGAAATGTGAACAGGTGTGTTAATCAATTGTTTTGACGTGAAATTGCAGCGAGGAGAAAGCTATAGTTAAAGATTCCTTGGTTTTTAAAATTTCAATCGAAAATTCTTATTGATAGAAATATCAGTTTTTATTCCAATTCCTTAAGTTAGAAATGATGTGTGCTTGTATATGGCATTCTTTCCATTTCAAATAAGAGTTAACTTCCTTTATTCCAATCGAATGGTCAAATACAAGCTGTGACAACAGGTGGGATGAAAGTAAAGCAAAACATGGTGCACATTTGTATGCTCTTCTATACCAACTCCATGAGCAGCTTCTACTTGTCACTATCACAACATTTACCATACAAGTTCCAGTTTGAGAGAGCTTTTTCAAAACAGCCTCTGTTGACCTCAAGTGGCCATCAAAATGCTTTAAAAAACTCATTTCATAAATGCCCCCCCCCCCCACACACACATATATGCTACGCATTACACCAAACGTCAGCTACTACATCATGGTGTAAATGAATAAATGAAAGCACTTCAATTGCTGCCAACTGAAAATTCATGCCTCATAATTACAATTAGACATAATTTTGGCCTGTCCATTTAAATGAAATTTACAATACCTCTCTTAGGGAGGTTTTATTGAGAAGGAGGTACTACAAGACGATTCTAGCTCTTTGAAGTTAGCTTGAAGCGAACAATACTGTACTTAACTTGAAATTTGGGAGTTGAATGTACTTAATTAAGTGCAATTTCATGGGATTAGCATATATAATTTTGTCAGCCGCAACAAGTCTAAGGGCAGTTCCAAGCAAAACAGGACATGACTACCAAAATTTAAAATAGGTTTAATCATAACACATTTGGTATCAAAGTAAAGCTAAGAATCGAAATTTCCTTAATCTGCAAAACAAATACTATTTTCATGTCATTTACATATTGAAATTTGCATAATTTTAATGACAACATTAATAAAAATAATGGTTGTCAAGTTTGATACTAAATACATTTATATACATGATAAAAATGAATTGGTGCATGATGTTTGAACTCTAGAGATCCAAAGCATGGGCTTAACATTTCTGTAACATACTTCATTACTGTTCAATGAACTAATTAGATTTTGGAAAAATATGTCATGCTGTAAGGGTAAATTTGGTAAATTTTGATGTTTTTTTAATTATTCCTTTGCAAGACACACTCTAAAAACAAAAGAGTGAACTTTTCACTCTTTTCACGGAGTGAACAAAATTTAACTCCAAAGGAGGGAAATTCACTCCATTAGACAACAGAAATGTTCGTATTTAAAAGCTAAAGTACTTAATATTCACTCTTTACAAAGGAGTGAACAAATGAGCCAATCAAAAGCTAAGAACGCTCACTCTTACTTTGGAGTGAAGGATCAACCAATCAGTCAGTACGCGTTTCTTCGAATACAGAAATATTTGTAGTTACGCCATCTTTTTTACTCGTTTGCCTTCGCTCGTTCTTGTCGTTTTACATCCTAAAACATGTCACTTTCGCAGTGGCTTGAAGAAAGCGGATTTGGACGTGATGGTATTCAGTTGTTTGGAGGTAAGGTTAACAAGCAAATGTTGAAAGAACGTGAAATTATATAGAATTTAGAAGGTCGCCATGGCCGCAAGTCGTCGTTGCCTACAGTCGATTGGCTAGGCTCTTAAACGTTACGCTTAACAGTGTAGCGGAAACATTTAACATTAGGCTTGGTACCATACACATTAACACATTGGCTAGTTGTTTGGAGGCACAGGCACTCGTAACGTTATGTAGGTGTATATATAGTATATAAACACGCCTACATAACGTTACGAGTGCCTGTGTTCGGAGGTAAGGCCTATGCCTAAGGCTAATGTTAGGCCTATGAGTAATGGGCCAGAAGTTAATGCAGCTAAGGTCCAGGAATTGTGTTTTCTTAATGAACGTTTTCCTTTATGATTTTTTGTTATTTCACGTATCAAGATGTAACGTCACAAACTGAAACAGAGACAGCAGAATTACCAGGTTGTTTTTGGATACATTTATTCACAGGTGGAAAATTCGGAATAAGGGGAAATTTCCTGAAAGAAAATTACAAAATAATAGTAGAAACAATCAACTTCGGACGACAAACAATTGCAATGTTCAATCATAACTATCATGAATAGCAATAGCTAATAATATATATGTATGTCCCTCTTAACAAAGTTCACTAGGCCTATATTAATTTAACCTCAATATACGGGAGAAAAATACTACACGGCATTAAGGTTAAATAGCATTTACAGTACAAACAGCAATAAGTAATACTGTAGAAAACCAGTCAGAGCCTTAAAGGAATACCAATATTAAACAACATTGCCTTTTACCAGTTACTACAACAAAGTTGAACCACTTTCACTATTTAATTCACAAGGGAATGCAAATATGGACAGAAAATACAATTAAACGATTTTACGATTATCCGAATGATTGATTACAATTCAGGTATGTTAATGGTCCTACACAGCTGAGAAAGAAACTTATGCCAAAAGATTGCATGACCTTCTAACCCCTTAAAAGCGAATATCCGAAGAGAGTTACAAATGCCTATACACAGTGTATAGACATAGCAAATGAAACACCCTCCAAAGCAAACACAAGATTCATCTACTTTAAGATGGGTACTATCTGTGATGTTGAGTAACTTCTTCATTCATAGTACAGACAGCAATGAGTAATAATGTAGAAAACCAGTCAGGGTCTGAAAGGAATATCAATAATTAACAACGTTGCCCTTTACCAGTTAATTATACAACAAAGATGTATCCCCTTTCACTATTTAATTCACAAGGGAATACAAAATTAATATGGACAGAAAATAGAATTAATCTATCAACTGTGTTGGAAAATCTGAATGATTGCTTACAACAGGGATGTTAATGGTCCTATGCAGCAGAGAGAGAAACTTATGCCAAAAGATTGATTGAACTTCTAACCCCTAAAAGGGAATATCCTAAGAGCGTTATATATGACTACACACAGTGTATTGTTCTGTTAGTGCAGTACCAAAGGTAAGGACCATTTGTTGCGTTTGGTGTAAAGGTTATTACCCTTCCTGCTTCAACTGTTGGATAGTTTTTAATAGACAAAATTGATAGTGATGTAAAGACGTTATTTTGTCAACTAAAGTGTACCACAGAATTATAAACTAAAAAAATCTGTCCATTATATCCATAACCACACATTTTTAACTGGGTAATAATGATTTAAAATAACTTTGTCGTTTCAGGTAGGCTGTGTGCACCAACGTTGGCCAATTTGTTAAGGAGAAGCCCCTGAAGTGTACCCAACCTTTTCTGCTGGGCCAAGGTCCAGACAGGAGGCATTTGTTTTAATATTCATTTTGCCATTCCATTAACAACATTTTACAATTATATTTTTGAAGGGCTAATATTTAAGGTGCATAGTAAGACCAGATAAGGTAAGTCCAAAAGTTAGGTCTCTGAATGTTTCTCTGGCAAATGTGTGAGCATTCATAGATTCAAAGATTAAAGGTATGCAGACAGGTAGCTATTACTTCAGTTGAAATATCATAACCCCCCCCCCCAAAAAAAAATAAAGTATATATATATATATATATATATATACTTCTTTTGAGTGGGGGGGGGGGTGGCTTATGATATTTCAACTGAAGTAATAGCACCCTATCAGAGGGGTTATGACATTTTGCTATCAAATTTTGTCAGCTTAAAATTAAAGTGGATATTACTTGAAAAGTGCAGCTGCTATTTTGACTTTTTCAGAGACCATCTTACTCAGAATTTCATACACTTCTATATGAATGGGAACTTTGACCTGTCTGTTTACCTTTAAATTCCCACTTTGGTTATTCTTTATTAACAAGTTTGATAGTTTTAAGAAGCATATGAAGGTATGTTTTATTCATTACGTACTGCTATGTTAGTAATTAAAAGGTTTAATTTAACTTTTAATGAATGATGCATTCTTTGTAAAGGAATGATTCAATAGCATATTATGAACTCAAAATTTAGACTACTTGACTAACTTTCTATTTTGATATATTTTTCATTCATCTTTATTACTTTACATGGTACCAATTAGAGCGGGAGCCCAGAGGGTTTGGTTAGCTGGGAAGGTAACCAATTGCCTTGTACGTCACAATGTTCACAGTGCATTCCTGTATATGAAACCAGACGACTGGCAAACCGGCTGTGGTGGGTGTGGCTGGGAGAGCAATTTTAAAGTCACCTAATAGCTAACCTAGATCAGCTTTCATGGTAACCACATCAAAGTAAGTACAATGTGTCAGGTACAGAATGGCCCCAAGAGCAACAAATGGCCATCGCCAGTAATTATTTCTGGTGGGGTACCCCTGCCAGTCATCAATAATTGACCCCTCACGGCTGACCTAGGTCAGCTCATGAGGTAACCAATTGAAACCTACTGGAAAATGATGGTTAGGACTTCAGATACAAGGGATGGGCATTGCCAGTGATTTTTATTGGTGGGGTACCCCTGCCAGTAGACCCCCAAAATGCCCCTCCTCTCATTGACCTAGGTCAGTTCATGAAGTAACCAGTTGAAAACTACTGGAAAATGATTGGCAGGACTCTATATGTAAGGGATGGGCATTTCCAGTAATTTATATTGGTGGGGTGTCCCTGCCAGTAGACCCCCAAAATGCCCATCCCCTCATTGACCTAGGTCAGCTCATGAGGTAACCAATTAAAAACTGCTGGAAAATGATTGGCAGGACTATATATGTAAGGGATGGGCATTTCCAGTAATTTATATTAGTGGGGTACCCCTGCCAGTAGACCCCCAAAATGCCCATTCCCCTCATTGACCTAGGTGAGCTCATGATGTAACCAGTTGAAACCTACTGGAAAATGATAGGTATCACTTCATATGTAAGGGATGGGCATTTCCAGTAATTTATAGAAGGTTGTGTAACCCTGCCAGTAGACCCCCAAAATGCCCCTCCTGTCATTGACCTAGGTCAGCTCATGAAGTAACCAGTTGAAACCTACTGGAAAATGATAGGTAGGACTCCAGATTTAAGGAGAGTCATTTCCAGTAATTTCCACTGGTGGGGTACCCCTGTCCATTGTCCCAATTGTCAATTGTACTAAAAACAGTGAAAAAATTAAAGTTTACCTCTAATAATAGGTCTTCATATAAAGTTATTAAACATACTGACATAGGGGAGGGTTATAAAAAGTCATAACTTCTTTCTTTCATGGCATGGAATTTTTTATTCACAGTGGTTATCGAGAGGTCAAAGTCAATGATCAGAGTTTATATATAGTCCTCTCAAAGAAACCAAGTTTCAGGTCATAGGTCGTAGATTATTGTTTTATGGTTTTTCACAAAAAATGTCCCCATGCTAAAAGAAATTGGAATGGCAACAAAAATCACAAACAGTGCATCATTCACCAGATTAATATATTTTTCCTTGACCCCTGGAAACAGGCTGCTGACACTGGCATGGACCACGTGTTTCAATCAGACAATCACCTTGGCATTAGTAAAGCTACGGTAACTTGAACGGACCACTTCAGAACAGCTGAATGAAATGAACGTTGACTGTCAAGAACATACTTCCTGAATAACCACACAGGTTGTATTCATTCATTTGAGGCCACCTATGAGTGGTTACACTGTATCTGGGGTGTTTCGGGGAGTCTTGGGGTGTGAGCTATAATATAATGTGAGACAGTGGTTGGAGATGTTGGGACAATGGACAGGGGTACCCCACCAGTGGAAATTACTGGAAATGACTCTCCTTAAATCTGGAGTCCTACCTATCATTTTCCAGTAGTTTTCAATTGGTTACACCATAAGCTCACCTAGGTTAATAAGAGGGGGGGGGGGGTGGACTCTGGCAGTGGTGGCCCACCAATATAAATTACTGTAAATGCCCATCCCTTACATATAGAGTCCTGCCAATCATTTTCCAGTAGTTTTTAACTGCTTACTTCATGAGCTGACCTAGGTCAATGACAGGAGGGGCATTTTGGGGGTCTACTGGCAGGGGTACCCCACTAATATAAATTACTGGAAATGCCCATCCCTTACAGATAGAGTCCTGCCAATCATTTTCCAGTAGTTTTTAACTGGTTACTTCATGAGCTGACCTAGGTCAATGACAGGAGGGGCATTTTGGGGGTCTACTGGCAGGGGTACCCCACTAATATAAATTACTGGAAATGCCCATCCCTTACATATAGAGTCCTGCCAATCATTTTCCAGTAGGTTTCAACTGGTTACTTCATGAGCTCACCTAGGTCAATGAGGGGATGGGCATTTTGGGGGTCTACTGGCAGGGGTACCCCACCAATATAAATTACTGGAAATGCCCATCCCTTACATATAGAGTCCTGCCAATCATTTTCCAGTAGTTTTCAACTGGTTACTTCATGAGCTGACCTAGGTCAATGAGAGGAGGGGCATTTTGAGGGTCTACTGGCAGGGGTACCCCACCAATAAAAATCACTGGCAATGCCCATCCCTTGTATCTGAAGTCCTAACCATCATTTTCCAGTAGGTTTCAATTGGTTACCTCATGAGCTGACCTAGGTCAGCCGTGAGGGGTCAATTATTGATGACTGGCAGGGGTACCCCACCAGAAATAATTACCGGCGATGGCCATTTGTTGCTCTTGGGGCCATACTGTACCTGACACATTGTACTTACTTTGATGTGGTTACCATGAAAGCTGATCTAGGTTAGCTATTAGGTGACTTTAAAATTGCTCTCCCAGCCACACCCACCACAGCCGGTTTGCCAGTCGTCTGGTTTCATATACAGGAATGCACTGTGAACATTGTGATGTACAAGGCAATTGGTTACCTTCCCAGCTAACCAAACCCTCTGGGCTCCCGGTCTAAATGCATCTGTTTAAAAATTGGACACTCTTAGACTGTTTTCAGACGCCACCATTATTTGGAACTTTGAAACTCTGTTATGAGTACCCTGTACCATGAAATTCTTTTAGGTGGGTATTGTTTTCAAAAAGCAAATTGAATTGTTGTGATCCAATTCCCATAGTTAAAATATTTAGATATTTGTTTTTATTTAAATATATTTACTAGTGCCTTAATATGAATTAATAATACGTGGTATGTACTGAGTTAATTTCCTTTCAAATGTTTGCATAAATTACTATTCTAAACCTAAAAGTGTTGCCACCCAGAGGGTTGACGGGTTTAGATGTACATAGGATGGAGCGTTTAATTACTATCTGTCAGGAATTAACCATTTTGCTGTAAAATATCGGTTCACCATTTATAAACAGTAGTATCCCAGTGTGATTGTTGTTCTTCATACATTTTTCACAGATTTATAAAGACGCCAAAAGTTCGAAAATGATAAATATTTGCATATTGCAAATTGAACTTGTAAGATTGAGTTATTTGCAAAAACATTTTTGAGGTATTGCCAGCACACTCTGGTACATGTTTCATAGACGTAACTAGAATTATTTTTTAATTATAAGAAAATCACATTTGTATGAGAGGAACATACAAGTGGGGTGAGTGAATCATTCATTGCATATTTTTGTGCCTTTGTATGTTTGTAATTTTGCTTCATTCTGTGTTTGTATATGAAACTTGGTATCATTTTCACTATTTAATATATATTTAGTACCATAAATTGTTGTTTTTGTCCTTTTTTATATTTGTTAACAGTGTCCAAATCCAGTAAATCGTCTTATCATCAGCCTAGTAGCCCATTCCATTGTCTTGATCTTTGGATGCATCCTTGTTTAGCAATATTTCTGTGAATAGATAGGGCCTTTCCATTGAGTCTCAAACTCATTCTATCAATCCCGTCCCTCAAAATCAGCTGTAAAATATCATTAACTCTTTAAAGAGTGAAATTCACTCTTTTAAAAGAGTGATTCTCACTCTTTCTAGAGTGAAAACGCCCACTCTTTCAGAGTGAAAAGCTCACTCTTTGAAGGAGTGAACATTCTCACTCTTTTGAAAGAGTGAATTTCACTCTTCATGGAGTGATCACTCACTACACTCTCAGAAAGAGTGAGAATTCACTCCAAACGAGTGAAAATTCACTCTTTTGTTTTTAGAGTGCAATAATTTGCAATGAAGTTTGTTTCCAAACCTAGGACATCGATAACCATTAAATACAAGCACATTTTAAGTTCATCTGACTTGCCTTCATTAATGACTAATTTAAGTCTGTCACGTACGCTGTAACAATTTTGCTACAGCGTGACGTTACAGCTGATATACACACAAACTATTGCACTGTAGTGTCCTATTCCCAGACATGATTGAACCCCCCCCCACCCCCACCCTCTGGCACCAACCCTACTGTACCTACCACTTCAAATGAGGTTGCCTATAAAGTGATTTAGCTTTCAAATGTGAGATATCACTCACCTTCTTAAATGACTAATGACTAATGTTTTTTTTTAACACATTTCCACATCTAAGATCAAAGACTGATGCTAGGGACCATCAGAAAGATATACTGTAAGCAACTTCAAAGCACCATTGAAACATGACAGTGTGCCGCTATACATCGACTTGCATTGACATTTCAATTGTCACGCTGTAACGGTCACGCTGTAACATTACATTGAGTAAGATTTTATTGCATATTTAAATTAATTGTCAAACAATTTTCACAAATTAGGTGTCATATAAGACATTGCAGAAAGCAACAAAGAGTTTCCAATATGGTAGCTGTTCAAAGTTCACAGAGTTTTGGGTATACATGTTTGTGCAAAAAACTCTTGTTCATTTTACGTCACACTGTAACAAGGATGATTTATTAATCATATTTCATAAATACGATAGAGATAGATGGATCATAGTTCATTTTATTACTTGTTTAGCAAGAACATAGTTCCAGTAGTTATTTTGTATTATTTTATTGCTGATAAAAAACTAAGTCTTTGTAAAAGAACCATTTGAATATTGAACAAGCCTTCTGATTGTCACACTGTAATGCTTTGAACTTGCCCCTAAGCAAAGACATGCCATTGAGTTTACTAGTTGTTGGTGGAATTATAATTGTTTTGCACTTTGACAAGATTTGACACTCGAAATGCTTTATCACCTCTGTACCGCACTAGTAACAAATAAGAAGAGACATTTTCTTTGTGTTTATATATCGGGTGCATATCCAGGTGGGAGGGGGGCGTTTGGAGAGCCCCCCTTAAAAAAGGGAAAAGAAAAAGGAAGAAGGAAAATGGGGAAGGCAAACAAATGGGAAAGGAGGAAAAGAAAAGAATGGGGGAAAAAATGAAAATAGGATAAAGAGGTCAATTATATGATCATTAGGTAATTTAACATGATGGTTGTATAGATTAACTACATGATCATCATGGTATCAAAGGGGAATATATAGCGGTCAGTCATATACGGATGGTGCTAATATCTGTACTAAACCATAATGCTTCTATTACATACGCAAAGCAAGAGTGAACAAAACAGACAGTCTGCTGATGGTCTCCTCTTTAAAAGTCACTGAGAAACCTCCTTTTACAAAATGCTGTATTCACTACTGAAACTGATGGTGTATATTTATGGATCTTATATTTGTGGTAGGAATGCACTGCCTTTGACACCATTTTAGACTTTCGTCATTCGAAAGAACTGAAACCTTTACAGCGTTTTGGAAGAGTTAAAAGCAGTCGCGTACTAAGCTTGGACAGAGGGGAAGTCTGCCCGGTTACCAAAGTCAAAGTCATGAGTGGCAACTTTTCCATGCCCTATATATAAGTACTGCTGAAGAAAGAACTTGGGAGTTCTTGTTTTAATTCCAATCTGTTCGTTCATAGATCATTGAAATTGAATTCTGAAAGGGTTACATTTATATAGGACAAATGGATTCAATAGTAAGTTGATCCCTGCCTCCCCCACCCACCCAGGCTCCCCCACCCACCCAGGCCCCCCCCCCCCAAAAAAGAAAAAAAGATGGGGACAGGGTCACTCATTGAGGTAACAAAAATCCAAACATGTACTGTAGCAGATTATGAAGAGACATTGAAAGTTCCCCAGCATCTTACTCCATAATGATCAAAATTGCACTATGTCACATAAATGTGAAACAAAATTCAACTTGTAGATTCTTTGAATGGACAACATTCGATATCATCATTTTCAATATGTCCTTTACTGTTATTCTGTGATACACATGCAAGTGTAATTTTTTGTGTATTTTCTCGTGAAATTTTGATGATACAAGACAAAATATCCAGTATATGTGTGAATGGCTAACAATTGATTCTTATATTGACATTTTTTCTACCGAAACCCCTACTCTACTGAAATTCAAATCCGTTGGTGTTCACATGAACAATGCAAGTATGGTCATGACCATCAATATTTACCTAGTGGCCGTGAAATACCCCAATCAAGAAATTCATGAGCCTAGTCTTTGATCTTCTTTAATAATGCATGCTTTCATGATTTATTTTAACCCCAAACAAGTCTAGCGCTACTTCCATGACAAAATTGTTTTACAGCAAAACTATATATATATATATATATATATTTTGAAGTTGAAATTTTGGGCATGGATGCATGGCGATTTTTGACTTGCTGGTTATATTCTAACTCTAATTCCAGTATCAAAGTTCAATATAGTTATAAGAACTGAATGGTTAATTTGGCATGACACTGATGAAAACAAAAAAAGCCTACATATCCACTTGTTTTGACACATTCCTTGAAAAATAACAGCTTCTAGCTTGCAGGTACATTGAGAGTAGAAGTACTGTAGTGTGGTACTTCTTAAGCCAGTAGTGTATACCAACAGCTACAGTGACACGTACAGTAGGACTACTAAATAGTCCACTGAGGTTGGTCATGACATTTGCTTTCATTGAAATATGAAGTAAGAATATCCTGTACAGGCCTGACAGAAGATCATTAAAACTAATGAGAGTTAATCAGCTGGCAAATAAACAAAACAAAAACTGTAAAAGTGAGAGATATAAAGTACCAAGTTACTAGTCCCAATATTATTGTGGAGTTAAGTATGTGTGTTTTCCCTCACCAGTGACATTCTGCAATACCATTGAGGGCGCTATTCACAATAGCCCTTCATCAATATTAGTTTGTATTTAGAGTGTATTATGTTTTTCCACACAAAAAGACACAATGAGAAAACATACAGAATTTTTGGCACCATGCATATTCATGAAGATGATCACTCAGAAGATGGGAAAATAGGGTTCTATAGGTTGTAAATTGCTATTGCTGTCCCACATTTCTAGATGTGTTTTCAGTCACTGGCTCCACAATTAATGTAAAGGTGAGTACACACATTATTACGTAAGATTCAATAAACATATTTGCTGAAGTCCATTGAAAGTATGTTCAAGAGAGATGGCAACTACTTTTATGTCTCTACTACTATTATCCATCCTTTTAGTGTCCTTTTCCTCGCTATTTTCATTTCTTTTCATTTCTTCATTTCTAAACACTTGCTTAAATGTAAGTGTAGATGACATATTTGCTGACAAATGAAAATCTGTTTTAAAGAGAAGTAACCTCTCATCTCTTTACTTCCTCTTCCTCACGGTTTTAATGTTTCTTTCCTTTTTCTTTCCCCTTTTCTTTCTCTGCCCTCTGCCTTCTCTGCCCTCTGCCTTCTCTGCCTTCTCTGCCTTCTCTGCCTTCTCTGCCTTCTCTGCCCTCTGCCCTCTGCCCTCTGCCCTCTGCCCTCTGCCCTCTGCCCTCTGCCTTCTGCCCTCTGCCCTCTGCCCTCTGCCCTCTGCCCCCTGCCCCCTGCCCTCTGCCCTCTCCTCTCTACCTCCCCCTCTTCCTTTCCTTTCTTTATCTTTCCTCTTTGGTAGACATATCAGTATACAGAAACGAGTTTTGGAACCCTTTTTTGTTTCGCACAGCTGGCAATCAAGAAGGAATGTCATCTTTAAAGATACGCGGCTATACTTCGGTTATGGGTGAAACACAATTAAAGACGGAATTTGTTCGGAAGCAGTCGTTTAGTCAGGTGGCAGAACGCACGATGGGTCTTTTCGAATATTAAAATGATAGCAAATGACAATATCAAATATTAAAAGTAAATCATATTAAAGTTCTTCGTATTGCCAGAGCAAAAGTGAGTTTATGTTTTGTGGATACATTGCTTCTTGGTTCTTTAAAATTAAGTGCTACAACATTTTGTTTATTTGTCTCTGTCACTTAAATCCAAGTGAATAATTCAATTCATTCCATCTTCTTGCTTTTTTCGTTCTGCACAATTCTTCATGGTCTTGTGATTCTTAATTGAGACGCCTAAGCAGCATTTGGATGACTCCTTGTTAAAAGAGCTTTTCTTATGTTGATAAAAGTTTCCATCGTAATGTTTAGCAGGGAGATGTGTGTAGAAAAATGATAAATACAATGGACTTCATTACCTTGACAAACACAGTTTTCTACCCGAATAATGTTCATGCCAGTTTTATTTGGATGATGGATATGAATAATACAAATGTTAAAAAGGTCTCTGGGCAACGTCACTGAAATCACAGTTACTCCCTTATTAAGTCCCAATAAGGTGAAACAATTTGACAAACTCAACATGCCGTTTCTAGAGAGATGGTTTTGATTAAATTGCATCGAAACATCAATTAATTACCATGGTGACATTTCGCTTGTGAACATTGATTCTTGTTCTTTTTTCATTCAAAGGTCTTATTTTTGCTAAGTTAACTGAATTATAAAATCATAATAAAATAAACTGTTAGCAAACTACTTATCCACTAAAGAGCCTGTGTAAGAGAATCTGTAAACGTAAGTTGGCCTGACGTTTCGATCCTAGCAGGATCTTCTTCACAGGCTAAATGACAAGTAACAGAAGGGACTAATGCGCGCACAGAATACAAACAGGTTAAAGAGCATGGTGAACACAAAGAGATAGATGTAAGAGGATTAGTAGACAAGGGATTGAGAGAAGAGAAAGAAACCAACAGGGGAAGAGGAGAGGTAGGAGATAAACAATGGAGGGACAAAGGTAGGATTAAAGGAAGAGGGTAGGGAATAAACTAGAGGACAAAGACAGAAATATGAAATAGTAATTTAATTTTCTTAATAGCGTAGATTACTGCAGTAAAATGAACATTTTATGCTATGCATCTGCATAGAGGGTTTACTATCTGCGGTTTTCTTTACTATTAAATTGTGTCATTTTCCTTCCATTTTAAGGGGGTGTTTTCAGACGTTTCCTCCGTGAAATTGGATACAAAAAGTGGACGATATGAGTATATATAGGTTACATTTGTGTAATGAACATGCTGATATGGGCGTTCGCAGTGATTTTACGGTAAAGCGTTCTCGCCATAAAGGCAACAGAAAATAAATTTCTTTCTTTCGATTGCGACAGCTTTTCTCCATTAAACCCACCTGGTCAGAGTGCATTTAGAATAAGAAACATTGAATCTGCTTCGGAAGTTTGTTTTCCTTAATTCATCAACAAACACGTATTGAAACTATCGTTTTGTATCTACATAACGTGCATGTTTACCTAATTTTTGCTACATATATGTAAAGGGTCATCACAACGGGTTCAGCAAAGAAAAGCACTGGCAGAAATATCTCTCATTTCTGCGACGCAAAAACTCAAACAATTTTCTGAGCGACGTTCTCTTCTCACCGATTCTTTAGCTTGGGTCGAATAACCTGTCTGTAACACGCTTAGTAAGGAGCGACTCCACTTCCGTTTCATCATCTCTCCAAGCAGACAGTTCGTTATGGAGTTTAAATTTGGGTCACTTGTCATCCTAATTATACTAAATTTTCAATTTCATAGGAACCAAAGTCATGAGAACCGTAAGTATTGAATAAGAAGCAAAATCAGAAAATATTCTCTTTAAGCTCTGAGCCGTTCAACTAGCAATTAACGCAGAATGGATATTATTTACCAACCGATTCACACAGAGATTACAGTAACTACTGTAAATCTTAAAGTTTTGTACCACAGTAAAAACTGGATCGTGCTGACACATCTGATAAATCGGTAGCATGTGCTACAAGGATTACAGTAAGAACTGAAGATATGTGTAATCCCAAAAAATTCCAACAACTTGATTTGTTGGAATTACACATATCCTCAGTTCTTACTGTAATCATAATAGCACATGCTACCGATTTATAGCACGATCCAGTTTTTACTGTGGTACAAAACTTTAATATTTACAGTAGAAACTGTGTTCTATGTGTGTATCGGGTGTATTTACAGTATAGTATGGTTATTTAGGGTTTGATTTAAGACAGATAAGAAGGTTATTTAGGATCAGTAATTACGAACTTACGTTAATTTTTGCCTTTGGCTTTCACTGTATAGGCCTAAGTAACTAAATGTGCAAAGTTCTAAGTACCGCTCGTGGTATTTTTTTTTTCGGGTTTTTGTTCCTCTCATGTTCTTTGGTTGACTGCGTAGCCCGTCCCTCCGTAGTACTTATAAGTAACCTATACTCAACGCCGCAGTGATGGAAAGACTTAAAACATTTGGCCTTGCCTGAGATCTGGTAATCAGATGTTCTTACATAAGAAACGATGAAACAAATCAATAATGAAATGTAGAACCAGGTTATAGTTTACCCTGTTCGGATAGTTTTTAAGTGGTTCTGTGGAAACAACCACGTGTAGGCTTCATATGAGAAACGGGAATTATAAGCACATGTGTTATCGCTAAAAACAAATACTTTATTTATTCGTGGCTGCTATCTGGCAACAAGATTAATATCTAATGCAGCATTAAATTAAATGTTTTGCCTGTCATTTCCCTTCCTCTGAGAATATGTATTCTTCTTTTACATGTATTTAAATGAAATAAAAATAAAGACAAAGGCTTTACTTGATTTCTTTTAACTGATCCATTCTTTCAAAGTAAAAAACAAATTTCTATGCTATGAATGACGAGCTGCCGTGTTTTATTTTTTTATTGAAAAAAAAAGAGAGTTGATAGCATTTACTTCAGTTGTTTCCTTAAGGGAGAAATTAATTCCCTCTTTTTGATTGAATAGTGGGGTGTTTTTTCTTCTTAATTTTTATTTCTATTAAGAAACTATATTTCAATCCAAAATATTTTGGTAAACCATTTTCTTTTATCTCCTTTTCCTAAATTATTCAGTTGATTTACAATTAGTTCGAAGAAAGAAACACTGGAAACTTTGTACTTGATTATCTTCTTGGTACTGCCATAAATATAAAAATACGAGTGGATTAAAAACAAAGGGGTTGATATGTGATATATGAGAGAGAAGCTTAAAATGTATTCGTGTTTATTTATATAGAGATGAAGGTAACGAATTTGTTTACATTTAGCAATTTAAAATTCATGTTGATATTATTTATTGTTATTCGAAACTAACATGCAATGGCAATACATGCCAATTTGGCTGGGATTACTGTTTAGTTCAAATAACTTAAAAGTAAACGTCAAACATGGTTAATACATAATGGAGATGTCTCGTCTGCTCGACGAAACGTACGTTGCGGATGGAATCGAAATCATTTATTAATTGCCCTACAACATTCATTTGGTGAAGACAATCTAAAGTGAACCGTCTTAATTTTCAATCAAATGCATTCCTACTTTGAGTTTTATAGTTAGTACGTTTGATAAAACTGCCAACCCCTAACGCAACAAAGATGCTTTAAATGAAATCCATAATTAGTTAACGAATCCTTCAACTTATATTGTACGTTTTGGTAAGCCACACCTATAAAAATGTGTCATTTTCAGGAGAACTCAGCAAGATACATACATGTCGCGGTTATACCACAAACCACCCACTGTTCATGCACTGATTACAACAAAATATTATAATCAGATAATATCTGGCAAACCATAAACAACAATATTTTGTAAAATATACAGTTTTTCACCCCTAGCTTGCATGTGAAAAAAAGTCCAGCACGTTATCTGCTTAATTGGAAAATAATTGAAAAGTGAAGCATGGAAATGACCTCGAACGGCGAGGTGAGTTTCTTTTTAAGTCGCCTAAATCGTGAGAAGGTCGTTATTCAATCAGGCTTTGCTAATTATTAGGCTAACTAATTATTATTATTATTAGGCTAACTAATTATTATTATTACTATTATTATTATTAGGCTAACTAATTATTAGTTAAAAAACAAAAACAAAGCATAAATAATATATATGAACGCAAGCAAAACCTGCAGCAACTATTTTAATAGTTCGTAACTTATTCAGCCAGATCCTGTATTGAACAGGTTTATTTGATCATTTTTCTTGTCGGTATAAAGTATGGGTGCAAAACATTTTTTTACTTGTTTCACATTTCGGGATGATGAGTAGAAACCAAAATCCAATTATGAGATTTTTAGTAGTGTCATATTTGATGTATGGGGAAAAAATAATAATTTCGGTAACTCACGTTACATCAGCTAATAGAGGTTTGAATAAAGCAAAAAATGATTATTTTTGATTATATATTCAAAAGGTTGGTAGTGATATCTGAAGTTATAGTGCCCTATGTAAGCAATAAATGAACAAATCAGTTAAGTATCACCATTTAATTTCTTAGGAGAACAAAAACAAATCTGTTAATAATTTGTGTACAAAATTTGCATTACAGCATCCTTTCATTTCATATGCAAATATCTACCAAAAAAATCAATATTTAGGAAGGCATCATATTGATTCCACAAACTTGGATATGTTTACAACAACATTTAACAAATGACAAGATGTCATTGCAGAATTTATATTTTGAGCCCATTCCACTTTTTCATGGAAATGCCCTAAAGACGAATCTATACGTTATCGCTCTTTCCTACTTGACAGGATCCTGACCACCCTGTTACACTACGCTAATAAAGTTACTTTATATAGAAAAGAGAATTTTACCCTACGTTAGTTTCCAGCAAAAGAGTACTTTTGATTAAGACATGCTACTTCAAATCTCATGTAATATAGACAATATAGACAATATATGAGAATATATGAGATCGATTATAATTCCTACGAAATCTAAGGGAGCAGTCAAACACAAATTTCACTGCTGCACAGAAAGCGGGGCTTCGTATATTTACTAGTTCTTAAAAAAAGACCAAACTGAGAGTCCAAACTGCAGTAAGAGTGATGCACATGGGACCACATGCAATGTTAAGATGTGTATGGGGCGCCTAGTGTGACATAAGTCCTGAAAATCGAAATGAGAGCCACGAGAAACCGACATATTTCAATTTAATTGGACATAAATGTTGATTTCAGGACTTATGGCACACTATAGGGGCACCATACACGAAAGTTATGTCTTAAAAGAACAGGTTAACCGCGGTCTCTTATACACACTTCAAAATTTTAATAAGCAGACAATGACGGTATATAATTTCATTAAGTCAATGCAGTAAACTTAATAAAGGCCTATTCAAATATACACAATGGAATCTTGATTATGTTACATGACAACGGAATTCGGTGTTTGCCATCGAAAAACACCACATGACTAGTGAAGTTCATTAGTATATATGTTTCCAACTCATTACGTTTTCAATTCTATATATTCATTTGCCTTTGTCGTTTAACTACATTTTATTAACAAAAGTCTGTTTAAAGTATCTCTTTCGAGATCCGGCTTTAGGAATCACAAATGACTTCGAGTTGGTTAGAATCATGTTTGATCTCTAGAGTAAGGCAAAATATGTCACCAAAAACAGATATCTCAAATTGAATTCGAGATATCGAAAATTGAATTCGAGATATCCAGAAAAGAATTCGAGATATCCAAAATTGAATTCAAGATATCAATAATTCAAATTAGAGATATCCAAAATTCAAATAGAGATATCAAGAATTCGAATTAGAGATATCCAAAATTCAATTAGAGATATCTGGAATACAATTAGACATATCCAAACTTTAATTAGAGATATCAAGAATTCGAATTAGAGATATCAGAAATTGAATTAGAGATGTCAAGAATTCGAATTAGAGATATTAGAAATTGAATGACAAAATCAACAGCATTTCTCACACGATTCTCATGGCTTTATCAGCTAAAACTGGTAAAGGTGAGTATCCCGTTAATAGATTAATACTGATGTGTGTTATAACTTCTTAACATGTGTTACAATTATGACCAGTTGCTACTGAGAAGGACTTACAAACGAAAAAAATAAAAAAAATAAAATTAACACACACTCCTTTGCATAATGATTGACTGGACTAACCAGACTACTCTAAAGGTTTCTCCAATAATTTCTGCTTTTCCATATTCGTTTTAAAATGGTATTACTGTGTGAGGGGTAATGATGAGATAAACTACGACTGCTCAGTGCTCAGATTGCAAATTATTATTTTTTTTTTTGCCGCAAACAGCTAGGTTTTGTTAACCATTCAGGCCTACTTTTCACAATGGATAAAAACGCCGCAGGTCCCAAGGGCAGAAAAATAAACCACTTGTTTATGAAAAAAAAATTTATTGTTGGCATATTGCTCAATCGCTGTAGTAAAATAAAAGTAATGGTGGGGTGGTTTAGAGTGGGATTGTCGGCTTTCTCCAAGGAAAGGACTACATCTATATAAATAAACTATACATAATATGTGATGCAAGACTGTCTGTGTGATTTCCGTTACCCTATTTCTGAAATAATTAGAAATATGAAAAGCTACATAAAGGATAACATTGTGCGCAACTTCAGACCTAAATGTAAACGAAACCAGTAAGACTGTAAGACTATTGTTAATTAATAAGTAAACTAGGGAGGAGAAAAATGGAAGGACCACGAAGGGTTCTAAATCTATTGCTCTTAAGCATTCTCAGTGTACGTTATATTAATATTATAATTACTTCATAATTACTCTTGTGTAGTGAAATGTATTTTGCGTTTTTTCGTATTGTTGTGTGTTATATAACATTTGGTAACTTTGTTTGACCATACCTCAAATTGTTAAGATTCAGCTGCATAATTATTTGCTCATGTTTAAACGAGTACCTTGCGTGATTGGCTTGTTGAACCCTCGTGATTTATGTTACGTAATAAGTCCTTTTTAATGTCCTTCGATATATATTGGGCGCACACGGAAAAGGGACCACTGGCATTGGTTGCGTTTAGCCAGAACACATAATTTATATTTTAAAATCTGAGATCCATGCGAAGCCAATGGAAAGTAATGCCACGTAAGCAGTTGGTAATAGTGGTTGCTGGAAGTTCTCGACATTAAAGGGCTAAAGAGGTATTTTGGTGTTTATATATTATAAGTTAAATGCTTTCTTCATGTGTATTTGATGGTTCATGTTTGTGCAATAGTGAAATTTGTGTAGTTTTATTTATGCCAAAAAACAAATTATAAAAATGTTGTATTTAGTACTGTAAGTTTTCTATTTTTGTATTTTCGATAGTTTTACGGGAGTTATAGTCATAACGAGTGCGGAGCCAATAAATTGCGGTGACTTTACTCTAGTTCGAAACCGTCCGTCTTTTTTCGTCTTGCCACGACCGGTACATCTTGCGACTGCTAATTATAAAAAATATTTACATAAACACGAGAAATGTGATATCAAAACTAATTACATCTGTGTTTCATTTGCAGTCCAGCCATTATGTTAATTTATACATAACTTGTAAATTTCAAACAGTGACGATAGTCTAGTAAAAAAAAGGTAGGAATAAAGGAACTCTATTTTTGTATGGAATAAACTGCTGGATATTATGGAATGTCACAATTAAATGTATGTGGGTGGTCTCGAAAGTCACTTAGCTGCTTCTTCACTCGTTCAGTTTCCTTATAAAGAACTAGGAGAAACTAGAATGTTCATAACTGATATCAGAGTCAAGAAAATAACAGCAAAATTTTGTGTATATATTCATAAGCCGGGACAAAAACAGAAAGAGCGTGAACCTGTTTTAACATTAATCAAGATGCTGCGTTCACTTGTGCTATTTTTATCTTTATGTGGTAAGTAAAATTTCCATGTCTTTCTATTGCGTTAATCTTGAAAGAATATACGGGAACAATTTTAGGTCAGTCCTGAAATGTTAAGCCGGGTTTGCCTTGTGGATTATTGCTAAGAACTGTTTAAGGGAAATGGCAGACAACTTAAAGATCCAATGAGACGGTGGAACACACTGAAAATAAGCAGAGGTTAGAAATATAATAAGCTTGTATATAAACTTGTACTTACCGGTGATAATTCATATTTTGTTTATTTATGGAAATATTTTTGAGATTTTTGTACTAAACGAACTTTGCGATGCTAAATTCCTATCATCGTGTCTCTCATACCATGCTGCCTTTTTGTAACAATGAATGAGAATACATCGCAATTTCAAGGAAGCTACGATTAATGAAAAATAAATACATTGTTCTACTAAACTAAAATAAATATACAACGACAACTAATTTCGTAGAATCGAATGAACACGTTATGATGACATGCGAATTAATACAAATTTGTAGCGCTGCATATTTTCCGGGAAGTACTGAATAATAAGAGTACAATAACTGATTATAATTCTGCTTCAGGAATAGTACGGTAACTTACAAATGACTGCATCAAAACAGTTTCAAATTAGATTTAGATTTCAACAAAATAATATATTGTAACAAATGCTGTGCAGCGGGCATACTGTCCACAGCACTTTAAATCTTAGTGAGTCTTAGTAAACCAACTGTTCATGGATCAGAAAGCCTACATCATTGTATTGCATTGAATAACTTAAGATGGTAAAGTGTACACATTGGGTTCTTCTCACTGCGGCGATCATCGGGCTACGGAAGCTTAAAGTGCCATCAACATAAGAAAACTTTGCCCCATGAAGTCAACATTTTTCAGTAGATTGTTTAGATAACAAGATAATAGCTTATAAAAAATCTGAAAACTGTTGGATTGCTCAGTTGCTTAACTGAGCTATTGAACATTTTTCTGCAAAATGTTCAATTGTTCACTTTCTTCCAATTGAGTAATTGAACAATTTTCTGCAAAATGTTGAATTGACAACTTATCATATCTCGTCAATGCAACATTTTTCTGCAAATTTGTTAATAGTTTACTTCATTCCACCTGAGCAATTGAACCAGACCGATATATACGGCTGTCTCTTGACCAGTAGTGAGTGACCTTTGAGTGCCTTGTAGATTATATCGCTGGCGAGACATTCCCAGGACAGCAGGCAGTCGCTCTTTTTTTCTGCAATTGCAAGCTATTTCCCCGGTCTCTGGGTTTGCTATCGATATGATCTTGTTATTGCGGGCTTTTAAAATTAGTCTCATATTCCTCATACAGCTATAGCCAATTTTGATGTTGTTCTTGTTAAATATCTTGTGTAAGACATGGTCACTAGGGAAATACTTTTTTACGAGTTTCAGAGACTGCGCACCCACCTTGGTTTTAACGCGTCTGCTATATGGTGGAGTGTACCATATTATTTGTCTGGCTCTGTTCTTTTTCTGGGTATGGTTGCTGCTCTTCGCTCTATGTTCAATTCCCTCCTTGTACCCAGCTTTCCGGAGGGCTGCGTTGTAGACGGGTGCTGATTATATATATATATATATATATATATATATATATTTATATATAGGAAGAACATACATTATTAAATGGCTTTGACTCCACACACTTAAAATGACACATTAAATGCTACACTTTGCTCCCTATCGCCCCAGCCCTCCCACCCCCAATCCCAAACGGAACTAATGGTTAGTGCCACAAAGGGTATTACTTGGGCAGCAATTCAAAAACCATTCTACGCTGCAGAAAAATACCCAATTCACAGTTGAAACTTTCGGTAACCAACGTGACACTATGCAGGGTTTAAGTTCCGTGTCCTCCATGTCGAACTTGGTATGTGTCTTTGTCTCTGTCGCAGGGGCGTATCCAGGATTTTTTAACCCGGGGGGGGGGGAATTACTATCTAAGCGGAGCGCCACCATCACTTGGCGCGCAGCGTACAAGAAAAGTTCTGGTTTTGATACCCCCCAGATCACCGGAAATGGCACTTCTCGGGCTTGAAATGACCAACCAGTTGTACACTTTTGCCTGAGAACCAAGAATTTCCCAATAGTTTTTTTTCCATTCATAACCCTTTTGAAGATTGTCACCAGTCACACATCATGTTCGACCTCATCGCATCTCCTGTGGATCATTGCTTTATATAGGTGATTCTACGTCGCGGCCCACAATACCCGTAAGCCCCACTTTTCAAGGTTTTAAGCCCACTATTTGTGCAGAATTTGAAAATTCACAATTCTCGTGAATAAATTCACTTCAAAACATACCCATAATGTTGCACAAAATTTCATATATGGACAACCAATACAGAATAACCTCCCTCAACCCCTAACAGACCGGTCAAAAGTGCACGAGTAGAGGGAAGTATGATGAATAATGGTGAAAATACCAGATATTTCCGAAACCTAACACTACTCACATCTACAGTTTGGAGGCTGTTCATCCCGGAACGCCATTTTCATGCTTACTGATATGATGTGATATCTGCTGTTTGCTTTAAAAATTCGAATAATTGAAATAAGACTGAAATAAGTAACTATTATCTGTTTATTGTGCAATGCTCCACAGGTGGCGTAACGATGAGCCTGGGGGCTCGTGGCCCAAAGGGGCCCCCTATCAGGAGGTCCAAGCAAGGGTGTCCGCAAGAAATGTTTACAAGGGGGGAGGGATCAGTAGGTCATAAAGTATAACACAATACTTGATACTATCTAAGCGGAGCGCCACCATCGGTTGGCGCGGAGTGTACGACGATTTGTTTTGCCAAAAAATACTCCTAGATCGTCGAAAAAGACACTTCAAGTTGCATTTACACATCGGTTATTTTGAGATCTCATGTCTTAGGATTTTGACTTTCAATAGATTCAGTAATGCATCATCGGTCAGTATGCAATGAACATAAATAGAGAACTGTTGGTTGGGGGAAATCAGTGAAATGTCAGATACTTAACCTTTTTTTTTTTTTTTTCATTTTCCAGGGCGGAGTGGGCAAGTCCCCCCCCCCCCCCAACTGTATGGATTATAATGGAGACTACTGTACAAATACAGTAATCAAACCTTAGCATAGGCCTAATTTCGGTTGAAAATTTGTCTCCACCTAAGCCTAATTTCCTGTGCTTTTTACTTACCAGATACCCCGAAGGCATCTTTATTCTTACCTTTTATTATTATATTTATATGAAAGCCCTGTCTACTTTTTCAAATGAACGCTGTTTCAAGTCTGTTGGGTGTTGGGTTATTGTTTTAGAATATTTGTACTCAGTACAACATTGGCTGGAATTGGGTTTTAAATTATATACTTCGTTTTCGATTATAATTATAAATAACACAACTAGCTCGATACAGACATTAATACCCAATGAGCCCCTGATCCGTATCACGTGAAAATATGTACATTGTCTTGTTCAGTCTTTGCATGAGTTTTTATTTCCCAGTAAAACCCTTTCCAAAGAGGTATAACCTTTTTCTGTGCATCAGTATAGCGGGGGCCCCCTTTTGGTCGGGGCCACCTGATCATCACGGTCCGAGCCCATAGGAGTTACGCTACTTTACCCACATTCTTTTCATTTTGAAAGACACATTTCAGGGAAGATCTTGGGATTTTCATCCCTAGATATCGCTAGATATTGCTACATATCCATACAGTACAGTGCCCTTGGGATTTCTTGGATGTTTCTTGCCTGATCTTGGGAAATTGTAAAGTCGGAAGTGGTCACACTCCATGTAAGTGTGTGGTGTGTTGCCGGATTTTCTCAAGGTCTTGGTACTATGGGCGAAGGTCATTAATTAAGTTTCGTAAACTCATCGGGAAGCGATTAGAGGGGTGGGGCGAAGGGTTGTGGGCGCGCGTTTTCATGCAGATGGGAACAATCTCAAGAAGTGATGGGTGCGTTATGTACCCCGACGACTCGGTCGAGTTCGAGACTAGCCACAGTTGGTTTCATAGCACAATTGTACAATTTAAGGCGTTCCATACACACACACGCGTTATGATATATCATATATATATATATATATATATATATATATACTCTAAATGATACCTTAGGTCGACATTTACATTGACTTACACACTAAATGTTATCTAACCCTAACCCTTTTTTCTAACCCTAACCCTGAACCTACCCTAACCAAACCTTGTAAATGAACGTTTTAGAGGACGGAGAACATTATAAAGCTATTTCCGACAATAAAAAAGTTTCTTAAAATGGTAGCAAAAACATTAGGTGTACACTGAAATGTCGACCTAAGGTACACTGTCGACCTAAGGTCGTTTTATTTTACCATACACTGTCGACCTAAGGTACCAAATAGACATATATATATATATATATATATATATATATATATATATATTTATATATCTACATTAGTGAGAGAGGGAAAATGGAAACGTCAAAAATGGAGTTGTCGGTATAAGGGGTAGGGTGAGACGCACACCCCCTCCGTAATCCTCGACTCGTCACTGGCTACCCTGTGTATATAATAGTGATCAGCGCTGTAATTATGACTGTTCTTCTTCTCTTCCCGTTGTCTTGGCGTTTATCTTCTACTCCCTCTTTTTCTCCTTTTTCTCTCTTTCGTCTTTCTCTTTTCCCTTCCTCCTCTTTTCCCCCCTTTTTCCCCCTTTTTTCTTCTCTTTTTTTCCTCTCCTCTTTTTCTTACCCGGGGCGCGCGCCCCCAACGCCCCCCTGGTTACGCGCCTGCTGTCGTGTCCTAATTATCCCCCTATGTGAAATCCATCTCACCTGTTCGGTTTATACACGGAGATTCATTTTAAAGTAATATCGTTTCTCATCCCGCAGAATAATGAAGTAGCTGGTACATCGTCGTCGCAAAACGTTTATTCAATTATTGTCATTTGCTTCGAGTGGAGGGCGATTACAATAAATGGTAGTTCATTGGAGTTGGTTGCAGTGATGCAAATAATGTTTGCTCTATATACTTTCTCGACAGCTGTTGTTAGCGTCTTTCTTAGGAATACGGCTGAGTCGACACCAATGAAAAGGACCCCTGGCAATAATTTCTGTAATCGTGAATTGATATACCAATATATTTCAGCAATAAAACGTCAGGTAAGCTTTGTTTTTCACATTTAATACATATATTAATACATATTTAATGCATTTATTATGCACTTACTATGCTTATACCATTATTGACGTGTGAATTTTTTCGATGTATTTTAGTTGGCGTAGCAACCAGTCATATCCTGAACGCATACCGTGGACGGTCAATGTCACTGCACAATTTTGCTGTGGTACATACGTAAATGCAAAAACAGCATTTGAAATCTCATTGAAAAAAATGCTCACCTTTAACCTCCAGTGGCTGATCTATAATCTCATTTCTCTGTGTTATAGACTGATTCATGCAATCATGGATGCAACACTGTAACAGTATTAGGCCATACTCTATAATTTAAAGTGACATAACAGATATTATTTCCAGTGCAATCGACCAGACGTAAAAAAGGCCACCACAGATGCCTTTGACGTCACCATGGGCGGTTACGACGGAGCCGAAGTCTGTGAGCTGGTGGGCTTGTACATCCTTCATAAGTTAGGTGATCTCATCGACTCGCACGATATTGGCCTCTACAGAGATGATGGTCTTGCTGTACTCAGGAACCACTCGGGCAGCCAAGCGGATAGAATGCGGAAACGTATCGTAGCAGCCTTTCATACCTTCGGTCTAAAGATAACCACCCAAGCCAATATTAAGACCGTTAACTACCTCGACGCTACACTGGACCTACGCACCGGAACACATCGCCCATTCCGTAAGGCTAATGACCAACCCACATATGTTCACTGCCTCTCCAACCACCCCCCCCCGGAAGTCACCAAACGTATTCCAGAGAGCATCGGCAACAGGATCTCCACTCTTTCATCTAACGAAGAGATCTTTGACAACGCTGCCCCCATATACAACGATGCACTCCGAGATAGCGGCTACACCTACCACCTAGTATACAACAACAGTACGGAGAGCAGCAAGAAGCAACCCAGAAAGAAACCCCGTACCAGGAACATAATATGGTTTAACCCACCTTACAGCCGTAATGTCAAATCTAATGTAGGGAAATTGTTTTTCAGACTACTCGCCAAGCACTTCCCGAAAGGAAACAAGCTCCACAAAATTTTCAACAAAAACAACGTGAACTTGAGTTACAGTTGTATGGGCAATATGCGATCAATCATCAACAGCCATAATAACCGGCTTTTATCACAAAACGAGCTTAGACCGCAGCTGGCTCAACGCATATGCAATTGTAGAGAAAAACTTAATTGCCCCCTCAACAGGAATTGCTTGGTGAGCAGTGTAATATATAGGGCCGATGTTACTACTGGTGATGACACCAAATCATACATAGGGCTATCGAGTGGCCCCTTTAAGCAAGTATAGTAACCACAGTAAGTCCTTCCGACATGAGCGTTACGAGAAAGAAACGGAGCTTTCCAAACATATATGGGACCTGAAGCGTAAGGGTGCCCCTTCGTTATTGAGTGGAGCGTACTTAAGCATTCCAATACCAGCATGCGTAGATCCGGTCAATGTAACCTCTGTATTGATGAAAAGCTTTGTATCCTCCTGTCCAAAAACCCGCATTTACTCAATAAGGGATCTGAATTCATCTCCAAGTGTCGCCACAATAGGCTCAAACCAATGAACCGTGCACGTAAGAAATAGGGTTCGTGTTCCCCATAGAATATATCCGCGCAGCGAGTATTTGTTCAGTTGTCTGACGATCGCCACCCTAAAAGGGCGTGAAACTCCGAGTAACAGCTGTACTTACCAAGGCATTTACTTATATGTTTAGGCTCTGCTTTTATAGCATAGAGCACTCTTCTTGCAGTCCTGATCCTTCCTTGTTATATATATATATATATATATATATATATATATATATATATATATATATATATGTACCGGTATATATATATATATATATATATATATATATATATATGCATATCTAACATTTCAATCCCGTCATTGTTTGTCCCAGTTCTAAACTCATATGAAATGTTCAAGAATTTCCTCTCTCTCTCTGTCTCTTTCATATTACCAGGCCCAAGTTGGAGAACTGCGCGAATGAATAACAATATTCACTTCTAATTCTTAAAGGCCATTTATCAACTACAACGAAATGCTGAATTGAACAAAACCGCCGCTAATTACATTTGCTTCTGTGCATGAGAAGAGGATATACTCGCAATGTATTGGAGTTGAAATGATGTTATAAATGGTCAACATTTTCATACGTTTAGGCTGACTAGAGTGGTCATAACAACTTCCTTCCATGGTACTCTTCTTGTTATTTTATTTCTAAAATGTAGCATGATCATCCTCTCCCTCCTCACCCACAAATTTGGATGAAATCAACCATAATCTAATTCCAACTAATCCTATCCTTAAACGTGTTTGATGTAAGACTTTGCTCAGATGAAATCATTCGGGAAAGAAGCAAAATAAAGTTTTCTTTAATTGAAAACGATTGGTCTGTATTTCGTTTCGTCGTATTATGTGATTTCCTTTATATATCTTATACACACTTGAACATGGGAACTAAAACACAATGATGTTGACCAAATAGGTCTTAAATCCCTTGTGAGCCGCCTAACATGGGTCAGAACTGCCATATTGCTGGCCACTGATCAGACCTTATTTTTACGGGCATGACCTTATGAGTCTGATTAACATTTGACCCCGTCTAATGTTTGGGTAAAATATGACCCAATAATCTTCAAATTATTTCATTTATTCATTCCATTTTACATATAAAAGTATAACTAATATAACAGGGAAAGGGGAGAAAATGGGTAAGATGTTAGGATCTCATATCATCTACAAATACAAAAGTTAATACATACAACGATATAACAAAATAACCAACTACAACAAACCCTTTTAAGTGCTCGGATTGAATGTTTACAGCACAACAGTATATGACAGAGTTTCTGTAGACTTGTGTTCTGTATTTTGGCAAGTTGTTGGGATTTCTTAGATTTCTATTCGATTTGTGCAGGAGACTTTTCAGTTCAGTATACAAAGGGTGAATCTGATAACTGCTAATATTAACTATGAGACCTGTCCCTCTGTTGTATAATCAAGTTAATTGAAACTGCCACATCAATAAGGAAATGCTGCTTTAAAGGTAAAGGTCATTCCATATCAAATCACCAAATTTTGGAGTATGTTGTAATTGGACATCTTTGAAAAATTCCAAAATATATTGTATGATTGGAACACTATTAAATAGGCATATTCTGTAAAAATCAGTTGCATTGCTTCACAATTGGCCGATTTATCACACTTTAAAATTCCGCAATTTGTCGCCACCGCAGCATTTTGGCATTTTCTTGACTTTTGAGGTCTCGTTTCTCAGCAATTGAACATCCTACTACCTGCGTAGTACATATGCCTATAGAGTCTATCCCATAAAACAGGAATTTAAAAAAATTAGGCTACAAAAATATTGTCTTGTGGAGTTAGGTTAACTTAAAGGTGGGCTCGCTCATAAATTCCTCGTAAATTTGTGTCCTTCACACCACCCAATTCAAAAATAATATAAATACTACCCTCTACCGGTTCGTCGCTGTTGTCTCGTAATTTCTTAGCAATCCCGTATTTACGGCTAATAAGCAATAAACGGGTTTGGCTACATGAAGCGGTGGCCTTGACGAAATTCCTGCATAGTTTCTTGTCTATGGCAGTGCCAGTAGTATGTGGTAAATTATTACACCGCGTTTTCGTGTGTGTTGTGTGATACAAAACTCTGCAGTAGTTTGTTTATACGTTCAGAACTAGTGTCAAAATATTCGATTTTGTACTTTTCACTAAAAATATGCTATATTTAGTGATGAATTGCTCTTAAACCATAACTACAGGATACTTGATTCTTTCAGAGGTTATTATGTCTAGTACAAACAATACAAAATAATGATTGCAATGCTTTCCTATAATATATTTGCAAGTTGTGCAACTCTAAAGTTGCTATTTCATGCTTCGATGCAGCATGAGGTAGGGGTTTTGATGCCAATTTTTTTAAACAAAGTAACCATGTTAGAGCTGTCAGAGTTTTATACTTCAGTTATAAATATAAAGTACACCTAAACAAATTTCAGGAATCTAGCTTTTCTCAATATTAATTTATGAAGTTGTTATGTTGCTCCGATGTCGTCTTTGACAGCCAATAACTCAAAACGCGTCATGTTGAAAAAATCTGATATTTTTTTCTGAAGCGATGTAGTACCACCCTGTTTGTACCCAAAAAATTCAGGAGGATGTTTTGCCTTATTTTGAGATGAAAAATCCTCAAAGTTTGGGACTTTTACAGAAAAACGTTTGTGACTGTTTTGATGTTCCACATGTTTTGAGCCTGGGTATTGTAATTCAGGTTCATTTAATTCAATACTGTGCAGTTTTTAATGTCATATAAACAAAAACTATTTGCAATGTACTTGTCTCAGTGTTTCTGGTTTAATTCATTTAATTAAAAGACTTTAATATAAAATGATTGTCAACAAGTACATACATGCACAGTGTGTACAGTACATACATGTGTGTACATGTACAGTGTGTATTAGTAGTGTTAGGTGTAAACATAGTCTTCCGGCACTCATTGTCCTTATCCAAATGGATCCCCACCAAACATGATACTTGTGTTCAGGTGCTTCATTTCATTACGATACATGATGAGAAATTCCAAACAACCAACGCGGTAATACCTAACAGATAATCCCCTAGTTTAGTGGGATAGTCAATAGGTACTCTCATGATCGCCACATGTATCATTATGTTTAAGTAGTTAGTAGATTAAAACGCTCCTTTTCTCGATATCCAGTTGTGTGAGGATGCTCTTGAACGACCTTGTTTTATATATATATATATATATATATATATATATATATATATATATATATATATATATATATATATATATATATATATATAATAAATTTGATATATATATATATATAATAAATTTGATATATATATATGTATTGGTAGTACCATTACTGATATATAAAAATAATATTACCATTCCCCTAAACAATTTCGGTTTGTAGGCATATGGCTGTAACGACACAGAGCTGATTTGAGAGCGTAATGCAAGTTACCGAGAGACCAAGTTTTTAACTTTTTTTTTCACTGCAGCAGATAATTTCCTGCCATTTCATATTATGCTTCTAGTCAAAGTAAAGAGTATAACAATAGTTGAAAGAATTAGAAATGTACCTAGTATATAGATATAAAGAGCCATTGAAAACTGTAATGCGAGTTACCAGAAATGCGAGTTACCAGAAATGCGAGTTACCTCTGTAATGCGAGTTACCATATATTATTCCAATCTCACAAAGCACACTTGCAGTACTACTGATCAACAAAGCAATAGAGCCCAATAAATACTTTTATAAGGTGTGCACAGTAGGTACTTCCTGTACCCAGAATGCACTGCAACCTCCATTACATCACATGTGACCCTTAGGACAGTTTCAACAGACATTGATGATTTTAACACCTGACCTTTGTGGAATCACGGACCTCCCATGTTGCATTCAACTGTGACATCATCAAATGAGTAAAGTAAGAACATCCTTTCTCCATTTTAACATTAACAATTTTTCATGGGATATTAATTGCTTAATACAATATTTAGGACAAATTGTGAGAGCTTAGGCTATATTAGTCTGTAGCCTATCACATAGTAATCTAGTATGTTCTTGGATGGGCAAATATTGTAAATCATGACCATTATAATGTGCCTTACATCCTGATGGAAATAATTCTTGATATGAAACTGATGTTGCCAAGGGTTTGGGCACCTCGGAATTAGTGGGGATGGGCAGAGGGGAGGCTGAAGGGGATTTTGCAGAAGGGAAGATTGGGGCCACTGGGGGGGGGGGAGGGGCGGTGTTGCGGAGGCTTGGTCAGTTGGGATAGATTGTTGTGGTTTACCAAGTCAAATGTGTGTTCTCAAATATCATGATGTGCAAAACCCTTCCCCAATATGAGTGGCTTAAGTCACTACAATGTGAAAATCAACCTTAATTTGATACAAAACACCATCCATTCAAGGTTATCTAGAATGGCCTACCACCATGCCCTCATTCTGCATGATGATACATCTATTGTGTTATTGTTGATAATGTTATTTATACTGATAGAATTAGGGACAAAGATTGTTTTATTAGTTTCATGCTTTTCCTAAGAACCCTAAGTACAATTTTTCGAAGTTCCCAATCACTAATCAACATGCCAAAGAAACTTTTATTGTACTTCACTATAAGCTTTGAACCTGTTTAACTTTCAGTACATGTTTTGAGACATTAAAATGGAAGCGGAGAGCTACCAGTTTTGCTTGGATTAGCTTGATTGGAAATTTGGATTGATAATTCAAGAATGGACATTGCAATCTTGTTAATCAACAATTGTTCAGTTGAATTTTCTGGTTCAATCAGCTTCGATTATTATTGATATAATTGTCAGGATGGATAAAGTTTTTGCTAATTGTTGTTAAAAGTTTTGTAAAGTGTTTTACAGTTTCTAAGAATTTCTAAGAGTTCCAAGTGTTTAAAAAATGACTTTGGAGCATATCTTTTTCAAAGAATTTGATCAATAAAGAGCAAAATCGATGACTGGACAAAGTGTAATGCGAGTTACCGTAATGCGAGTTACCAGACTTTCCCCCCTCTATACCACATCTGAAGTTGTTTCATATTTTCTACTGCTGATATATAAACATCAGTAGGGTAGATATCTTGTACATGTATGCAATTGAAAACATCATTCTTTGTTTGAGCACGGTGCCATTTTGTACCGGTGTCAATTTTTCAGGTGTCCTTTTTCCGTAATGCGAGTTACCGATATTTGGAAGCGCACCATACATTAAGGCGAACATAATTATAGTTCTTGATAATTTCATTTTGTAGTTATGAATGTTGGATATAACACCACAGAAAATTGAGGAATTACAGTTACCCATATTCAAGCCACAGCACTTGGATTATAAAAACAGGAAAAAGTGTAATGCGAGTTGCCATATATATATATATATATATATATATATATATATATATATATATATATATATATATATATATATATATGTATATATATATATATATATATATATACATATATACATACATATATATATATATACATATATATACATATATACATATATATACATATATATATACATATATATATATATATACATATATATATATATATATATATATATATATATGTAGCTATGAATGTTTAGCTATATTTGTCCGCGTACAAAGCGGGAGGCCCGGGGGGTTCGAATCCCGGTGGAGGCTGGAAGTTTTTTCACTGTTCTGGATTTTCCTTCTCATTACGTTTCATTTATATATATTCATTTGCCTTTGTCGTTTACCTCCATTCCATTAACATAAAGTCTGTTCAAAGTATCTCTTTCGAGATCGGCTTTAGGAATCACAAATGATTTTCGAGTTGGTTAGCATCATGTTAGATCTCTAGAGTAAGGCAAAATATGTCACCAAAAACAGAACTAGTATTGTTCGATACAGGTGTCAAACGCCTACAATGAAATTACGACCTTCCTTACCGGTTTCGAACCTCTGGACATACAATCAGCGTCCATGGCCTAGTTGGTTAGGGTGTCCGCGTACAAAGCGGGAGGCCCGGGTTCGAATCCTGGTGGAGATTGGAAGTTTTTTCACTGTTTTGGATTTTCCTTCTCATTACGTTTCATTTATATATATATATATATATATACATACATACATACATCTTTTATATTTATAAAATTCATATAATAATATATATTTTTTAATTTTCATACAGACACAATTTCCTATAGGACAGTGTTACCGTTTTAATTGCGAGCAACAAACAACAGACACTGTGATTAGAGGATTATGTGAGGCACGTGATCTGGTAAGCTAAAATGCCGTTAATTTCAGACCCATTTATGAGTGTTGTTAACAGGATAGTCCATACAAAAGGTGGCTGATGAAAGTGTATTATATTTTTTAGAATCCTGGTACAGTACAATTCAATCCCTAGAGTCCGTTTGCGACATTTGAACCTGAACTTGAAACATCTCGTTAACCAGCCCAAGAAAAAAACGGAATGTTTTTTTTCTCTTTTAGGCTGGACTACCTTTTTAACATCCTCATTAAACGAATATTCTGATGGCTGGAAAGATTGCATTGCAACTATGCTGTTATTTGTCTTCATGTTTCAGTCAAAATCACATTCATATGGCGATGATTGATGAATTCTTATCAATTTGGTGACAGTTTGTGAATGCATCTTGCACGAGCAAGTATCAATGATGTAATTTTGCAATTAAGATGTAGATCATAGTTGAAATCTTTCCCAAAAGAAGAATATAATAATACCAATGCTTCTACCAAAAATCAAAATCTATCAGACCTTCAATGAGGTGATTTTATTTGGTAGGTTTAGAACATAAAGCTTTTGACTAACATCACCCCCTGATGACAATATTTCACAGACCCATCAGTATACTGTGATCCTCTGCATGGAGCAAATTAGGGTTTATCATCAAGTCAAGATGTTACTCTCCCACTGAGAAGTCGAATAAGAGAACAAAGATCAAAGATCAAAACCCAATATCAAGATATTGGGTTTTCAAATTACCAATGTTAAATATGCTTGTGTGTGTTCTTACCTTTATATGGTAATAGTTCTCAATGTCGATATATACTATATGATTTATCTCATAAACTGTATTGTCATGTTCACATTCATAAATACATAACATTTGCAACTTTCCGTACATTTTACAGTTTTGAAGTGAAGCGAACCGCGGATGGCGGGGGAGATTACCGGGATTTAGGGTCCTACGCTTCGAAATCATAAGTGATCAATGAGGATGCAAGAGTGTTCTTGCGTTGAAACAACGGCTGACATTTTTTACAAACTCTACACAATATGAAAATGAAAATATACAAGTGAAGAATAAGCCATGACACATGACAGTATTAAATGGCTTGATATAATAAATGGCTATAAAGGACTCTTTACTATCTTAATTAAAACTATCCTTACTCGGGGAAAAACCTATACTCAACCGATGAAATATTCACAGAACCTATGCTCCAACTGTGAAATACCAATTACAGAACTCTATCTGTAACATAAATACTCAAGCTACGAAATAACTCTTGTACTCTTACAATGCTGTATAAAAATGTGTAAAGCGTATAAATAACAATGTAAAATGAACATTATGAAATAAACTGCATAAATAATAATAAACGTTTGCCAACAGGCGAGGAATTTAACACCTTCGTAATGGCCAGCCTAGGGCAACACATGCCAGCTGCAACACATTATAGGCCTTTCCACCGTACTGTTCCTAGACAGCAGGAATTTCTACCTCCTGAACCCACAAACTCTCAAGAGACTTGGCACTCTATAGCTATCCATAAAGGCTAAGATTAAAAGGACAAGCTTTGAGACAACTCTATAGTGACCAACAGTAAACAATATGTTGAAGATACAAAATACAAATACAGTATACGCTCTCTACACTGCGAGCAGTACAATACAAAAATACAGTTACAATAAATAATCTCTCAATACAACTCAACTGTCAATACAGTACAATACAATACACTGACACACTTCACTGTCAATTACTACAGTATAATAATACATAACTGTTAATAACTTTTGGGTAAACTGAAACTCAAGGTACTGTAACATTACAGTATAAAAGTACGCAATAAAACACACGTGCTTAACAATACACGCTATACCCATAGGACCGAGGTCCAAAACACAACCTATCATGTACTTTACACAGTTAAGTACAACCTAGCCAGAGGGCAACAATTACAACTACGATTCAATTAACAATAAGGGTACGTACGGCACTTTAAATAATAACAATATGTATTACTTAATCTCTTACTACACTGAAGTCAGCTCGCTCGCGGAAACGAAGAAGAGGACTCTACGCTCGCGGTAAAGGAAGCTCTCCACGCTCGCTATAGAGGTTGGTATGATCCGCCATCTTGGAAACCAATGGCTTCGAGCCAGAAGCCGAACCATCCAAAAACCTGAGGCATCCTGCCTCTGAGAAGGGTGACATCTCCTTCCTGACTTCAGGTGATACAGATAATGAATAACTCTGGGCAATTAACAACCCGAGAATAAGTGAAATTAACAAAAATATGAACGGGATCACGAGGCGATGCCCCGGAGCTCTGCAGGGACGATGCTGCCATTAAAACGACGTATACAGAACTGAAGAACCACACGTGGAAACAGCTAACGCTAAAAACTGACTGTTACGAACTATTACGTAAGACATGTAAATACAACGGGTGCACACTACAAAATTTCACTTCACTGCAGAAGGGGACGAGGAGGCAACAAATAGAAGTAAAACCCTCCATGCGTTCTTCTCATCCACTTTCTCTTACGTCTTTCCTCTTATACATAGTCACAACGAGTAGTTGATCCTTTCATACTTACCTTGAAATAATATTATACTATTATCTACTCTTAACGCTGATCAAATTGGTCATCAATTAACGTCAAGAAACAACTAATTCGTATTAATATTTTGTCTAAGTATTTTAAAGTAAATCATCATGGTTTCCTATTTTAACCCACTGTCAAGAACGTTTTGTCCCATAGTCTTTTCCCCGTTCAACTTCGAAGCAATTTGTATTTTGGTGGTAAAATACTGCAGGTCAGAAGTGGCTTACTTTTAGGTTAATATGTTCTTACGAATTAAGGAAAACGTCATATGGTATTTACGTTACCGCTTCTATAACGCTAAAAGGGGCAAATGATTTAGTGACAGGACTGCATATGAATGGAAGCTTAAGTAGTAAGCCAGGTGCCAATTTGACCCTCATGCTGATTGGGGGCATTAAGCGTGCCACAGCTTGGTATAAATGAAGTTCAACGCACTTTTCAATCTGCAATTATTGGTGTGTTTTCTTTATTGTTATCAACATATTTGTATCAAACTCAAATAATAAAGTCATTTACAATAATGGTTGGTTACTTGGCTAATGCTCGATTACTTAAATTTACCATAATTTCGAATTAAAAATAATAATTTATTTCATAAAGCGTAAAATCCACAAGTGCTCTAAAGCGCTATGTAACAGGAAATAAATATATGACACAAAATATGTAGTGAAACTGCAGAATAAAATACAATATAGATGAGTATGAAGAATAACTTGATTGAACGATACCGGTGAGGCTTTGCAGAACTTGCCTTCTGCAAAATTAAGCTACCATGCTAAAATAATCATTGTCTAGGAGCCTTTGGACATTTTTCAAATGAAAGAAGGTGTATTTTCATCATGGAAGATAACATTACTTTTTTCTGTGAGAGACAACATACTTTATAAATACAAAATATACTGCACTATTACAATTTCATATACGGTAAGTAGTTTTACTTTTGTTTTTGTAAGAATCGTTTTCACTTTTTCCTGTGACACTTTGAACATGATAAATATGTTTCGTGTTAAATATATTTTCTCATCAGGGATACGATTCCCAAGACTGGTGTACTATGTTAATTTTATCGATGACACAGTTATCCGGACACTACTATAGAAATAGAAATCCGGACATAGATGATAGACCATTTGCTACATTTCTACAGCTCGATGACCTTATCTGTCCAACATACAATGCGCCGGTTAGTTGGCTGACTTTCTTCACAATCCAGTCAAAATTCAGATATACCGTATTATCATTGAGGCCCACATCCCTATAACAAAGATTCAGATGTTCACTTCCAGTTGCAAAAGGGATCAATACAGAGAAGTAGAGCAAGTACATAATATAGTATACCTATTTGCTGTTATCGTAGTTATCGTATAGGTATACTATATTATATATATATATTATATATAATAATAATAATAATAAAAATAATTACAATGACAATGGCAATAACAATAGCGATACTCGTAGCGATATAGCAATAGCAATAACAAGTGTCCTTTAAATGAGGATGTCAAAATTGAAAACTGTCCGGATGTGTTCTTTGTTATATGATGATATTATTGATTGAGGGGGTAGGGTGAGGGGGGGGGGGACTTTTACACCACTTCCTCTCTCAAACTCATAAAAAGATGCATAGTAGCAATAGGCACAACATTGTAAATGTCAATTTGTTTTCTTACCGAACATCCAAAGGTTCCTATGAGGTCCTCTCAATCATATAACTCATCCATTTCCTTCATTTTCTATTACAGGTATATGTAAGTACGACAGCTAGCTTGCAAACGCTTTTCTGTTTTGCTATATTTGCTATTGCAAAGGAATGCGAGTTTTGACGTACAATACCATCCCGCTTGTGCGAAGTTAGTTGTATTATGAAGGACGAATGTTTTGTGACAGCATGTCAGAAGCAACACATGACACATTTGTGGAAGAATGTACATGTGAGGAATGCTTGAACTAGACTTGAGAGGTATGAAGTCACACAGTGCATACATAATTGCTATTGTTGCGTGGCTTTCAAGTTCGACGAGGGAAGCAAGAATAGGTGTGAACAGAAGCTGAGAGTGCTGAGAACAACGCGTGTGAGCTTTCATTGTACAATATACGATTCTGAAATGTCCATGCTTGAACTTGAGAACAAAACTCGATCGACGTTGGAAAGTCCTACATAACATAGAGAAAGTATATAACATACTGAGCAACTGGGGCATGAGTGGAGAGGATGGACGAATCACTTAACGACGTTCGTATAAACGTGATGATTGGAGGACAATTTAGTATTTCGTTCGCGTTATCAACACGCATCATATTTCATTAACAGTAATATACGTACAGAAGAGAGAAATGGAAATTTAGTACATGACGACATCAGCATATAATATAACAAAAGAACAGATTATAAATTATATTAAAATGAGCTAAGCTTCTTTACAAAGAACAGAGGTTCAATATGCCGTCTGATAGACGGAGAGGATGAATGATTTGTACAACACTGTCACAGTCTGTTACCCTGTCTAATTTTGTTTGTCGATGATATATTTAGCCTTCTTCCATCCGTATTACAGGGGACGCTCTCAAGCCGACTACGCATGTCCAAAGGCAACTTCGCATGGGTATTAGGTGACAACATGTACTTGCATAACTCAATGTCTGCACCTTAGGTGGCCTATTGCATTTCATGGAGAGTGTCCCCTATTGTTAGTCTTGTACAGCGTTTGATACTCTTACCAGTGAGTTGTTATGGAACAACTCCCTGCTCTTACAATATAGTGATATTCTTGAGCTTTATGTATATATGCGTTGGATTGGTTCAGGAGTTGTGGGGAAAAGTATATGGTCCGAGACAGTAGTGAATAAAGAACAGACAGACATTTTACCTGTTCACTTAATCTTAATTTGTACTTGTTGTTTTATATATCTATAGGACCCCCGTCACTATAGGAACGTTTAAACTAGAGAGGTATTAAATGTTATGTTATTCACACACACACATGTGACAGCTTACACATGAGGTAAGTGTAAAGAACATGAAAGGAAGCATATTGTCCTTGTTCCATTTGTCCTGTTATGATCCTGCACAGCAATGGTGATTCAGTGACAAGTCATTGCAGGGAGATGAAGCCGGGGAACTGGGGATACGCGCCCCCTCGGTATTGTAAAAATCTAATTCCATTAACAGTTAGTACCCATTTTGACAGCTGATTTACACAGAAATTACAGTAACTACTGCAAATATAAACACTTTGTACCACAGTAAACACTAGATTGTGCTAACAATTCTGCTAAATCGGTAACATGTGCTATGAGGATTACAGTTATATAGAACTGAGGATATGTGTAATTCCAACAAATCCAGTTGTTTGGAATTTGTTGGAATTACAAATATCCTCAGTTCTTACTGTAAACGTAATAGCACATGCTACCGATTTATCAGATTTGTCAGCACGATCCAGTATTTACTGTGGTACAAAACTTTGGATTTACAGTAGTTACTGTAATCTCGCTGCGTGAATCGGCTGGATACCATCAAGACGTTCCGAAATGTTGCTAAGGTCAGTGTTACTCACAAAGTTCCTAAAGTCATCCCTCCTCTCACCCTTCCTTAGAACCTTCTTTGAGGCTTTTCTCCGAACATCAATATTACTTTTACTACTTTGAAACGCTTCTATCAGTGTGAATATACCACCGGGGCTCCTAATCAGGAACTTTACAAAAAATGGGTTATGCTTATCGGACATTATATTATCGAAGATATCTACATATAATTCATCAATATTTGGAAGTATAGTTCCGGGGAGGTATAATAACGCAATCGACAGTGCAAGGCATCGACACAAATCAATTAGTCATTAATCAATTGTTATTCACGTATTTGTCCATGTTGCATCTTGCCGTAGAAATCCCCCCCCCCCCAAAAAAAACCCCCCATCAAACTGGATTTGTTGATATTACACATATCCCCAGTTCTTACTGTAATCCTAATTGCACGTGCTGCCGATTTATAGCACGTTCCAGTTTTTATTGTGGTACAAAACTGTAAGATTTATGGAAGTTACTGTGGTCTCTGTGAGTATCGGGTGATTTTGAAGCTGAAAGAACCCCTTTTTTTCATTTTTTTTTAGTTAATCATTATTAATTTAAAGAAAGTGCCAGTTTGTTGCAATTTTTTTAAAGATGAATGAAAACTGTAAGATTAATTCGAACGTTCTACGTTGTTGCAAAAATTCAATAAAAACGGTTCTTTTGTTGAGAAAAAAAAATACTGGAATTTTTGACCGAAATTTTGTACACAAACCCCTGTTTGGAGCCTCAAGTTCCAACCGCCCTGATTCCACCGCCCAGAAAGTTTGGTGACATAAATTAGTGTAATTGTTTTTGCATTGCTTTCCATGTTAAATGATTTGTTTGACTAATTAATTGAATTACTAATTGAGCTAACATTGAGGCTACATATAAGACGCCCACAACGTTACATATCCAATGGATTCAAATAGCCTCCTAACAATAGGAACATTGTTTACAAGCCGGTCAGAGGCTGCAAACACTTTTCGGGTGTATATGGCAAAAATAAAAGAATCTCTGTCCATTCAATATATTTAGGTGCAGATTGAATGGTGGAATATAATGTGACCTAAGCCGTGGATAGGAAATAAGTGGACGAATACATTTCATCCCAAACGTTCTTTCACCAGTATCGTGCTTAAAACTTTGGATACCAGTGAAAGTACTTTTGGGATGAAATCTATTCGTCCACGTATTTCAAGGACAGACTTTAAGATTGGAAATAAAAATGTGAATACAGACGCAACTCTGAAACCAACGCGGAACCGTTGACAGGTAACTCAACTGCACGTGAAAGATATGTCTTTCCCATGTGATACAGAACCCTCAAATATTGCACACTATGTTGTTTTATTTCATTTTGTATGTCTAAAAGTATTCGGTATAGTCTTCTTTGTCTTACCATAATAATACACTTTGGTAAATGTTAAGTTTAACTTAGTTGTCTGAAGGTGTAGCAAAGGTTTGAGCAATCACCTTACATTAACCAACTTTAATTAAATATTTGAGTTAGTATTAATTTGGCCAAATAGTGTGTAAATTCCTATTGTTTTTTGTATGAGAAGACTGTATTATCTCTATCTCAATCGATGCCTATTGATTACTTGGAATCGGTTGGTGCGTTCTTCTTAATTATATACAGGGAGAAATATTTAGAAAATGTATGCTCCCTATTTTACCATATATTCGGTCCTTTGGCAACTATTAAAGGAACTGAAGGGATAAGATATATATAGCTTGTTATATTAACGCACATATATCTTGGTGTCAGGCATAAAGGACTAATACGTTTGACATAAAAGGGATTTTAGCGAACAGCGAGTGTATACGACGTGACCGTACAAAGTGAAACGTAATGGTAGGTAAAGGTAACATATACTCCTATACTATTTCACAACAAGGTAAGCGAGATTGTCTCTTCAATTCTAAATGCACGTCATCCGTTCCTGCAGTTCATAACGCGTGCAGTATGTTGAAACGTGACAACTTTCTTAAGATTGCATCGTGCAACGTAATTAAGTGCCAGTTCGTTCATCAATAATCCTAAATAACCGCTGAATAACTGAAACCCATTTCACCTGTTCAAACAGCCGATTCACACAGAGATTACAGTAACTACTGTAAATTTAAGGTTTTAGACCACAGTAAATACTGGATCGTGCTGACAAATCTGATAAATCGGTAGCATGTGCTATTAAGTTTACAGTAAGACCTGAGGATATTTGTAATTCCAACAAATCCCAAACGGATTTGTTGGAATTACACATATCCTCAGTTCTTACTGTAATCCTAATAGCACATGCTACCGATTTATAGCACGATCCACTTTTTACTGTTATACAAACTGTAAGATTTACAGTAGTAACTGTGTTCTCTATGTGTATCGGGTGGTTCAAATGGGAATACTATATATAAATAGCTGCTAATTATAACGTTATATGTATAGTATATACTTTAAAGATAATGTATTCATTTGCACGGCCACAGTATCATTATATCAACAAGTCTAACGTGATTTCGTTCAGAACATATATGGGCATACTGTCGTACATTACAAAAGAATGAGAAATATCGTTATAAAAATTATATTAAAAATGATTACCTCCATCCCTAATTTCTATGCCTATGCAATATTATTTCATTTTGCTGTGCTATTAGAGAAATGTTTTGCGAGACTCATCTCGTAGTAAACTAAAATTGGAATTCATGCTGTTTGTCAGAAATGGTTTAAAATAATGTTTCCTACATTTCTATTTACGCTTCTTCAAGACTTAAGGTGTTTCGTTTTCCTCGAGTTACTGGATTGTTATGGTTTCAAAGTGTTTCATGGTCAAGACACAATCATTTCGGCTTTTATGTTGGCCAGTCCTTTGTTTGGGAATTCCTTACAGTAAATAACGATAAAATGTTAATGTGACATTTACCATGCATCCTGGCAATGATCAAACTTAAAGCCTGACAAATGCCAAATATCCAACGAAGCTTGTTGAATAATGGGCAAACAGGGTAAACCAAATTAAAACCATAGCTGTACAACTATCTGACTGCATGCAGGCAAAAGATGATTAACCAGAATTAAACCAGTCGATGTCATTGGGTGGTAATATGGAGGCCCCTGTCTGCCTCCTCCCCCTCGTAAAACACTGTTCATTCATACGTAGTAAAGATTCCTAAATCCTATTGGTCCATTCAGGTCAGCTGACCGTGGTTAATCCTGTGAGTAACGCACGGTAAAATTACGGGGCATCACTTTAATAAATCTTTGGTTATATGTAACCAAAAATGTTTTGTTTTATGATATTCCCCCCACACAAATGGTAGTGTATGAATGAACGGGGTTAATCAACGGTCTAGCGTGCGTTACTCACATGATTAATGCACTCCGGGTGTTAATGCTATCGCTGGATGCGGTTACCGGACAACTCCCCCTGGACGATTACCCCCCCGGACAATTACCCCCAGACAACTCCCCCCTGGACAATTACCCCCAGGACAATTCCCACCCAGACAATTCCCACCCGGACAGTTCCCACCCCAGACAATTCCCTCCCCCCCGGACAATTCCCATCACGGACGACTTCCCCCGGACAATTACCCCCCGGTCAATAACCCTCCCGGACAATTTCCCTCGGACTATTCCCCCCCCCCCCCGGACAATTTCCCCCTGACAATAGCCAAAAGAAAATTGTCAATCGGGAGCACCCAATTGGGACGATTTTATAACGCTAAGTACCAATAAAAACTGTGCGTGTGAACGATATTATTTTATATTAGCATAACCAACACGCCCAACTCACTTGAGAAAAAATATTCACGAAGTTAAAGATACGAACAACGCGTATCTTTGTGCGAGATTCTCGTGCATTAGTGATATATTTATTTATTTCCACTTTCTGTGTGTAAACCATGTCTGCTCTGTAGAGAATGACTTTCGCTTAATTTTTTCAACATAAAGGAGTGAGATATGGGTTTACTTTGGTCTACTTACGTAGAGATCTGAATAACCACTTTCGTCCTGTCACGCTACCAATGTAATAATTTTGCAATGTAGAAAACATACGAACGCCGTTGAATTGAAAAGCTTAAATAGCAAAACGACTGTAGTTTAGGAGACAAAGTACCAAAACACTTTCTTGTTTCGCGTGCATTGTGTATACTATAGCTTAACTGACACAATGATAATATTTTGGGCGTCAATTTGGTAATTTTTTGGAAAAAGAGATTTGATGCGCTTTGCGCGCACAAGCTGCATTGATGCTGTGAGAATTAATTACTCCTTGCACATGCATGCTAGCTAGATAACCTTAACATTTTCTGCGCACTTCGCGCGCTTTAGCTGCATTTGTTTCCGGGTAGAGGCTTTTATTTGAATCTTTTTTATGCCTTGCCAGAGGCAACAGGAATATATGCATTCACGCATGTGTGTGTGCGTGTGTCTGTCTGTGACGCCGGCTTGTAATCACGATAACTGAACGATGAAGATCCGATCGGTCTCATACTTGGTGGGTAGGTTATCTATAGTGGTCCCTATCGTTGTTGGTGCCAATCTCATTAATATATATTAAAAAGTGGACGGACGGACAAATTGATTTGTTCAAACTTGTTTGGTAGCATTGGTAGGAGGTGGGGTACATGCGTATGTTAATACCTTATCGCACCTCATTGATATTCATGAGGGGCGGAGCCAAATGTAATTTCGTTGAAAATTGCTCGTAATCATGGTAAGTCAATGACGCAAAGTTTGAACTCATTCCCATACTTGGGAATAGTGAGTAGGTGGTCCCTATTGTTTGTGGTGCCAATATCATTAAAATTCATGACTTGGCGGGGCTTCGAACAATTTCTTTAAATGCTACTATCTCGGCAACCGTCTGTCCGATTTTGTTCAAACTTATTTTGGTGGCATTGGTGGGAGGTGTGGGTGCATGTGTAGGTTAGAACCCTACTGCATCTCATTAATATTTTTGAGGGGCGTGGCCAAATGTAGTTTCGATAAAAATTGCTCAGAACCACTTTTTGATTCCTTGCCAGAGGCGGAAGATTTGCATGCGTGCATGTAAGTGTGTGTCTGTGACGCCGGTTGTAACCACTCTAGGTGGATTACGCAAGTTCAGATCATCCTCATACTTCGGTGGTGGATTACCCATAGTGAGTAGATGATTCTTATTGTTTTGGGTTAAGGTCAAGGTCACCTGAAGGCAACAGAGCTAGGTAAACAATTATATCTGGCTTCAAATCCAAAGACAAGGAATCACGAAGCTCTAGACTGTTGTTATGCATTATAGCTACTATACCCCAACATTGATTGAGGGGGTGGGGAGTTCTAAAGACAGCCAATATGCATGCACTGTATTCATGGTACTGTTGTCCCGTCATTTTGGCGGGGATTGTAGACACATGAGACATACAAAATTGGGACAGAGTCGTGGATCGTTTATGGTTGAGTTGTTTTACGAGCAAAAACGACTTCTTAAACTTTCAAGAATTTAAACATAAATAACGCAAAACAAAACACTGCAAATTTTTGTCAGTCAAAACAAGCGATGTAAATGGCGAAAATAACAAAACACAAGAGCAACCAATTTCAAAAGAATTAGCGGTTTTCTAAAAAAACAAAATACAAAATTACCTTTAGCTTTACCTAACAATGCCACTGCTCTTACCAGAGGTCATACCGGTCTGACGAAGTGGCGAATCTTTAGTATACTATTTTAAAGAGTTTAAATTTATTCTAATGATACTTCTTAAAATATAAACCAAAAAGCCAGTGGGCATATTGTGATTCCTTGCCGATTGTGATTACATTGATCAAGGTTCTTTCACTGACTGTGGACCTACCTACTATATGTCAACTTACCATGTTTAAAAGCTATTTTTATCAAAAATCAACTCAAGCCCTGCCCCCTAATAAATGTGCATAATATCACATTGAACATGCATTATCATGTACCCGCTATATACCAACACCTCACACAAAGTATGATTCAATTCTGAAAATTTTAAATTTGACCCTGTGACCTCATTAATATTATTGAGATGAGCACCAAAACCAATAGGGTTCTTCTACTCAGTATGGCGCATCTATGTACCAAGTATGACTTCAATCCAACTTGCCATTGTTGAGTTATCGTGTTTACGAGCTAAGGGCGTCACATACACACACACACACATGCGTACAGGCTCACACAAACTCTCCACCCGCATGAATGCATAAGTTACGATTGTCATCGAAACCAAAACTGAAATCTCCTGTTGCACACCACCAA